>NC_134572.1:205915669-206609419 GCF_050947875.1 Dermacentor variabilis | reverse complement strand
AACTGCGTCCGCATCTACCAAAAGATGCATGTGCATGCTTAAAACGCGTTTTGGCACAAATCCATGTGCGGGTGCTAAAAAGAGCAGCATCGGCATGCTTTTCGCGTCGTTTGGTAGAAATCCACGCGCGCGTTCTGCCAAAAGCACCATTTGCATGCATATCGTGTGGTTTTGCAGAAAACTGCGTCCGCGTCTACCAAAAGATGCATGTGCATGCTTAAAACGCGTTTTGGCAAAAATCCATGTGCGGGTGCTAAAAAGAGCAGCATCGGCAAGCTTTTCACGTCGTTTGGTAGAAATCCACGCGCGCGTTCTGCCAAAAGCACCATTTGCATGCATATCGTGTGGTTTTGCTGAAAACTGCGTCCGCGTCTACCAAAAGATGCATGTGCATGCTTAAAACGCGTTTTGGCACAACTCCATGTGCGGGTGCTAAAACGAGCAGCATCGGCATGCTTTTCACGTCGTTTGGTAGAAATCCACGCGCGCGTTCTGCCAAAAGCACCATTTGCATGCATATCGTGTGGTCTTGCAGAAAACTGCGTCCGCGTCTACCAAAAGATGCATGTGCATGCTTAAAACGCGTTTTGGCACAAATCCATGTGCGGGTGCTAAAAATAGCAGCATCGGCATGCTTTTCACGTCGTTTGGTAGAAATCCACGCGCGCATTCTGCCAAAAGCTGCATTTGCATGCATATCGTGTGGTTTTGCAGAAAACTGCGTCCGCGTCTACCAAAAGATGCATGTGCATGCTTAAAACGCGTTTTGGCACAAATCCACGTGCGGGTGCTAAAAAGAGCAGGATTGGCATGCTTTTCACGTCGTTTGGTAGAAATCCACGCGCGCGTTCTGCCAAAAGCACCATTTGCATGCATATCGTGTGGTTTTGCAGAAAACTGCGTCCGCGTCTACCAAAAGATGCATGTGCATGATTAAAACGCGTTTTGGCACAAATCCATGTGCGGGCGCTAAAAATAGCAGCATCGGCATGCTTTTCACGTCGTTTGGTAGAAATCCACGCGCGCGTTCTGCCAAAAGCACCATTTGCATGCATATCGTGTGGTTTTGCTGAAAACTGCGTCCGCGTCTACCAAAAGATGCATGTGCATGCTTAAAACGCGTTTTGGCACAAATCCATGTGCGGGTGCTAAAAAGAGCAGCATCGGCATGCTTTTCACGTCGTTTGGTAGAAATCCACGCGCGCGTTCTGCCAAAAGCACCATTTGCATGCATATCGTGTGGTCTTGCAGAAAACTGCGTCCGCGTCTACCAAAAGATGCATGTGCATGCTTAAAACGCGTTTTGGCAAAAATCCATGTGCGGGTGCTAAAAAGAGCAGCATCGGCATGCTTTTCACGTCGTTTGGTAGAAATCCACGCGCGCGTTCTGCCAAAAGCACCATTTGCATGCATATCGTGTGGTCTTGCAGAAAACTGCGTCCGCGTCTACCAAAAGATGCATGTGCATGCTTAAAACGCGTTTTGGCAAAAATCCATGTGCGGGTGCTAAAAAGAGCAGCATCGGCATGCTTTTCACGTCGTTTGGTAGAAATCCACGCGCGCGTTCTGCCAAAAGCACCATTTGCATGCATATCGTGTGGTTTTGCAGAAAACTGCGTCCGCGTCTACCAAAAGATGCATGTGCATGCTTAAAACGCGTTTTGGCAAAAATCCATGTGCGGGTGCTAAAAAGAGCAGCATCGGCATGCTTTTCACGTCGTTTGGTAGAAATCCACGCGCGCGTTCTGCCAAAAGCACCATTTGCATGCATATCGTGTGGTCTTGCAGAAAACTGCGTCCGCGTCTACCAAAAGATGCATGTGCATGCTTAAAACGCGTTTTGGCAAAAATCCATGTGCGGGTGCTAAAAAGAGCAGCATCGGCATGCTTTTCACGTCGTTTGGTAGAAATCCACGCGCGCGTTCTGCCAAAAGCACCATTTGCATGCATATCGTGTGGTTTTGCAGAAAACTGCGTCCGCGTCTACCAAAAGATGCATGTGCATGCTTAAAACGCGTTTTGGCACAAATCCATGTGCGGGTGCTAAAAAGAGCAGCATCGGCATGCTTTTCACGTCGTTTGGTAGAAATCCACGCGCGCGTTCTGCCAAAAGCAGCATTTGCATGCATATCGTGTGGTTCTGCAGAAAACTGCGTCCGCGTCTACCAAAAGATGCATGTGCATGCTTAAAACGCGTTTTGGCACAAATCCATGTGCGGGTGCTAAAAAGAGCAGCATCGGCATGCTTTTCACGTCGTTTGGTAGAAATTCACGCGCGCGTTCTGCCAAAAGCACCATTTGCATGCATATCGTGTGGTTTTCCAGAAAACTGCGTCCGCGTCTACCAAAAGATGCATGTGCATGCTTAAAACGCGTTTTGGCACAAATCCATGTGCGGGTGCTCAAAAGAGCAGCATCGGCATGCTTTTCACGTCGTTTGGTAGAAATCCACGCGCGCGTTCTGCCAAAAGCACCATTTGCATGCATATCGTGTGGTCTTGCAGAAAACTGCGTCCGCGTCTACCAAAAGATGCATGTGCATGCTTAAAACGCGTTTTGGCACAAATCCATGTGCGGGTGCTAAAAAGAGCAGCATCGGCATGCTTTTCACGTCGTTTGGTAGAAATCCACGCGCGCGTTCTGCCAAAAGCACCATTTGCATGCATATCGTGTGGTTTTGCAGAAAACTGCGTCCGCCTCTACCAAAAGATGCATGTGCATGCTTAAAACGCGTTTTGGCACAAATTCATGTGCGGGTGCTAAAAAGAGCAGCATCGGCATGCTTTTCACGTCGTTTGGTAGAAATCCACGCGCGCGTTCAGCCAAAAGCACCATTTGCATGCATATCGTGTGGTTTTGCAGAAAACTGCGTCCGCGTCTACCAAAACATGCATGTGCATGCTTAAAACGCGTTTTGGCACAAATCCATGTGCGGGTGCTAAAAAGAGCAGCATCGGCATGCTTTTCACGTCGTTTGGTATAAATCCACGCGCGCGTTCTGCCAAAAGCACCATTTGCATGCATATCGTGTGATTTTGCAGAAAACTGCGTCCGCGTCTACCAAAAGATGCATGTGCATGCTTAAAATGCGTTTTGGCACAAATCCATGTGCGGGTGCTAAAAAGAGCAGCATCGGCATGCTTTTCACGTCGTTTGGTAGAAATCCACGCGCGCGTTCTGCCAAAAGCACCATTTGCATGCATATCGTGTGGTCTTGCAGAAAACTGCGTCCGCGTCTACCAAAAGATGCATGTGCATGCTTAAAACGCGTTTTGGCAAAAATCCATGTGCGGGTGCTAAAAAGAGCAGCATCGGCATGCTTTTCACGTCGTTTGGTAGAAATCCACGCGCGCGTTCTGCCAAAAGCACCATTTGCATGCATATCGTGTGGTTTTGCTGAAAACTGCGTCCGCGTCTACCAAAAGATGCATGTGCATGCTTAAAACGCGTTTTGGCACAAATCCACGTGCGGGTGCTAAAACGAGCAGCATCGGCATGCTTTTCACGTCGTTTGGTAGAAATCCACGCGCGCGTTCTGCCAAAAGCACCATTTGCATGCATATCGTGTGGTCTTGCAGAAAACTGCGTCCGCGTCCACCAAAAGATGCATGTGCATGCTTAAAACGCGTTTTGGCACAAATCCATGTGCGGGTGCTAAAAATAGCAGCATCGGCATGCTTTTCACGTCGTTTGGTAGAAATCCACGCGCGCATTCTGCCAAAAGCAGCATTTGCATGCATATCGTGTGGTTTTGCAGAAAACTGCGTCCGCGTCTACCAAAAGATGCATGTGCATGCTTAAAACGCGTTTTGGCACAAATCCATGTGCGGGTGCTAAAAAGAGCAGGATCGGCATGCTTTTCACGTCGTTTGGTAGAAATCCACGCGCGCGTTCTGCCAAAAGCACCATTTGCATGCATATCGTGTGGTTTTGCAGAAAACTGCGTCCGCGTCTACCAAAAGATGCATGTGCATGCTTAAAACGCGTTTTGGCACAAATCCATGTGCGGGTGCTAAAAATAGCAGCATCGGCATGCTTTTCACGTCGTTTGGTAGAAATCCACGCGCGCGTTCTGCCAAAAGCACCATTTGCATGCATATCGTGTGGTTTTGCAGAAAACTGCGTCCGCGTCTACCAAAAGATGCATGTGCATGCTTAAAACGCGTTTTGGCACAAATCCATGTGCGGGTGCTAAAAAGAGCAGCATCGGCATGCTTTTCACGTCGTTTGGTAGAAATCCACGCGCGCGTTCTGCCAAAAGCAGCATTTGCATGCATATCGTGTGGTTTTGCAGAAAACTGCGTCCGCGTCTACCAAAGATGCACGTGCATGCTTAAAACGCGTTTTGGCACAAATCCATGTGCGGGTGCTAAAAAGAGCAGCATCGGCATGCTTTTCACGTCGTTTGGTAGAAATCCACGCGCGCGTTCTGCCAAAAGCACCATTTGCCTGCATATCGTGTGGTCTTGCAGAAAACTGCGTCCGCGTCTACCAAAAGATGCATGTGCATGCTTAAAACGCGTTTTGGCACAAATCCATGTGCGGGTGCTAAAAATAGCAGCATCGGAATGCTTTTCACGTCGTTTGGTAGAAATCCACGCGCGCATTCTGCCAAAAGCAGCATTTGCATGCATATCGTGTGGTTTTGCAGAAAACTGCGTCCGCGTCTACCAAAAGATGCATGTGCATGCTTAAAACGCGTTTTGGCACAAATCCATGTGCGGGTGCTAAAAAGAGCAGGATCGGCATGCTTTTCACGTCGTTTGGTAGAAATCCACGCGCGCGTTCAGCCAAAAGCACCATTTGCATGCATATCGTGTGGTTTTGCAGAAAACTGCGTCCGCGTCTACCAAAAGATGCATGTGCATGCTTAAAACGCGTTTTGGCACAAATCCATGTGCGGGTGCTAAAAATAGCAGCATCGGCATGCTTTTCACGTCGTTTGGTAGAAATCCACGCGCGCATTCTGCCAAAAGCAGCATTTGCATGCATATCGTGTGGTTTTGCAGAAAACTGCGTCCGCGTCTACCAAAAGATGCATGTGCATGCTTAAAACGCGTTTTGGCACAAATCCATGTGCGGGTGCTAAAAAGAGCAGGATCGGCATGCTTTTCACGTCGTTTGGTAGAAATCCACGCGCGCGTTCTGCCAAAAGCACCATTTGCATGCATATCGTGTGGTTTTGCAGAAAACTGCGTCCGCGTCTACCAAAAGATGCATGTGCATGATTAAAACGCTTTTTGGCACAAATCCATGTGCGGGTGCTAAAAATAGCAGCATCGGCATGCTTTTCACGTCGTTTGGTAGAAATCCACGCGCGCGTTCTGCCAAAAGCACCATTTGCATGCATATCGTGTGGTTTTGCAGAAAACTGCGTCCGCGTCTACCAAAAGATGCATGTGCATGCTTAAAACGCGTTTTGGCACAAATCCATGTGCGGGTGCTAAAAAGAGCAGCATCGGCATGCTTTTCACGTCGTTTGGTAGAAATCCACGCGCGCGTTCTGCCAAAAGCAGCATTTGCATGCATATCGTGTGGTTTTGCAGAAAACTGCGTCCGCGTCTACCAAAAGATGCATGTGCACGCTTAAAACGCATTTTGGCACAAATCCATGTGCGGGTGCTAAAAAGAGCAGCATCGGCATGCTTTTCACGTCGTTTGGTAGAAATCCACGCGCGCGTTCTGCCAAAAGCACCATTTGCATGCATATCGTGTGGTTTTGCAGAAAACTGCGTCCGCGTCTACCAAAAGATGCATGTGCATGCTTAAAACGCGTTTTGGCACAAATCCATGTGCGGGTGCTAAAAAGAGCAGCATCGGCATGCTTTTCACGTCGTTTGGTAGAAATCCACGCGCGCGTTCTGCCAAAAGCACCATTTGCATGCATATCGTGTGGTTTGCAGAAAACTGCGTCCGCGTCTACCAAAGATGCATGTGCATGCTTAAAACGCGTTTTGGCACAAATTCATGTGCGGGTGCTAAAAAGAGCAGCATCGGCATGCTTTTCACGTCGTTTGGTAGAAATCCACGCGCGCGTTCAGCCAAAAGCACCATTTGCATGCATATCGTGTGGTTTTGCAGAAAACTGCGTCCGCGTCTACCAAAACATGCATGTGCATGCTTAAAACGCGTTTTGGCACAAATCCATGTGCGGGTGCTAAAAAGAGCAGCATCGGCATGCTTTTCACGTCGTTTGGTATAAATCCACGCGCGCGTTCTGCCAAAAGCACCATTTGCATGCATATCGTGTGGTTTTGCAGAAAACTGCGTCCGCATCTACCAAAAGATGCATGTGCATGCTTAAAACGCGTTTTGGCACAAAGCCATGTGCGGGTGCTAAAAAGAGCAGCATCGGCATGCTTTTCGCGTCGTTTGGTAGAAATCCACGCGCGCGTTCTGCCAAAAGCACCATTTGCATGCATATCGTGTGGTTTTGCAGAAAACTGCGTCCGCGTCTACCAAAAGATGCATGTGCATGCTTAAAACGCGTTTTGGCAAAAATCCATGTGCGGGTGCTAAAAAGAGCAGCATCGGCATGCTTTTCACGTCGTTTGGTAGAAATCCACGCGCGCGTTCTGCCAAAAGCACCATTTGCATGCATATCGTGAGGTATTGCTGAAAACTGCGTCCGCGTCTACCAAAAGATGCATGTGCATGCTTAAAACGCGTTTTGGCACAAATCCATGTGCGGGTGCTAAAACGAGCAGCATCGGCATGCTTTTCACGTCGTTTGGTAGAAATCCACGCGCGCGTTCTGCCAAAAGCACCATTTGCATGCATATCGTGTGGTCTTGCAGAAAACTGCGTCCGCGTCTACCAAAAGATGCATGTGCATGCTTAAAACGCGTTCTGGCACAAATCCATGTGCGGGTGCTAAAAATAGCAGCATCGGCATGCTTTTCACGTCGTTTGGTAGAAATCCACGCGCGCATTCTGCCAAAAGCAGCATTTGCATGCATATCGTGTGGTTTTGCAGAAAACTGCGTCCGCGTCTACCAAAAGATGCATGTGCATGCTTAAAACGCGTTTTGGCACAAATCCATGTGCGGGTGCTAAAAAGAGCAGGATTGGCATGCTTTTCACGTCGTTTGGTAGAAATCCACGCGCGCGTTCTGCCAAAAGCACCATTTGCATGCATATCGTGTGGTTTTGCAGAAAACTGCGTCCGCGTCTACCAAAAGATGCATGTGCATGATTAAAACGCGTTTTGGCACAAATCCATGTGCGGGTGCTAAATATAGCAGCATCGGCATGCTTTTCACGTCGTTTGGTAGAAATCCACGCGCGCGTTCTGCCAAAAGCACCATTTGCATGCATATCGTGTGGTTTTGCTGAAAACTGCGTCCGCGTCTACCAAAAGATGCATGTGCATGCTTAAAACGCGTTTTGGCACAAATCCATGTGCGGGTGCTAAAAAGAGCAGCATCGGCATGCTTTTCACGTCGTTTGGTAGAAATCCACGCGCGCGTTCTGCCAAAAGCACCATTTGCATGCATATCGTGTGGTCTTGCAGAAAACTGCGTCCGCGTCTACCAAAGGATGCATGGGCATGCTTAAAACGCGTTTTGGCACAAATCCATGTGCGGGTGCTAAAAATAGCAGCATCGGCATGCTTTTCACGTCGTTTGGTAGAAATCCACGCGCGCATTCCGCCAAAAGCAGCATTTGCATGCATATCGTGTGGTTTTGCAGAAAACTGCGTCCGCGTCTACCAAAAGATGCATGTGCATGCTTAAAACGCGTTTTGGCACAAATCCATGTGCGGGTGCTAAAAAAAGCAGGATCGGCATGCTTTTCACGTCGTTTGGTAGAAATCCACGCGCGCGTTCTGCCAAAAGCACCATTTGCATGCATATCGTGTGGTTTTGCAGAAAACTGCGTCCGCGTCTACCAAAAGATGCATGTGCATGATTAAAACGCGTTTTGGCACAAATCCATGTGCGGGTGCTAAAAATAGCAGCATCGGCATGCTTTTCACGTCGTTTGGTAGAAATCCACGCGCGCGTTCTGCCAAAAGCACCATTTGCATGCATATCGTGTGGTTTTGCAGAAAACTGCGTCCGCGTCTACCAAAAGATGCATGTGCATGCTTAAAACGCGTTTTGGCACAAATCCATGTGCGGGTGCTAAAAAGAGCAGCATCGGCATGCTTTTCACGTCGTTTGGTAGAAATCCACGCGCGCGTTCTGCCAAAAGCAGCATTTGCATGCATATCGTGTGGTTCTGCAGAAACTGCGTCCGCGTCTACCAAAAGATGCATGTGCATGCTTAAAACGCGTTTTGGCACAAATCCATGTGCGGGTGCTAAAAAGAGCAGCATCGGCATGCTTTTCACGTCGTTTGGTAGAAATCCACGCGCGCGTTCTGCCAAAAGCACCATTTGCATGCATATCGTGTGGTCTTGCAGAAAACTGCGTCCGCGTCTACCAAAGGATGCATGGGCATGCTTAAAACGCGTTTTGGCACAAATCCATGTGCGGGTGCTAAAAATAGCAGCATCGGCATGCTTTTCACGTCGTTTGGTAGAAATCCACGCGCGCGTTCTGCCAAAAGCACCATTTGCATGCATATCGTGTGGTTTTGCAGAAAACTGCGTCCGCGTCTACCAAAAGATGCATGTGCATGCTTAAAACGCGTTTTGGCAAAAATCCATGTGCGGGTGCTAAAAAGAGCAGCATCGGCATGCTTTTCACGTCGTTTGGTAGAAATCCACGCGCGCGTTCTGCAAAAGCACCATTTGCATGCATATCGTGTGGTTTTGCTAAAAACTGCGTCCGCGTCTACCAAAAGATGCATGTGCATGCTTAAAACGCGTTTTGGCACAAATCCATGTGCGGGGGCTAAAACGAGCAGCATCGGCATGCTTTTCACGTCGTTTGGTAGAAATCCACGCGCGCGTTCTGCCAAAAGCACCATTTGCATGCATATCGTGTGGTCTTGCAGAAAACTGCGTCCGCGTCTACCAAAAGATGCATGTGCATGCTTAAAACGCGTTTTGGCACAAATCCATGTGCGGGTGCTAAAAATAGCAGCATCGGCATGCTTTTCACGTCGTTTGGTAGAAATCCACGCGCGCGTTCTGCCAAAAGCACCATTTGCATGCATATCGTGTGGTCTTGCAGAAAACTGCGTCCGCGTCTACCAAAAGATGCATGTGCATGCTTAAAACGCGTTTTGGCACAAATCCATGTGCGGGTGCTAAAAATAGCAGCATCGGCATGCTTTTCACGTCGTTTGGTAGAAATCCACGCGCGCATTCTGCCAAAAGCAGCATTTGCATGCATATCGTGTGGTTTTGCAGAAAACTGCGTCCGCGTCTACCAAAAGATGCATGTGCATGCTTAAAACGCGTTTTGGCACAAATCCATGTGCGGGTGCTAAAAAGAGCAGGATCGGCATGCTTTTCACGTCGTTTGGTAGAAATCCATGCGCGCGTTCTGCCAAAAGCACCATTTGCATGCATATCGTGTGGTTTTGCAGAAAACTGCGTCCGCGTCTACCAAAAGATGCATGTGCATGCTTAAAACGCGTTTTGGCACAAATCCATGTGCGGGTGCTAATAAGAGCAGCATCGGCATGCTTTTCACGTCGTTTGGTAGAAATCCACGCGCGCGTTCTGCCAAAAGCACCATTTGCATGCATATCGTGTGGTTTTGCAGAAAACTGCATCCGCGTCTACCAAAAGATGCATGTGCATGCTTAAAACGCGTTTTGGCACAAATCCATGTGCGGGTGCTAAAAAGAGCAGCATCGGCATGCTTTTCACGTCGTTTGGTAGAAATCCACGCGCGCGTTCTGCCAAAAGCACCATTTGCATGCATATCGTGTGGTTTTGCAGAAAACTGCGTCCGCGTCTACCAAAAGATGCATGTGCATGCTTAAAACGCGTTTTGGCACAAATCCTTGTGCGGGTGCTAAAAAGAGCAGCATCGGCATGCTTTTCACGTCGTTTGGTAGAAATCCACGCGCGCGTTCTGCCAAAAGCACCATTTGCATGCATATCGTGTGGTTTTGCAGAAAACTGCGTCCGCGTCTACCAAAAGATGCATGTCGATGCTTAAAACGCGTTTTGGCACAAATCCATGTGCGGGTGCTAAAAAGAGCAGCATCCGCATGCTTTTCACGTCGTTTGGTAGAAATCCACGCGCGCGTTCTGCCAAAAGCACCATTTGCATGCATATCGTGTGGTTTTGCAGAAAACTGCGTCCGCGTCTACCAAAAGATGCATGTGCATGCTTAAAACGCGTTTTGGCACAAATCCATGTGCGGGTGCTAA
The DNA here is from genome assembly GCF_050947875.1 of Dermacentor variabilis. Classification (NCBI taxonomy): domain Eukaryota; kingdom Metazoa; phylum Arthropoda; class Arachnida; order Ixodida; family Ixodidae; genus Dermacentor; species Dermacentor variabilis. The sequence continues at coordinate 206,599,143 of NC_134572.1, read as the reverse complement.
AAAGAGCAGCATCGGCATGCTTTTCACGTCGTTTGGTAGAAATCCACGCGCGCGTTCTGCCAAAAGCACCATTTGCATGCATATCGTGTGGTTTTGCAGAAAACTGCGTCCGCGTCTACCAAAAGATGCATGTGCATGCCTAAAACGCGTTTTGGCACAAATCCATGTGCGGGTGCTAAAAAGAGCAGCATCGGCATGCTTTTCACGTCGTTTTGTAGAAATGCACGCGCGCGTTCTGCCAAAAGCACCATTTGCATGCATATCGTGTGGTTTTGCAGAAAACTGCGTCCGCGTCTACCAAAAGATGCATGTGCATGCTTAAAACGCGTTTTGGCACAAATCCATGTGCGGGTGCTAAAAAGAGCAGCATCGGCATGCTTTTCACGTCGTTTGGTAGAAATCCACGTGCGCGTTCTGCCAAAAGCACCATTTGCATGCATATCGTGTGGTTTTGCAGAAAACTGCGTCCGCGTCTACCAAAAGATGCATGTGCATGCTTAAAACGCGTTTTGGCACAAATCCATGTGCGGGTGCTAAAAAGAGCAGCATCGGCATGCTTTTCACGTCGTTTGGTAGAAATCTACGCGCGCGTTCTGCCAAAAGCACCATTTGCATGCATATCGTGTGGTTTTGCAGAAAACTGCGTCCGCGTCTACCAAAAGATGCATGTGCATGCTTAAAACGCGTTTTGGCACAAATCCATGTGCGGGTGCTAAAAAGAGCAGCATCGGCATGCTTTTCACGTCGTTTGGTAGAAATCCACGCGCGCGTTCTGCCAAAAGCACCATTTGCATGCATATCGTGTGGTTTTGCAGAAAACTGCGTCCGCGTCTACCAAAAGATGCATGTGCATGCTTAAAACGCGTTTTGGCACAAATACATGTGCGGGTGCTAAAAAGAGCAGCATCGGCATGCTTTTCACGTCGTTTGGTAGAAATCCACGCGCGCGTTCTGCCAAAAGCACCATTTGCATGCATATCGTGTGGTTTTCCAGAAAACTGCATCCGCGTCTACCAAAAGATGCATGTGCATGCTTAAAACGCGTTTTGGCACAAATCCATGTGCGGGTGCTAAAAAGAGCAGCATCGGCATGCTTTTCACGTCGTTTGGTAGAAATCCACGCGCGCGTTCTGCCAAAAGCACCATTTGCATGCATATCGTGTGGTTTTGCAGAAAACTGCGTCCGCGTCTACAAAAAGATGCATGTGCATGCTTAAAACGCGTTTTGGCACAAATCCATGTGCGGGTGCTAAAAAGAGCAGCATCGGCATGCTTTTCACGTCGTTTGGTAGAAATCCACGCGCGCGTTCTGCCAAAAGCACCATTTGCGTGCATATCGTGTGGTCTTGCAGAAAACTGCGTCCGCGTCTACCAAAAGATGCATGTGCATGCTTAAAACGCGTTTTGGCACAAATCCATGTGCGGGTGCTAAAAAGAGCAGCATCGGCATGCTTTTCACGTTGTGTGGTAGAAATCCACGCGCGCGTTCTGCCAAAAGCACCATTTGCATGCATATCGTGTGGTTTTGCAGAAAACTGCGTCCGCGTCTACCAAAAGATGCATGTGCATGCTTAAAACGCGTTTTGGCACAAATCCATGTGCGGGTGCTAAAAAGAGCAGCATCGGCATGCTTTTCACGTCGTTTTGTAGAAATGCACGCGCGCGTTCTGCCAAAAGCACCATTTGCATGCATATCGTGTGGTTTTGCAGAAAACTGCGTCCGCGTCTACCAAAAGATGCATGTGCATGCTTAAAACGCGTTTTGGCAGAAATCCATGTGCGGGTGCTAAAAAGAGCAGCATCGGCATGCTTTTCACGTCGTTTGGTAGAAATCCACGTGCGCGTTCTGCCAAAAGCACCATTTGCATGCATATCGTGTGGTTTTGCAGAAAACTGCGTCCGCGTCTACCAAAAGATGCATGTGCATGCTTAAAACGCGTTTTGGCACAAATCCATGTGCGGGTGCTAAAAAGAGCAGCATCGGCATGCTTTTCACGTCGTTTGGTAGAAATCCACGCGCGCGTTCTGCCAAAAGCACCATTTGCATGCATATCGTGTGGTTTTGCAGAAAACTGCGTCCGCGTCTACCAAAAGATGCATGTGCATGCTTAAAACGCGTTTTGGCACAAATCCATGTGCGGGTGCTAAAAAGAGCAGCATCGGCATGCTTTTCACGTCGTTTGGTAGAAATCCACGCGCGCGTTCTGCCAAAAGCACCATTTGCATGCATATCGTGTGGTTTTCCAGAAAACTGCGTCCGCGTCTACCAAAAGATGCATGTGCATGCTTAAAACGCGTTTTGGCACAAATCCATGTGCGGGTGCTAAAAAGAGCAGCATCGGCATGCTTTTCACGTCGTTTGGTAGAAATACACGCGCGCGTTCTGCCAAAAGCACCATTTGCATGCATATCGTGTGGTTTTGCAGAAAACTGCGTCCGCGTCTACCAAAAGATGCATGTGCATGCTTAAAACGCGTTTTGGCACAAATCCATGTGCGGGTGCTAATAAGAGCAGCATCGGCATGCTTTTCACGTCGTTTGGTAGAAATCCACGCGCGCGTTCTGCCAAAAGCACCATTTGCATGCATATCGTGTGGTTTTGCAGAAAACTGCGTCCGCGTCTACCAAAAGATGCATGTGCATGCTTAAAACGCGTTTTGGCACAAATCCATGTGCGGGTGCTAAAAAGAGCAGCATCGGCATGCTTTTCACGTCGTTTGGTAGAAATCCACGCGCGCGTTCTGCCAAAAGCACCATTTGCATGCATATCGTGTGGTTTTGCAGAAAACTGCGTCCGCGTCTACCAAAAGATGCATGTGCATGCTTAAAACGCGTTTTGGCACAAATCCTTGTGCGGGTGCTAAAAAGAGCAGCATCGGCATGCTTTTCACGTCGTTTGGTAGAAATCCACGCGCGCGTTCTGCCAAAAGCACCATTTGCATGCATATCGTGTGGTTTTGCAGAAAACTGCGTCCGCGTCTACCAAAAGATGCATGTCGATGCTTAAAACGCGTTTTGGCACAAATCCATGTGCGGGTGCTAAAAAGAGCAGCATCCGCATGCTTTTCACGTCGTTTGGTAGAAATCCACGCGCGCGTTCTGCCAAAAGCACCATTTGCATGCATATCGTGTGGTTTTGCAGAAAACTGCGTCCGCGTCTACCAAAAGATGCATGTGCATGCTTAAAACGCGTTTTGGCACAAATCCATGTGCGGGTGCTAAAAAGAGCAGCATCGGCATGCTTTTCACGTCGTTTGGTAGAAATCCACGCGCGCGTTCTGCCAAAAGCACCATTTGCATGCATATCGTGTGGTTTTGCAGAAAACTGCGTCCGCGTCTACCAAAAGATGCATGTGCATGCCTAAAACGCGTTTTGGCACAAATCCATGTGCGGGTGCTAAAAAGAGCAGCATCGGCATGCTTTTCACGTCGTTTTGTAGAAATGCACGCGCGCGTTCTGCCAAAAGCACCATTTGCATGCATATCGTGTGGTTTTGCAGAAAACTGCGTCCGCGTCTACCAAAAGATGCATGTGCATGCTTAAAACGCGTTTTGGCACAAATCCATGTGCGGGTGCTAAAAAGAGCAGCATCGGCATGCTTTTCACGTCGTTTGGTAGAAATCCACGTGCGCGTTCTGCCAAAAGCACCATTTGCATGCATATCGTGTGGTTTTGCAGAAAACTGCGTCCGCGTCTACCAAAAGATGCATGTGCATGCTTAAAACGCGTTTTGGCACAAATCCATGTGCGGGTGCTAAAAAGAGCAGCATCGGCATGCTTTTCACGTCGTTTGGTAGAAATCTACGCGCGCGTTCTGCCAAAAGCACCATTTGCATGCATATCGTGTGGTTTTGCAGAAAACTGCGTCCGCGTCTACCAAAAGATGCATGTGCATGCTTAAAACGCGTTTTGGCACAAATCCATGTGCGGGTGCTAAAAAGAGCAGCATCGGCATGCTTTTCACGTCGTTTGGTAGAAATCCACGCGCGCGTTCTGCCAAAAGCACCATTTGCATGCATATCGTGTGGTTTTGCAGAAAACTGCGTCCGCGTCTACCAAAAGATGCATGTGCATGCTTAAAACGCGTTTTGGCACAAATACATGTGCGGGTGCTAAAAAGAGCAGCATCGGCATGCTTTTCACGTCGTTTGGTAGAAATCCACGCGCGCGTTCTGCCTAAAGCACCATTTGCATGCATATCGTGTGGTTTTCCAGAAAACTGCATCCGCGTCTACCAAAAGATGCATGTGCATGCTTAAAACGCGTTTTGGCACAAATCCATGTGCGGGTGCTAAAAAGAGCAGCATCGGCATGCTTTTCACGTCGTTTGGTAGAAATCCACGCGCGCGTTCTGCCAAAAGCACCATTTGCATGCATATCGTGTGGTTTTGCAGAAAACTGCGTCCGCGTCTACCAAAAGATGCATGTGCATGCTTAAAACGCGTTTTGGCACAAATCCATGTGCGGGTGCTAATAAGAGCAGCTTCGGCATGCTTTTCACGTCGTTTGGTAGAAATCCACGCGCGCGTTCTGCCAAAAGCACCATTTGCATGCATATCGTGTGGTTTTGCAGAAAACTGCGTCCGCGTCTACCAAAAGATGCATGTGCATGCTTAAAACGCGTTTTGGCACAAATCCATGTGCGGGTGCTAAAAAGAGCAGCATCGGCATGCTTTTCACGTCGTTTGGTAGAAATCCACGCGCGCGTTCTGCCAAAAGCACCATTTGCATGCATATCGTGTGGTTTTGCAGAAAACTGCGTCCGCGTCTACCAAAAGATGCATGTGCATGCTTAAAACGCGTTTTGGCACAAATCCTTGTGCGGGTGCTAAAAAGAGCAGCATCGGCATGCTTTTCACGTCGTTTGGTAGAAATCCACGCGCGCGCTCTGCCAAAAGCACCATTTGCATGCATATCGTGTGGTTTTGCAGAAAACTGCGTCCGCGTCTACCAAAAGATGGATGTCCATGCTTAAAACGCGTTTTGGCACAAATCCATGTGCGGGTGCTAAAAAGAGCAGCATCGGCATGCTTTTCACGTCGTTTGGTAGAAATCCACGCGCGCGTTCTGCCAAAAGCACCATTTGCATGCATATCGTGTGGTTTTGTAGAAAACTGCGTCCGCGTCTACCAAAAGATGCATGTGCATGCTTAAAACGCGTTTTGGCACAAATCCATGTGCGGGTGCTAAAAAGAGCAGCATCGGCATGCTTTTCACGTCGTTTGGTAGAAATCCACGCGCGCGTTCTGCCAAAAGCACCATTTGCATGCATATCGTGTGGTTTTGCAGAAAACTGCGTCCGCGTCTACCAAAAGATGCATGTGCATGCTTAAAACGCGTTTTGGCACAAATCCATGTGCGGGTGCTAAAAAGAACAGCATCGGCATGCTTTTCACGTTGTTTGGTAGAAATCCACGCGCGCGTTCTGCCAAAAGCACCATTTGCATGCATATCGTGTGGTTTTGCAGAAAACTGCGTCCGCGTCTACCAAAAGATGCATGTGCATGCTTAAAACGCGTTTTGGCACAAATCCATGTGCGGGTGCTAAAAAGAGCAGCATCGGCATGCTTTTCACGTCGTTTTGTAGAAATGCACGCGCGCGTTCTGCCAAAAGCACCATTTGCATGCATATCGTGTGGTTTTGCAGAAAACTGCGTCCGCGTCTACCAAAAGATGCATGTGCTTGCTTAAAACGCGTTTTGGCACAAATCCATGTGCGGGTGCTAAAAAGAGCAGCATCGGCATGCTTTTCACGTCGTTTGGTAGAAATCCACGTGCGCGTTCTGCCAAAAGCACCATTTGCATGCATATCGTGTGGTTTTGCAGAAAACTGCGTCCGCGTCTACCAAAAGATGCATGTGCATGCTTAAAACGCGTTTTGGCACAAATCCATGTGCGGGTGCTAAAAAGAGCAGCATCGGCATGCTTTTCACGTCGTTTGGTAGAAATCCACGCGCGCGTTCTGCCAAAAGCACCATTTGCATGCATATCGTGTGGTTTTGCAGAAAACTGCGTCCGCGTCTACCAAAAGATGCATGTGCATGCTTAAAACGCGTTTTGGCACAAATCCATGTGCGGGTGCTAAAAAGAGCAGCATCGGCATGCTTTTCACGTCGTTTGGTAGAAATCCACGCGCGCGTTCTGCCAAAAGCACCATTTGCATGCATATCGTGTGGTTTTCCAGAAAACTGCGTCCGTGTCTACCAAAAGATGCATGTGCATGTTTAAAACGCGTTTTGGCACAAATCCATGTGCGGGTGCTAAAAAGAGCAGCATCGGCATGCTTTTCACGTCGTTTGGTAGAAATCCACGCGCGCGTTCTGCCAAAAGCACCATTTGCATGCATATCGTGTGGTTTTGCAGAAAACTGCGTCTGCGTCTACCAAAAGATGCATGTGCATGCTTAAAACGCGTTTTGGCACAAATCCATGTGCGGGTGCTAATAAGAGCAGCTTCGGCATGCTTTTCACGTCGTTTGGTAGAAATCCACGCGCGCGTTCTGCCAAAAGCACGATTTGCATGCATATCGTGTGGTTTTGCAGAAAACTGCGTCCGCGTCTACCAAAAGATGCATGTGCATGCTTAAAACGCGTTTTGGCACAAATCCATGTGCGGGTGCCAAAAAGAGCAGCATCGGCATGCTTTTCACGTCGTTTGGTAGAAATCCACGCGCGCGTTCTGCCAAAAGCACCATTTGCATGCATATCGTGTGGTTTTGCAGAAAACTGCGTCCGCGTCTACCAAAAGATGCATGTGCATGCTTAAAACGCGTTTTGGCACAAATCCTTGTGCGGGTGCTAAAAAGAGCAGCATGGGCGTGCTTAGCACGTCGTTTGGTAGAAATCCACGTGCGCGTTCTGCCAAAAGCACCATTTGCATGAATATATTGTGGTTTTCTAGAAAACAACGTCTGCGTCTACCAAAAGATGCATTTGCATGCTTAACAAGTGGTTTGGCACAAATACATGCGCGGGTGCTAAAAAGAGAAGCATGGGCGTGCTTAGCACGTCGTTTGGTAGAAATCCACGTGCGCGTTCTGCCAAAAGCACCATTTGCATGCATACCTTGTGGTTTTGCAGAAAACAACGTCCGCGTCTACCAAAATATGCATGTGCACGCTTAACAAGTGCTTTGGCAAAAATCCATGCGCGGGTGCTTAAAAGAGCAGCATGGGCGTGCTTAGCACATCGTTTGGTAGAAATCGATGTGCGCGTTCTGCCAAAAGCACCATTTGCATGCATACCTTATGGTTGTGCAGAAAACAACGTCCGCGTCTACCAAATTATGCATGTGCATGCTTAACAAGCGGTTTGGCACAAATCCATGCGCGGGTGCTGAAAAGAGCAGCATGGGCGTGCTTGGCATGTAGTTTGGCAGAAATCCATGTGCGCGTTCTGCTAAAAGCACCATTTGCATGCATATCTTGTGGTTTTGCAGAAAAGAACGTCCTCGCCTACCAAAAGATGCATTTGCATGCTTAACAAGTGGTTTGGCACAAATCCATGCGCGGGTGCTTAAAAGAGCAGCATGAGCGTGCTTAGCACGTCGTTTGGTATAAATCGATGTGCGCGTTCTGCCAAAAGCACCATTTGCATGCATACCTTATGGTTGTGCAGAAAACGACGTCCGCGTCTACCAAAATATGCATGTGCATGCTTAACAAGCGGTTTGGCACAAATCCATGCGCGGGTGCTAAAAAGAGCAGCATGGGCGTGCTTAGCACGTCGTTCCGTAGAAATCCACGTGCGCGTTCTGCCAAAAGCACCATTTGCATGCATATCGTGTGGTTTTGCAGAAAACAACGTCCGCGCCTACCAAAAGATGCATTTGCATGCTTAACAAGTGGTTTGGCACAAATCCATGCGCGGGTGCTTAAAAGAGCAGCATGGGCGTGCTTAGCACGTCGTTTGGTAGAAATCCACGTGCGCGTTCTGCCAAAAGCACCATTTGCATGCATATCTTGTGGTTTTGCCGAAAACAACGTCCGCGTCTACCAAAAGATGCCTTTGCATGCTTAACAAGTGGTTTGGCACAAATCCATGCGCGGGTGCTAAAAAGAGCAGCATGGGCGTGCTTAGGACATCGTTTAGTAGAAATCCACGTGCGCGTTCTGCCAAAAGCACCATTTGCATGTATATCTTGTGGTTTTGCAGAAAACAACGTCTGCGTCTACCAAAAGATGCATTTGCATGCTTAACAAGTGGTTTGGCACAAATCCATGCGCGGGCGCTAAAAAGAGCAGCATGGGCGTGCTTAGCACAGTGTTTGGTAGAAATCCACGTGCGCGTTCTGCCAAAAGCACCATTTGCATGCATATCTTGTGGTTTTGCAGAAAACAACGTCCGCGTCTACCAAAAGATGCATTTGCATGCTTAACAAGTGGTTTAGCAGAAATCCATGCGCGGGTGCTAAAAAGAGCAGCATGGGCGTGCTTAGCACGTCGTTTAGTAGAAATCCACGTGCGCGTTCTGCCAAAAGCACCATTTGAATGCATATCTTGTGGTTTTGCAGAAAACAACGTCCGCGTCTACTAAAAGATGCATGTGCATGCTTAGCAAGTGGTTTGGCAAAAATCCATGCGCGGCTGCTACAAAGAGCAGCACGGGCGTGCTTAGCACATCGTTTGGTAGAAATCCACGTGCGCGTTCTGCCGAAAGCACCATTTGCATGTATATCTTGTGGTTTTGCAGAAAACAACGTCTGCGTCTACCAAAAGATGCAATTGCATGCTGAACAAGTAGTTTGGCACAAATCCATGCGCGGGCGCTAAAAAGAGCAGCATGCGCGTGCTTAGCACGTTGTTTGGAAGATATCCACGTGCGCCTTCTGCCAAAAGCACCATTTGCATGCATATCTTGTGGTTTTGCAGAAAAGAACGTCCGCGTCTAACAAAAGATGGATTTGCATGCTTAACAAGTGGTTTAGCAGAAATCCATGCGCGGGTGCTAAATAGAGCAGCATGGGCGTGCTTAGCACGTCGTTTGGTAGAAATCCACGTGCGCGTTCTGCCAAAAGCACAATTTGAATGCATATCTTGTGGTTTTGCAGAAAGCAACGTCCGCGTCTACTAAAATATGCATGTGCATGCTTAACAAGTGGATTGGCATAAATCCATGCGCGTGTGCTAAAAAGAGCAGCACGGGCACGTCGTTTGGTAGAAATCCACGTGCGCGTTCTGCCAAAAGCACCATTTGCATGCATATTTTGTGGTTTTGCAGAAAACAACGTCCGCGTCTACCAAAAGATGCATGTGCATGCTTAACAAGCGGTTTGGCACAAATCAATGCGCGGGTGCTAAAAAGAGCAGCATGGACGTGCTTAGCACGTCGTTTGGTAGAAATCCACGTGCGCTTTCTGCCAAAAGCACCATTTCCATGCATACCTTGTGGTTCTGCAGAAAACAACGTCCGCGTCTACAAAAATATGCATGTGCATGCTTAACAAGTGGTTTGGCATAAATCCATGCGCGTGTGCTAAAAAGAGTAGCACGGGCGTGCTTAGCACGTCGTTTGGTAGAAATCCACGTGCGCGTTCTGCCAAAAGCACCATTCGCATGCATATTTTGTGGTTTTGCAGAAAACAACGTCCGCGTCTACCAAAAGATGCATGTGCATGCTTAACAAGCGGTTTGGCACAAATCCATGCGCGGGTGCTAAAAAGAGCAGCATGGGCGTGCTTAGCACGTCGTTTGGTAGAAATCCACGTGCGCGTTCTGCCAAAAGCACCATTTGCATGAATATATTGTGGTTTTGCAGAAAACAACGTCTGCGTCTACCAAAAGATGCATTTGCATGCTTAACAAGTGGTTTGGCACAAATACATGCGCGGTTGCTAAAAAGAGAAGCATGGGCGTGCTTAGCACATCGTTTGGTAGAACTCCACGTGCGCGTTCTGCCAAAAGCACCATTTGCATGCATACCTTGTGGTTTTGCAGAAAACAACGTCCGCGTCTACCAAAATATGCATGTGCACGCTTAACAAGTGCTTTGGCAAAAATCCATGCGCGTGTGCTGAAAAGAGCCGCATGGGCGTGCTTGGCATGTAGTTTGGCAGAAATCCACGTGCGCGTTCTGCCAAAAGCACCGTTTGCATGCATACATTATGGTTGTGCAGAAAACAACGTCCACGTCTACTAAAAGATGCATGTGCATGCTTAACAAGTGGTTTGGCACAAATCCATGCGGGGGTGCTAAATAGAGCAGCATGGGCGTGCTTAGCACGTCGTTTGGTAGAAATCCACGTGCGCGTTCTGCCAAAAGCACAATTTGAATGCATATGTTGTGGTTTTGCAGAAAGCAACGTCCGCGTCTACTAAAATATGCATGTGCATGCTTAACAAGTGGATTGGCATCAATCCATGCGCGTGTGCTAAAAAGAGCAGCACGGGCACGTCGTTTGGTAGAAATCCACGTGCGCGTTCTGCCAAAAGCACCATTTGCATGCATATTTTGTGGTTTTGCAGAAAACAACGTCCGCGTCTACCAAAAGATGCATGTGCATGCTTAACAAGCGGTTTGGCACAAATCCATGCGCGGGTGCTAAAAAGAGCAGCATGGACGTGCTTAGCACGTCGTTTGGTAGAAATCCACGTGCGCTTTCTGCCAAAAGCACCATTTCCATGCATACCTTGTGGTTTTGCAGAAAACAACGTCCGCGTCTACCAGAATATGCATGTGCATGCTTAACAAGTGGTTTGGCACAAATCCATGCGCGGGTGCTAAAAAGAGCAGCATGGGCGTGCTTAGCACGTTTTTTGGTAGAAATCCACGTGCGCGTTCTGCCAAAAGCACCATTTGCATGCATATCTTGTGGTTTTGCAGAAAACAACGTCCGCGTCTACCAAAAGATGCCTTTGCATGCTTAACAAGTGGTTTGGCACAAATCCATGCGCGGGTGCTAAAAAGAGCATCATGGGCGTGCTTAGCACGTCGTTTAGTAGAAATCCACGTGCGCGTTCTGCCAAAAGCACCATTTGCATGTATATCTTGTGGTTTTGCAGAAAACAACGTCTGCGTCTACCGAAAGATGCATTTGCATGCTTAACAAGTGGTTTGGCACAAATCCATGCGCGGGCGCTAAAAAGAGCAGCATGGGCGTGCTTAGCACATTGTTTGGTAGAAATCCACGTGCGCGTTCTGCCAAAAGCACCATTTGCATGCATATCTTGTGGTTTTGCAGAAAACAACGTCCGCGTCTACCAAAAGATGCATTTGCATGCTTAACAAGTGGTTTAGCAGAAATCCATGCGCGGGTGCTAAAAAGAGCAGCACGGGCGTGCTTAGCACGTCGTTTGGTAGAAATCCACGTGCGCGTTCTGCCGAAAGCACCATTTGCATGTATATCTTGTGGTTTTGCAGAAAACAACGTCCACGTCTACTAAAAGATGCATGTGCATGCTTAACAAGTGGTTTGGCACAAATCCATGCGGGGGTGCTAAAAAGAGCAGCATGGGCGTGCTTAGCACGTTGTTTGGTAGAAATCCACGTGCGCGTTCTGCCAAAAGCACCATTTGCATGCATATCTTGTGGTTTTGCAGAAAACAACGTCCGCGTCTACCAAAAGATGCCTTTGCATGCTTAACAAGTGGTTTGGCACAAATCCATGCGCGGTTGCTAAAAAGCGAAGCATGGGCGTGCTTAGCACGTCGTTTGGTAGAAATCCACGTGCGCGTTCTGCCAAAAGCACCATTTGCATGCATACCTTGTGGTTTTGCAGAAAACAACGTCCGCGTCTACCATAATATGCATGTGCACGCTTAACAAGTGCTTTGGCAAAAATCCATGCGCGTGTGCTGAAAAGAGCAGCATGGGCGTGCTTGGCATGTAGTTTGGCAGAAATCCACGTGCGCGTTCTGCTAAAAGCACCATTTCCATGCATATCTTGTGGTTTTGCAGAAAACAACGTCCGCGCCTACCAAAAGATGCATTTGCATGCTTAACAAGTGGTTTGGCACAAATCCATGCGCGGGTGCTTAAAAGAGCAGCATGGGCGTGCTTAGCACGTCGTTTGGTAGAAATCCACGTGCGTGTTCTGCCAAAAGCACCATTATCATGCATACCTTATGGTTGTGCAGAAAACAACGTCCGCGTCTACCAAAATATGCATGTGCATGCTTAACAAGTGGTTTGGCATAAATCCATGCGCGTGTGCTAAAAAGAGTAGCACGGGCGTGCTTAGCACGTCGTTTGGTAGAAATCCACGTGCGCGTTCTGCCAAAAGCACAATTTGAATGCATATCTTGTGGTTTTGCAGAAAACAACGTCCGCGTCTACTAAAAGATGCATGTGCATGCTTAACAAGTGGTTTGGCACAAAACCATGCGCGGGTCATAAAAAGAGCACTATGGGCGTGCTTAGCACGTTGTTTGGTAGAAATCCACGTGCGCGCTCTGCCAAAAGCACCATTTGCATGCATATCTTGTGGTTTTGCAGAAAACAACGTCTGCGTCTACCAAAAGATGCATTTGCATGCTTAACAAGTGGTTTGGCACAAATCCATGCGCGGGCGCTAAAAAGAGCAGCATGGGCGTGCTTAGCACAATGTTTGGTAGAAATCCACGTGCGCGTTCTGCCAAAAGCACCATTTGCATGCATATCTTGTGGTTTTGTAGAAAACAACGTCCGCGTCTACCAAAAGATGCATTTGCATGCTTAACAAGTGGTTTAGCAGAAATCCATGCGCGGGTGCTAAAAAGAGCAGCATGGGCGTGCTTCGCACGTCGTTTAGTAGAAATCCACGTGCGCGTTCTGCCTAAAGCACCATTTGAATGCATATCTTGTGGTTTTGCAGAAAACAACGTCCGCGTCTACTAAAAGATGCATGTGCATGCTTAACAAGTGGCTTGGCAAAAATCCATGCGCGGGTGCTAAAAAGAGCAGCATGGGCGTGCTTAGCATGTCGTTTGGTAGAAATCCACGTGCGCGTTCTGCCGAAAGCACCATTTGCATGTATATCTTGTGGTTTTGCAGAAAACAACGTCTGCGTCTACCAAAAGATGCAATTGCATGCTGAACAAGTGGTTTGGCACAAATCCATGGGCGGGCGCTAAAAAGAGCAGCATGCGCGTGCTTAGCACGTTGTTTGGAAGAAATCCACGTGCGCTTTCTGCCAAAAGCACCATTTGCATGCATACCTTGTGGTTTTGCAGAAAACAACGTCCGCGTCTACCATAATATGCATGTGCACGCTTAACAAGTGCTTTGGCAAAAATCCATGCGCGTGTGCTGAAAAGAGCAGCATGGGCGTGCTTGGCATGTAGTTTGGCAGAAATCCACGTGCGCGTTCTGCTAAAAGCACCATTTCCATGCATATCTTGTGGTTTTGCAGAAAACAACGTCCGCGCCTACCAAAAGATGCATTTGCATGCTTAACAAGTGGTTTGGCACAAATCCATGCGCGGGTGCTTAAAAGAGCAGCATGGGCGTGCTTAGCACGTCGTTTGGTAGAAATCCACGTGCGCGTTCTGCCAAAAGCACCATTATCATGCATACCTTATGGTTGTGCAGAAAACAACGTCCGCGTCTACCAAAATATGCATGTGCATGCTTAACAAGTGGTTTGGCATAAATCCATGCGCGTGTGCTAAAAAGAGTAGCACGGGCGTGCTTAGCACGTCGTTTGGTAGAAATCCACGTGCGCGTTCTGCCAAAAGCACAATTTGAATGCATATCTTGTGGTTTTGCAGAAAACAACGTCCGCGTCTACTAAAAGATGCATGTGCATGCTTAACAAGTGGTTTGGCACAAAACCATGCGCGGGTCATAAAAAGAGCACTATGGGCGTGCTTAGCACGTTGTTTGGTAGAAATCCACGTGCGCGCTCTGCCAAAAGCACCATTTGCATGCATATCTTGTGGTTTTGCAGAAAACAACGTCTGCGTCTACCAAAAGATGCATTTGCATGCTTAACAAGTGGTTTGGCACAAATCCATGCGCGGGCGCTAAAAAGAGCAGCATGGGCGTGCTTAGCACAATGTTTGGTAGAAATCCACGTGCGCGTTCTGCCAAAAGCACCATTTGCATGCATATCTTGTGGTTTTGTAGAAAACAACGTCCGCGTCTACCAAAAGATGCATTTGCATGCTTAACAAGTGGTTTAGCAGAAATCCATGCGCGGGTGCTAAAAAGAGCAGCATGGGCGTGCTTCGCACGTCGTTTAGTAGAAATCCACGTGCGCGTTCTGCCTAAAGCACCATTTGAATGCATATCTTGTGGTTTTGCAGAAAACAACGTCCGCGTCTACTAAAAGATGCATGTGCATGCTTAACAAGTGGCTTGGCAAAAATCCATGCGCGGGTGCTAAAAAGAGCAGCATGGGCGTGCTTAGCATGTCGTTTGGTAGAAATCCACGTGCGCGTTCTGCCGAAAGCAACATTTGCATGTATATCTTGTGGTTTTGCAGAAAACAACGTCTGCGTCTACCAAAAGATGCAATTGCATGCTGAACAAGTGGTTTGGCACAAATCCATGGGCGGGCGCTAAAAAGAGCAGCATGCGCGTGCTTAGCACGTTGTTTGGAAGAAATCCACGTGCGCTTTCTGCCAAAAGCACCATTTGCATGCATACCTTGTGGTTTTGCAGAAAACAATGTCCGCGTCTACCAAGATTTGCATGTGCATGCTTAACAAGTGGTTTGTCATAAATCCATGCGCGTGTGCTAAAAAGAGTAGCACGGGCGTGCTTAGCACGTCGTTTGGTAGAAATCCACGTGCGCGTTCTGCCAAAAGCACCATTCGCATGCATATCTTGTGGTTTTGCCGAAAACAACGTCCGCGTCTACCAAAAGATGCATGTGCATGCTTAACAAGTGGCTTGGCACAAATCCTTGCGCGGGTGCTAAAAAGAGCAGCACGGCCACGTCGTTTGGTAGAAATCCACGTGTGCGTTCTGCCAAAAGCACCATTTGCATGCATATTTTGTGGTTTTGCAGAAAACAACGTCTGCGTCTACCAAAAGATGCATGTGCATGCTTAACAAGCAGTTTGGCACAAATCCATGCGCGGGTGCTAAAAAGAGCAGCATGGGCGTGCTTAGCACGTCGTTTGGTAGAAATCCACGTGCGCGTTCTGCCAAAAGCACCATTTGCATGCATATCTTGTGGTTTTGCAGAAAACAACGTCCGCGTCTACCAAAAGATGCATTTGCATGCTTAACAAGTGGTTTAGCAGAAATCCATGCGCGGGTGCTAAATAGAGCAGCATGGGCGTGCTTAGCACGTCGTTTGGTAGAAATCCACGTGCGCGTTCTGCCAAAAGCACAATTTGAATGCATATCTTGTGGTTTTGCAGAAAACAACGTCCGCGTCTACTAAAATATGCATGTGCATGCTTAACAAGTGGATTGGCATAAATCCATGCGCGTGTGCTAAAAAGAGCAGCACGGGCACGTCGTTTGGTAGAAATCCACGTGCGCGTTCTGCCAAAAGCACCATTTGCATGCATATTTTGTGGTTTTGCAGAAAACAACGTCCGCGTCTACCAAAAGATGCATGTGCATGCTTAACAAGCGGTTTGGCACAAATCCATGCGCGGGTGCTAAAAACAGCAGCATGGAGGTGCTTAGCACGTCGTTTGGTAGAAATCCACGTGCGCGTTCTGCCAAAAGCACCATTTGCATGCATATCTTGTGGTTTTGCAGAAAACAACGTCTGCGTCTACCAAAAGATGCATTTGCATGCTTAACAAGTGGTTTGGCACAAATCCATGCGCGGGTGCTAAAAAGAGAAGCATGGGCGTGCTTAGCACGTTGTTTGGTAGAAATCCAGGTGCGCGTTCTGCCAAAAGCACCATTTGCATGCATATCTTGTGGTTTTGCAGAAAACAACGTCCGCGCCTACCAAAAGATGCATTAGCATGCTTAACAAGTGGTTTGGCACAAATCCATGCGCGGGTGCTTAAAAGAGCAGCATGGGCGTGCTTAGCGCATCGTTTGGAAGAAATCCACGTGCGCTTTCTGCCAAAAGCACCATTTGCATGCATACCTTGTGGTTTTGCAGAAAACAACGTCCGTGTCTACCAAAATATGCATGTGCATGCTTAACAAGTGGTTTGTCATAAATCCATGCGCGTGTGCTAAAAAGAGTAGCACGGGCGTGCTTAGCACGTCGTTTGGTAGAAATCCACGTGCGCGTTCTGCCAAAAGCACCATTCGCATGCATATCTTGTGGTTTTGCCGAAAACAACGTCCGCGTCTACCAAAAGATGCATGTGCATGCTTAACAAGTGGTTTGGCACAAATCCATGCGCGGGTGCTAAAAAGAGCAGCACGGGCACGTCGTTTGGTAGAAATCCACGTGCGCGTTCTGCCAAAAGCACCATTTGAATGCATATTTTGTGGTTTTGCAGAAAACAACGTCCGCGTCTACCAAAAGATGCATGTGCATGCTTAACAAGCGGTTTGGCACAAATCCATGCGCGGGTGCTAAAAAGAGCAGCATGGGCGTGCTTAGCACGTCGTTTGGTAGAAATCCACGTGCGCGTTCTGCCAAAAGCACCATTTGCATGAATATATTGTGGTTTTGCAGAAAACAACGTCTGCGTCTACCAAAAGATGCATTTGCATGCTTAACAAGTGGTTTGGCACAAATCCATGCGCGGGTGCTTAAAAGAGCAGCATGGGCGCGCTTAGCAGGTCGTTTGGTAGAAATCCACGTGCGCGTTCTGCCAAAAGCACCTTTTGCATGCATACCTTATGGTTGTGCAGAAAACAACGTCCGAGTCTACCAAAATATGCATGTGCATGCTTAACAAGTGGTTTGGCATAAATCCATGCGCGTGTGCTAAAAAGAGTAGCACGGGCGTGCTTAGCATGTCGTTTGGTAGAAATCCACGTGCGCGTTCTGCCAAAAGCACAATTTGAATGCATATCTTGTGGTATTGCAGAAAACAACGTCCGCGTCTACTAAAAGATGCATGTGCATGCTTAACAAGTGGTTTGGCACAAATCCATGCGCGGGTGCTAAAAAGAGCAGCTTGGGCGTGCTTAGCACGTTGTTTGGTAGAAATCCACGTGCGCGTTCTGCCAAAAGCACCATTTGCATGCATATCTTGTGGTTTTGCAGAAAACAACGTCCGCGTCTACCAAAAGATGCCTTTGCATGCTTAACAAGTGGTTTGGCACAAATCCATGCGCGTGTGCTAAAAAGAGCAGCATGGGCGTGCTTAGCACGTCGTTTCGTAGAAATCCACGTGCGCGTTCTGCCAAAAGCACCATTCGCATGCATATCTTGTGGTTTTGCCGAAAACAACGTCCGCGTCTACAAAAAGATGCATGTGCACGCTTAACAAGGGGTTTGGCACAAATCCATGCGCGGGTGCTAAAAAGAGCAGCATGGGCGTGCTTAGCACGTTGTTTGGTAGAAATCCACGTGCGCGTTCTGCCAAAAGCACCATTTGCATGCATATCTTGTGGTTTTGCAGAAAACAACGCCCGCGTCTACTAAAAGATGCATGTGCATGCTTAACAAGTGGTTTGGCACAAATCCATGCGCGGGTGCTAAAAAGAGCAGCCTGGGCGTGCTTAGCACGTCGTTTGGTAGAAATCCACGTGCGCGTTCTGCCAAAAGCACCATTTGCATGCATATCTTGTGCTTTTGCAGAAAACAACGTCCGCGTCTTCCAAAAGATGCATTTGCATGCTTAACAAGTGGTTTGGCACAAATCCATGGGCGGGCGCTAAAAAGAGCAGCATGGGCGTGCTTAGCCAGCTGTTTGGTAGAAATCCACGTGCGCGTTCTGCCAAAAGCACCATTTGCATGCATATCTTGTGGTTTTGCAGAAAACAACGTCCGCGTCTACCAAAGATGCATTTGCATGCTTAACAAGTGGTTTGGCAGAAATCCATGCGCGGGTGCTAAAAAGAGCAGCATGGGCGTGCTTAGCACGTCGTTTGGTAGAAATCCATGTGCGCGTTCTGCCAAAAGCACAATTTGAATGCATATCTACTGGTTTTGTAGAAAACAACGTCCGCGTCTACTAAAAGATGCATGTGCATGCTTAACAAGTGGTTTGGCACAAATCCATGCGCGGGTGCTAAAAAGAGCAGCACGGGCGTGTTTAGCACATGGTTTGGTAGAAATCCACGTGCGCGCTCTGCCACAACCTGCATTTCCATGCTTAGCTTGTGGTTTGGCAGAAAACAACGTGCGCGTCTACCGAAACATGCATGTGCATGCTTAACAAGTGGTTTGGCACAAATCATTGAGCCTGTGCTGAAAAGAGCAGCATGGGCGTGCTTAGCACGTGATTTGGTAGAAATGCTCTTGCGCGCTCTGCCAAAAGCAGCATGTGTATGCCTAACTTACGATTTGGCAGAAAACAACGTGCGCGTCTACCAAAAGATGCATGTGCATGCTTAACAAGTGGTTTACCACAAATCGATGCGCGTCTGCTCAAAAGAGGAGCATGGGCGTGCTTGGCATGTCGTTTCGCAGAAATCCACATGCGCGCTCTGCCAAAAGCAGCATGTGCATGCTTAACTTGTGATTTGGCAGAAAGCAACGTGCGCGTCTACCAAAAGATGCATGTGCATACTTAATAAGTGGTTTACCACAAATCGATGCGCGTCTGCTGAAAAAAGGAGCATGGGCGTGCTTGGCACCTCGTTTGGCAGATATCCACGTGCGCGCTCTGCCAAAAGCTGCATGTGCACGCTTAGCTTGTGGTTTGGCAGAAATCAACGTGCGCCTCTACCAAAAGATTTATGTGCATGCTTACCAAGTGGTTTGGCGCAAATCCATGCGCGTGCGCTGAAAAGAGCAGCATGGCCGTGCATAGCACGTGGTTTAGCAGAAATCCACGTGCGCGTCTACGAAAAGATGCATGTGCATGCTTAACCAGTGGTGTGGCGCAAATCCATGCGCGTGCAATGAGAAGAGCAGCATGGGCGTGCTTTTCAAGTGGTTTGGCAGAAATGCACGTGCACGCTCTGCCACAAGCTGCATGTGCATGCTTAGCTTGTGGTTTGGCAGAAAACAATGTGCGCGTCTACCGAAAGATGCATGTGCATGCTTAACAAGTGGTTTGGCACAAATCCATGCGCGGGTGCTTAAAAGAGCAGCATGGGCGTGCTTAGCACGTCGTTTGGTAGAAATCCACGTGCGCGTTCTGCCAAAAGCACCATTTGCATGCATACCTTATGGTTGTGCAGAAAACAACGTCCGCGTCTACCAAAATATGCATGTGCATGCTTAACAAGTGGTTTGGCACAAATCCATGCGCGGGTGCTAAAAAGAGCAGCATGGGCGTGCTTAGCACGTTGTTTGGTAGAAATCCACGTGCGCGTTCTGCCAAAAGCACCATTTGCATGCATATCTTGTGGTTTTGCAGAAAACAACGTCCGCGTCTACCAAAAGATGCCTTTGCATGCTTAACAAGTGGTTTGGCACAAATCCATGCGCGGGTGCTAAAAAGAGCAGCATGGGCGTGCTTAGCACGTCGTTTAGTAGAAATCCACGTGCGCGTTCTGCCAAAAGCACCATTTGAATGCATATCTTGTGGTTTTGCAGAAAACAACGTCCGCGTCTACTAAAAGATGCATGTGCATGCTTAACAAGTGGTTTGGCAAAAATTCATGCGCGGGTGCTAAAAAGAGCAGCACGGGCGTGCTTAGCACGTCGTTTGGTAGAAATCCACGTGCGCGTTCTGCCGAAAGCACCATTTGCATGTATATCTTGTGGTTTTGCAAAAAACAACGTCCACGTCTACTAAAAGATGCATGTGCATGCTTAACAAGTTGTTTGGCACAAATCCATGCGGGGGTGCTAAAAAGAGCAGCATGGGCGTGCTTAGCACGTTGTTTGGTAGAAATTCACGTGCGCGTTCTGCCAAAAGCACCATTTGCATGCATATCTTGTGGTTTTGCAGAAAACAACGTCCGCGTCTACCAAAAGATGCCTTTGCATGCTTAACAAGTGGTTTGGCACAAATCCATGCGCGGTTGCTAAAAAGAGAAGCATGGGCGTGCTTAGCACGTCGTTTGGTAGAAATCCACGTGCGCGTTCTGCCAAAAGCACCATTTGCATGCATACCTTGTGGTTTTGCAGAAAACAACGTCCGCGTCTACCAAAATATGCATGTGCACGCTTAACAAGTGCTTTGGCAAAAATCCATGCGCGTGTGCTGAAAAGAGCAGCATGGGCGTGCTTGGCATGTAGTTTGGCAGAAATCCACGTGCGCGTTCTGCTAAAAGCACCATTTCCATGCATATCTTGTGGTTTTGCAGAAAACAACGTCCGCGCCTACCAAAAGATGCATTTGCTTGCTTAACAAGTGGTTTGGCACAAATCCATGCGCGGGTGCTTAAAAGAGCAGCATGGGCGTGCTTAGCACGTCGTTTGGTAGAAATCCACGTGCGC
Organism: Dermacentor variabilis; assembly: GCF_050947875.1. NCBI lineage: Eukaryota > Metazoa > Arthropoda > Arachnida > Ixodida > Ixodidae > Dermacentor > Dermacentor variabilis. The sequence goes on along the minus strand of NC_134572.1, from coordinate 206,578,790 downwards.
GTTCTGCCAAAAGCACCATTTGCATGCATACCTTATGGTTGTGCAGAAAACAACGTCCGCGTCTACCAAAATATGCATGTGCATGCTTAACAAGTGGTTTGGCACAAAACCATGCGCGGGTCATAAAAAGAGCACCATGGGCGTGCTTAGCACGTTGTTTGGTAGAAATCCACGTGCGCGTTCTGCCAAAAGCACCATTTGCATGCATATCTTGTGGTTTTGCAGAAAACAACGTCTGCGTCTACCAAAAGATGCATTTGCATGCTTAACAAGTGGTTTGGCACAAATCCATGCGCGGGCGCTAAAAAGAGCAGCATGGGCGTGCTTAGCACAATGTTTGGTAGAAATCCACGTGCGCGTTCTGCCAAAAGCACCATTTGCATGCATATCTTGTGGTTTTGCAGAAAACAACATCCGCGTCTACCAAAAGATGCATTTGCATGCTTAACAAGTGGTTTAGCAGAAATCCATGCGCGGGTGCTAAAAAGAGCAGCATGGGCGTGCTTGGCACGTCGTTTAGTAGAAATCCACGTGCGCGTTCTGCCAAAAGCACCATTTGAATGCATATCTTGTGGTTTTGCAGAAAACAACGTCCGCGTCTACTAAAAGATGCATGTGCATGCTTAACAAGTGGCTTGGCAAAAATCCATGCGCGGGTGCTAAAAAGAGCAGCATGGGCGTGCTTAGCATGTCGTTTGGTAGAAATCCACGTGCGCGTTCTGCCGAAAGCACCATTTGCATTTATATCTTGTGGTTTTGCAGAAAACAACGTCTGCGTCTACCAAAAGATGCAATTGCATGCTGAACAAGTGGTTTGGCACAAATCCATGGGCGGGCGCTAAAAAGAGCAGCATGGGCGTGCTTAGCACGTTGTTTGGAAGAAATCCACGTGCGCTTTCTGCCAAAAGCACCATTTGCATGCATACCTTGTGGTTTTGCAGAAAACAACGTCCGCGTCTACCAAGATATGCATGTGCATGCTTAACAAGTGGTTTGTCATAAATCCATGCGCGTGTGCTAAAAAGAGTAGCACGGGCGTGCTTAGCACGTCGTTTGGTAGAAATCCACGTGCGCGTTCTGCCAAAAGCACCATTCGCATGCATATCTTGTGGTTTTGCCGAAAACAACGTCCGCGTCTACCAAAAGATGCATGTGCATGCTTAACAAGTGGCTTGGCACAAATCCATGCGCGGGTGCTAAAAAGAGCAGCACGGGCACGTCGTTTGGTAGAAATCCACGTGTGCGTTCTGCCAAAAGCACCATTTGCATGCATATTTTGTGGTTTTGCAGAAAACAACGTCTGCGTCTACCAAAAGATGCATGTGCATGCTTAACAAGCGGTTTGGCACAAATCCATGCGCGGGTGCTTAAAAGAGCAGCATGGGCGTGCTTAGCGCATCGTTTGGTAGAAATCCACGTGCGCTTTCTGCCAAAAGCACCATTTGCATGCATACCTTGTGGTTTTGCAGAAAACAACGTCCGCGTCTACCAAAATATGCATGTGCATGCTTAACAAGTGGTTTGTCATAAATCCATGCGCGTGTGCTAAAAAGAGTAGCACGGGCGTGCACGTCGTTTGGTAGAAATCCACGTGCGCGTTCAGCCAAAAGCACCATTCGCATGCATATCTTGTGGTTTTGCCGAAAACAACGTCCGCGTCTACCAAAAGATGCATGTGCATGCTTAACAAGTGGTTTGGCACAAATCCATGCGCGGGTGCTAAAAAGAGCAGCACGGCCACGTCGTTTGGTAGAAATCCACGTGCGCGTTCTGCCAAAAGCACCATTTGAATGCATATTTTGTGGTTTTGCAGAAAACAACGTCCGCGTCTACCAAAAGATGCATGTGCATGCTTAACAAGCGGTTTGGCACAAATCCATGCGCGGGTGCTAAAAAGAGCAGCATGGGCGTGCTTAGCACGTCGTTTGGTAGAAATCCACGTGCGCGTTCTGCCAAAAGCACCATTTGCATGAATATATTGTGGTTTTGCAGAAAACAACGTCTGCGTCTACCAAAAGATGCATTTGCATGCTTAACAAGTGGTTTGGCACAAATCCATGCGCGGGTGCTTAAAAGAGCAGCATGGGCGTGCTTAGCAGGTCGTTTGGTAGAAATCCACGTGCGCGTTCTGCCAAAAGCACCATTTGCATGCATACCTTATGGTTGTGCAGAAAACAACGTCCGAGTCTACCAAAATATGCATGTGCATGCTTAACAAGTGGTTTGACATAAATCCATGCGCGTGTGCTAAAAAGAGTAGCTCGGGCGTGCTTAGCATGTCGTTTGGTAGAAATCCACGTGCGCGTTCTGCCAAAAGCACAATTTGAATGCATATCTTGTGGTTTTGAAGAAAACAACGTCCGCGTCTACTAAAAGATGCATGTGCATGCTTAACAAGTGGTTTGGCACAAATCCATGCGCGGGTGCTAAAAAGAGCAGGTTGGGCGTGCTTAGCACGTTGTTTGGTAGAAATCCACGTGCGCGTTCTGCCAAAAGCACCATTTGCATGCATATCTTGTGGTTTTGCAGAAAACAACGTCCGCGTCTACCAAAAGATGCCTTTGCATGCTTAGCAAGTGGTTTGGCACAAATCCATGCGCGTGTGCTAAAAAGAGCAGCATGGGCGTGCTTAGCACGTCGTTTCGTAGAAATCCACGTGCGCGTTCTGCCAAAAGCACCATTCGCATGCATATCTTGTGGTTTTGCCGAAAACAACGTCCGCGTCTACAAAAAGATGCATGTGCACGCTTAACAAGTGGTTTGGCACAAATCCATGCGCGGGTGCTAAAAAGAGCAGCATGGGCGTGCTTAGCACGTTGTTTGGTAGAAATCCACGTGCGCGTTCTGCCAAAAGCACCATTTGCATGCATATCTTGTGGTTTTTCAGAAAACAACGTCCGAGTCTACCAAAAGATGCATTTGCATGCTTAACAAGTGGTTTGGCACAAGTCCATGCGCGGGTGCTAAAAAGAGCAGCATTGGCGTGCTTAGCACGTCGTTTGGTAGAAATCCACGTGCGCGTTCTGCCAAAAGCACCATTTGAATGCATATCTTGTGGTTTTGCAGAAAACAACGTCCGCGTCTACTAAAAGATGCATGTGCATGCTTAACAAGTGGTTTGGCACAAATCCATGCGCGGGTGCTAAAAAGAGCAGCCTGGGCGTGCTTAGCACGTCGTTTGGTAGAAATCCACGTGCGCGTTCTGCCAAAAGCACCATTTGCATGCATATCTTGTGCTTTTGCAGAAAACAACGTCCGCGTCTTCCAAAAGATGCATTTGCATGCTTAACAAGTGGTTTGGCACAAATCCATGGGCGGGCGCTAAAAAGAGCAGCATGGGCGTGCTTAGCCCGCTGTTTGTAGAAATCCACGTGCGCGTTCTGCCAAAAGCACCATTTGCATGCATATCTTGTGGTTTTGCAGAAAACAACGTCCGCGTCTACCAAAGATGCATTGGCATGCTTAACAAGTGGTTTGGCAGAAATCCATGCGCGGGTGCTAAAAAGAGCAGCATGGGCGTGCTTAGCACGTCGTTTGGTAGAAATCCATGTGCGCGTTCTGCCAAAAGCACAATTTGAATGCATATCTACTGGTTTTGTAGAAAACAACGTCCGCGTCTACTAAAAGATGAATGTGCATGCTTAACAAGTGGTTTGGCACAAATCCATGCGCGGGTGCTAAAAAGAGCAGCACGGGCGTGTTTAGCACATGGTTTGGTAGAAATCCACGTGCGCGCTCTGCCACAACCTGCATTTCCATGCTTAGCTTGTGGTTTGGCAGAAAACAACGTGCGCGTCTACCGAAACATGCATGTGCATGCTTAACAAGTGGTTTGGCACAAATCATTGAGCCTGTGCTGAAAAGAGCAGCATGGGCGTGCTTAGCACGTGATTTGGTAGAAATGCTCTTGCGCGCTCTGCCAAAAGCAGCATGTGCACGCATAACTTGGGGTTTGGCAGAAAACAACGTGCGCGTCAACAGAAAGATTCATTTGCTTGCTTAACAAGTGCTTTGGCAAAAATCCATGCGCGTGTGCTGAAAAGAGCAGCATGGGCGTGCTTGGCATGTAGTTTGGCAGAAATCCACGTGCGCGCTTTGCCAAAAGCTGCATGTGCATGCTTAGCTTGTGGTTTGGCAGGAAACAACGTGCGCGTCTACCGAAAGATACATGTGCGTGCTTAACAAGTGGTTTGGCACAAATCCATGCGCGTGTGCTGAAAAGAGCAGCATGGGCGTGCTTAGCACGTGGTTTGGTAGAAATCCACGTGCGCGCTCTGCCGAAAGCAGCATGTGTATGCCTAACTTACGATTTGGCAGAAAACAACGTGCGCGTCTACCAAAAGATGCATGTGCATGCTTAACAAGTGGTTTACCACAAATCGATGCGCGTCTGCTCAAAAGAGGGGCATGGGCGTGCTTGGCATGTCGTTTCGCAGAAATCCACATGCGCGCTCTGCCAAAAGCAGCATGTGCATGCTTAACTTGTGATTTGGCAGAAAGCAACGTGCGCGTCTACCAAAAGATGCATGTGCATACTTAACAAGTGGTTTACCACAAATCGATGCGCGTCTGCTGAAAAAAGGAGCATGGGCGTGCTTGGCACCTCGTTTGGCAGATATCCACGTGCGCGCTCTGCCAAAAGCTGCATGTGCACGCTTAGCTTGTGGTTTGGCAGAAATCAACGTGCGCCTCTACCAAAAGATTTATGTGCATGCTTACCAAGTGGTTTGGCGCAAATCCATGCGCGTGCGCTGAAAAGAGCAGCATGGCCGTGCATAGCACGTGGTTTGGCAGAAATCCACGTGCGCGTCTACGAAAGGATGCATGTGCATGCTTAACCAGTGGTGTGGCGCAAATCCATGTGCGTGCAATGAAAAGAGCAGCATGGGCGTGCTTTTCAAGTGGTTTGGCAGAAATGCACGTGCACGCTCTGCCACAAGCTGCATGTGCATGCTTAGCTTGTGGTTTGGCAGAAAACAATGTGCGCGTCTACCGAAAGATGCATGTGCATCCTTTACAAGAGGTTTGGCACAAATCCATGAGCCTGTGCTGAAAAGAGAGCATTGGCGTGCTTGGCATGTCGTTTGGCAGAAATCCACGTGCGCGAATTACCGAAAGCTGCATGTGCATGCTTAGCTTGTGGTTTGGCAGAAAACAATGTGCGCGTCTACCGAAAGATGCATGTGCATGCTTTACAAGTGGTTTGGCACAAATCCATGAGCCTGTGCTGAAAAGAGAAGCATGGGCGTGCTTGGCATGTCGTTTGGCAGAAATCCACGTGCGCGAATTACCGAAAGCTGCATGTGCATGCTTAGCTTGTGGTTTGGCAGAAAAGAATGCGCGCGTCTACCGAAAGATGCATGTGCATGCTTTACAAGTGGTTTGGCACAAATACATGCGCGTGTGCTGAAAAGAGCAGCATGGGCGTGCTTAGCATGTGGTTTGATAGAAACCCACGTGCGCGCTCTGCCAAAAGCAGCATGTGTATGGCTAACTTGCGGTTTTGCAGAAAACAACGTGCGCGTCTACCAAAAGATGCATGTGCATGCTTAACAAGTTGTTTACCACAAATCGAAACGCGTGTGCTGAAAAGAGCGGCATGGGCGTGCTTGGCACGTTGTTAGGCTGAAATCCACGTGCGCGCTCTGCCAAAAGCTCCATGTGCAAGCTTAGCTTGTGGTTTGGCATAAAACAACGTGCGCGTCTACCAAAAGATGCATATGCATGCTTAACCAGTGGTGTGGCGCAAATCCATGCGCGTGCAATGGAAAGAGCAGCATGGGCGTGCTTTGTTCTTGATTTGGTAGAAATCCACATGCGCGCTTTGCCAAGAGCAGCAGGTGCACGCATAACTTGGGGTTTGGCAGAAAACAACGTGCGCTTCAACGGAAAGATGCATTTCCTTAATTAACAAGGGCTTTGGCAAAAATCCATGCGCGTGTGCTGAAAAGAGAAGCATGGGCGTGCTTGGCATGTCGTTTGACAGAAGTCCACGTGCGCGCTTTGCCAAAAGCTGCATGTGCATGCGTAGCTTGTGGTTTGGCAGAAAACAACTTGCGCCTCTACGGAAAGATGCATGTGCTTGCTTAACAAGCGGTTTGGCACAAATCCATGCGCGTGTGCTGAAAAGAGCAGCATGGGCGTGCTTAGCGCGTGGTTTGGTAGAAATCCACGTGCGCGCTCTGACAAAAGCAGCATGTGCATGCTTAACTTGCGATTTGGCAGAAAACAACGTGCGCGTCTACCAAAAGATGCATGTGCATGCTTAACAAGTGGTTTACCACAAATCGATGCGCGTCTGCTGAAAAGAGGAGCATGGGCGTGCTTGGCACGTCGTTTCGCAGAAATCCACGTGCGCGCTGTACCAAAAGCTGCATGTGAATGGCTAACTTGTAGTTTTGCAGAAAACAACGTGCGCGTCTACCAAAAGATGCATGTGCATGCTTAACAAGTTGTTTACCACAAATCGATGCGCGTGTGCAGAAATGAGCAGCATGGGCGTGCTTGGCACGTCTTACGGCAAAAATCCACGTGCGCGCTCTGCCGAAAGCTGCATTTGCAGGCTTTGCTTGTGGTTTGGCATAAAACAACGTGCGCGTCTACCAAAAGATGCATGTACATGCTTAACAAGTGGTTTGGCACAAATCCATGAGCCAAAGCTGAAAAGAGCAGCATGGGCGTGCTTAGCACGTGATTTGGTAGAAATCCACATGCGCGCTCTGCTAAAAGCAGCATGTGCACGCATAACTTGGGGTTTGGCCGAAAACAACGTGCGCGTCTACGTAAAGATTCATTTGCTTGCTTAACAATTGCTTTGGCAAAGTTCCATTGATGGCTATTGTTTCTTGGCGCAAGGGCCAGAAATGGCCAAAGAGCGCCATGACATTTGATTATGAATGCCAATGAGTATCGTTGAATATGGCGTGAAACGAGTGGCTGTATATTGGCCTAAAATATTCGCTATAGATGGTGTAAAATCTGTATCTATTAAAATAATGCCAATGAAAAGTGAGCTCTATGGTTGTAAAAGCACGTTGTGAATCAGTAGATACTAAAACGTGTTAATTTATAGCAGCACCAGTGCCTCTGCGGAGCCCTTCAGTGCAAGGGCTGCGAGGCATGTGCTTTGTGAGTGATTTCATTGCAGCTACAGCCTCTAGGCAGAAGCTGTGCTACAAATAGCCTGGCCAAATAATGTCTATTGTATTTGTTTCTTCTTAGAAGTTCAGTACTAATTTAAAATTAAATAGAGGGTCATTGCCTAAAAAGAAGACTGGGTGTAAAGGCACATTATGACGGTATAAGAAAGGGAAGAACTTTTTTTCTCCCCCTTTCTAATAATGGGCACTGAACGAGAACATGAACGACTGCAAGTCTACTATGTTGGAGGATTAGTTCCAGTTAGAATATCCGAGTGACTGCTATAGGTATGCCCAATTCTTAATCTACAAAGCAGTACTTCCTGCTGTCTTGTTGTTTTCTCAGAGATCCAGTTTCCTATCTTCGGTTTGGTTAGGTGCAGTTTGTTGGATACCTGAGTGTCCCATTGCCAATATTTCCGTAGTTTATATTGTAAAAAAGGCTTAAGGTCTGTGTAGGGTTCAGATATATTGAAGTTTACATCACAAAAAGCTACAGATGTAGCCCTTTCGTCAGCAGCTACGTTGCCCTCTATGCCTCTATGGCCAGGCACCCAACAAAGAACAATTATTTGGTTCGACATGTATGCTGAGCATAGAAGATTGTAGACTTCATTAAGGATAGGGTTTTTGTGTTTTCGCAGACTTGATGTGCCATTAACAACGCTTAATGAATCTGTGTATATGACAGCCTTTATTATACCTGTTTGTTTTATATGTTTCACAGCAGAGAGGATCGCGTATGCCTCCGCTGTGAAAATGCTGGTGTTTGGATTTAATGCACCGGACGTTGAGAATGACGGTCCGAGAGCTGCATAAGCTACACCATAAGTAGACTTTGAAGCGTCTGTATAAAACTCCGCGCAGGAGTACTTAGCCTGGAGTTCGAGTAAGTGTGAATGTATGTGTACCTCAGGCGCGTGTTTTGTTAATGCGACGAAAGACATATCACACTGGATATTCTGCCATTCCCAAGGTGGTGCAATGTTAGTGGGAGTCATTAGGACTGTTTCTCGATATTGAATACCAGTTTCATGAGCTAGTTGTTCTAAGCGCACAGCCAGAGGAGCTCGAACAGATGGGCGGTTATGGTGAAGTCTTGCAGAAGACAAGTCAAGGACAGTTGAGTAACACGGATGTTCGTCATTCGATTTACATTTTAAAAAGTAGGAGAAGCTTAGATACGTTCTGCGCAGATGTAACGAGCATTCGTTCGCCTCCACTTGCAGACTTTCCACAGGGCTTGTCCTAAATGCGCCTGTTGCCAGCCGTATGCCTAGATTGTGGACTGGGTCGAGGATTCTGAGAGCACTATCCGATGCGGATTGGTAAACCACGGCTCCATAGTCGAGGCGTGATCGTACAAGGCTCCTATATAGGCTAAGCAAACACCTCCTGTCACTGCCCCAGTTTGTTCGAGAAAGTAGCTTCAGCAGGTTCATTGTCTTCAGGCACTTCGCTTTGAGATATTTCAAATGTGGAATAAAATTAAGTTTTGAGTCCAAGATAATACCTAAAAATTAGTGTTCAAGGCTGACCGACAGTCGTTGTCCATTAAGGTGAATAGTGGGTCCTGGTGATATGCCTCTCTTGTTTGAGAAGAGAACACATGTGCTTTTTTGAGGGTTAAATTTAAAACCATTTTCTTCTGACCACTTTGAGAGTTTGTTTAGGCCGAGCTGTAGCTGTCTCTCGCAGATGCTAAGATTGCACGATCTAAAAGCTATCCGTACATCGTCTACATAAACCGAGTAAAAGACTGTGCGAGGTATGACGGTGTGTAAGGAGTTCATTTTCACAATAAAGAGTGTACAGCTCAGCACTCCACCCTGCGGTACACCTGTCTCCTGTACGAATGATCGTGACTCCACATTGCCAACTCTAACACGAAACGTTCTGTCAGACAGGTAGCTTTCAATAATGGTCAGCAGGTTGCCCCGTATACCCATTCCAGAAAGATCCCGAAGGATCCCAAAGCGCCACGTGGTGTCATACGCCTTTTCCATATCAAGGAACACAGAAACGGCAAGCCGTTTGTGGATAAAGGCTTCACGGATGTACATTTCCATGCGGACAAGCTGGTCTGTCGTCGACCTGCCTTCCCTGAAACCGCATTGGTATGGGTCTAATATTTTGTTGGTTTCAAGATAGTAGAGCAAGCGTTTATTCACCATCTTTTCAAAGAGTTTGCATAGGCAGCTTGTCAACGCTATCGGTCTATAACTGTTTGCCAAGGAAGGGTCCTTACCCTGTTTCAAAATGGGAATTACAATGGCCTCTTTCCAGACAGAGGGAATCTGGCCAGAAGACCATATACCATTGTAAAGAAAAAGAAGAGTTTTTAGTGTTTCAGATGGCAAGTGTTTTAACATTTCATATATTATGCGGTCAGAGCCTGGGGCAGATTTGTTGCAGCCGTTTAGTGCTGCTTGAAGTTCTGCTATGCCAAATGGTCTATTATATACCTCACATTTTGCAGTTTTTCGTACTAATGGCTGCCGTTCTATTCGTGTTTTATGTCTTTGAAATGTGTCAGAATAGTGTGACGAACTGGATATGCGTTCAAAATGTGTGCCTAGATAGTTCGCCTGGTCTTCCATAATATCTCCCTGTGTATTTACTAAGGGTAGCGAGTAAGGTTGTCGGCCTTTGATTCTGTGCACTCTATTCCAGACTTTTGTCTCATCCGTGTGAGAGTTAATTCCTGATATATATTTTTGCCAACACTCTCTTCTAGCTTGTCGGCGCGTTCTCCTTCCCTGAGATTTGACATGCTAGAAATTAACAAGGTTTTCTGCAGTTGGAGAATCGCGGAGCAACCCCCATGCTTTGTTCTGCTTTTTACGCGCGTTACGACACTCCTCGTTCCACAACGGAACACGGCGCTTGTTAGATGATCCCTTTGTTTCTGGGATACATTTGGTTGCGGCATCAATCAGAAAAAAGGTGAAGTATCCAACCGCAGATTCTAGGCTTAGAGCACAGATGTCAGTCCACGATATGAGAGTAATTTTTGAGAGCTGTTCCCAGTCAGCTGAATCAGTTTTCCACCGAGGAAACTGTGGGGGACATTCATTCATCTTCGGTGTAGATAGAATTATCGGGAAATGGTCGCTACCGTATGGATTTCCAATAACATTCCATTCAAGATCACGTAAAAGGGTGGGAGATGCAATACTGAGGTCTATAGAGGAATAGGTTTTATGTGCAGTATTATAATATGTAGGTGCCTTAATATTCAAAAGGCATGCACCAGATGAAAAGAGAAACTGTTCAATCAGTCGACCTCGCACATCGCAATGAGAGTCGCCCCATAGGTTGGTGTGTGCATTTAAATCTCCTAGAACCAAATAGGGTTGGGGTAATTGATCTATTAATTTATGGAATTCATGTTTATGGAGCTGATAATGCGGAGGTATATACAGAGAGCAGACGGTAATAGGTTTGTTTAGAAGTATGGCTCGAACGGCCACTGCCTCTAGGGGCGTTTGTAGTTGTAGATGTTGCCACGCTATACCTTTGTCGATTATAATGGCTACACCGCCAGATGATGCGATGGCATCATCACGATCTTTACGAAAAATAACATAATGACGAAGAAAGTTAGTGTGTTTAGATTTAAGATGGGTTTCCTGTACACACAGCACTTTTGGAGTGAGTTCGTAGAGAAGTTCTTGAACATCATCAAGGTTTCTGAGGAGACTTCTGACGTTCCACTGCATAATTAGCGTGTCCATAATGAAGTTAATTTGGTGCTGTGTCTACGGAAATAGAAGTTATGCCTTAGATTACAGAGCTCTTTCGAGGCCCTGTAAACGGGGTTTTCCTTTTTCTGAAGCGCTCGAGGGAGCCTCGCCGCTCCTTAGGCGCTTGTTGCTCCTTGAGGGTAGGTGTAGTGTCCATTGCCTCTAGTGAGGCGCCGGACACGTGCTCTTGCGAGCGAGAAGTTACCAGCGAGGGTCCCACCTTGGAGGGCAAGACAACTGCGCCCACCAGCCCGGAGGTCGATGGGGCTCCCTGAGGGATTTGGCGGCGCCGGCTGTTGCCAGCGCTGGAAGGGACCGGGGAGGTTGGGGCAGCCTCGGCTGCGCCCACCTTCGAGGTCGATGGCCCCGACTGCTGTGTCGGCGTAGCAGCGTCAGCTGCGGCCGCCGGGGGGGCGGATGGCGTCACTGCCGCCTCACTGGGTGTTGTTCGGACAGCCGCCGGAGACCGTTGTAGCGCTGCCCCCTGACCCGCCACTTCGGCAAAACTAGCCTTAGGAAGGTATGTAACCCGCCTGCGTGCCTCTTTGAATGATATGTTTTCTTTTACTTAGATAGTGACTATTTCTTTTTCTTTCTTCCAAGACGAGCATGACCGCGAGTATGCGGCATGCTCGCCATCACAGTTCACGCAGTGTGGAGCGTTTTCGCACGTTTCAGAGGCATGGTCACGGGAACTACATTTTGCACATGTCTGGTGGCCTCGGCAGTTCTGTGAGCTGTGGCCGAATCGCTGGCACTTAAAGCATCGTAGGGGATTTGGAATGTACGGTCTCACTCGGATTTTCACATACCCTGTCTCGATAGCGTCGGGTAGGTTGCTTGAGCCAAATGTAAGTATTAGGTGCATGGTGTTGATTTCTTTTCCGTCACGTCTTATTTTAATTCTCTTAACATTGATCACGTTCTGATCGTTCCTACCCTCTAGTAGTTCAGCTTCAGACAATTCTAGCAGATCAGCATCGGATACAACGCCACGGGTAGTATTCATGGTACGGTGTGGGGTCACTGTGAGTGGAACACCCCCAAAAGATACAAGTTTGGACAGTTTTTCATATTGTTTCTCATCGCGGAGCTCTAGGAGAAGATCACCGCTAGCCATTTTCAATGCTTCGTATCCAGGACCGAATACTTCCGTCAGAGTTTTCGAGACAACGAAAGGCGAGATCATTCTTACTGTCTTCTCAGGCTTATCAGAGTGGATGACATGAAAGCGGGGAAAGTTCTGTGTACGATTGCCAAAAAACTTAAAGACATCTTCGGTGCGCCCTCGTTTCTGAGGGCGATCAGCAAGTTTGGGGAAAGAAGTTTCCATGAAAATGTATAAAAATTTGGCAACAGCGCCGACCACCCACCACGGAGCCCAACGAGGGGACGCTGCAGAGCTTGCATGCAAGTCTGCACGACGCCAGCCGTTCGCCGCCACTATAACCAAATATGGTGTACCCAAGATTGGATAGCCACACAGGGTTAACCCTTGCCGCCAAGAAGACGGAAGTAAATAGAAGAGAGAAGAAGACAGGAAAGATGTAAAGTGAGAGATAAAGACGAAGGTTTGAGAAGAGAGAGACAGGAAAAGGCGACTACCGATTTCCCCCGCGTGGGTCCGTCCGGGGGTGCCGTCTGCGTGAAGCAGAGGCCAAAGAGGCGTGTTGCCTCCGCCGGGGGGCCTTAAAGGTCAGCGCACCCGGCATTGGCTCAACCCCCAGGATTCCCCTTTCCCCGGACACGGCTAAGCCGCGCACGGCTACACGCGGGAGGGTCCAACCCTCGTGTGCTCGGGTCCGTGGTGTCGCAACACACCAAACGCCTGCTTGCGCAGACGCCCCTGCGGGCTTGGCAAAGATCCATGAGCCTGTGCTGAAAAGAGAAGCATATGCGTGCTCGGCATGTCGTTTGGCAGAAATCCACGTGCGCGCTTTGCCAAAAGCAGCATGTGCATGCTTAACTTGTGATTTGACAGAAAACGTGCGCGTCTACCCAAAGATGCATGTGCATGCTTAACAAGTGGTTTACCACAAATCGATGCGCGTCTGCTGCAAAGAGGAGCATGGGCTTGCTTGGCATGTTGTTTAGCAGAAATCCACGTGCGCGCTCTGTCACAAGCAGCATATGCATGCTTAGCTTGTGGTTTGGCAGGAAACAACGTGCGCGTCTACCGAAAGATGCATGTGCGTGCTTAACAAGTGGTTTGGCACAAATCCATGCGCGTGTGCTGAAAAGAGCAGCATGGGCGTGCTTAGCACGTGGTTTGGTAGAAATCCACGTGCGCGCTCTACCAAAAGCAGCATGTGTATGGCTAACTTGCGGTTTTGCAGAAAACAACGTGCGCGTCTATCAAAAGATGCATGTGCATGCTTAACAAGTTGTTTACCACAAATCGAAACGCGTGTGCTGAAAAGAGCATCTTGGGCGTGCTTGGCACGTTGTTAGGCAGAAATCCACGTGCGTGCTCTGCCAAAAGCTGCATGTGCAAGCTTAGCTTGTGGTTTGGCATAAAACAACGTGCGCGTCCACCAACAGATCCATGTGCATGCTTAACCAGTGGTGTGGCGCAAATCCATGCGCGTGCAATGGAAAGAGCAGCATGGGCGTGCTTAGCACTTGATTTGGTAGAAATCCACATGTGCGCTGTGCCAAAAGCAGCATGTGCACGTATAACTTGGGGTTTGGCAGAAAACAACGTGCGCTTCAACGGAAAGATGCATTTCCTTACTTAACAAGTGCTTTGGCAAAAATCCATGTGCGTGTGCTGAAAAGAGCAGCATGGGTGTGCGTGGAATGTCGTTTGGCAGAAATCCACGTGCGCGCTTTGCCAAAAGCTGCAGGTGCATGCTTAGCTTGTAGTTTGGCAGAAAACAACTTGCGCCTCTACGGAAAGATGCATGTGCTTGCTTAACAAGCGGTTTGGCACAAATCCATGTGCGTGTGCTGAAAAGAGCAGCATGGGCGTGCTTAGCACGTGGTTTGGTAGAAATCCACGTGCGCGCTCTGACAAAAGCAGCATGTGCATGCTTAACTTGCGATTTGGCAGAAAACAACGTGCGCGTTTACCAAAAAATGCATGTGCATGCTTAACATGTGGTGTACCACAAATCGATGCGCGTCTGCAGGAAAGAGGAGCATGGGCGTGCTTGGCAGGTCGTTTCGCAGAAATCCACATGCGCGCTCTGCCAAAAGCTGCATGTGCATGCTTAGCTTGCTGTTCGGCAGAAAACAACGTGCGCATCAACCGAAAGATGCATATGCATGCTTAAGTGCTTTGGCACAAATCGATGCTCGTGTGCAGAAAAGAGCAGCACGGGCGTGCCTTAGAACGTGGTTTGGTCGAAATCCATGTGCACGCTCAGCCAAAAGCAGCATGTGCATGCTTAGCTTGTGGTTTGGCAGAAATCAACGTGCGCGTCTGCCAAAAGATGCATATGCATTCTTAATAAGTGGTTATGCACAAATCGATGCGCCTGCGCTGAAAAGAGAAGCATCGGCGTGCTTGGCATGTCGTTTGGCAGAAATCCACGTGCGCGCTTTGCCAAAAGCTGCATGTGCATGCTTAGCTTGTAGTTTGGCAGAAAACAACTTGCGCCTCTACGGAAAGATGCATGTGCTTGCTTAACAAGTGGTTTGGCACAAATCCATGCGCGTGTGCTGAAAAGACCAGCATGGGCGTGCATAGCACGTGGTTTGGTAGAAATCCACGTGCGCGCTCTGCAAAAGCAGCATGTGCATGCTTAACTTGTGATTTGGCAGAAAACAACGTGCGCGTCTACCAAAAAATGCATGTGCATGTTTAACATGTGGTGTACCCAAATCGATGCGCGTCTGCAGGAAAGAGGAGCATGGTCGTGCTTGGCAGGTCGTTTCGCAGAAATCCACATGCGCGCTCTGCCAAAAGCTGCATGTGCATGCTTAGCTTGTGGTTCGGCAGAAAACAACGTGCGCATCAACCGAAAGATGCATGGGCATGCTTAAGAAGTGCTTTGGCACAAATAGGTGCGCGTGTGCTGAAAAGAGCGGCATGGGCGTGCTTAGCACGTGTTTGTTAGAAATCCACGTGCGCGCTCAGCCAAAAGCAGCATATTCATGCTTAGCTTGTGGTTTGGCAGAAATTAACGTGCCCGTGTCTAGCAAAAGATGCATGTGCATGCTTAACCGGCGGTTTGACGCAAATCCATGCGCGTGTGATGAAAAGAGCAGCATGGGCGTCGTTTGCATGTCGTTTGGCAGAAATCCACGTGCGCGATTTGCCAAAAGCTGCATGTGCATGCTTAGGTTGTCGTTTGGCAGAAAACAACTTGCGCCTCTACGGAAAGATGCATGTGCTTGCTTAGCAAGCGGTTTGGCACAAATCCATGCGCGTTTGCTGAAAAGAGCAGCATGGGCGTGCTTAGCAAATGGTTTGGTAGAAATCCATTGTGGCGCTCCGCCAAAAGCAGCCTGCGCATGCTTAACTTGCGGTTTGGCAGAAAACAACGTGCGCGCTCTGCCAAACGCTGCATGTGCATGCTTAGCTTGTGGTTTGGCAGAAAACAACGTGCGCGTCTACCAAAAGATGCATGTGCCTGCTTAACAAGTGCTTTGGCGCAAATCTATGCGCCTGCGTTGAAATGAGCAGCATGGGCGTGCATAGCACGTGGTTTGCCAGAAATTCACGTGCGCGCTCTGCCAAAAGCTGCATGTGCATGTTTAGCTTGTGGTTTGGCAGAAAACAACGTGCGCATCTACCGAAAGATGCCTGTGCATGCTTAACAAGTGGTTTGGCAGAAATTCATGCGCGTGTGCTGAAAAAAGCAGCATGAGCATGCTTAGCACGTGGTTTGTTAGAAATCAACGTGCGCGCTGTGGCAAAAGCTACATGTGCATGCTTATCTTGTGGTCTGCCAGAAAACAACGTGCGCGTCTACGGAAAGATGCATGTGCAAGCTTAACAGGTGGTTTGCACAAATCCATGCGCGTGTGCTGAAAAGAACAGCATGGGCGTGCTTAGCATGTGGTTTGGTAAAAATCCACATGCGCACTCTGCCCAAAGCAGCATGTGCATGGCTAACTTGCGGTTTTGCAGAAAACAACGTGCGCGTCTACCAAAAGATGCATGTGCATGCTTAACAAGTTGTTTACCACAAATCGAAACGCGTGTGCTGAAAAGAGCAGCATGGGCGTGCCTTAGAACGTGGTTTGGTAGAAATCCACGTGCGCGCTCAGCCAAAAGCAGCATGTGCATGCTTAGCGTGTGGTTTGGCAGAAATCAACGTGCGCGTCTACCAAAAGATGCATGTGCATACTTAATAAGTGGTTTACCACAAATCGATGCGCCTGCGCTGAAAAGAGCACCATGGGCGTGCTTGGCCCGTCGCTTGGCAGAAATCCACGTGCGCGCTCTGCCAAAAGCTGCGTGTGCATGCATAACTTGTGGTTTGGCAGAGTCTGCGTAAGCAGGCCTTTGGTGTGTTGCGACACCACGTACCCGAGCACACGAGGGTTGGACCCTCCCGCGTGTAGCCGTGCGCGGCTCAGCCGTGTCCGGGGAAAGGGGGATCCTGGAGGTTGAGCTGATGTCGGGTGTTCGGTCCTTTAAGGCCCCCCGGCGGAGGCAACACACCTCTTTTGCCTCTGCTTCACGTAGACGGCACCCCCGGACTGACCCATCCGGGGGATATCGGTATTCGCCTTTTCCTGTCTCTTTCTTCTCAAACCTTCGTCTTTATCTCTCACTTTATATCTTTCCTGTCTTCTTCTCTCTTCCATTTACTTCCTTTCTCCACGGTTCCAAGGGTTAACCTTGTGTGGATATCCTACCTTGGATACACCATATTGGGTTATAGTGATGGCGTACGGCTGACGTCGTGCAGGCTTGTACACAAGCTGTGCCGCGTCCCCTCATTGGGCTCCGTGGTGGGCGGACGGCGCTGTTGCCGAACATACACATTTTCCTATGGCAGCGCAAGCCTCTGTTGTTTATGATCGGCGTCTGAAGAGATGCCGCAAGAAGTACCATTTCAATTTTCCTTTCAAAGCAGCGCCCCAAAATTTCCAGAGTACTATGTAGTGCATAGTGAAAGCAACATATCGGTAAGGAAAGTCGCTCCATTTCTGGTAGCGAAGTGTCTGAAAGACAAAATCGGTCCAACATACAAAGCATCCAAAATGTCTAGCGGGGACCTCCTCCTAGAACTGAATAACAAAGATCAAGCAGATAAGCTCTCTGAACTTACCAGTATTGGCGACGCGGCAGTGACTGTTTCAGCCCACAGAACACTTAATACAAGCAGGGGAGTAATATCTGAAGAAGACTTTATTGGCTTAAGTGACGAGGAACTGGTAAAAGGTTTCCAGGAACAAAATGTGACAAAGGTACAAAGAATAGTAATCCGTAGAAACGACCAAGAAATCCCCACCAAACATGTCATACTTACATTTGGTACAAGCGTAATGCCTACCTCTCTGAATGCAGGGTACGTAAAAGTAAATGTCACGCCATATATCCCGAACCCAAGACGGTGTTTCAAGTGTCAAAGGTTCGGACATGCTTCACATGCATGCCGAGGCCAAACAACCTGTGCTAAATGCAGCTCAAATGATCATCAATCTGAAAACTGCACTTCTTCCCCACATTGTATTAACTGCAAGGGAGACCATCCAGCCTACTCACGGTCTTGCCCATGCTGGAAAAAAGAAAAAGAAGTAATAGCACTAACTGTCAAAGAAAAAATATCATTCTTTGAAGCCAGAAAGCGGCTATCGTATCTTCCGCGAAGAAGTTACGCCGATGTGACGCAGTCGGGGGCAGCGTCACAGAGGCCTCCGGAGTCCGCAGCGGTGGTGCAGTGACTCCTCCCGCCCCCGTGATGGAAGCAGCCGACGCTGCTCCTTCCTCTCCCAAGGCCCTGCAAACACCCGCCCCGCAGGACCCTAAGATCAAACGAACTTCAAGGCCCGAGGCACGTGTCTCGGCGCCAAACTCTCGGTCCTCCAGCGCCTCAGAGAGAGCGATGGAGGCCGACACAAAAACTCCGGTGTCATTGACACCGAAGGACAAGCGCTCTCTCGAGCGCGGTAAGAGGGACAAAATCCCAGTAACCATTCAAAATAAGAAAGCTATAACCTAAAGGTTATCGCTCATTTGTATCAGCCTTCTTAATCCATGTCACCTATAATCCCACCTCTTACTTTTCCGTAGTGCCATTTCTGACCTTTCAATTTCAATATGGCTTTTATTATCCATTGGAATTGTAGAGGCCTTTTACACAACTTAGGTGACATCAAAGACTTGTTATGTAACTTCTCTCCTGTGGCCTTGTGCATACAAGAAACAAACTTAGGCGAAAAGCACAAAAACATTTTAAAAGGATTCACTGTTGTACGGCGCGATAGTACTCAGGCGAACCGGCTTTCGGGTGGCGCAGCTATAGTTCTACGGAACGGCATTGTAGCTAGAGAAGTTACCATTAATACTCACTTGGAAGCCATTGCTGTCATAGTTTTAGCACATAAAACCATTACTATTTCTTCAATGTATATTCCACCACATCCCCATTTTGCTGTAGGAGATCTGGAGTCAGCTTTTAAACCAGCTACCCAAACATTTTTTAATAGCAGGTGATTTTAACGCTCATAACATATTATGGGGTAGCAAAACAACTGACACCAGGGGACAAACACTTGAAGATTTTATCCTGACTAACAAAAGATGCCTTTTAAACACTGGTGCGCCAACCTACTGCTCCCCAAGCACAGGAGCCATGAGCTGTCTTGATCTGGCCCTGTGCACTCCATCTCTGTTGATCGATTTTAAATGGAGTGTTATTAACAATCCTTATGGTAGTGATCATATGCCCGGCATTATTAAAAACACATCTCCTTTCCCTACAGTACCATTAGGACCACCCCGTTGGAAACTCCATCTAGCAGACTGGCCTCTCTTCAGTGAGAAGGCCAGCCTTGATCACATATCAGATCATCAAACAATAGACGAAATGAATGAAAAGATTATTGCCTCCATACTTGCTGCAGCAGAACAGACGATCCCGCAATCCTCCGGCTTCTTAAGGAAAAAACTAAAACCCTGGTGGACGAATGAATGTACTCAAACTAAAAAAGCACAAAACAAAGCATGGGGTATCTTTCGGCGATATCCAACACATGATAACCTCCTGTATTTCAAAAAAGCTAAGGCGAAAGCCAGGTACACACGTAGGCAAGCCGAAAGACAGTCTTGGCAAACATATGTATCCTCCATCAACAGCTCAATAACATCCAAAAGAATGTGGGACCAGCTTCGAAAGTTTAGAAGCGAGTATGCTCCCTATATGATCCACATACTCTCACCTCCAGGTACACAAACGAATTTAGAAGAACAAGCAGATATATTAGGGCAGCATTTCCATAACATATCAAGCTCACTAAACTGCTCCACTGAATTTCAAAAGTATGAACAATCAGCAGAAAAACAAAAGCTTCCGACAGCAGGAAGTTCCGAGAAACCATAAAATGGCTCCCTAACACTTTCCGAAATTACCAGAGTACTCACTACTGGCAAAAAAACAGCGCCAGGTCCGGACAGAATACATTACACAATTGCTCGCTCACCTTTCCTCAAAAGCAGTAAAGACATTGCTCCGCTTCTTTAACCTAATCTGGGAAACAGGAAAAATACCGAATGCCTGGAAAAAAGCCATTATAATCCCTTTCTTGAAAGCTGGAAAGCATCCTACAGCAGCTACCAGCTACCGACCTATAGCACTCACAAGGTGTCTCGCCAAGTCCTATGAATCCATTATAAATATCAGATTGGCATACGTCCTCGAAACTGAGAACCTGCTCGGTAATCATCAGTGTGAGTATAAGAAAGGCTGCTCCACAACAGATCATCTAGTTCGGTTAGAACACGAGATACGTGCGGCCTTTCTACAAAAGCAATATTGTCTCACAGTTTTCTTTGATCTTGAAAAAGCGTGCGACACAACATGGAGGTTCGGTATTTTAAGGGATCTGGCGGATTTAGGGATCCGCGGATGAATGTTGAAATGTCTAGCTGATTTCATGTCCGATCGAACATTCCAGGTGCGTTTAGGAACGGTGCTGTCCAGCGTATTTATTCAGGAAAACGGAGTACGTCAGGGATGCGTATTAAGCACAACATTGTTTGTTGTGAAAATGAATTCGCTCAATAATGTAATTCCATCTTCTATAATGCATTCACTATATGTGGATGATCTTCAAATTGCATTTCGCGCATCGAACATGGCAATCTGCGAACGACAAGTCCAAATTACACTAAACAAACTAATTCAGTGGGCATCTGAAAACGGCTTTAGCTTCTCAAGTGAAAAAACGATTAGTGTTGTCTTTACACAAAAACGAGGCCTACAACCAGATCCCATCCTTAAACTACAGGATGCCACACTACCCGTGAAACTAGAGCACAAGTTTCTGGGTGTTCTGTTTGATAAAAAGTTGAACTTTCTCGCACACATCAATAGTATTCAAATCAAAGCGAACAATGCACTTAACATTCTAAAAATCCTCTCCCGGAAACGGTGGGGCTCTGACCGTAAATGCCTGCTACACATCTACCGCACTTTGGTGCGTAGCATATTAGACTATGGTAGCATTACATATGGTTCAGCCAGACTATCTTACGTCCGACGACTTGATCCAGTCCATAACCTAGGACTATGACTAGCATGCGGTGCTTACAGAACATCACCTATACAGAGCTTACATGTTGAATGTAATGAACCTCCTTTACAGCATCGCAGAGCGCTAATAACTTTTTCCTGCATACTGAGAATCCGATCCTCACCAGTACACATATGCTACAACATCGTCACAAAGTGCAGCTCACGCTTACATTACACAAATAAACCAAACTTGATCAGGCCGCTTATCTTGCGATACGAGGAATACTGTCGGGATTATGACATCCCTCGGGAAGTCCTCCAGGTTGCCAGAAAGCCAGAACGTTTACCCCCGTGGTGTGATTTCACAGCGTTATGTGATTGGACACTAACACATCTAAAGAAAAAGAGACACACCACATCAACACATTATACAAGAATTCCGCTCTCTTCAAGACAAGTATATAAACTACATAGAATTTTATACTGATGGCTCTAAAACGGAAAAACACGTGGGTGTAGGGGCCATAACAGAAAATTGAGAAACATGTATTCGATTACCTCTGCATGCCTCTGTCTACACAGCCGAAGTGTACGCGATATGGACGGTAGTTCAAAAGATCATTGCTGACAAACTTGAAAACACTGTCATATACACAGATTCATTAAGTGTACTGAAGGCTCTACACATGAAATCCCAAAGTGAACCCTTGTTAGGCGATATTTTGAATGCATTAAGATCAAACAAATATGGCAGATCAATAAAGTTTTACTAGGTACCAAGCCATGTTGGAATTTTGGGTAACGAAGCGGCGGATAGATGCGCATCAATGGCAGCGTGCAAAAACATTAAAAATACAGCACTTCCATATAAAGACAGCGTAAATGCGATTCGGAAGGCCGTGACGTCAAAATGGCAACGCGATTGGGACACTTGTTTAAGCAACAAGCTTCATCTAATTAAACCTGTAATTGGCTAGTGGAAATCATGCAGTCAACAGCAACGATTCTACGAGGTGATCTTGTGTCGACTTCGAATTGGACACAAACATCTGACGCACAATTTCCTTCTCCGAAAAGAAAACCCGCCAACTTGCGAAAAATGTAATGAAGCTCTTACAGTCATGCACATCTTAATAACATGTCCACACATCAATACACTGAGACGGAGGTTTTTACACAGCCTGTATAACTTGCATATTCTATTACACCCTACCCTATTACTAGCAGATGACCCCCTAGTGCCATTTCCTAACCTCTCCGACTTTTCAGAAAAAACTGGTTATTACACCAACTATAATGTAATGCAGGTTTCCCTGCCCTAACGTTCCATTTTATTTTGTCTTGTGACTAGCGCAGCATGGCCTTAGTTGTCTTTGTGCCACTAAACCCAAACTAACTAACTAACTAACAGAAAAGAACGCGCGCATCTACCAAAAGATGCATGTGCATGCTTAACAAGTGGTTTGGCGCATATCCATGCGCCTGCGCTGAAATGAGCAGCATGGGTGTGCATAGCCCGTGGTTTGGCAGAAGTCCACATGCGCGCTCTGCCAGAAGCTGCATGTGCATGTTTAGCTTGTGGTTTGGCAGAAAACAACGTGCGTATCTACCGAAAGATGCAAGTGCATGCTTAACAAATGGTTTGGCAGAAATTCATGCACGTGTGCTTAAAAAAGCAGCATGACCATGCTTTGCACGTGGTTTGTTAGAAATCCACGTGCGCGCAGTGCCAAAAGCTGCATGTGCATGCTTAACTTGAGGTCTGGCAGAAAACAACGTGCGCGTCTACGGAAAGATGCATGTGCGTGCTTAACAGGTGGTTTGCACAAATACATGCGCGTGTGCAGAAAAGAGCAGCATGGGTGTGCCTTATAACATTGTTTGGTAGACATCCACGTGCGCGCTCAGCCAAAAGCAGCATGTGCATGCTTAGCTTGTGGTTTGGCAGAAATCAACGTGCGCGTCTACCAAAAGATGCATGTGCATGCTTAATAAGTGGTTTACCACAAATCGATGCGCCTGCGCTGAAAAGAGCAGCATGGGCGTGCTTAGCACGTCGCTTGGCAGAAATCCACGTGCGTGCTCTGCCAAAAGCTGCAAGTGCATGCATACCTTGTGGTTTGGCAGAAAAGAACATGCGCGTCTACCAAAAGTTGCATGTGCATGCTTAACAAGTGGGTTGGTGCAAATCCATGCGCGTGCGCTGAAATAAGCAGCATGGGCGTGCATAGCACGTGGTTTGGCAGAAATTCACGTGCGCGCTCTGCCAAAGGCTGCATGTGCATGCTTAACTTGTGGTTTGGCAGAAAACAACGTGCGTATCGACCGAAAGATGCATGTGCATGCTTAACAAGTGGTTTGGCAGAAATTCATGCGCGTGTGCTGAAAAAAGCAGCATGAGCATGCTTAGCACGTGGTTTGTTAGAAATCCACGTGCGCGCTGTGCGAAAAGCAGCATGTGCATGCTTAACTTGTGGTCTGACAGAAAACAACGTCCGCGTCTACGGAAAGATGCATGTGCATGCTTAACAGGTGGTTTGCACAAATCCATGCGCGTGTGCTGAAAAGAGCAGCATGGGCGTGCTTGCCACGTCGTTAGGCAGAAATCCACGTGCACGCTCTGCCGAAAGCTTCATTCGCATGCTTAGCTTGTGGTTTGGCATAAAACAACGTGCGCGTCTACCAAGAGATGCATGTTCATGCTTAACAAGTTGTTTACCACAAATCGATGCGCGTGTGCAGAAAAGAGCAGCATGGGCGTGCTTGGCACGTCGTTAGGCAGAAATCCACGTGCGCGCTCTGCCGAAAGCTTCATTCGCATGCTTAGCTTGTGGTTTGGCATAAAACAACATGCGCCTCTACCAAAAGGTGCATCTGCATGCTTAACCAGTGGTGTGGCGCAAATCCATGCGCGTGCAATGGAAAGAGCAGCATGGGCGTGCTTATCACGTGCTTTGGCAGAAATCCACGTGCGCGCTCTGCCACAACCTGCATGTGCATGCTTAGCTTGTGGTTTTGCAGAAAACAACGTGCGCGTCTACCGAAAGATGCATGTGCATGCTTAACAAGTGGTTTGGCACAAGTCCATGAGCCTGTGCTGAAAAGAGCAGCGCGGGCGTGCTTAGCACGTGATTTGGTAGAAATCCACATGCACGCTCTGCCAAAAGCAGCATGTGCACGCATACCTTGGGGTTTGGCAGAAAACAACGTGCGCGTCTACGGACAGATTCGTTTGCTTGCTTAACAAGTGCTTTGGCAAAGATCCATGCGCGCGGGCTGAAAAGAGCCGCATGAACGTGCTTGGCATGTCGTTTGGCAGAAACCCGCGTGCGCGCTTTGCCAAAAGCTGCATGTGCATGCTTAGCTTCTGGTTTGGCAGAAAACAATTTGCGCCTATACGGAAAGATGCATGTGCTTGCTTAACAAGTGGAACAAGTGGTTTGGCACAAATCCATGCGCGTGTGCTGAAAAAAGCAGCATGAGGATGCTTAGCACGTGGTTTGTTGGAAACCCACGTGCGCGCTCTGCCAAAAGCAGCATGTGCATGCTTAACTTGTGGTTTGGCAGGAAACAACGTGCGCGTCTACCGAAAGATGCATGTGCATGCTTAACAAGTGGTTCGGCACAAATCCATGCGCGTGTGCTGAAAAGAGCATCATGGGCGTGCTTGGCACGTTGTTCAGCTGAAATCCACGTGCGCGCTCTGCCAAAAGCTGCATGTGCAAGCTTAGCTTGTGGTTTGGTATAAAACAACGTGCGCGTCTACCAAAAGATGCATGTGCATGCTTAACCAGTGGTGTGGCGCAAATACATGCGCGTGCAATTGAAGAGCAGCATGGGCGTGCTTAGCACTTGATTTGGTAGAAATCCACATGCGCGCTTTGCCAAAAGCAGCATGTGCACGCATAACTTGGGGTTTGGCAGAAAGCAACGTGCGCTTCAACAGAAAGATGCATTTTCTTACTTGACAAGGGCTTTGGCAAAAATCCATGCGCTTGTGTTGAAAACAGAAGCATGGGCGTGCTTGGCATGTCATTTGACAGAAATACACGTGCGCGCTTTGCCAAAAGCTGCATGTGCATGCGTAGTTTGTGGTTTGGCAGAAAACAACTTGCGCCTCTACGGAAAGATGCATGTGCTTGCTTACCAAGCGGTTTGGCACAAATCCATGCGCGTGTGCTGAAAAGAGCAGCATGGGCGTGCTTAGGACGTGGTTTGGTAGAAATCCACGTGCGCGCTCTGACAAAAGCTTCATTCGCATGCTTAGCTTGTGGTTTGGCATAAAACAACGTGCGCGTCTACCAAAAGATGCATGTGCATGCTTAACAAGTTGTTTACCACAAATCGATGCGCGTGTGCAGAAAAGAGCAGCATGGGCGTGCTTGGCACGTCGTTAGGCAGAAATCCACGTGCGCGCTCTGCCGAAAGCTTCATTCGCATGCTTAGCTTGTGGTTTGGCATAAAACAACATGCGCCTCTACCAAAAGGTGCATCTGCATGCTTAACCAGTGGTGTGGCGCAAATCCATGCGCGCGCAATGGAAAGAGCAGCATGGGCGTGCTTATCACGTGCTTTGGCAGAAATCCACGTGCGCGCTCTGCCACAACCTGCATGTGCATGCTTAGCTTGTGGTTTTGCAGAAAACAACGTGCGCGTCTACCGAAAGATGCATGTGCATGCTTAACAAGTGGTTTGGCACAAGTCCATGAGCCTGTGCTGAAAAGAGCAGCGCGGGCGTGCTTAGCACGTGATTTGGTAGAAATCCACATGCACGCTCTGCCAAAAGCAGCATGTGCACGCATACCTTGGGGTTTGGCAGAAAACAACGTGCGCGTCTACGGACAGATTCATTTGCTTGCTTACAAGTGCTTTGGCAAAGATCCATGCGCGCGGGCTGAAAAGAGCCGCATGAACGTGCTTGGCATGTCGTTTGGCAGTAACCCGCGTGCGCGCTTTGCCAAAAGCTGCATGTGCATGCTTAGCTTCTGGTTTGGCAGAAAACAATTTGCGCCTCTACGGAAAAATGCATGTGCTTGCTTAACAAGTGGAACAAGTGGTTTGGCACAAATCCATGTGCGTGTGCTGAAAAAAGCAG
This sequence comes from Dermacentor variabilis, assembly GCF_050947875.1. Taxonomy (NCBI): domain Eukaryota; kingdom Metazoa; phylum Arthropoda; class Arachnida; order Ixodida; family Ixodidae; genus Dermacentor; species Dermacentor variabilis. The sequence goes on along the minus strand of NC_134572.1, from coordinate 206,553,175 downwards.
CATGAGGATGCTTAGCACGTGGTTTGTTGGAAACCCACGTGCGCGCTCTGCCAAAAGCAGCATGTGCATGCTTAATTTGTGGTCTGGCAGAAAACAACGTCCGTGTCTACGGAAAGATGCATGTGCATGCTTAACAGGTGGTTTGCACAAATCCATGCGCGTGTGCTGAAAAGAGCAGAATGGGCATGCTTAGCATGTCGTTTGGTAGCAATCCACGTGCGCACTCGGCCAAAAGCAGCATGTGCACGCATACCTTGGGGTTTGGCAGAAAACAACGTGCGCGTCTACGGACAGATTCATTTGTTTGCTTAACAAGTGCTTTGGCAAAGATCCATGCGCGCGGGCTGAAAAGAGCCGCATGAACGTGCTTGGCATGTCGTATGGCAGAAACCCGCGTGCGCGCTTTGCCAAAAGCTGCATGTGCATGCTTAGCTTCTGGTTTGGCAGAAAACAATTTGCGCCTCTACGGAAAGATGCATGTGCTTGCTTAACAAGTGGAACAAGTGGTTTGGCACAAATCCATGTGCGTGTGCTGAAAAAAGCAGCATGAGGATGCTTAGCACGTGGTTTGTTGGAAACCCACGTGCGCGCTCTGCCAAAAGCAGCATGTGCATGCTTAACTTGTGGTTTCGCAGGAAACAACGTGCGCGTCTACCGAAAGATGCATGTGCATGCTTAACAAGTGGTTCGGCACAAATCCATGCGCGTGTGCTGAAAAGAGCATCATGGGCGTGCTTGGCACGTTGTTCGGCTAAAATCCACGTGCGCGCTCTGCCAAAAGCTGCATGTGCAAGCTTAGCTTGTGGTTTGGCATAAAACAACGTGCGCGTTTACCAAAAGATGCATGTGCATGCTTAACCAGTGGTGTGGCGCAAATCCATGCGCGTGCAATGGAAAGAGCAGCATGGGCGTGCTTAGCACTTGATTTGGTAGAAATCCACATGCGCGCTTTGCCAAAAGCAGCATGTGCACGCATAACTTGGGGTTTGGCAGAAAACAACGTGCGCTTCAACGGAAAGATGCATTTCTTTACTTGACAAGGGCTTTGGCAAAAATCCATGCGCTTGTGTTGAAAAGAGAAGCATGGGCGTGCTTGGCATGTTGTTTGACAGAAATCCACGTGCGCGCTTTGCCAAAAGCTGCATGTGCATGCGTAGTTTGTGGTTTGGCAGAAAACAACTTGCGCCTCTACGGAAAGATGCATGTGCTTGCTTAACAAGCGCTTTGGCACAAATCCATGCGCGTGTGCTGAAAAGAGCAGCATGGGCGTGCTTAGGACGTGGTTTGGTAGAAATCCACGTGCGCGCTCTGACAAAAGCAGCATGTGCATGCTTAACTTGCGATTTGGCAGAAAACAACGTGCGCGTCTACCAAAAGATGCATGTGCATGCTTAACAAGTGGTTTACCAGAAATCGATGCGCGTCTGCTGAAAAGAGGAGCATGGGCGTGCTTGGCACGTCGTTTCGCAGAAATCCACGTGCGCGCAGTGCCAAAAGCTGCATGTGCATGCTTAACTTGTGGTCTGGCAGAAAACAACGTGCGCGTCTACGGAAAGATGCATGTGCATGCTTAACAGCTGGTTTGCAGAAATACATGCGCGTGTGCAGAAAAGAGCAGCATGGGCGTGCTTAGGACGTGGTTTGGTAGAAATCCACGTGCGCGCTCTGACAAAAGCAGCATGTGCATGCTTAACTTGCGATTTGGCAGAAAACAACGTGCGCGTCTACCAAAAGATGCATGTGCATGCTTAACAAGTGGTTTACCAGAAATCGATGCGCGTCTGCTGAAAAGAGGAGCATGGGCGTGCTTGGCACGTCGTTTCGCAGAAATCCACGTGCGCGCAGTGCCAAAAGCTGCATGTGCATGCTTAACTTGTGGTCTGGCAGAAAACTACGTGCGCGTCTACGGAAAGATGCATGTGCATGCTTAACAGCTGGTTTGCAGAAATACATGCGCGTGTGCAGAAAAGAGCAGCATGGGCGTGCCTTAGAACGTGGTTTGGTAGAAATTGACGTGCGCGCTCAGCCAAAAGCAGCATGTGCATGCTTAGCTTGTGGTTTGGCAGAAATCAACGTGCGCGTCTATCAAAAGATGCATGTGCATGCTTAATAAGTGGTTTACCACAAATCGATGCGCCTGCGCTGAAAAGAGCAGCATGGACGTGCTTAGCACGTCGCTTGGCATAAATCCACGGGCGTGCTCTGCCAAAAGCAGCATGTGCATGCTTAATTTGTGGTCTGGCAGAAAACAACGTCCGCTTCTACGGAAAGATGCATGTGCATGCTTAACAGGTGGTTTGCACAAATCCATGCGCGTGTGCTGAAAAGAGCAGAATGGGCATGCTTAGCATGTCGCTTGGTAGCAATCCACGTGCGCACTCCGCCCAAAGCAGCATGTGAATGGCTAACTTGTAGTTTTGCAGAAAACAATGTGCGCGTCTACCAAAAGATGCATGTGCATACTTAACAAGTTGTTTACCACAAATCGATGCGCGTGTGCAGAAATGAGCAGCATGGGTGTGCTTGGCACGTCTTTCGGCAAAAATCCACGTGCGCGCTCTGCCGAAAGCTGCATTTGCATGCTTAGCTTGAGGTTTGGCATAAAACAACGTGCGCGTCTACCAAAATATGCATGTGCATGCTTAACCAGCGGTGTGGCGCAAATCCATGCGCGTGCAATGGAAAGAGCAGCATGGGCGTGCTTATCAAGTGGTTTGGCAGAAATCCACGTGCGCGCTCTGCCACAACCTGCATGTGCATGCTTATCTTGTGGTTTGGCAGAAAACAACGTGCGCGTCTACCGAAAGATGCACGTACATGCTTAACAAGTGGTTTGGCACAAATCCATGAGCCAAAGCTGAAAAGAGCAGCATGGGCGTGCTTAGCACGTGATTTGGTAGAATTCCACATGCGCACTCTGCCAAAAGCAGCATGTGCACGCATAACTTGGGGTTTGGCCGAAAACAACATGCGCGTCTACGGAAAGATTCATTTGCTTGCTTAAGAAGTGCTTTGCCAAAGATCCATTGATGGATATTGTTTCTTGGCGCAAGGGCCAGAAATGGCCAAAGAGCGCCATGACATTTGATTATGAATAGCAATGAGTATCGTTGAATATGGCGTGAAACGAGTGGCTGTATATTGGCCTAAAATATTCGCTATAGATGGTGTAAAATCTGTATCTATTAAAATATTGCCAATGAAAAGTGAGCTCTATGGTTGTAAAAGTACGTTGTGAATGAGTAGATACTAAAACGTGTTAATTTATAGCAGCAAAAGTGCCTCTGCGGAGCCCTTCAGCGCAAGGGCTGCGAGGCATGTGCTTTGTGAGTGATTCCATTGCATCTACAGCCTCTAGGCAGAGGCTGTGCTACAAATAGCCTGGCCAAATAATGTCTATTGTATTTGTTTCTTCTTAGAAGTTCAGTACTAATTTAAAATTAAATAGAGGGTCATTGCCTAAAAAGAAGACTGGGTGTAAAGGCACATTATGACGGTATAAGAATGGGAAGAACTTTTTTCTCTCCCTTTCTAATAATGGGCACTGAACGAGAACATGAAGGACTGTAAGTCTACTGCTACACCTAGTGCATGTTGGAGGGTTTGTTCCAGTTAGAATGTACGAGTGAGTGCTATAGGTATGCCCAATTCTTAATCTACAGAGCAGTACTTCCTGATGTCGTGTTGTTTTCTCAGAAATGCAGTTCCCGATCTTTGGCTTGATTAAATGCAGTTTGTTGGATACCTGAGTGTCCCATTGCCTTTGCCAATATTTCCGTAGTTTATATTGTAAAAAAGGCTTAAGGTCTGTGTAGGGTACAGGTATATTGAAGTTTGCGTCACAAAAAGCTACCGATGTAGCCCTTTCGTCAGCAGCTACGTTGCCCTCTATGCCTCTATGGCCAGGCACCCAACAAAGAACAATTATTTGGTTCGACATGTATGCTGAGCATAGAAGGTTGTAGACTTCATTAAGGATAGGGTTTTTGTGTTTTCGCAGACTTGATATGCCATTAACAACGCTTAATGAATCTGTGAATATGACAGCCTTTATTATACCTGTTTGTTTTATATGTTTCACAGCAGAGAGGATCGCGTATGCCTCCGCTGTGAAAATGCTGGTGTTTGGATTTAATGCACCGGACGTTGAGAATGACGGTCCAAGAGCTGCATAAGCTACACCATAAGTTGACTTTGAACCGTCTGTATAAAACTCCGCGGAGGAGTACTTAGCCTGGAGTTCGAGGAAGTGTGAATGTATGTGTACCTCAGGCGCATGTTTTGTTAATGCGACGAAAGACATATCACACTGGATATTCTGCCATTCCCAAGGTGGTGCAATGTTAGTGGGAGTCATTAGGACTGTTTCTCGATATTGAATACCAGTTTCATGAGCTAGTTGTTCTAAGCGCACAGCCAGAGGAGCTCGAACAGATGGGCGGTTATGGTGAAGTCTTGCAGAAGAGAAGTCAAGGACAGTTGAGTAACACGGATGTTCGTCATTCGATTTACATTTTAAAAAGTAGGAGAAGCTTAGATACGTTCTGCGCAGATGTAACGAGCATTCGTTCGCCTCCACATACAGACTTTCCACAGGGCTTGTCCTAAATGCGCCTGTTGCCAGCCGTATGCCTAGATTGTGGATTGGGTCGAGGATTCTGAGAGCACTATCCGATGCGGATTGGTACACCACGGCTCCATAGTCGAGGCGTGATCGTACAAGGCTCCTATATAGGGTAAGCAAACACCTCCTGTCACTGCCCCAGTTTGTTCGAGAAAGTAGCTTCAGCAGGTTCATTGTCTTCAGGCACTTCGCTTTGAGATATTTGAAATGTGCAATAAAATTAAGTTTTGAGTCCAAGATGATACCTAAAAATTAGTGTTCAAGGCTGACCGACAGTCGTTGTCCATTAAGGTGAATAGTGGGTCCTGGTGATATGCCTCTCTTGTTTGAGAAGAGAACACATGTGCTTTTTTGAGGGTTAAATTTAAAACCATTTTCTTCTGACCACTTTGAGAGTTTGTTTAGGCCGAGCTGTAGCTGTCTCTCGCAGATGCTAAGATTGCACGATCTAAAAGCTATCCGTACATCGTCTACATAAACCGAGTAAAAGACTGTGTGAGGTATGACGGTGTGTAAGGAGTTCATTTTCACAATAAAGAGTGTACAGCTCAGCACTCCACCCTGCGGTACACCTGTCTCCTGTACGAATGATCGTGACTCCACATTGCCAACTCTAACACGAAACGTTCTGTCAGACAGGTAGCTTTCAATAATGGTCAGCAGGTTGCCACGTATACCCATTCCAGAAAGATCCCGAAGGATCCCAAAGCACCACGTGGTGTCATACGCCTTTTCCATATCAAGGAACACAGAAACGGCAAGCAGTTTGTGGATAAAGGCTTCACGGATGTACATTTCCATGCGGACAAGCTGGTCTGTCGTCGACCTGCCTTCCCTGAAACCGCATTGGTATGGGTCTAATATTTTGTTGGTTTCAAGATAGTGGAGCAAGCGTTTATTCACCATCTTTTCAAAGAGTTTGCATAGGCAGCTTGTCAACGCTATCGGTCTATAACTGTTTGCCAAGGAAGGGTCCTTACCCTGTTTCAAAATGGGAATTACAATGGCCTCTTTCCAGACAGAGGGAATCTGGCCAGAAGACCATATACCGTTGTAAAGAAAAAGAAGAGTTTTTAGTGTTTCAGATGGCAAGTGTTTTAACATTTCATATATTATGCGGTCAGAGCCTGGGGCAGATTTGTTGCAGCCGTTTAGTGCTGCTTGAAGTTCTGCTATGCCAAATGGTGTATTATATACCTCACATTTTGCAGTTTTTCGTACTAATGGCTGCCGTTCTATTCGTGTTTTATGTCTTTGAAATGTGTCAGAATAGTGTGACGAACTGGATATGCGTTCAAAATGTGCGCCTAGATCGTTCGCCTCGTCTTCCATACTATCTCCCTGTGTATTTACTAAGGGTAGCGAGTAAGGTTGTCGGCCTTTGATTCTGTGCACTCTATTCCAGACTTTTGTCTCATCCGTGTAAAAGTTAATTCCTTATATATATTTTTGCCAACTCTCTCTTCTAGCTTGTCGGCGCGTTCTCCTTCCCTGAGATTTGACATGCTTGAAATTAACAAGGTTTTCTGCTGTTGGAGAATCGCGGAGCAACCCCCATGCTTTGTTCTGCTTTTTACGCGCGTTACGACACTCCTCGTTCCACCACGGAACACGGCGCTTGTTAGATGATCCCTTTGTATCTGGGATACATTTTGGTCGCGGCAACAATCAGAAAAAAGGTGAAGTATCCAACCGCAGCTTCTAGGCTTAGAGCACAGATGTCAGTCCACGATATGAGAGTAATTTTTGAGAGCTGTTCCCAGTCGGCTGAATCATTTTTCCACCGAGGAAACTGTGGGGGACATTCATTCATCTTCGGTGTAGACAGAATTATCGGGATATGGTAGCTACCGTATGGATTTCCAATAACATTCCATTTAAGATCAGGTAAAAGGGTGGGAGATGCAATACTGAGGTCTATAGAGGAATAGGTTTTATGTGCAGTATTATAATATGTAGGTGCCTTACTATTCAAAAGGCATGCACCAGATGAAAAGAGAAACTGTTCAATCAGTCGACCTCGCACATCGCAATGAGAGTCGCCCCATAGGTTGGTGTGTGCATTTAAATCTCCTAGAACCAAATAGGATTGGGGTAATTGATCTATTAATTTATGGAATTCATGTTTATGGAGCTGATAATGCGGAGGTATATACAGAGAGCAGACGGTAATAGGTTTGTTTAGAAGTATGGCTCGAACGGCCACTGCCTCTAGGGGCGTTTGTAGTTGTAGATGTTGCCACGCTATACCTTTGTCGATTATAATGGCTACACCGCCAGATGATGCGATGGCATCATCACGATCTTTACGAAAAATAACATAATGACGAAGAAAGTTAGTGTGTTTAGATTTAAGATGGGTTTCCTGTACACACAGCACTTTTGGAGTGAGTTCGTAGAGAAGTTCTTGAACATCATCAAGGTTTCTGAGGAGACTTCTGACGTTCCACTGCATAATTAGCGTGTCCATAATGAAGTTAATTTGGTGCTGTGTGTACGGAAATAGAAGTTATGCCTTAGATTACAGAGCTCTTTCGAGGCCCTGTAAACGGGGTTTTCCTTTTTCTGAAGCGCTCGAGGGAGCCTCGCCGCTGCTTAGGCGCTTGTTGCGCCTTGAGGGTAGGTGTAGTGTCCATTGCCTCTAGTGAGGCGCCGGACACGTGCTCTTGCGAGCGAGAAGTTACCAGCGAGGGTCCCACCTTCGAGGGCAAGACCCTTGCGCCCACCAGCCCGGAGGTCGATGGGGCTCCCTGAGGGATTTGGCTGCGCCGGCTGTTGCCAGCGCTGGAAGGGGTCGGGGAGGGTGGGGCAGCCTCGGCTGCGCCCACCTTCGAGGTCGATGGCCCCGACTGCTGTGTTGGCGTAGCAGCATCAGCTGCGGCCGCCGGGGGGGGGGGGCGGATGGCTTCACTGCCGCCTCACTGGGTGTGGGTCGGACAGCCGCCGGAGACCGTTGTGGCGCTGCCCCCTGACGCGCCACTTCGGCAAAACTAGCCTTAGGAAGGTATGCAACCCGCCTGCGTGCCTCTTTGAATGATATGTTTTCTTTTACTTTGATAGTGACTATTTCTCTTTCTTTCTTCCAAGACGGGCATGACCGCGAGTATGCGGCATGCTCGCCATCACAGTTCACGCAGTGTGGAGCGTTTTCGCACGTTTCAGAGGCATGGTCACGGGAACTACATATTGCACATGTCTGGCGGCCTCGGCCGTTCTGTGAGCTGTGGCCGAATCGCTGGCACTCAAAGCATCGTAGGGGATTTGGAATGTACGCCCTCACTCGGATTTTCACATACCCTGTCTCGATAGCGTCGGGTAGGTTGCTTGAGCCAAATGTAAGTATTAGGTGCATGGTATTGATTTCTTTTCCGTCACGTCTTATTTTATTTCTCTTAACATTGATCACGTTCTGATCGTTCCTACCCTCTAGTAGTTCAGCTTCAGACAATTCTAGCAGATCAGCATCCGATACAACGCCACGGGTAGTATTCATGGTACGGTGTGGGGTCACTGTGAGTGGAACACCCCCAAAAGATAGAAGTTTGGACAGTTTTTCATATTGTTTCTCATCGCGGAGCTCTAGGAGAAGATCACCGCTAGCCATTTTCGACGCTTCGTATACAGGACCGAATACTTCCGTCAGAGTTTTCGAGACAACGAAAGGCGAGATCATTCTTACTGTCTTCACAGGCTTCTCAGAGTTGATGACATGAAAGAGGGGAAAGTTCTGTGTACGATTGCCAAAAAACTTAAAGACATCTTCGGTGCGCCCTCGTTTCTGAGGGCGATCAGGAAGTTTGGGGAAAGAAGCTTCCATGAAAATGTATAAAAATTCGGCAACAGCGCCGACCGCCCACCACGGAGCCCAACGAGGGGACGCTGCAGAGCTTGCATGCAAGTCTCCACGACGCCAGCCGTACGCCGCCACTATAACCAAATATGGTGTACCCAAGATTGGATAGCCACACAGGGTTAAGCCTTGCCGCCAAGAAGAAGGAAGTAAATAGAAGAGAGAAGAAGACAGGAAAGATGTAAAGTGAGAGATAAAGACGAAGGTTTGAGAAGAAGGAGACAGGAAAAGGCGACTACCGATTTCCCCCGGGTGGGTCAGTCCGGGAGTTCCGTCTGCGTGAAGCAGAGGCCAAAGAGGCGTGTTGCCTCCGCCGGGGGGCCTTAAAGGTCCGAGCACCCGGCATTGGCTCAACCCCCAGGATCCCCCTTTCCCCGGACACGGCTAAGCCGCGCACGGCTACACGCGGGAGGGTCCAACCCTCGTGCGCTCGGGTCCGTGGTGTCGCAACACACCAAACGCTTGCTTGCGCAGACGCCCCTGCGGGGTTGGCAAAGATCCAGGAGCCTGTGCTGAAAAGAGAAGCATATGCGTGCTCGGCATGTCGTTTGGCAGAAATCCACGTGCGCGCTTTGCCAAAATATGCATGTGCATGCTTAACAAGTGGTTTACCACAAATCGATGCGCGTCTGCTGAAAAGAGGAGCATGGGCGTGCTTGGCATGTCGTTTAGCAGAAATCCACGTGCGCGCTCTGTCAAAAGCAGCATATGCATGCTTAGCTTGTGGTTTGGCAGGAAACAACGTGGGCGTCTACCGAAAGATGCATGTGCGTGCTTAACAAGTGGTTTGGCACAAATCCATGCGCGTGTGCTGAAAAGAGCAGCATGGGCGTGCTTAGCACGTCGCTTGGCATAAATCCACGGGCGTGCTCTGCCAAAAGCAGCATGTGCATGCTTAATTTGTGGTCTGGCAGAAAACAACGTCCGCGTCTACGGAAAGATGCATGTGCATGCTTAACAGGTGGTTTGCACAAATCCATGCGCGTGTGCTGAAAAGAGCAGAATGGGCATGCTTAGCATGTCGTTTGGTAGCAATCCACGTGCGCACTGGGCCAAAAGCAGCATGTGCACGCATACCTTGGGGTTTGGCAGAAAACAACGTGCGCGTCTACGGACAGATTCATTTGTTTGCTTAACAAGTGCTTTGGCAAAGATCCATGCGCGCGGGCTGAAAAGAGCCGCATGAACGTGCTTGGCATGTCGTATGGCAGAAACCCGCGTGCGCGCTTTGCCAAAAGCTGCATGTGCATGCTTAGCTTCTGGTTTGGCAGAAAACAATTTGCGCCTCTACGGAAAGATGCATGTGCTTGCTTAACAAGTGGAACAAGTGGTTTGGCACAAATCCATGTGCGTGTGCTGAAAAAAGCAGCATGAGGATGCTTAGCACGTGGTTTGTTGGAAACCCACGTGCGCGCTCTGCCAAAAGCAGCATGTGCATGCTTAACTTGTGGTTTCGCAGGAAACAACGTGCGCGTCTACCGAAAGATGCATGTGCATGCTTAACACGTGGTTCGGCACAAATCCATGCGCGTGTGCTGAAAAGAGCATCATGGGCGTGCTTGGCACGTTGTTCGGCTAAAATCCACGTGCGCGCTCTGCCAAAAGCTGCATGTGCAAGCTTAGCTTGTGGTTTGGCATAAAACAACGTGCGCGTTTACCAAAAGATGCATGTGCATGCTTAACCAGTGGTGTGGCGCAAATCCATGCGCGTGCAATGGAAAGAGCAGCATGGGCGTGCTTAGCACTTGATTTGGTAGAAATCCACATGCGCGCTTTGCCAAAAGCAGCATGTGCACGCATAACTTGGGGTTTGGCAGAAAACAACGTGCGCTTCAACGGAAAGATGCATTTCCTTACTTGACAAGGGCTTTGGCAAAAATCCATGCGCTTGTGTTGAAAAGAGAAGCATGGGCGTGCTTGGCATGTTATTTGACAGAAATCCACGTGCGCGCTTTGCCAAAAGCTGCATGTGCATGCGTAGTTTGTGGTTTGGCAGAAAACAACTTGCGCCTCTACGGAAAGATGCATGTGCATGCTTAACAAGTGGTTTACCAGAAATCGATGCGCGTCTGCTGAAAAGAGGAGCATGGGCGTGCTTGGCACGTCGTTTCGCAGAAATCCACGTGCGCGCAGTGCCAAAAGCTGCATGTGCATGCTTAACTTGTGGTCTGGCAGAAAACAACGTGCGCGTCTACGGAAAGATGCATGTGCATGCTTAACAGCTGGTTTGCAGAAATACATGCGCGTGTGCAGAAAAGAGCAGCATGGGCGTGCTTAGGACGTGGTTTGGTAGAAATCCACGTGCGCGCTCTGACAAAAGCAGCATGTGCATGCTTAACTTGCGATTTGGCAGAAAACAACGTGCGCGTCTACCAAAAGATGCATGTGCATGCTTAACAAGTGGTTTACCAGAAATCGATGCGCGTCTGCTGAAAACAGGAGCATGGGCGTGCTTGGCACGTCGTTTCGCAGAAATCCACGTGCGCGCAGTGCCAAAAGCTGCATGTGCATGCTTAACTTGTGGTCTGGCAGAAAACAACGTGCGCGTCTACGGAAAGATGCATGTGCATGCTTAACAGCTGGTTTGCAGAAATACATGCGCGTGTGCAGAAAAGAGCAGCATGGGCGTGCCTTAGAACGTGGTTTGGTAGAAATCCACGTGCGCGCTCAGCCAAAAGCAGCATGTGCATGCTTAGCTTGTGGTTTGGCAGAAATCAACGTGCGCGTCTATCAAAAGATGCATGTGCATGCTTAATAAGTGGTTTACCACAAATCGATGCGCCTGCGCTGAAAATAGCAGCATGGGCGTGCTTAGCACGTCGCTTGGCATAAATCCACGGGCGTGCTCTGCCAAAAGCAGCATGTGCATGCTTAATTTGTGGTCTGGCAGAAAACAACGTCCGCTTCTACGGAAAGATGCATGTGCATGCTTAACAGGTGGTTTGCACAAATCCATGCGCGTGTGCTGAAAAGAGCAGAATGGGCATGCTTAGCATGTCGCTTGGTAGCAATCCACGTGCGCACTCCGCCCAAAGCAGCATGTGAATGGCTAACTTGTAGTTTTGCAGAAAACAATGTGCGCGTCTACCAAAAGATGCATGTGCATACTTAACAAGTTGTTTACCACAAATCGATGCGCGTGTGCAGAAATGAGCAGCATGGGTGTGCTTGGCACGTCTTTCGGCAAAAATCCACGTGCGCGCTCTGCCGAAAGCTGCATTTGCATGCTTAGCTTGAGGTTTGGCATAAAACAACGTGCGCGTCTACCAAAATATGCATGTGCATGCTTAACCAGCGGTGTGGCGCAAATCCATGCGCGTGCAATGGAAAGAGCAGCATGGGCGTGCTTATCAAGTGGTTTGGCAGAAATCCACGTGCGCGCTCTGCCACAACCTGCATGTGCATGCTTATCTTGTGGTTTGGCAGAAAACAACGTGCGCGTCTACCGAAAGATGCACGTACATGCTTAACAAGTGGTTTGGCACAAATCCATGAGCCAAAGCTGAAAAGAGCAGCATGGGCGTGCTTAGCACGTGATTTGGTAGAATTCCTCATGCGCACTCTGCCAAAAGCAGCATGTGCACGCATAACTTGGGGTTTGGCCGAAAACAACATGCGCGTCTACGGAAAGATTCATTTGCTTGCTTAAGAAGTGCTTTGCCAAAGATCCATTGATGGATATTGTTTCTTGGCGCAAGGGCCAGAAATGGCCAAAGAGCGCCATGACATTTGATTATGAATAGCAATGAGTATCGTTGAATATGGCGTGAAACGAGTGGCTGTATATTGGCCTAAAATATTCGCTATAGATGGTGTAAAATCTGTATCTATTAAAATATTGCCAATGAAAAGTGAGCTCTATGGTTGTAAAAGTACGTTGTGAATGAGTAGATACTAAAACGTGTTAATTTATAGCAGCACCAGTGCCTCTGCGGAGCCCTTCAGCGCAAGGGCTGCGAGGCATGTGCTTTGTGAGTGATTCCATTGCATCTACAGCCTCTAGGCAGAGGCTGTGCTACAAATAGCCTGGCCAAATAATGTCTATTGTATTTGTTTCTTCTTAGAAGTTCAGTACTAATTTAAAATTAAATAGAGGGTCATTGCCTAAAAAGAAGACTGGGTGTAAAGGCACATTATGACGGTATAAGAATGGGAAGAACTTTTTTCTCTCCCTTTCTAATAATGGGCACTGAACGAGAACATGAAGGACTGTAAGTCTACTGCTACACCTAGTGCATGTTGGAGGGTTTGTTCCAGTTAGAATGTACGAGTGAGTGCTATAGGTATGCCCAATTCTTAATCTACAGAGCAGTACTTCCTGATGTCGTGTTGTTTTCTCAGAAATGCAGTTCCCGATCTTTGGCTTGATTAAATGCAGTTTGTTGGATACCTGAGTGTCCCATTGCCTTTGCCAATATTTCCGTAGTTTATATTGTAAAAAAGGCTTAAGGTCTGTGTAGGGTACAGGTATATTGAAGTTTGCGTCACAAAAAGCTACAGATGTAGCCCTTTCGTCAGCAGCTACGTTGCCCTCTATGCCTCTATGGCCAGGCACCCAACAAAGAACAATTATTTGGTTCGACATGTATGCTGAGCATAGAAGGTTGTAGACTTCATTAAGGATAGGGTTTTTGTGTTTTCGCAGACTTGATATGCCATTAACAACGCTTAATGAATCTGTGAATATGACAGCCTTTATTATACCTGTTTGTTTTATATGTTTCACAGCAGAGAGGATCGCGTATGCCTCCGCTGTGAAAATGCTGGTGTTTGGATTTAATGCACCGGACGTTGAGAATGACGGTCCAAGAGCTGCATAAGCTACACCATAAGTTGACTTTGAACCGTCTGTATAAAACTCCGCGGAGGAGTACTTAGCCTGGAGTTCGAGGAAGTGTGAATGTATGTGTACCTCAGGCGCATGTTTTGTTAATGCGACGAAAGACATATCACACTGGATATTCTGCCATTCCCAAGGTGGTGCAATGTTAGTGGGAGTCATTAGGACTGTTTCTCGATATTGAATACCAGTTTCATGAGCTAGTTGTTCTAAGCGCACAGCCAGAGGAGCTCGAACAGATGGGCGGTTATGGTGAAGTCTTGCAGAAGAGAAGTCAAGGACAGTTGAGTAACACGGATGTTCGTCAATCGATTTACATTTTAAAAAGTAGGAGAAGCTTAGATACGTTCTGCGCAGATGTAACGAGCATTCGTTCGCCTCCACATACAGACTTTCCACAGGGCTTGTCCTAAATGCGCCTGTTGCCAGCCGTATGCCTAGATTGTGGATTGGGTCGAGGATTCTGAGAGCACTATCCGATGCGGATTGGTACACCACGGCTCCATAGTCGAGGCGTGATCGTACAAGGCTCCTATATAGGCTAAGCAAACACCTCCTGTCACTGCCCCAGTTTGTTCGAGAAAGTAGCTTCAGCAGGTTCATTGTCTTCAGGCACTTCGCTTTGAGATATTTGAAATGTGGAATAAAATTAAGTTTTGAGTCCAAGATGATACCTAAAAATTAGTGTTCAAGGCTGACCGACAGTCGTTGTCCATTAAGGTGAATAGTGGGTCCTGGTGATATGCCTCTCTTGTTTGAGAAGAGAACACATGTGCTTTTTTGAGGGTTAAATTTAAAACCATTTTCTTCTGACCACTTTGAGAGTTTGTTTAGGCCGAGCTGTAGCTGTCTCTCGCAGATTCTAAGATTGCACGATCTAAAAGCTATCCGTACATCGTCTACATAAACCGAGTAAAAGACTGTGCGAGGTATGACGGTGTGTAAGGAGTTCATTTTCACAATAAAGAGTGTACAGCTCAGCACTCCACCCTGCGGTACACCTGTCTCCTGTACGAATGATCGTGACTCCACATTGCCAACTCTAACACGAAACGTTCTGTCAGACAGGTAGCTTTCAATAATGGTCAGCAGGTTGCCACGTATACCCATTCCAGAAAGATCCCGAAGGATCCCAAAGCGCCACGTGGTGTCATACGCCTTTTCCATATCAAGGAACACAGAAACGGCAAGCAGTTTGTGGATAAAGGCTTCACGGATGTACATTTCCATGCGGACAAGCTGGTCTGTCGTCGACCTGCCTTCCCTGAAACCGCATTGGTATGGGTCTAATATTTTGTTGGTTTCAAGATAGTGGAGCAAGCGTTTATTCACCATCTTTTCAAAGAGTTTGCATAGGCAGCTTGTCAACGCTATCGGTCTATAACTGTTTGCCAAGGAAGGGTCCTTACCCTGTTTCAAAATGGGAATTACAATGGCCTCTTTCCAGACAGAGGGAATCTGGCCAGAAGACCATATACCGTTGTAAAGAAAAAGAAGAGTTTTTAGTGTTTCAGATGGCAAGTGTTTTAACATTTCATATATTATGCGGTCAGAGCCTGGGGCAGATTTGTTGCAGCCGTTTAGTGCTGCTTGAAGTTCTGCTATGCCAAATGGTGTATTATATACCTCACATTTTGCAGTTTTTCGTACTAATGGCTGCCGTTCTATTCGTGTTTTATGTCTTTGAAATGTGTCAGAATAGTGTGACGAACTGGATATGCGTTCAAAATGTGCGCCTAGATCGTTCGCCTCGTCTTCCATACTATCTCCCTGTGCATTTTTTAAGGGTAGCGAGTAAGGTTGTCGGCCTTTGATTCTGTGCACTCTATTCCAGACTTTTGTCTCATCCGTGTAAGAGTTAATTCCTTATATATATATTTTTGCCAACTCTCTCTTCTAGCTTGTCGGCGCGTTCTCCTTCCCTGAGATTTGACATGCTTGAAATTAACAAGGTTTTCTGCTGTTGGAGAATCGCGGAGCAACCCCCATGCTTTGTTCTGCTTTTTACGCGCGTTACGACACTCCTCGTTCCACCACGGAACACGGCGCTTGTTAGATGATCCCTTTGTATCTGGGATACATTTTGGTTGCGGCAACAATCAGAAAAAAGGTGAAGTATCCAACCGCAGCTTCTAGGCTTAGAGCACAGATGTCAGTCCACGATATGAGAGTAATTTTTTAGAGCTGTTCCCAGTCGGCTGAATCATTTTTCCACCGAGGAAACTGTGGGGAACATTCATTCATCTTCGGTGTAGACAGAATTATCGGGATATGGTAGCTACCGTATGGATTTCCAATAACATTCCATTTAAGATCAGGTAAAAGGGTGGGAGATGCAATACTGAGGTCTATAGAGGAATAGGTTTTATGTGCAGTATTATAATATGTAGGTGCCTTACTATTCAAAAGGCATGCACCAGATGAAAAGAGAAACTGTTCAATCAGTCGACCTCGCACATCGCAATGAGAGTCGCCCCATAGGTTGGTGTGTGCATTTAAATCTCCTAGAACCAAATAGGGTTGGGGTAATTGATCTATTAATTTATGGAATTCATGTTTATGGAGCTGATAATGCGGAGGTATATACAGAGAGCAGACGGTAATAGGTTTGTTTAGAAGTATGGCTCGAACGGCCACTGCCTCTAGGGGCGTTTGTAGTTGTAGATGTTGCCACGCTATACCTTTGTCGATTATAATGGCTACACCGCCAGATGATGCGATGGCATCATCACGATCTTTACGAAAAATAACATAATGACGAAGAAAGTTAGTGTGTTTAGATTTAAGATGGGTTTCCTGTACACACAGCACTTTTGGAGTGAGTTCGTAGAGAAGTTCTTGAACATCATCAAGGTTTCTGAGGAGACTTCTGACGTTCCACTGCATAATTAGCGTGTCCATAATGAAGTTAATTTGGTGCTGTGTGTACGGAAATAGAAGTTATGCCTTAGATTACAGAGCTCTTTCGAGGCCCTGTAAACGGGGTTTTCCTTTTTCTGAAGCGCTCGAGGGAGCCTCGCCGCTGCTTAGGCGCTTGTTGCGCCTTGAGGGTAGGTGTAGTGTCCATTGCCTCTAGTGAGGGGCCGGACACGTGCTCTTGCGAGCGAGAAGTTACCAGCGAGGGTCCCACCTTCGAGGGCAAGACCCTTGCGCCCACCAGCCCGGAGGTCGATGGGGCTCCCTGAGGGATTTGGCTGCGCCGGCTGTTGCCAGCGCTGGAAGGGGTCGGGGAGGGTGGGGCAGCCTCGGCTGCGCCCACCTTCGAGGTCGATGGCCCCGACTGCTGTGTTGGCGTAGCAGCGTCAGCTGCGGCCGCCGGGGGGGGGGGGCGGATGGCTTCACTGCCGCCTCACTGGGTGTGGGTCGGACAGCCGCCGGAGACCGTTGTGGCGCTGCCCCCTGACGCGCCACTTCGGCAAAACTAGCCTTAGGAAGGTATGCAACCCGCCTGCGTGCCTCTTTGAATGATATGTTTTCTTTTACTTTGATAGTGACTATTTCTCTTTCTTTCTTCCAAGACGGGCATGACCGCGAGTATGCGGCATGCTCGCCATCACAGTTCACGCAGTGTGGAGCGTTTTCGCACGTTTCAGAGGCATGGTCACGGGAACTACATATTGCACATGTCTGGCGGCCTCGGCCGTTCTGTGAGCTGTGGCCGAATCGCTGGCACTTAAAGCATCGTAGGGGATTTGGAATGTACGCCCTCACTCGGATTTTCACATACCCTGTCTCGATAGCGTCGGGTAGGTTGCTTGAGCCAAATGTAAGTATTAGGTGCATGGTATTGATTTCTTTTCCGTCACGTCTTATTTTATTTCTCTTAACATTGATCACGTTCTGATCGTTCCTACCCTCTAGTAGTTCAGCTTCAGACAATTCTAGCAGATCAGCATCCGATACAACGCCACGGGTAGTATTCATGGTACGGTGTGGGGTCACTGTGAGTGGAACACCCCCAAAAGATAGAAGTTTGGACAGTTTTTCATATTGTTTCTCATCGCGGAGCTCTAGGAGAAGATCACCGCTAGCCATTTTCGACGCTTCGTATACAGGACCGAATACTTCCGTCAGAGTTTTCGAGACAACGAAAGGCGAGATCATTCTTACTGTCTTCTCAGGCTTCTCAGAGTTGATGACATGAAAGAGGGGAAAGTTCTGTGTACGATTGCCAAAAAACTTAAAGACATCTTCGGTGCGCCCTCGTTTCTGAGGGCGATCAGGAAGTTTGGGGAAAGAAGCTTCCATGAAAATGTATAAAAATTCGGCAACAGCGCCGACCGCCCACCACGGAGCCCAACAAGGGGACGCTGCAGAGCTTGCATGCAAGTCTCCACGACGCCAGCCGTACGCCGCCACTATAACCAAATATGGTGTACCCAAGATTGGATAGCCACACAGGGTTAAGCCTTGCCGCCAAGAAGAAGGAAGTAAATAGAAGAGAGAAGAAGACAGGAAAGATGTAAAGTGAGAGATAAAGACGAAGGTTTGAGAAGAAGGAGACAGGAAAAGGCGACTACCGATTTCCCCCGGGTGGGTCAGTCCGGGAGTTCCGTCTGCGTGAAGCAGAGGCCAAAGAGGCGTGTTGCCTCCGCCGGGGGGCCTTAAAGGTCCGAGCACCCGACATTGGCTCAACCCCCAGGATCCCCCTTTCCCCGGACACGGCTAAGCCGCGCACGGCTACACGCGGGAGGGTCCAACCCTCGTGCGCTCGGGTCCGTGGTGTCGCAACACACCAAACGCTTGCTTGCGCAGACGCCCCTGCGGGGTTGGCAAAGATCCAGGAGCCTGTGCTGAAAAGAGAAGCATATGCGTGCTCGGCATGTCGTTTTGCAGAAATCCACGTGCGCGCTTTGCCAAAATATGCATGTGCATGCTTAACAAGTGGTTTACCACAAATCGATGCGCGTCTGCTGAAAAGAGGAGCATGGGCGTGCTTGGCATGTCGTTTAGCAGAAATCCACGTGCGCGCTCTGTCAAAAGCAGCATATGCATGCTTAGCTTGTGGTTTGGCAGGAAACAACGTGGGCGTCTACTGAAAGATGCATGTGCGTGCTTAACAAGTGGTTTGGCACAAATCCATGCGCGTGTGCTGAAAAGAGCAGCATGGGCGTGCTTAGCACGTGGTTTGGTAGAAATCCACGTGCGCGCTCTGCCAAAAGCAGCATGTGTATGCTAAGCTTGTGGTTTGGCAGAAAACAACGTGCGCATCAACCGAAAGATGCATGTGCATGCTTAAGAAGTGCGTTGGCACAAATACATGCGCGTGTGCAGAAAAGAGCAGCATGGGCGTGCCTTTGAACGTGGTTTGGTCGAAATCCACGTACTCGCTTAGCCAAAAGCAGCATGCGCATGCTTAGCTTGTGGTTTGGCAGAAATCAACGTGCGCGTCTACCAAAAGATGCATGTGCATGCTTAATAAGTGGTTATCCACAAATCGATGCGCCTGCGCTGAAAAGAGCAGCATCGGCGTGCTTAGCACGTCGCTTGACAGAAATACACGTGCGTGCTCTGCCAAAAGCTGCAAGTGCATGCAAACCTTGTGGTTTGGCAGGAAAGAACATGCGCGTCTACCAAAAGATGCATGTGCATGCTTAACAAGTGATTTGGCGCAAATCCATGCGCGTGCGCTGAAATGAGCAGCATGGGCGTGCAAAGCACGTGGTTTGGCAGAAATTCACGTGCGCGCTCTGCCAAAAGCTGCATGGGCATGTTTAGCTTGTGGTTTGGCAAAAAACAACGTGCGCCTCTACGGAAAGAGGCATGTGCTTGCTTAACAAGCGGTTTGGCACAAATCCATGCGCGAGTGCTGAAAAGACCAGCATAGGCGTGCATAGCACGTGGTTTGGTAGAAATCCACGTACTCGCTTAGCCAAAAGCAGCATGTGCATGCTTAACTTGTGATTTGGCAGAAAACAACGTGCGCGTCTACCGAAAGATGCATGTGCATGTATAACAAGTGGTTCACCACAAATCGAAACGCGTGTGCTGAAAAGAGCAGCTTGGGCGTGCTTGGCACGTTGTTAGGCAGAAATCCACGTGCGCGCCGTGCCAAAAGCAGCATGTGCAAGCATAACTTGTGGTTTGGCAGAAAACAACGTGCGCATCAACAGAAAGATGCATGTGCATGCTTAAGTGCGTTGGCACAAATACATACGCGTGTGCAGAAAAGAGCAGCATGGGCGTGCCTTAGAACGTGGTTTGGTCGAAATCCACGTGCTCGCTTAGCCAAAAGCAGCATGCGCATGCTTAGCTTGGGGTTTGGCAGAAATCAACGTGCGCGTCTACCAAAAGATGCATGTGCATGCTTAATAAGTGGTTATCCACAAATCGATGCGCCTGCGCTGAAAAGAGCAGCATCGGCGTGCTTAGCACGTCGCTTGACAGAAATACACGTGCGTGCTCTGCCAAAAGCTGCAAGTGCATGCAAACCTTGTGGTTTGGCAAAGAACACGCGCGTCTACCAAAAGATGCATGTGCATGCTTAACAAGTGATTTGGCGCAAATCCATGCGCGTGCGCTGAAATGAGCAGCATGGGCGTGCATAGCACGTGGTTTGGCAGAAATTCACGTGCGCGCTCTGCCAAAAGCTGCATGTGCATGTTTAGCTTGTGGTTTGGCAAAAAACAACGTGCGCCTCTACCGAAAGATGCATGTGCATGCTTAACAAGTGGTTTGGCAAAAATCCATGAGCCTGTGCTGAAAAGAGCGGCATGGGCGTTCTTAGCACGTGATTTGGTAGAAATCCAAATGCGCGCTCTGCCAAAGGAGCATGTGCACGCATAACTTGGGGTCTGGCAGAAAACAACGTGCGCGTCTACGCAAAGATTAATTTGCTTGCTTAACAAGTGCTTTGGCAAAGATCCATGCGCGTGTGCTGAAAAGAGCAGCATGGGCGCGCTTGGCATGTCGTTTGGCAGAAATCCACGTGCGCGCTTTGCCAAAAGCTGCATGTGCATGCTTAGCTTGTAGTTTGGCAGAAAACAACTTGCGCGTCTACCGAAAGATGCATGTGCATGTATAACAAGTGGTTTACCACAAATCGATGCGCGTCTGCTGAAAAAAGGAGCATGGGCGTGCTTGGCACCTCGGTTGGCAGAAATCCACGTGCGCGCTCTGCCAAAAGCTGCATATGCATGCTTAGCTTGTGGTTTGGCATAAAACAACGTGCGCGTCTACCAAAAGATGCATGTGCATGCTTAACCAGTGGTGTGGCGGAAGTCCATGCGCGTGCAATGGAAAGAGCAGCATGGGCGTGCTTATCACGTAGTTTGGCAGAAATCCACGTGCGCGCTCTGCCACAACCTGCATGTGCATGCTTAGCTTGTGGTTTGGCAAAAAACAACGTGCGCGTCTACCGAAAGATGCATGTGCATGCTTAACAAGTGGTTTGGCACAAGTCCATGAGCCTGTGCTGAAAAGAGCAGCACGGGCGTGCTTAGCAGGTGATTTGGTAGAAATCCACATTCGCGCTCTGCCAAAAGCAGCATGTGCACGCATACCTTGGGGTTTGGCATAAAACAACGTGCGCGTCTACGGACAGATTCATTTGCTTGCTTAAAAGTGCTTTGGCAAAGATCCATGCGCGTGGGCTGAAAAGAGCCGCATGGGCGTGCTTGGCACGTCGCTTGGCAGAAATCCACGTGCGCGCTCTGCCAAAAGCTGCATGCGCATGCTTAG
Organism: Dermacentor variabilis; assembly: GCF_050947875.1. Taxonomy (NCBI): domain Eukaryota; kingdom Metazoa; phylum Arthropoda; class Arachnida; order Ixodida; family Ixodidae; genus Dermacentor; species Dermacentor variabilis. Next base: position 206,532,181 of record NC_134572.1, on the reverse strand, counting down.
CTTCTGGTTTGGCAGAAAACAATTTGCGCCTCTACGGTAAGATGTATGTGCTTGCTTAACATGTGGTTTGGCACAAATCCATGTGCGTGTGCTGAAAAAAGCAGCATGAGGATGCTTAGCACGTGGTTTGTGAGAAATCCACGTGCGCGCTCTGCCAAAAGCTGCGTGTGCATGCATAGCTTGTGGTTTGGCAGAAAAAAACGTGCGCATCTACCAAAAGATGCATGTGCATGCTTAACAAATGGTTTGGCGCAAATCCATGCGCGTGCGCTGAAATGAGCAGTATGGGCGTGCATAGCACGTGGTTTGGCAGAAGTCCACGTGCGTGCTCTGCCAAAAGCTGCATGTGCATGTTTAGCTTGTAGTTTGGCAGAAAACAACGTGCGCATCTACCGAAAGATGCATGTGCATGCTTAACAAATGGTTTGGCAGAAATTTATGCACATGTGCTTAAAAAAGCAGCATGAGCATGCTTTGCACGTGGTTTGTTAGAAATCCACGTGCGCGCAGTGCCAAAAGCTGCATGTGCATGCTTAACTTGTGGTCTGGCAGAAAAAAACGTGCGCGTCTACGGAAAGATTCATTTGCTTGCTTATCAAGTGCTTTGGCAAAGATCCATGCGCGTGTGCTCAAAAGAGCCGCATGGGCGTGCTTGGCATGTCGTTTGGCAGAAATCCGCGTGCGCGCTTTGTCAAAAGCTGCATGTGCATGCTTAGTATCCGGTTTGGTAGAAAACACCTTGCGCCTCTACGGAAAGATGCATGTGCAAGCTTAACAGGTGGTTTGCACAAATCCATGCGCGTGTGCTGAAAAGAGCAGCATGGGCATGCTTAGCATGTGGTTTGGTAGAAATCCGCGTGCGCACTCTGCCCAAAGCAGCATGAGCATGGCTAATTTGCGGTTTTGCAGAAAACAACGTGCGCGTCTACCAAAAGATGCATGTGCATGCATAACAAGTTGTTTACCACAAATCGAAACGCGTGTGCAGAAAAGAGCACCATGGGCGTGCCTTAGAACGTGGTTTGGTAGAAATCCACGTGCGCGCTCAGCCAAAAGCAGCATGTGCATGCTTAGCTTGTGGTTTGGCAGAAATCAACATGCTCGTCTACCAAAAGATGCATGTGCATACTTAATAAGTGGTTTACCACAAATCGATGCGCCTGCGCTGAAAAGAGCAGCATGGGCGTGCTTGGTACGTCGCTTGGCAGAAATCCACGTGCGCGCTGCCAAAAGTTGCATGTGCATCTTTAGCTTGTGGTTTGGCAGAAAACAACGTGCGCATCTACCGAAAGATGCATGTGCATGCTTAACAAGTTGTTTGGTAGAAATTCATGCACGTGTGCTCAAAAAAGCAGCATTAGTATGCTTTGCACGTGGTTTGTTAGAAATCCACGTGCGCGCTGTGCCAAAAGCTGCATGTGCATGCTTAACTTGTGGTCTGGCAGAAAACAACGTGCGCGTCTACGGAAAGATGCATGTGCATGCTTAACAGGTGGTTTGCACAAATCCATGCGCGCGTGCTGAAAAGAGCAGCATGGGCGTGCTTAGCATGTCGTTTGGTAGAAATCCACATGCCACTCTGCCCAAAGCAGCATGTGCACGGCTAACTTGCGGTTTTGCAGAAAACAACGTGCGCGTCTACTAAAAGATGCATGTGCATGCTTAACAAATTGTTTACCACAAATCGATGCGCGTGTGCAGAAAAGAGCAGCATGGGCGTGCTTGGCACGTCGTTAGGCAGAAATCCACGTGCGCGCTCTGCCGAAAGCTTCATTCGCATGCTCAGCTTGTGGTTTGGCATAAAACAACGTGCGCGTCTACCAAAAGATGCATGCGCATGCTTAACCAGTGGTGTGGCACAAGTCCATGAGCCTGTGCTGAAAAGAGCAGTACGGGCGTGCTTAGCACGTGATTTGGTAGAAATCCACATGCGCGCTCTGCCAAAAGCAGCATGTGCACGCATACCTTGGGGTTTGGCAGAAAACAACGTGCGCGTCTACGGACAGATTCATTTGCTTGCTTAACAAGTGCTTTGGCAAAGATCCATGCGCGTGTGCTGAAAAGAGCCGCATGGGCGTGCTTGGCATGTCGTTTGGCAGAAATCCGCGTGCGCGCTTCGCCAAAAGCTGCATGTGCATGCTTAGCTTCTGGTTTGGCAGAAAACAATTTGCGCCTCTGCGGAAAGATGCATGTGCTTGCTTAACAAGTGGTTCGGCACAAATCCATGTGCGTGTGCTGAAAAAAGCAGCATGAGGATGCTTAGCACGTGGTTTGTTAGAAATCCACGTGCGCGCTGTGCCAAAAGCTGCATGTGCATGCTCAATATGTGGTCTGGCAGAAAACAATGTGCGCGTCTACGGAAAGATGCACGTGCAAGCTTAACAGGTGGTTTGCACAAATCCATGCGCGTGTGCTGAAAAGAGCAGCATGGGCGTGCTTAGCATGTGCTTTGGTAGAAATCCACGTGCGCACTCTGCCCAAAGCAGGATGTGCATGGCTAACTTGTGGTTTGGCAGAAAACAACGTGCGCGTATACCAAAAGATGCATGTGCATGCTTAACAAGTTCTTTACTACAAATCGAAACGCGTGTGCTGAAAAGAGCAGCATGGGCGTGCCTTAGAACGTGGTTTGGTAGAAATCCACGTGCGCGCTCAGCCAAAAGCAGCATGTGCATACTTAGCTTGTGGTTTGGCAGAAATCAACGTGCGCGTCTACCAAAAGATGCATGCGCATACTTAACAAGTGATTTGGCACAAATTCATGTGCGTGTGCTGAAAAAAGCAGCATGAGGATGCTTAGCACGTGGTTTGTGAGAAATCCACGTGCGCGCTCTGCCAAAAGCTGCGTGTGCATGCATAGCTTGTGGTTTGGCAGAAAAAAACGTGCGCATCTACCAAAAGATGCATGTGCATGCTTAACAAATGGTTTGGCGCAAATCCATGCGCGTGCGCTGAAATGAGCAGTATGGGCGTGCATAGCACGTGGTTTGGCAGAAGTTCACGTGCGTGCTCTGCCAAAAGCTGCATGTGCATGTTTAGCTTGTAGTTTGGCAGAAAACAACGTGCGCATCTACCGAAAGATGCATGTGCATGCTTAACAAATGGTTTGGCATAAATTTATGCACATGTGCTGAAAAAAGCAGCATGAGCATGCTTTGCACGTGGTTTGTTAGAAATCCACGTGCGCGCAGTGCCAAAAGCTGCATGTGCATGCTTAACTTGTGGTCTGGCAGAAAAAAACGTGCGCGTCTACGGAAAGATGTATGTGCATGCTTAAAAGGTGGTTTGCACAAATACATGCCCGTGTGCAGAAAAGAGCAGCATGGGCGTGCCTTAGAACGTGGTTTGGTAGAAATCCGCGTGTGCGATCAGCCAAAAGCAGCATGTGCATGCTTAGCTTGTGGTTTCGCAGAAATCAACGTGCGCGTCTATCGAAAGATGCATGTGCTTGCTTAACAAGTGGTTTGGCACAAATCCATGCGCGTGTGCTGAAAAAAGCAGCTTGAGAATGCTTAGCACGTGGTTTGTTAGAAATACACGTGCGCTCTGTGCCAAAAGCTGCATGTGCATGCTTAACTTGTGGTCTGGCAGAAAACAACGTGCGCGTCTACGGAAAGATGCATGTGCAAGCTTAACAGGTGGTTTGCACAAATCCATGCGCGTGTGCTGAAAAGAGCAGCACGGGCGTGCTTAGCATGTGTTTTGATAAAAATCTACGTGCGCACTCTGCCAAAAGCTGCAAGTGCATGCACACCTTGTGGTTTGGCAGAAAAGAACATGCGCGTCTACCAAAAGATGCATGTGCATACTTAACAAGTGGTTTGGCGCAAATCCATGCGCGTGCGCTGAAATGAGCAGCATGGGCGTGCATGCACGTGGTTTGGCAGAAATTCACGTGCGCGCTCTGCCAAAAGCTGCATGTGAATGTTTAGCTTGTGGTTTGGCAGACAACAACGTGCACATCTACCGAAAGATGCATGTGCATGCTTAACAAGTGGTTTGGCAGAAATTCATGCGCGTGTGCTGAAAAAAGCAGCATCAGCATGCTTAGCACGTGGTTAGTTAGAAATCCACGTGCGCGCTGTGCCAAAAAGCATCATGAGCATGCTGAACTTATGGTCTGGCAGAAAACAGCGTCCGCGTCTACGGAAATATGCATGTGCATGCTTAACAGGTGGTTTGCACAAATCCATGCGCGTGTGCTGAAGAGAGCAGCATGGGCATGCTTAGCATGTCGTTTGGTAGAAATCCACGTGCCACTCTGCCCAAAGCAGCATGTGCATGGCTAACTTGCGGTTTTGCAGAAAACAACGTGCGCGTCTACCAAAAGATGCATGTGCATGCTTAAGAGTTTGTTTACCACAAATCGATGCGCATGTGCAGAAAAGAGCAGCATGGGCGTGCTTAGCACGTCGTTAGGCACAAATTCACGTGCGCGCTCTTCCGAAAGCAGATTCGCATGCTTAGCTTGTGGTTTGGCATAAAACAACCTGCGCGTCTACCAAATCATGCATGTGCATGCTTAGCCAGTGGTGTGGCGCAAATCCATGCGCGTGCAATGGAAAGAGCAGCATGGGCGTGCATAGCACGTGGTTTGGCAGAAATCCACGTGCGCGCTGCCAAAAGTTGCATGTGCATGTTTAGCTTGTCGTTTGGCAGAAAACAACGTGTGCATCTGCCGAAAGATGCATGTGCATGCTTAACAAGTGGTTTGGTAGAAATTCATGCACGTGTGCTCAAAAAACCAGCATTAGAATGCTTTGCACGTGGTTTCTTAGAAATCCACGTGTGCGCAGTGCCAAAAGCTGCATGTGCATGCTTAACTTGTGGTCTGGCAGAAAACAACGTGCGCGTCTACGGAAAGATGCATGTGAATGCTTAACAGGTGGTTTGCAGAAATCCATGCGCGCGTGCTGAAAAGAGCAGCATGGGCGTGCTTAGCATGTCGTTTGGTAGAAATCCACATGCCACTCTGCCCAAAGCAGCATGTGCACGGCTAACTTGCGGTTTTGCAGAAAACAACGTGCGCGTCTACTAAAAGATGCATGTGCATGCTTAACAAATTGTTTACCACAAATCGATGCGCGTGTGCAGAAAAGAGCAGCATGGGCGTGCTTGACACGTCGTTAGGCAGAATTCCACGTGCGCGCTCTGCCGAAAGCTTCATTCGCATGCTTAGCTTGTGGTTTGGCATAAAACAACGTGCGCGTCTACCAAAAGATGCATGTGCATGCTTAACCAGTGGTGTGGCACAAGTCCATGAGCCTGTGCTGAAAAGAACAGCACGGGCGTGCTTAGCACGCGATTTGGTAGAAATCCACATGCGCGCTCTGCCAAAGAAAGCATATGCACGCATACCTTGGGGTTTGGCAGAAAACAACGTGCGCGTCTACGGACAGATTCATTTGCTTGCTTAACAAGTGCTTTGGCAAAGATCCATGCGCGTGTGCTGAAAAGAGCCGCATGGGCGTGCTTGGCATGTCGTTTGGCAGAAATCCGCGTGCGCGCTTCGCCAAAAGCTGCATGTGCATGCTTAGCTTCTGGTTTGGCAGAAAACAATTTGCGCCTCTACGGAAAGATGCATGTGCTTGCTTAACAAGTGGTTTGGTAGAAATTCATGCACGTGTGCTCAAAAAAGCAGCATGCGGATGCTTAGCACGTGGTTTGTTAGAAATCCACGTGCTTGCCGTGCCAAAAGCAGCATGTGCATGCTTAACTTGTGGTCTGGCAGAAAACAATGTGCGCGTCTACGGAAAGATGCATGTGCAAGCTTAACAGGTGGTTTGCACAAATCCATGCGCGTGTGCTGAAAAGAGCAGTATGGGCGTGCTTAGCACGTGGTTTGGTAGAAATCCACTAGCGCGCTCTGCCAAAAGCAGCATGTGTATTGCTAACTTGCGGCTTTGCAGAAAACAACGTGCGCGTCAACCAAAAGATGCATGTGCATCCTTAACAAGTTGTTTACCGCAAATCGAAACGCGTGGGCTGAAAAGAGCAGCATGGGCGTGCTTGGCACGTCGTTAGGCAGAAATCCACCTGCGCGCTCTGCCAAAAGCTGCATGTGCATGCTTTGCTTGTGGTTTGGCATAAAACAACGTGCGCGTCTACCAAAAGCTGCATGTGCATGCTTAGCTTCTGGTTTAGCTGAAACCAACTTGCGCCTCTAAGGAAAGATGCATGTGCTTGCTTAACAAGTGGTTGGGCACAAATCCATGCGCGTGTGCTGAAAAAAGCAGCATGAGCATGCTTAGCACGTGGTTTGTTAGAAATCCACGTGCGCGCTGTGCCAAAAGCTGCATGTGCATGCTTAACTTGTGGTCTGGCAGAAAACAACGTGCGCATCTACAGAAAGATGCATGTGCAAGCTTAACAGGTGGTTTGCACAAATCCATGCGCATGTGCTGAAAAGAGCAGCATGGGCGTGCTTAGCATGTGGTTTGGTAGAAATCCACGTGCGCACTCTGCCCAAAGCAGCATGCGCATGGCTAACTTGCGGTTTTGCAGAAAACAACGTGCGCGTCTACCAAAAGATGCATGTGCATGTTTAACAAGTTGTTTACCACAAATCGAAACGCGTGTGCAGAAAAGAGCAGCATGAGCGTGCCTTAGAACGTGGTTTGGTAGAAATCCACGTGCGCACTCAGCCAAAAGCAGCATGTGCCTGCTTAGCTTGTGGTTTGGCAGAAATCAACGTGCGCGTCTACCAAAAGATGCATGTGCATACTTAATAAGTGGTTTACCACAAATCGATGCGCCTGCGCTGAAAAGAGCAGCATGGGCGTGCTTGGCACGTCGCTTGGCAGAAATCCAGGTGCGCGGTCTGCCAAAAGCTGCGTGTGCATGCATACCTTGTGGTTTGGCAAAAAACAACTTGCGCCTATACGGAAAGATGCATGTGCTTGCTTAACAAGTACTTTGGCAAAAATCCATGCGCGTGTGCTGAAAAGAGCAGCATGGGCATGCTTGGCATGTCGTTTGGCAGAAATCCACGTGCGCGCTTTGAGAAAAGCGGCATGTGCATGCTTAACTTGTGATTAGGCAGAAAACAACGTGCGCGTCTACCAAAAGATGCATGTGCATGCTTAACAAGTGGTTTGGCGCAAATCCATGCGCGTGCGCTGAAATGAGCAGCATGGGCGTGCATAGCACGTGGTATGGCAGAAATTCACGTGCGCGCTCTGCCAAAAGCTGCATGTGCTTGTTTAGCTTGTGGTTTGGCAGAAAACAGTATACGCATCTACCGAAAGATGCATGTGCATGCTTAACAAGTGGTTTGGAAGAAATTCATGCCCGTGTGCTGAAAAAAGCAGCATGAGCATGCTTAGCACGTGATTTGTTAGAAATCCACGTGCGCGCTGTGCCAAAAGCAGCATGTGCATGCTTAACTTGTGGTCTGGCAGAAAACAACGTCCGCGTCTGCGGAAATATGCATGTGCATGTTTAACAGGTGGTTTGCACAAATCCATGCGCGTGTGCTGAAAAGAGCAGCATGGGCATGCATGTGCTGAAAAGAGCAGCATGGGCGAGCTTAGCACGTGGTTTGGTAGAAATCCACGTGGGTGCTCTACCAAAAGCAGCATGTGCATGCTTTACTTGTGGTTTTGCAGAAAACAACGTGCGCGTCTACGAAAAGATGAATTTGCATGCTTAACAAGTGGCTTACCACAAATTGATGCGCGTGTTCTGAAAAGACAACTATGGGCGTGCTTGGCACGTCGTTTGGCAGAAATCTACGTGCGCGCTCAGCTAAAACCAGCACGTGCATGCTCAACTTGTGGTTCTGCAGAAACCAACGTGCGCGTCTACCAAAATATCCATGTACATGCTTAACAAGTGGTTTAGCGCAACTCCATGCGCGTGCGCTGAAAAGAGCAGCGTGGGCATGCTTAGCACGTGGTTTGGCAGAAATCCACGTGCGCGCTCTGCCAAAAGCAGCATGTGCATGGCTAACTTGCAGTTTTGCAGAAAACAACGTGCGCGTCTACCAAAAGATAAATGTGCATGCTTAACAAGTTGTTTACCACAAATCGATGCGCGTGTGCTGAAAAGAGCAGCATGGGCGTGCTTGGCACGTCGCTTGGCAGAAATCCACGTGCGCGCTCTGCCAAAAGCTGCGTGTGCATGCATAACTTGTGGTTTGGCAAAAAACAACTTGCGCCTCTACGGAAAGATGCATGTGCTTGCTTAACAAGTACTTTGGCAAAAATCCATGCGCGTGTGCTGAAAAGAGCAGCATGGGCGTGCTTGGCAAGTCGTTTGGCAGAAATCCACGTGCGCGCTTTGCCAAAAGCAGCATGTGCATGCTTAACTTTTGATTAGGCAGAAAACAACGTGCGCGTCTACCAAAAGATGCATGCGCATGCTTAACAAGTGGTTTACCACAAATCAAATCGTGTCTGCTGAAAAGAGGACCATGGGCGTGCTTGGCATGTCGTTTGGCAGAAATACACGTGCCCGCTCTGCAGCATATGCATGCTTAGCTTGTGGTTTGACAGAAAAGAACATGCGCGTCTACCAAAATATCAATGTGCATGCTTAACAAGTGGTTTAGCGCAACTCCATGCGCGTGCGCTGAAAAGAGCAGCGTGGGCGTGCTTAGCACGTGGTTTGGCAGAAATCCACGTGCGCGCTCTGCAAAAGCAGCATGTGCATGGCTAACTTGCAGTTTTGCAGAAAACAACGTGCGCGTCTACCAAAAGATAAATGTGCATGCTTAACAAGTTGTTTACCACAAATCGATGCGCGTGTGCTGAAAAGAGCAGCATGGGCGTGCTTGGCACGTCGTTTGGCAGAAATCCACGTGCGCGCTCTGCCAAAAGCTGCATGTGCATGGCTAACTTGAGCTTTTGCAGAAAACAACATGCGCGTCAACCAAAAGATAAATGTGCATGCTTAACAAGTTGTTTACCAAAAATCGATGCGCGTGTGCTGAAAAGAGCTGCATGCGCGTGCTTGGCACGTCGTTTGGCAGAAATTCACGTGCGCGCTCTGCCAAAAGCTGCATGCGCATGCTTAGCTTGTGGTTTGGCACAAAACAACGTGCGCGTCTACCAAAAGATGCATGTGCATGCTTAACAAGTGGTGTGGCGCAAATCCATGCGCGTGCGCTGAAAAGAGCAGCATGGGCGTGCTTATCACGTGGTTTGGTAGAAATCCACGCGGGCGCTCTACCAAAAGCAGCATGTGCATGCTTTACTTGTGGCTTTGCAGAAAACAACGTGCGCATCTATCAAAAGGTAAATGTGTATGCTTAACAAGTTGTTTACCACAAATCGATGCGCGTGTGCTGAAAAGAGCAGCATGGGCGTCCTTGGCACGTCGTATGGCAGAAATCCCCGTGCGGGCTTTGCCAAAAGGAGCTTGTGCATGCATAACTTGTGGTTTGGCAGAAAACAACGTGCACGTCTACCGAAAGATGCATGTGCATGTTTAACAAGGGGTCTGGCACAAATCTATGCGCGTGCGCTGAAAAGAGCAGCATGGGCGTGCTTAGGACGTGGTTTGGCAGAAATCAATGTGCGCGCTCTGCCAAAAGCTGCATGTGCATGTTTAGCTTGTTCTTTGGCAGAAAAAAATGTGCGCGTCTACGGAAAGATGTATGTGCGTGCTTAACAGGTGGTTTGGCACAAATCCATGTGCGTGTGCTGAAAAGAGTAGCGTGGGCGTGTTTGGCACGTCGTTTGGCAGAAATGCACATGCCCACTGTGCCAAAAGCTGCATGTGCATGCTTAGCTTGTGGTTTGGCAGAAAACAACGTGCACGTCTACCGAAACATGCATGTGCATGCTTAACAAGTGGCTTGGCACAAATACTTGCGCGAATGCTGAAAAGAGCAGCATGGGCGTGCTTAGCACGTGGTTTGTTAGAAATCCAAGTGCGCGCTCTGCCAAAAGATGCATGTGCATGCTTAACAAGTGCTTTACCACAAATCGATGCGCGTGTGCTGAAAGAGCAGCATGGGCGTGCTTAGCACGTGATTTGGTAGAAATCCACATGCGCGCTCTGCCAAAAGCAGCATGTGCATGCATAACTTGTGGTTTGGCAGGAAACAACGTGCGCGTCTACGAAATGATGCATGTGCATGCTTAACAAGTGGTTTACCACAAATTACTGCGCGTGTGCTGAAAAGAGAACCATGGGCGTGCTTGGCACGTCGTTTGGCAGAAATCTACGTGCGCGTTCCGCCAAAAGCTGCATGTGAATGCTTAGCTTGTGGTTTGCAGAAAACAACGTGCGCGTCTACCGAAATATGCATGTGCATGCTTAACAAGGCCTTTACCACAAATCGATGCGCGTGTGCTGAAAAAACAGCATGGGCGTGCTTAGCACGTGGTTTGGTAGAAATCCACATGCGCGCTCTGCCAAAAGCAGCATGTGCATGCATAACTTGTGGTTTGGCAGAAAAGAACGTGCGCGTCTACCAAAAGATGCATGTGCATACTTAACAAGTGGTTTAGCACAAATCGATGTGCGTGTGCTGAAAAGAGCAGCATGGGCGTGCTTGGCACGTCGTTTGGCAGAAATCCACGTGCGCGCTCTGCCAAAAGCTGCATGTCCATGCTTAACTTGTGGTTCGCAGAAAGCAACGTGCGCGTCTACCAAAAGATGCATGTGAATGCTTAACAAGTGGTGTGGCGCAAATCCATGAGCCTGTGGTGAAAAGAGCAGCATGGGCGTGCTTGGCACGTCGTTTGGCAGAAATCCACGCGCGCGCTCTGCCAAAAGCAGCATGCGCATGCTTGACTTGTGGTTTGGCAGAAAACAAAGTGCGCGTCTACCAAAATATGCATGCGCATGCTTAACAAGTGGTTTAACAGAAATCTGTGCCCGTGTGCTGAAAAGAGAACCATGGGCGTGCTTGGCATGGCATTTGGTAGAAATCTACGTGCGCGCTCTGCCAAAAGCTGCATGGGCATACTTAGCTTGTGGTTTGGCAGAAAACAACGTGCCCGTCTACGGAAAGATGCATCTGCATGCTTAACAAACGGTTTACCACTAATCGATGCGCGCGTGCTGAAAAGAGCAGCATTGGCGTGCTTGGCACGTCGTTTGGCACAAATCCACGTGCGGGCTCTGCCAAAAGCAGCATGTGCATGCATAATTTGTGGTTTGGCAGAAAACAACGTGCGCGTCTACCAAAAGATGCATGTGCATGCTTAACAAGTTGTTTGGCGTAAATCCATGCGCGTGTGCTGAACAGGGCAGCATGGGCGTGCTTAGCGCGTGGTTTGGCAGAAATCCACGTGGGCACTCTGCCAAAAGAAGCATGTGCATGCTTAACTTGTGGTTTGGCAGAAAACAACGTGCGCGTCTGCAAAAAGATCCATCAGCATGCTTAACAAGTGGATTACCACAAATCGGTGCTCGTGTGCTGAAAGAGCAGCATGGGCGGGCTTAGCATGTGGTTTGTTTGAAATCCACATGCGCGCTCTGCCAAAAGCAGCATGTGCATATTTAGCTTGTGGTTTGCAGAAAACAACGTGCGCGTCTACCGAAATATGCATGTGCATGCTTAACAAGGCCTTTACCACAAATCGATGCGCGTGTGCTGAAAAAACAGCATGGGCGTGCTTAGCACGTGGTTTGGTAGAAATCCACATGCGCGCTCTGCCAAAAGCAGCATGTGCATGCATAACTTGTGGTTTGGCAGAAAAGAACGTGCGCGTCTACCAAAAGATGCATGTGCATACTTAACAAGTGGTTTAGCACAAATCGATGTGCGTGTGCTGAAAAGAGCAGCATGGGCGTGCTTGGCACGTCGTTTGGCAGAAATCCACGTGCGCGCTCTGCCAAAAGCTGCATGTCCATGCTTAACTTGTGGTTCGCAGAAAGCAACGTGCGCGTCTACCAAAAGATGCATGTGAATGCTTAACAAGTGGTGTGGCGCAAATCCATGAGCCTGTGGTGAAAAGAGCAGCATGGGCGTGCTTGGCACGTCGTTTGGCAGAAATCCACGCGCGCGCTCTGCCAAAAGCAGCATGCGCATGCTTGACTTGTGGTTTGGCAGAAAACAAAGTGCGCGTCTACCAAAATATGCATGCGCATGCTTAACAAGTGGTTTAACAGAAATCTGTGCCCGTGTGCTGAAAAGAGAACCATGGGCGTGCTTGGCATGGCATTTGGTAGAAATCTACGTGCGCGCTCTGCCAAAAGCTGCATGGGCATACTTAGCTTGTGGTTTGGCAGAAAACAACGTGCCCGTCTACGGAAAGATGCATCTGCATGCTTAACAAGCGGTTTACCACTAATCGATGCGCGCGTGCTGAAAAGAGCAGCATTGGCGTGCTTGGCACGTCGTTTGGCACAAATCCACGTGCGGGCTCTGCCAAAAGCAGCATGTGCATGCATAATTTGTGGTTTGGCAGAAAACAACGTGCGCGTCTACCAAAAGATGCATGTGCATGCTTAACAAGTTGTTTGGCGTAAATCCATGCGCGTGTGCTGAACAGGGCAGCATGGGCGTGCTTAGCACGTGGTTTGGCAGAAATCCACGTGGGCACTCTGCCAAAAGAAGCATGTGCATGCTTAACTTGTGGTTTGGCAGAAAACAACGTGCGCGTCTGCAAAAAGATCCATCAGCATGCTTAACAAGTGGATTACCACAAATCGGTGCTCGTGTGCTGAAAGAGCAGCATGGGCGGGCTTAGCATGTGGTTTGTTTGAAATCCACATGCGCGCTCTGCCAAAAGCAGCATGTGCATACTTAGCTTGTGGTTTGGCAGAAAGCAACTTGCGCGTCTACCGAAAGATGCATGTGCATGTATAACAAGTGGTTTACCACAAATCGATGCGCGCTGCTGAAAAAAGGAGCATGGGCGTGCTTGGCACCTCGGTTGGCAGAAATCCACGTGCGCGCTCTGCCACAACCCGCATGTGCATGCTTAGCTTGTGGTTTGGCAAAAAACAACGTGCGCGTCTACCGAAAGATGCATGTGCATGCTTAACAAGTGGTTTGGCATAAGTCCATGAGCCTGTGCTGAAAAGAGCAGCACGGGCGTGCTTAGCACGTGATTTGGTAGAAATCCACATTCGCGCTCTGCCAAAAGCAGCATGTGCACGCATACCTTGGGGTTTGGCAGAAAACAACGTGCGCGTCTACGGACAGATTCATTTGCTTGCTTAAAAGTGCTTTGGCAAAGATCCATGCGCGTGGGCTGAAAAGAGCCGCATGGGCGTGCTTGGCATGTCGTTTGGCAGAAATCCGCGTGCGCGCTTTGCCAAAAGCTGCATGTGCATGCTTAGTTTCTGGTTTGGCAGAAAACAATTTGCGCCTCTAGGGAAAGATGCATGTGCTTGCTTAACAAGTGGTTTGGCACAAATCCATGTGCGTGTGCTGAAAAAAGCAGCATGAGGATGCTTAGCACGTGGTTTGTTAGAAATCCACGTGCGCGCTGTGCCAAAAGCTGCATGTGCATGCTTAACTTGTGGTCTGGCAGAAAACAATGTGCGCGTCTATGGAAAGATGCATGTGCAAGCTTAACAGGTGGTTTGCACAAATCCATGCGCGTGTGCTGAAAAGAGCAGCATGCGCGTGCTTAGCATGTGGTTTGGTAGAAATCCAAGTGCGCACTCTGCCCAAAGCTGCATGTGCATGGCTAACTTGCGGTTTTGCAGAAAACAACGTGCGCGTCAACCAAAAGATAAATGTGCATGCTTAACAAGTTGTTTACCAAAAATCGATGCGCGTGTGCTGAAAAGAGCAGCATGCGCGTGCTTGGCACGTCGTTTGGCAGAAATTCACGTGCGCGCTCTGCCAAAAGCTGCATGCGCATGCTTAGCTTGTGGTTTGGCACAAAACAACGTGCGCGTCTACCAAAAGATGCATGTGCACGCTTAACAAGTGGTCTGGCGCAAATCCATGCGCGTGCGCTGAAAAGAGCAGCATGGGCGTGCTTATCACGTGGTTTGGCAGAAATCCACGTCCGCGCTCTGCCGAAAGCTGCATTCGCATGCTTAGCTTGTGGTTTGGCATAAAACAACGTGTGCGTCTACCGAAAGATGCATGTGCATGCTTAACAAGTGGTTTGGCACAAATCCATCAGCCTGTGCTGAAAAGAGCAGCATGGACGTGCTTAGCACGTGATTTGGTAGAAATCCACATGCGCGCTCTGCCAAAAGCAGCATGTGCACGCATAACTTGAGGTTTGGCAGAAAACAACGTGCGCGTCTACGGAAAGATTCATTTGCTTGCTTATCAAGCGCTTTGGCAAAGATCCATGCGCGTGTGCTCAAAAGAGCCGCATGGGCATGCTTGGCATGTCGTTTGGCAGAAATCCGCGTGCGCGCTTTTTCAAAAGCTGCATGTGCATGCTTAGCTTCCGGTTTGGTAGAAAACACCTTGCGCCTCTACGGAAAGATGCATGTGCAAGCTTAACAGGTGGTTTGCACAAATCCATGCGCGTGTGCTGAAAAGAGCAGCATGGGCGTGCTTAGCATGTGGTTTGGTAGAAATCCGCGTGCGCACTCTGCCCAAAGCAGTATGTGCATGGCTAATTTGCGGTTTTGCAGAAAACAACGTGCGCGTCTACCAAAAGATGCATGTGCATGCATAACAAGTTGTTTACCACAAATCGAAACGCGTGTGCAGAAAAGAGCACCATGGGCGTGCCTTAGGACGTGGTTTGGTAGAAATCCACGTGCGCGCTCAGCCAAAAGCAGCATGTGCATGCTTAGCTTGTGGTTTGGCAGAAATCAACGTGCTCGTCTACCAAAAGATGCATGTGCATACTTAGTAAGTGGTTTACCACAAATCGATGCGCCTGCGCTGAAAAGAGCAGCATGGGCGTGCTTGGCACGTCGCTTGGCAGAAATCCACGTGCGCGCTCTGCCAAAAGCTGCATGCGCATGCTTAGCTTCTGGTTTGGCAGAAAACAATTTGCGCCTCTACGGAAAGATGCATGTGCTTGCTTAACATGTGGTTTGGCACAAATCCATGTGCGTGTGCTGAAAAAAGCAGCATGAGGATGCTTAGCGCGTGGTTTGTGAGAAATCCACGTGCGCGCTCTGCCAAAAGCTGCGTGTGCATGCATAGCTTGTGGTTTGGCAGGAAACAACGTGCGCGTCTACGAAATGATGCATGTGCATGCTTAACAAGTGGTTTACCACAAATTGCTGCGCGTGCGCTGAAAAGAGAACCATGGGCGTGCTTGGCACGTCGTTTGGCAGAAATCTACGTGCGCGTTCCGCCAAAAGCTGCATGTGAATGCTTAGCTTGTGGTTTGCAGAAAACAACGTGCGCGTCTACCGTAATATGCATGTGCATGCTTAACAAGGCCTTTACCACAAATCGATGCGCGTGTGCTGAAAAAACAGCATGGGCGTGCTTAGCACGTGGTTTGGTAGAAATCCACATGCGCGCTCTGCCAAAAGCAGCATGTGCATGCATAACTTGTGGTTTGGCAGAAAAGAACGTGCGCGTCTACCAAAAGATGCATGTGCATAAATAACAAGTGGTTTAGCACAAATCGATGTGCGTGTGCTGAAAAGAGCAGCATGGCCGTGCTTGGCACGTCGTTTGGCAGAAATCCACGTGCGCGCTCTGCCAAAAGCTGCATGTGCATGTTAAGCGTCTGGTTTGGAAGAAAACAACGTGCGCGTCTACCGGAACATGCATGTGCATGCTTAACAAGTGGCTTGGCACAAATACTTGCGCGTGTGCTGAAAAGAGCAGCATGGGCGTGCTTAGCACGTGGTTTGGTAGAAATCCACGTGCGCGCTGTGCCAAAAGCTGCATGTGCATGCTTAACTTGTGGTCTGGCAGAAAACAATGTGCGCGTCTATGGAAAGATGCATGTGCAAGCTTAACAGGTGGTTTGCACAAATCCATGCGCGTGTGCTGAAAAGAGCAGCATGCGCGTGCTTAGCATGTGGTTTGGTAGAAATCCACGTGCGCACTCTGCCCAAAGCTGCATGTGCATGGCTAACTTGCGGTTTTGCAGAAAACAACGTGCGCGTCAACCAAAAGATAAATGTGCATGCTTAACAAATTGTTTACCAAAAATCGATGCGCGTGTGCTGAAAAGAGCAGCATGCGCGTGCTTGGCACGTCGTTTGGCAGAAATTCACGTGCGCGCTCTGCCAAAAGCTGCATGCGCATGCTTAGCTTGTGGTTTGGCACAAAACAACGTGCGCGTCTACCAAAAGATGCATGTGCATGCTTAACAAGTGGTCTGGCGCAAATCCATGCGCGTGCGCTGAAAAGAGCAGCATGGGCGTGCTTATCACGTGGTTTGGCAGAAATCCACGTCCGCGCTCTGCCGAAAGCTGCATTCGCATGCTTAGCTTGTGGTTTGGCATAAAACAACGTGTGCGTCTACCGAAAGATGCATGTGCATGCTTAACAAGCGGTTTGGCACAAATCCATCAGCCTGTGCTGAAAAGAGCAGCATGGACGTGCTTAGCACGTGATTTGGTAGAAATCCACATGCGCGCTCTGCCAAAAGCAGCATGTGCACACATAACTTGAGGTTTGGCAGAAAACAACGTGCGCGTCTACGGAAAGATTCATTTGCTTGCTTATCAAGCGCTTTGGCAAAGATCCATGCGCGTGTGCTCAAAAGAGCCGCATGGGCGTGCTTGGCATGTCGTTTGGCAGAAATCCGCGTGCGCGCTTTTTCAAAAGCTGCATGTGCATGCTTAGCTTCCGGTTTGGTAGAAAACACCTTGCGCCTCTACGGAAAGATGCATGTGCAAGCTTAACAGGTGGTTTGCACAAATCCATGCGCGTGTGCTGAAAAGAGCAGCATGGGCGTGCTTAGCATGTGGTTTGGTAGAAATCCGCGTGCGCACTCTGCCCAAAGCAGCATGTGCATGGCTAATTTGCGGTTTTGCAGAAAACAACGTGCGCGTCTACCAAAAGATGCATGTGCATGCATAACAAGTTGTTTACCACAAATCGAAACGCGTGTGCAGAAAAGAGCACCATGGGCGTGCCTTAGGACGTGGTTTGGTAGAAATCCACGTGTGCGCTCAGCCAAAAGCAGCATGTGCATGCTTAGCTTGTGGTTTGGCAGAAATCAACGTGCTCGTCTACCAAAAGATGCATGTGCATACTTAGTAAGTGGTTTACCACAAATCGATGCGCCTGCGCTGAAAAGAGCAGCATGGGCGTGCTTGGCACGTCGCTTGGCAGAAATCCACGTGCGCGCTCTGCCAAAAGCTGCATGCGCATGCTTAGCTTCTGGTTTGGCAGAAAACAATTTGCGCCTCTACGGAAAGATGCATGTGCTTGCTTAACATGTGGTTTGGCACAAATCCATGTGCGTGTGCTGAAAAAAGCAGCATGAGGATGCTTAGCACGTGGTTTGTGAGAAATCCACGTGCGCGCTCTGCCAAAAGCTGCGTGTGCATGCATAGCTTGTGGTTTGGCAGGAAACAACGTGCGCGTCTACGAAATGATGCATGTGCATGCTTAACAAGTGGTTTACCACAAATTGCTGCGCGTGTGCTGAAAAGAGAACCATGGGCGTGCTTGGCACGTCGTTTGGCAGAAATCTACGTGCGCGTTCCGCCAAAAGCTGCATGTGAATGCTTAGCTTGTGGTTTGCAGAAAACAACGTGCGCGTCTACCGAAATATGCATGTGCATGCTTAACAAGGCCTTTACCACAAATCGATGCGCGTGTGCTGAAAAAACAGCATGGGCGTGCTTAGCACGTGGTTTGGTAGAAATCCACATGCGCGCTCTGCCAAAAGCAGCATGTGCATGCATAACTTGTGGTTTGGCAGAAAAGAACGTGCGCGTCTACCAAAAGATGCATGTGCATAAATAACAAGTGGTTTAGCACAAATCGATGTGCGTGTGCTGAAAAGAGCAGCATGGGCGTGCTTGGCACGTCGTTTGGCAGAAATCCACGTGCGCGCTCTGCCAAAAGCTGCATGTGCATGCTAAGCGTCTGGTTTGGAAGAAAACAACGTGCGCGTCTACCGAAACATGCATGTGCATGCTTAACAAGTGGCTTGGCACAAATACTTGCGCGTGTGCTGAAAAGAGCAGCACGGGCGTGCTTAGCACGTGGTTTGGTAGAAATCCACGTGCGCGCTGTGCCAAAAGCTGCATGTGCATGCTTAACTTGTGGTCTGGCAGAAAACAATGTGCGCGTCTATGGAAAGATGCATGTGCAAGCTTAACAGGTGGTTTGCACAAATCCATGCGCGTGTGCTGAAAAGAGCAGCATGCGCGTGCTTAGCATGTGGTTTGGTAGAAATCCACGTGCGCACTCTGCCCAAAGCTGCATGTGCATGGCTAACTTGCGGTTTTGCAGAAAACAACGTGCGCGTCAACCAAAAGATAAATGTGCATGCTTAACAAGTTGTTTACCAAAAATCGATGCGCGTGTGCTGAAAAGAGCAGCATGCGCGTGCTTGGAACGTCGTTTGGCAGAAATTCACGTGCGCGCTCTGCCAAAAGCTGCATGCGCATGCTTAGCTTGTGGTTTGGCACAAAACAACGTGCGCGTCTACCAAAAGATGCATGTGCATGCTTAACAAGTGGTCTGGCGCAAATCCATGCGCGTGCGCTGAAAAGAGCAGCATGGGCGTGCTTATCACGTGGTTTGGCAGAAATCCACGTCCGCGCTCTGCCGAAAGCTGCATTCGCATGCTTAGCTTGTGGTTTGGCATAAAACAACGTGTGCGTCTACCGAAAGATGCATGTGCATGCTTAACAAGCGGTTTGGCACAAATCCATCAGCCTGTGCTGAAAAGAGCAGCATGGACGTGCTTAGCACGTGATTTGGTAGAAATCCACATGCGCGCTCTGCCAAAAGCAGCATGTGCACGCATAACTTGAGGTTTGGCAGAAAACAACGTGCGCGTCTACGGAAAGATTCATTTGTTTGCTTATCAAGCGCTTTGGCAAAGATCCATGCGCGTGTGCTCAAAAGAGCCGCATGGGCGTGCTTGGCATGTCGTTTGGCAGAAATCCGCGTGCGCGCTTTTTCAAAAGCTGCATGGGCATGCTTAGCTTCCGGTTTGGTAGAAAACACCTTGCGCCTCTACGGAAAGATGCATGTGCAAGCTTAACAGGTGGTTTGCACAAATCCATGCGCGTGTGCTGAAAAGAGCAGCATGGGCGTGCTTAGCATGTGGTTTGGTAGAAATCCGCGTGCGCACTCTGCCCAAAGCAGCATGTGCATGGCTAATTTGCGGTTTTGCAGAAAACAACGTGCGCGTCTACCAAAAGATGCATGTGCATGCATAACAAGTTGTTTACCACAAATCGAAACGCGTGTGCAGAAAAGAGCACCATGGGCGTGCCTTAGGACGTGGTTTGGTAGAAATCCACGTGTGCGCTCAGCCAAAAGCAGCATGTGCATGCTTAGCTTGTGGTTTGGCAGAAATCAGCGTGCTCGTCTACCAAAAGATGCATGTGCATACTCAGTAAGTGGTTTACCACAAATCGATGCGCCTGCGCTGAAAAGAGCAGCATGGGCGTGCTTGGCACGTCGCTTGGCAGAAATCCACGTGCGCGCTCTGCCAAAAGCTGCATGCGCATGCTTAGCTTCTGGTTTGGCAGAAAACAATTTGCGCCTCTACGGAAAGATGCATGTGCTTGCTTAACATGTGGTTTGGCACAAATCCATGTGCGTGTGCTGAAAAAAGCAGCATGAGGATGCTTAGCACGTGGTTTGTGAGAAATCCACGTGCGCGCTCTGCCAAAAGCTGCGTGTGCATGCATAGCTTGTGGTTTGGCAGGAAACAACGTGCGCGTCTACGAAATGATGCATGTGCATGCTTAACAAGTGGTTTACCACAAATTGCTGCGCGTGTGCTGAAAAGAGAACCATGGGCGTGCTTGGCACGTCGTTTGGCAGAAATCTACGTGCGCGTTCCGCCAAAAGCTGCATGTGAATGCTTAGCTTGTGGTTTGCAGAAAACAACGTGCGCGTCTACCGAAATATGCATGTGCATGCTTAACAAGGCCTTTACCACAAATCGATGCGCGTGTGCTGAAAAAACAGCATGGGCGTGCTTAGCACGTGGTTTGGTAGAAATCCACATGCGCGCTCTGCCAAAAGCAGCATGTGCATGCATAACTTGTGGTTTGGCAGAAAAGAACGTGCGCGTCTACCAAAAGATGCATGTGCATAAATAACAAGTGGTTTAGCACAAATCGATGTGCGTGTGCTGAAAAGAGCAGCATGGGCGTGCTTGGCACGTCGTTTGGCAGAAATCCACGTGCGCGCTCTGCCAAAAGCTGCATGTGCATGCTAAGCGTCTGGTTTGGAAGAAAACAACGTGCGCGTCTACCGAAACATGCATGTGCATGCTTAACAAGTGGCTTGGCACAAATACTTGCGCGTGTGCTGAAAAGAGCAGCACGGGCGTGCTTAGCACGTGGTTTGGTAGAAATCCAAGTGCGCGGTCTGCCAAAAGCAGCATGTCCATGCTTAACTTGTGGTTCGCAGAAGGCAACGTGCGCGTGTACCAAAGATGCATGTGAATGCTTAACAAGTGGTGTGGCGCAAATCCATGAGCCTGTGGTGAAAAGAGCAGCATGGGCGTGCTTGGCACGTCGTTTGGCAGAAATCCACGCGCGCGCTCTGCCAAAAGCAGCATGCGCATGCTTGACTTGTGGTTTGGCAGAAAACAAAGTGCGCGTCTACCAAAATATGCATGCGCATGCTTAACAAGTGGTTTAACAGAAATCGGTGCACGTGTGCTGAAAAGAGAACCATGGGCGTGCTTGGCACGGCGTTTGGTAGAAATCTACGTGCGCGCTCTGCCAAAAGCTGCATGGGCATACTTAGCTTGTGGTTTGGCAGAAAACAACGTGCCCGTCTACGAAAAGATGCATCTGCATGCTTAACAAGCGGTTTACCACTAATCGATGCGCGCGTGCTGAAAAGAGCAGCATTGGCGTGCTTGGCACGTCGTTTGGCAGAAATCCACGTGCGGGCTCTGCCAAAAGCAGCATGTGCATGCATAATTTGTGGTTTGGCAGAAAACAACGTGCGCGTCTACCAAAAGATGCATGTGCATGCTTAACAAGTTGTTTGGCGCAAATCCATGCGCGTGTGCTGAACAGGGCAGCATGGGCGTGCTTAGCACGTGGTTTGGCAGAAATCCACGTGCGCACTCTGCCAAAAGAAGCATGTGCATGCTTAACTTGTGGTTTGGCAGAAAACAACGTGCGCGTCTACAAAAAGATCCATCAGCATGCTTAACAAGTGGATTACCACAAATCGGTGCGCGTGTGCTGAAAGAGCAGCATGGGCGGGCTTAGCATGTGGTTTGTTTGAAATCCACATGCGCGCTCTGCCAAAAGCAGCATGTGCATACTTAGCTTGTGGTTTGGCAGAAAGCAACGTACGCATCTACCGAAAGACGCATGTGGATGCTTACCAAGTGGTTTGGCAGAAATTCATGCGCGTGTGCTGACAAAGCAGCATGGGCGTGCTTATCACATGGTTTGGCAGAAATCCACATGCGCGCTCTGCCAATAGCACCATGTGCATGCATAACTTGTGGTTTGGCAGAAAACAACGTGCGCGTATACCAAAAGATGCATCTGCATGCTTAACAAGCGGTTTACCACAAATCGATGCGTTTATGCTGAAGAAAGCAGCATGGGCGTGCTTATCACATGGTTTGGCAGACATCCACGTGCGCGCTCTGCCACAAGCTTCATGTGCATGCTTAGCTTGTTTGGCAGAAAACAACGTGCGCGTCTACCGAAAGATGCATATGCATGCTTAACAAGTGGTTTGGCGCAAATCCATGCGCGTGCGCTGAAAAGAGCAGCATGGGCGTGCTTAGCACGTGGTTTGGCAGAATTCCACATGCGCACTCTGCCAAAAGCAGCATGTGCATGCATACCTTGTGGTTTGGCAGAAAACAATGTGCCGGTCTACCAAAAGATGCATGTGATTGCTTAACAAGTGGTTTGGCGCAAATCCATGCGCGTGCGCTGAAAAGAGCAGCATGGGCGTGCTTAGCACTTGGTTTGTTAGAAATCCACATGCGCGCTGTGCCAAAAGCAGCATGTGCATACTTAGCTTGTGGTTTGGCAGAAGATAACGTGCGCGTCTACCGAAACAGGCATGTGCATGCTTAACAAGTGGTTTGGCACAAATACTCGCGCGTGTGCTGAAAAGAGCAGCATGGGCGTGCTTACCACGTGGTTCGCTAGAAATCGAAGTGCGCGCTCTGCCAAAAACAGCATGTCCATGCTTAACTTGTGGTTTGGCAGAAAACAACTTGCGCGTCTACCGAAAGATGCATGTGCATGTATAACAAGTGGTTTACCACAAATCGATGCGCGTCTGCTGAAAAAAGGAGCATGGGCGTGCATGGCACCTCGGTTGGCAGGAATCCACGTGCGCGCTCTGCCAAAAGCTGCATATGCATGCTTAGCTTGTGGTTTGGCATAAAACAACGTGCGCGTCTACCAAAAGATGCATGTGCATGCTTAACCAGTGGTGTGGCGGAAGTCCATGCGCGTGCAATGGAAAGAGCAGCATGGGCGTGCTTATCACGTAGTTTGGCAGAAATCCACGTGCGCGCTCTGCCACAACCTGCATGTGCATGCTTAGCTTGTGGTTTGGCAAAAAACAACGTGCGCGTCTACCGAAAGATGCATGTGCATGCTTAACAAGTGGTTTGGCACAAGTCCATGAGCCTGTGCTGAAAAGAGCAGCACGGGCGTGCTTAGCACGTGATTTGGTAGAAATCCACATTCGCGCTCTGCCAAAAGCAGCATGTGCACGCATACCTTGGGGTTTGGCAGAAAACAACGTGCGCGTCTACGGACAGATTCATTTGCTTGCTTAAAAGTGCTTTGGCAAAGATCCATGCGCGTGGGCTGAAAAGAGCCGCATGGGCGTTCTTGGCATGTCGTTTGGCAGAAATCCGCGTGCGCGCTTTGCCAAAAGCTGCATGTGCATGCTTAGTTTCTTGTTTGGCAGAAAACAATTTGCGCCTCTAGGGAAAGATGCATGTGCTTGCTTAACAAGTGGTTTGGCAGAAATCCATGTGCGTGTGCTGAAAAAAGCAGCATGAGGATGCTTAGCACGTGGTTTGTTAGAAATCCACGTGCGCGCTGTGCCAAGAGCTGCATGTGCATGCTTAACTTGTGGTCTGGCAGAAAACAATGTGCGCGTCTATGGAAAGATGCATGTGCAAGCTTAACAGGTGGTTTGCACAAATCCATGCGCGTGTGCTGAAAAGAGCAGCATGCGCGTGCTTAGCATGTGGTTTGGTAGAAATCCACGTGCGCACTCTGCCCAAAGCAGCATGTGCATGGCTAACTTGCGGTTTTGCAGAAAACAACGTGCGCGTCTAGCACAAGATGCATGTGCGTGCTTAACAAGTTGTTTACCACAAATCGATGCGTGTGTGCAGAAAAGAGCAGCATGGCCGTGCTTGGCACGTCGTTAGGCAGAAATCCACGTCCGCGCTCTGCCGAAAGCTGCATTCGCATGCTTAGCTTGTGGTTTGGCATAAAACAACGTGTGCGTCTACCGAAAGATGCATGAGCATGCTTAACAAGCGGTTTGGCACAAATCCATCAGCCTGTGCTGAAAAGAGCAGCATGGACGTGCTTAGCACGTGATTTGGTAGAAATCCACATGCGCGCTCTGCCAAAAGCAGCATATGCACGCATAACTTGAGGTTTGGCAGAAAACAACGTGCGCGTCTACGGAAAGATTCATTTGCTTGCTTATCAAGCGCTTTGGCAAAGATCCATGCGCGTGTGCTCAAAAGAGCCGCATGGGCGTGCTTGGCATGTCGTTTGGCAGAAATCCGCGTGCGCGCTTTTTCAAAAGCTGCATGTGCATGCTTAGCTTCCGGTTTGGTAGAAAACACCTTGCGCCTCTACGGAAAGATGCATGTGCAAGCTTAACAGGTGGTTTGCACAAATCCATGCGCGTGTGCTGAAAAGAGCAGCATGGGCGTGCTTAGCATGTGGTTTGGTAGAAATCCGCGTGCGCACTCTGCCCAAAGCAGCATGTGCATGGCTAATTTGCGGTTTCGCAGAAAACAACGTGCGCGTCTACCAAAAGATGCATGTGCATGCATAACAAGTTGTTTACCACAAATCGAAACGCGTGTGCAGAAAAGAGCACCATGGGCGTGCCTTAGAACGTGGTTTGGTAGAAATCCACGTGCGCGCTCAGCCAAAAGCAGCATGTGCATGCTTAGCTTGTGGTTTGGCAGAAATCAACATGCTCGTCTACCAAAAGATGCATGTGCATACTTAGTAAGTGGTTTACCACAAATCGGTGCGCGTGTGCTGAAAGAGCAGCATGGGCGGGCTTAGCATGTGGTTTGTTTTAAATCCACATGCGCGCTCTGCCAAAAGCAGCATGTGCATACTTAGCTTGTGGTTTGGCAGAAAGCAACGTGCGCATCTACCGAAAGACGCATGTGCATGCTTACCAAGTGGTTTGGCAGAAATTCATGCGCGTGTGCTGACAAAGTAGCATGGGCGTGCTTATCACATGGTTTGGCAGAAATCCACATGCGCGCTCTGCCAATAGCACCATGTGCATGCATAACTTGTGGTTTGGCAGAAAACAACGTGCGCGTATACCAAAAGATGCATCTGCATGCTTAACAAGCGGCTTACCACAAATCGATGCGTTTATGCTGAAGAGAGCAGCATGGGCGTGCTTATCACATGGTTTGGCAGACATCCATGTGCGCGCTCTGCCACAAGCTTCATGTGCATGCTTAGCTTGTTTGGCAGAAAACAACGTGCGCGTCTACCGAAAGATGCATATGCATGCTTAACAAGTGGTTTGGCGCAAATCCATGCGCGTGCGCTGAAAAGAGCAGCATGGGCGTGCTTAGCACGTGGTTTGGCAGAATTCCACATGCGCACTCTGCCAAAAGCAGCATGTGCATGCATACCTTGTGGTTTGGCAGAAAACAATGTGCCGGTCTACCAAAAGATGCATGTGATTGCTTAACAAGTGGTTTGGCGCAAATCCATGCGCGTGCGCTGAAAAGAGCAGCATGGGCGTGCTTAGCACGTGGTTTGTTAGAAATCCACATGCGCGCTGTGCCAAAAGCAGCATGTGCATACTTAGCTTGTGGTTTGGCAGAAGATAACGTGCGCGTCTACCGAAACAGGCATGTGCATGCTTAACAAGTGGTTTGGCACAAATACTCGCGCGTGTGCTGAAAAGAGCAGCATGGGCGTGCTTAGCACGTGGTTCGCTAGAAATCGAAGTGCGCGCTCTGCCAAAAACAGCATGTCCATGCTTAACTTGTGGTTTGGCAGAAAACAACTTGCGCGTCTACCGAAAGATGCATGTGCATGTATAACAAGTGGTTTACCACAAATCGATGCGCGTCTGCTGAAAAAAGGAACATGGGCGTGCTTGGCACCTCGGTTGGCAGGAATCCACGTGCGCGCTCTGCCAAAAGCTGCATATGCATGCTTAGCTTGTGGTTTGGCATAAAACAACGTGCGCGTCTACCAAAAGATGCATGTGCATGCTTAACCAGTGGTGTGGCGGAAGTCCATGCGCGTGCAATGGAAAGAGCAGCATGGGCGTGCTTATCACGTAGTTTGGCAGAAATCCACGTGCGCGCTCTGCCACAAGCTGCATGTGCATGCTTAGCTTGTGGTTTGGCAAAAAACAACGTGCGCGTCTACCGAAAGATGCATGTGCATGCTTAACAAGTGGTTTGGCACAAGTCCATGAGCCTGTGCTGAAAAGAGCAGCACGGGCGTGCTTAGCACGTGATTTGCTAGAAATCCACATTCGCGCTCTGCCAAAAGCAGCATGTGCACGCATACCTTGGGGTTTGGCAGAAAACAACGTGCGCGTCTACGGACAGATTGATTTGCTTGCTTAAAAGTGCTTTGGCAAAGATCCATGCGCGTGGGCTGAAAAGAGCCGCATGGGCGTTCTTGGCATGTCGTTTGGCAGAAATCCGCGTGCGCGCTTTGCCAAAAGCTGCATGTGCATGCTTAGTTTCTTGTTTGGCAGAAAACAATTTGCGCCTCTAGGGAAAGATGCATGTGCTTGCTTAACAAGTGGTTTGGCAGAAATCCATGTGCGTGTGCTGAAAAAAGCAGCATGAGGATGCTTAGCACGTGGTTTGTTAGAAATCCACGTGCGCGCTGTGCCAAGAGCTGCATGTGCATGCTTAACTTGTGGTCTGGCAGAAAACAATGTGCGCGTCTATGGAAAGATGCATGTGCAAGCTTAACAGGTGGTTTGCACAAATCCATGCGCGTGTGCTGAAAAGAGCAGCATGGGCGTGCTTAGCATGTGGTTTGGTAGAAATCCGCGTGCGCACTCTGCCCAAAGCAGCATGTGCATGGCTAATTTGCGGTTTTGCAGAAAACAACGTGCGCGTCTACCAAAAGATGCATGTGCATGCATAACAAGTTGTTTACCACAAATCGAAACGCGTGTGCAGAAAAGAGCACCATGGGCGTGCCTTAGAACGTGGTTTGGTAGAAATCCACGTGCGCGCTCAGCCAAAAGCAGCATGTGCATGCTTAGCTTGTGGTTTGGCAGAAATCAACATGCTCGTCTACCAAAAGATGCATGTGCATACTTAGTAAGTGGTTTACCACAAATCGATGCGCCTGCGCTGAAAAGAGCAGCATGGGCGTGCTTGGCACGTCGCTTGGCAGAAATCCACGTGCGCGCTCTGCCAAAAGCTGCATGCGCATGCTTAGCTTCTGGTTTGGCAGAAAACAATTTGCGCCTCTACGGAAAGACGCATGTGCTTGCTTAACATGTGGTTTGCCACAAATCCATGTGCGTGTGCTGAAAAAAGCAGCATGAGGATGCTTAGCACGTGGTTTGTGAGAAATCCACGTGCGCGCTCTGCCAAAAGCTGCGTGTGCATGCATAGCTTGTGGTTTGGCAGAAAAAAACGTGCGCATCTACCAAAAGATGCATGTGCATGCTTAACAAATGGTTTGGCGCAAATCCATGCGCGTGCGCTGAAATGAGCAGTATGGGCGTGCATAGCACGTGGTTTGGCAGAAGTCCACGTGCGTGCTCTGCCAATAGCTGCATGTGCATGTTTAGCTTGTAGTTTGGCATAAAACAACGTGTGCGTCTACCGAAAGATGCATGTGCATGCTTAACAAATGGTTTGGCAGAAATTTATGCACATGTGCTTAAAAAAGCAGCATGAGCATGCTTTGCACGTGGTTTGTTAGAAATCCACGTGCGCGCAGTGCCAAAAGCTGCATGTGCATGCTTAACTTGTGGTCTGGCAGAAAAAAACGTGCGCGTCTACGGAAAGATTCATTTGCTTGCTTATCAAGTGCTTTGGCAAAGATCCATGCGCGTGTGCTCAAAAGAGCCGCATGGGCGTGCTTGGCATGTCGTTTGGCAGAAATCCGCGTGCGCGCTTTGTCAAAAGCTGCATGTGCATGCTTAGCTTCCGCTTTGGTAGAAAACACCTTGCGCCTCTACGGAAAGATGCATGTGCAAGCTTAACAGGTGGTTTGCACAAATCCATGCGCGTGTGCTGAAAAGAGCAGCATGGGCATGCTTAGCATGTGGTTTGGTAGAAATCCGCGTGCGCACTCTGCCCAAAGCAGCATGTGCATGGCTAATTTGCGGTTTTGCAGAAAACAACGTGCGCGTCTACCAAAAGATGCATGTGCATGCATAACAAGTTGTTTACCACAAATCGAAACGCGTGTGTAGAAAAGAGCACCATGGGCGTGCCTTAGAACGTGGTTTGGCAGAAATCCACGTGCGCGCTCAGCCAAAAGCAGCATGTGCATGCTTAGCTTGTGGTTTGGCAGAAATCAACATGCTTAGTAACTCAGGGGACCAATTGCAATGCATGCTCACTGACCTGGAGAGGCAAAGCAGAAGAGTGGGTCTAAAATTAATATGCAGAAAACTAAAGTAATGCTTAACAGTCTCGGGAGAGAACAGCAATTTACAATAGGCAGCGAGGCACTGGAAGTCGTAAGGGAATACATCTACTTAGGGCAGGTAGTGACAGCGGATCCGGATCATGAGACGGAAATAATCAGAAGAATAAGAATGGGCTGGAGTGCGTTTGGCAGGCATTCCCAAATCATGAACAGCAGGTTGCCGTTATCCCTCAAGAGAAAAGTATATAATAGCTGTGTCTTACCAGTACTCACCTACGGGGCAGAAACCTGGAGGCTTACGAAAAGGGTTCTACTCAAATTGAGGACGACACAACGAGCTATGGAAAGAAGAATGATAGGTGTAACGTTAAGGGATAAGAAAAGAGCAGATTGGGTGAGGGAACAAACGCGAGTTAATGACATCTTAGTTGAAATCAAGAAAAAGAAATGGGCATGGGCAGGACATGTAATGAGGAGGGAAGATAACCGATGGTCATTAAGGGTTACGGACTGGATCCCAAGGGAAGGGAAGCGTAGCAGGGGGCGCCAGAAAGTTAGGTGGGCGGATGAGATTAAGAAGTTTGCAGGGACGGCATGGCCACAATTAGTACATGACCGGGGTTGTTGGAGAAGTATGGGAGAGGCCTTTGCCCTGCAGTGGGCGTAACCAGGCTGATGATGATGATGATGATGATGAACATGCACGTCTACCAAAAGATGCATGTGCATACTTAATAAGTGGTTTACCACAAATCGATGCGCCTGCGCTGAAAAGAGCAGCATGGGCGTGCTTGGCACGTCGCTTGGCAGAAATCCACGTGCGCGCTGCCAAAAGTTGCATGTGCATCTTTAGCTTGTGGTTTGGCAGAAAACAACGTGCGCATCTACCGAAAGATGCATGTGCATGCTTAACAAGTGGTTTGGTAGAAATTCATGCACGTGTGCTCAAAAAAGCAGCATTAGTATGCTTTGCACGTGGTTTGTTAGAAATCCACGTGCGCGCTGTGCCAAAAGCTGCATGTGCAAGCTTAACTTGTGGTCTGGCAGAAAACAACGTGCGCGTCTACGGAAAGATGCATGTGCATGCTTAACAGGTGGTTTGCACAAATCCATGCGCGCGTGCTGAAAAGAGCAGCATGGGCGTGCTTAGCATGTCGTTTGGTAGAAATCCACATGCCACTCTGCCCAAAGCAGCATGTGCACGGCTAACTTGCGGTTTTGCAGAAAACAACGTGCGCGTCTACTAAAAGATGCATGTGCATGCTTAACAAATTGTTTACCACAAATCGATGCGCGCGTGCAGAAAAGAGCAGCATGGGCGTGCTTGGCACGTCGTTAGGCAGAAATCCACGTACGCGCTCTGCCGAAAGCTTCATTCGCATGCTTAGCTTGTGGTTTGGCATAAAACAACGTGCGCGTCTACCAAAAGATGCATGTGCATGCTTAACCAGTGGTGTGGCACAAGTCCATGAGCCTGTGCTGAAAAGAGCAGTACGGGCGTGCTTAGCACGTGATTTGGTAGAAATCCACATGCACGCTCTGCCAAAAGCAGCATGTGCACGCATACCTTGGGGTTTGTCAGAAAACAACGTGCGCGTCTACGGACAGATTCATTTGCTTGCTTAACAAGTGCTTTGGCAAAGATCCATGCGCGTGTGCTTAAAAGAGCCGCATGGGCGTGCTTGGCATGTCGTTTGGCAGAAATCCGCGTGCGCGCTTCGCCAAAAGCTGCATGTGCATGCTTATCTTCTGGTTTGGCAGAAAACAATTTGCGCCTCTACGGAAAGATGCATGTGCTTGCTTAACAAGTGGTTCGGCACAAATCCATGTGCGTGTGCTGAAAAAAGCAGCATGAGGATGCTTAGCACGTGGTTTGTTAGAAATCCACGTGCGCGCTGTGCCAAAAGCTGCATGTGCATGCTTAATATGTGGTCTGGCAGAAAACAATGTGCGCGTCTACGGAAAGATGCATGTGCAAGCTTAACAGGTGGTTTGCACAAATCCATGCGCGTGTGCTGAAAAGCGCAGCATGGGCGTGCTTAGCATGTGGTTTGGTAGAAATCCACGTGCGCACTCTGCCCAAAGCAGGATGTGCATGGCTAACTTGCGGTTTTGCAGAAAACAACGTGCGCGTATACCAAAAGATGCATGTGCATGCTTAACAAGTTGTTTACTACAAATCGAAACGCGTGTGCTGAAAAGAGCAGCATGGGCGTGCCTTAGAACGTGGTTTGGTAGAAATCCACGTGCGCGCTCAGCCAAAAGCAGCATGTGGATACTTAGCTTGTGGTTTGGCAGAAATCAACGTGCGCGTCTACCAAAAGATGCATGCGCATACTTAACAAGTGATTTGGCGCAAATCCATGTGCGTGTGCTGAAAAAAGCAGCATGAGGATGCTTAGCACGTGGTTTGTGAGAAATCCACGTGCGCGCTCTGCCAAAAGCTGCGTGTGCATGCATAGCTTGTGGTTTGGCAGAAAAAAACGTGCGCATCTACCAAAAGATGCATGTGCATGCTTAACAAATGGTTTGGCGCAAATCCATGCGCGTGCGCTGAAATGAGCAGTATGGGCGTGCATAGCACGTGGTTTGGCAGAAGTCCACGTGCGTGCTCTGCCAAAAGCTGCATGTGCATGTTTAGCTTGTAGTTTGGCAGAAAACAACGTGCGCATCTACCGAAAGATGCATGTGCATGCTTAACAAATGGTTTGGCATAAATTTATGCACATGTGCTGAAAAGAGCAGCATGAGCATGCTTTGCACGTGGTTTGTTAGAAATCGACGTGCGCGCAGTGCCAAAAGCTGCATGTGCATGCTTAACTTGTGGTCTGGCAGAAAAAAACGTGCGCGTCTACGGAAAGATGTATGTGCATGCTTAAAAGGTGGTTTGCACAAATACATTCCCTTGTGCAGAAAAGAGCAGCATGGGCGTGCCTTAGAACGTGGTTTGGTAGAAATCCGCGTGTGCGATCAGCCAAAAGCAGCATGTGCATGCTTAGCTTGTGGTTTCGCAGAAATGAATGTGCGCGTCTACCAAAAGATGCATGTGCATGGTTAACAAGTGGTTCAGCGCAACTCCATGCGCGTGCGCTGAAAAGAGCAGCGTGGGCGTGCTTAGCACGTGGTTTGGCAAAAATACATGTGCGCGCTCTGCCAAAAGCAGCATGTGCATGGCTAACTTGCAGTTTTGCAGAAAACAACGTGCGCGTCTACCAAAAGATAAATGTGCATGCTTAACAAGTTGTTTACCTCAAATGGATGCGCGTGTGCTGAAAAGAGCAGCATGGGCGAGCTTAGCACGTGGTTTGGTAGAAATCTACGTGGGCGCTCTACCAAAAGCAGCATGTGCATGCTTTACTTGTGGCTTTGCAGAAAACAACGTGCGCATCTATCAAAAGGTAAATGTGTATGCTTAACAAGTTGTTTACCACAAATCGATGCGCGTGTGCAGAAAAGAGCAACATGGGCGTGCTTGGCACGTCGCATGGCAGAAATCCCCGTGCGGGCTTTGCCAAAAGCAGCTTGTGCATGCATAACTTGTGGTTTGGCAGAAAACAACGTGCGCGTCTACCTAAAGATGTATGAACATGCTTAACAAGTGGTTTGGCGCAAATCTATGCGCGTGCGCTGAAAAGAGCAGCATGGGCGTGCTTAGGACGTGGTTTGGCAGAAATCAATGTGCGCGCTCTGCCAAAAGCTGCATGTGCATGTTTAGCTTGTTGTTTGGCAGAAAAAAATGTGCGCGTCTACGGAAAGATGTATGTGCGTGCTTAACAGGTGGTTTGGCACAAATCCATGTGCGTGTGCTGAAAAGAGCAGCACGGACGTGCTTGGCAAGTCGTTTGGCAGAAATCCGCGTGCGCACTCTGGCAAAAGCTGCATGTGCATGCTTAACTTGTGGTTTGGCAGAAAACAACGTGCCGTCTGCGGAAAGATGCATCTGCATTCTTAACAAGCGGTTTACCACTTATCGATGCGCGCGTGCTGAAAAGAGTAGCGTGGGCGTGTTTGGCACGTCGTTTGGCAGAAATGCACATGCCCACTTTGCCAAAAGCTGCATGTGCATGCTTAGCTTGTGGTTTGGCAGAAAACAACGTGCACGTCTACCGAAACATGCATGTGCATGCTTAACAAGTGGCTTGGCACAAATACTTGCGCGAATGCTGAAAAGAGCAGCATGGGCGTGCTTAGCACGTGGTTTGTTAGAAATCCAAGTGCGCGCTCTGCCAAAAGATGCATGTGCATGCTTAACAAGTGCTTTACCACAAATCGATGCGCGTGTGCTGAAAGAGCAGCATGGGCGTGATTAGCACGTGATTTGGTAGAAATCCACA
Source organism: Dermacentor variabilis (assembly GCF_050947875.1). NCBI lineage: Eukaryota > Metazoa > Arthropoda > Arachnida > Ixodida > Ixodidae > Dermacentor > Dermacentor variabilis. Next base: position 206,500,037 of record NC_134572.1, on the reverse strand, counting down.
TGCGCGCTCTGCCAAAAGCAGCATGTGCATGCATAACTTGTGGTTTGGCAGGAAACAACGTGCGCGTCTACGAAATGATGCATGTGCATGCGTAACAAGTGGTTTACCACAAATTGCTGCGCGTGTGCTGAAAAGAGAACCATGGGCGTGCTTGGCACGTCGTTTGGCAGAAATCTACGTGCGCGTTCCGCCAAAAGCTGCATGTGAATGCTTAGCTTGTGGTTTGCAGAAAACAACGTGCGCGTCTACCGAAATATGCATGTGCATGCTTAAGAAGGCCTTTACCACAAATCGATGCGCGTGTGCTGAAAAAACAGCATGGGCGTGCTTAGCACGTGGTTTGGTAGAAATCCACATGCGCGCTCTGCCAAAAGCAGCATGTGCATGCATAACTTGTTGTTTGGCAGAAAAGAACGTGCGCGTCTACCAAAAGATGCATGTGCATACTTAACAAGTGGTTTAGCACAAATCGATGTGCGTGTGCTGAAAAGAGCAGCATGGGCGTGCTTGGCACGTCGTTTGGCAGAAATCCACGTGCGCGCTCTGCCAAAAGCTGCATGTGCATGGCTAACTTGCGGTTTTGCAGAAAATCAACGTGCGCGTCAACCAAAAGATAAATGTGCATGCTTAACAAGTTGTTTACCAATAATCGATGCGCGTGTGCTGAAAAGAGCAGCATGCGCGTGCTTGGCACGTCGTTTGGCAGAAATTCACGTGCGCGCTTTGCCAAAAGCTGCATGCGCATGCTTAGCTTGTTGTTTGGCACAAAACAACGTGCGCGTCTACCAAAAGATGCATGTGCATGCTTAACAAGTGGTGTGGCGCAAATCCATGCGCGTGCGCTGAAAAGAGCAGCATGGGCGTGCTTATCACGTGGTTTGGCAGAAATCCACGTGCGCGCTCGGCCACAAGCTGCATTTGCATGCTTATCTTGTTGTTTAGCAGAAAACAACGTGCACGTCTACCGAAAGATGCATGTGCATGTTTAACAAGGGGTCTGGCACAAATCCATGCGCATGCGCTGAAAAGAGCAGCATGGGCGAGCTTAGCACGTGGTTTGGTAGAAATCCACGTGGGCGCTCTACCAAAAGCAGCATGTGCATGCTTTACTTGTGGCTTTGCAGAAAACAACGTGCGCATCTATCAAAAGGTAAATGTGTATGCTTAACAAGTAGTTTACCACAAATCGATGCGCGTGTGCTGAAAAGAGCAACATGGGCGTGCTTGGCACGTCGTATGGCAGAAATCCCCGTGCGGGCTTTGCCAAAAGCAGCTTGTGCATGCATAACTTGTGGTTTGGCAGAAAACAACGTGCGCGTCTACCTAAAGATGTATGAACATGCTTAACAAGTGGTTTGGCGCAAATCTATGCGCGTGCGCTGAAAAGAGCAGCATGGGCATGCTTGGCACGTCGTTTGGCAGAAATCCACGTGCGCACTCTGGCAAAAGCTGCATGTGCATGCTTAACTTGTGGTTTGGCAGAAAACAACGTGCCGTCTGCGGAAAGATGCATCTGCATTCTTAACAAGCGGTTTACCACTTATCGATGCACGCGTGCTGAAAAGAGTAGCGTGGGCGTGTTTGGCACGTCGTTTGGCAGAAATGCACATGCCCACTGTGCCAAAAGCTGCATGTGCATGCTTAGCTTGTGGTTTGGCAGAAAACAACGTGCACGTCTACCGAAACATGCATGTGCATGCTTAACAAGTGGCTTGGCACAAATACTTGCGCGAATGCTGAAAAGAGCAGCATGGGCGTGCTTAGCACGTGGTTTGTTAGAAATCCAAGTGCGCGCTCTGCCAAAAGATGCATGTGCATGCTTAACAAGTGCTTTACCACAAATCGATGCGCGTGTGCTGAAAGAGCAGCATGGGCGTGCTTAGCACGTGATTTGGTAGAAATCCACATGCGCGCTCTGCCAAAAGCAGCATGTGCATGCATAACTTGTGGTTTGGCAGGAAACAACATGCGCATCTACGAAATGATCCATGTGCATGCTTAACAAGTGGTTTACCACAAATTGCTGCGCGTGTGCTGAAAAGAGAACCATGGGCATGCTTGGCACGTCGTTTGGCAGAAATCCACGTGCGCGCTCAGCGAAAACTGCATGTGCATGCTAAGCGTCTGGTTTGGCAGAAAACAACGTGCGCGCCTACCGAAACATGCATGTGCGTGCTTAACAAGTGGCTTGGCACAAATACTTGCGCGTGTGCTGAAAAGAGCAGCATGGGCGTGCTTAACACGTGGTTTGGTAGAAATCCAAGTGCGCGGTCTGCCAAAAGCAGCATGTCCATGCTTAACTTGTGGTTTGGCAGAAAGCAACGTGCGCGTCTACCAAAAGATCCATGTGAATGCTTAACAAGTGGTGTGGCGCAAATCCATGCGCCTGAGCTGGAAAGAGCAGCATGGGCGTGCTTAGCACGTGGTTTGGCAGAAATCCACGTGCGCGATCTACCAAAAGCAGCATGCGCATGCTTAACTTATGGTTTGGCAGAAAACAAAGTGCGCGTCTACCAAAATATGCATGCGCATGCTTAACAAGTGGTTTACCAGAAATCGGTGCGCGTGTGCTGAAAAGAGCACCATGGGCGTGCTTGGCACGGCGTTTGGTAGAAATCTACGTGCGCGCTCTGCCAAAAGCTGCATGTGCATGCTTGACAAGTGGTTTACCAAAAATCGGTGCGCGTATGCTGAAAAGAGAACCATGGGCGTGCTTGGCACGGCGTTTGGTAGAAATCTACGTGAGCGCTCTGCCAAAAGCTGCATGTGCATGCTTAGCTTGTGGTTTGGCAGAAAACAACGTGCCCGTCTACGGAAAGATGCATCTGCATGCTTAACAAGCGGTTTAACACTAATCGATGCGCGCGTGCTGAAAAGAGCAGCATTGGCGTGCTTGGCACGTCGTTTGGCAGAAATCCACGTGCGTGCGCTGCCAAAAGCAGCATGTGCATGCATAATTAGTGGTTTGGCAGAAAGCAACGTGCGCGTCTACAAAAAGATGCGTGTGCATGCTTAACAAGTGGTTCACCACAAATCGATGCGCAGGTGGTGAAAGAGCAGCATGGGTGGGCTTAGGATGTGGTAAGGTTGAAATCCACATGTGCGCTCTGCCAAAAGCAGCATGTGAATGCATAACTTGTGATTCGGCAGAAAACAACGAGCGCGTCTACCAAAACATGCATGTGCATACTTGACAAGTGGTTTACCAGACATCGGTGCGCGTCTGCTGAAAAGAGAACCAGGCGCGTGCTTAGCACGTGGTTTGGTGGAAATCTACATGCGCTCTGTGCCATAAGCAGCATGTGCGTGCTTAGCTTGTGGTTTGGCAGAGAACAACTTGCGCCTCTACGGAAAGATGCATGTGCTTGCTTAACAAGCGGTTTGGCACAAATCCACGCGCGTGTGCTGAAAAGAGAAGCATGGGCATGCTTGGCACGTCGTTTGGCAGAAATCCACGTGCGCGCTCAGCGAAAACTGCATGTGCATGCTTAGCTTGTGGTTTGGCAGAAAACAACGTGCGCGCCTACCGAAACATGCATGTGCATGCTTAACAAGTGGCTTGGCACAAATACTTGCGCGTGTGCTGAAAAGAGCAGCATGGGCGTGCTTAACACGTGGTTTGGTAGAAATCCAAGTGCGCAGTCTGCCAAAAGCAGCATGTCCATGCTTAACTTGTGGTTTGGCAGAAAGCAACGTGCGCGTCTACCAAAAGATGCATGTGAATGCTTAACAAGTGGTGTGGCGCAAATCCATGCGCCTGAGCTGGAAAGAGCAGCATGGGCGTGCTTAGCACGTGGTTTGGCAGAAATCCACGTGCGCGCTCTACCAAAAGCAGCATGCGCATGCTTAACTTATGGTTTGGCAGAAAACAAAGTGCGCGTCTACCAAAATGTGCATGCGCATGCTTAACAAGTGGTTTACCAGAAATCGGTGCGCGTGTGCTGAAAAGAGAACCATGGGCGTGCTTGGCACGGCGTTTGGTAGAAATCTACGTGCGCGCTCTGCCAAAAGCTGCATGTGCATGCTTAGCTTGTGGTTTGGCAGAAAACGACGTGCCCGTCTACGGAAAGATGCATCTGCATGCTTAACAAGCGGACTGGCACACCATGCACATGTGCTGAAAAGAGCAGCATGGGCGTGCTTGTCACATGGTTTGTCAGAAATCCACGTGCGCGCTCTGCCGCAAGCTTCATGTGCAAGCTTAGCTTGTTTGGCAGAAAACAACGTGCGCGTCTACCGAAAGATGCATGTGCATACTTAACAAGTGTTTTGGCGCAAATCCATGCGCGTGCGCTGAAAAGAGCAGCATGGGCGTGCTTAGCACGTGGTCTGGCAGAAATCCACATACGCGCTCTGCCAAAAGCAGCATGTGCATGCATAACATGTGGTTTGGCAGAAAACAATGTGCGGTTCTACCTAAAGATGCATGTGCATGCTTGACAAGTGGTTTACCAAAAATCGGTCCGCGTGTGCTGAAAAGAGAACCATGGGCGTGCTTGGCACGGAGTTTGGTAGAAATCTACGTGCGCGCTCTGCCAAAAGCTGCATGTGCATGCTTAGCTTGTGGTTTGGCAGAAAACGACGTGCCCGTCTACGGAAAGATGCATCTGCATGCTTAACAAGCGGTTTAACACTAATCGATACGCGCGTGCTGAAAAGAGCAGCATTGTCGTGCTTGGGACGTCGTTTGGCAGAAATCCACGTGCCGGCTCTGCCAAAAGCAGCATGTGCATGCATAATTTGTGGTTTGGCAGAAAACAACGTGCGCGTGTACCAAAAGATGCATGTACATGCTTAACAAGTTGTTTGGTGCAAATCCATGCGCGTGTGCTGAACAGGGCAGCATGGGCGTGCATAGCACGTGGTTTGGCAGAAATCCACGTGCGCACTCTGCCAAAAGAAGCATGTGCATGCTTAACTTGTGGTTTGGCAGAAAACAACGTGCGTGTCTACCAAAAGATGCATATGCATGCTTAACGAGTGGTTTACCAGAAATCGGTGCGCGTATGCTGAAAAGAGAACCATGGGCGTGCTTAGCACGGCGATTGGTAGAAATCTACGTGGGCGCTCCGCCAAAAGCTGCATGTGCATGGTTAGCTTGTGGTTTGGCAGAAAACAACGTGTGCGTCTACGAATATATGCATGTGCATGCTTAACAAGTGGTTTACCACAAATTGATGCGCGTGTACTGAAAAGAGAACCAAGGGCGTGCTAGGCACGTCGTTTGGCAGAAATCTACGTGCACGCTCTGCCGAAAGCTGCATGTGCATGCTGAGCTTGTGGTTTGCAGAAAACAACATACGCGTCTACCGAAAGATGCATGTGCCTGCTTAACAAGTGGTCTGGCACACCATGTACATGTGCTGAAAAGAGCAGGTTGGGCGTGCTTAGCACGTGGTTTGGTAGAAATCCACGTGCGCGCTGTGCCAAAAGCAGCATGTGCATACTTAGCTTGTGGTTTGGCAGAAAGCAACGTGCGCAACTACCGAAAGACGCATGTGCATGCTTACCAAGTGGTTTGGCAGAAATCCATGCGCGTGTGCTGAAAGAGCAGCACGGGCGTGGTTAGCACGTGATTTGGTAGAAATCCACGTGCGCCCTCTGCCAAAAGCAGCATGTGCATGCTTAACTTGTGGTTTGGCAGAAAACAACGTGCGCGTCTACCAAAGATACATGTGTATATTTAACAAATTTTTTACCACAAATCGATCCGCGTGTGCTGAAAACAGCAGCGCGGACGTGCTTGGAACGTCCTTTGGCAGAAATCCACGTGCGCGCTCTGCCTTAAGATGCATGTGAATGCTTAGCTTGTGGTTTGGCAGAAAACAACGTGCGCGTCTACCGAAAGATGCATGTACATGCTAAAGAATTGGTTTGGCCCAAATCCATGAGCCTGTGCTAAAAAGAGCAGCATGGGCGGGTTTAGCACGTGGTTTGGTAGAAATCCACATGCGCGCTCTGCCAATAGCACCATGTGCATGCATAACTTGTGGTTTGGCCGAAAACAACGTGCGCTTCTACCAAAAGTTGCATCTGCATGCTTAACAAGTGGTTTACCACAAATCGATGCGCGTGCGCTGAAAAGAGCAGCATGGGCGTGCTTAGCACGTGGTTCGCTAGAAATCGAAGTGCGCGCTCTGCCAAAAGCAGCATGTCCATGCTTAACTTGTGGTTTGGCAGAAAACAACGTGCGCGTTTACAAAAAGATCCATCAGCATGCTTAACAAGCGGTTCACCACAAATCGATGCGCGTGTGATGAAAGAGCAGCATGGGCGGGCTTAGCATGTGCTTTGGTTGAAATCCACATGCTCGCTCTGCGAAAAGCAGCATGTGCATGCATAACTTGTGGTTTGGCAGAAAACAACGTGCGCGTCTACCAAAAGATGCATGTGCATGCTCGACAAGTGGTTTACCAAAAATCGGTGCGCGTGTGCTAAAAGAGAACCATGGGCGTGCTTGGCACGGCGTTTGGTAGAAATCTACGTGCGCGCTCTGACAAAAGCTGCATGTGCATGCTTAGCTTGTGGTTTGGCAGAAAACAACGTGCGCGTCTACAAAAAGATGCGTTTGCATGCTTAACAAGTGGTTCACCACAAATCGATGCGCAGGTGGTGAAAGAGCAGCATGGGCTGGCTTAGCACGTGGTAAGGTTGAACTCCACATGTGCGTTCTGCCAAAAGCAGCATGTGCATGCATAACTTGTGATTTGGCATGAAACAACGAGCGCGTCTACCAAAACATGCATGTGCATACTTGACAAGTGGTTTACCAGAAATCGGTGCGCGTGTGCTGAAAACAGAACCATGCGCGTGCTTAGCACGGGGTTTGGTGGAAATCTACATGCGCGATGTGCCAAAAGCAGCATGTGTATGCTTAGCTTGTGGTTTGGCAGAGAACAACTTGCGCCTGTACGGAAATATGCATGTGCTTGCTTAACAAGCGGTTTGGCACAAATCCACGCGCGTGTGCTGAAAAGAGAAGCATGGGCATGCTTAGCACGTCGTTTGGCAGAAATCCACGTGCGCGCTCAGCGAAAACGGCATGTGCATGCTTAGCGTGTGGTTTGGCAGAAAACAACGCGCGCGTCTACCGAAACATGCATGTGCATGCTTAACAAGTGGCTTGGCACAAATACTTGCGCGTGTGCTGAAAAGAGCAGCATGGGCGTGCTTAGCACGTGGTTTCGTAGAAATCCAAGTGCGCGGTCTGCCAAAAGCAGCATGTCCATGCTTAACTTGTGGTTTGGCAGAAATCAACGTGCGCGTCTACCAAAAGATGCATGTGAATGCTTAACAAGTGATGTGGCGTAAATCCATGCGCCTGCGCTGGAAAGAGCAGCATGGGCGTGTTTAGCACGTGGTTTGGCAGAAATCCACGTGCGCGCTCTACCAAAAGGAGCATGCGCATGCTTAACTTGTGGTTTGGCAGAAAACAAAGTGCGCGCCTAACAAAATATGCATGCGCATGCTTAACAAGTGGTTTACCAGAAATCGGTGCGCGTGTGCTGAAAAGAGAACCATGCGCGTGCTTGGCACGTCGTTTGGAAGAAATCCACGTGCGGGCTCTGCCAAAAGCAGCATGTGCATGCCTAACTTGTGGTTTGGCAGAAAACAACGTGCGCATCTACGAAAAGATGCATGTGCATGCTTAACAAGTGGTTTGGCACAAATCCATGCGCGTGTGCTGAAAAGTGTAGCATGGGCGTGCTTAGCACGTGGTGAGGTAGAAATCCACGTGCGCGCTCGGCCAAATGCAGCATGTGCATGCTTAACTTGTGGTTTGGCAGAAAACAACGTGCGCGTCTACCAAAAGATGCATGTGCATGCTGAACAAGTGGCTTACCACAAATCGATGCGCGTGTGCTGAAAGAGCAGCATGGGCGTGCATAGCACGTGATTTGGTAGAAATCCACATGCCCGCTCTGCCAAAAGCAGCATGTGCATGCATAACTTGTGGTTTGGCAGAAAACAACCTGCGCGTCTAGAAAAAGACGCTTGTGCATGCTTAACAAGTGGTTTGGCGCAAATCCATGCGCGCCCGCTGAAAAGAGAACCATGGGCGTGCTTGGCTCGTCGTTTGGCAGAAATCTACGTGCGCGCTCTGCCAAAAGCTACATGTACATGCTTAGCTTGTGGTTTGCAGAAAAGAACGTGCGCGTCTACCGAAATATGCATGTGCATGCTTAGCTTGTGGTTTGGCAGAAAACAATGTGCGCGTCTACCAAAAGATGCATGTGCATGCTTAACAAGAGGTTTACCACAAATTCATGCGCGTGTACTGAAAACAGAACCAAGGGCGTGCTAGGCACTTCGTTTGGTAGAAATCTACGTGCACGCTCTGCCAAAAGCTGCATGTGCATGCACAGCTTGTGGTTTGCAGAAAACAACATACGCGTCTACCGAAATATGCATGTGCATGCTTAACAAGTGGTATGGCACAAATCCATGCGTGTGTGCTGAAAACTGCAGCGTGGGCGTGTTTAGCACGTGGTTTGGTAGAAATCCACGTGCGCGCTCTACCAAAAGCAGCATGTGCATGCTTAACTTGTGGTTTGGCAGAAAACAACGTGCGGGTCTACGAAAAGATGCATGTGCATGCTTAATAGGTGATTTAACACAAAGCGATGCGCGTGCGCTATCAAGACCAGCATGGGCGTGCTTGGCACGTCGTTTGGTATAAATTCACCTGCGCGCTCTGCCAATAGCAGCACGTGCATGCATAACTTGTGGTTTGGCAGAAAAGAACGTGCGCGTCTACCAAAAGGTGCATGTGCATGCTTAACAAGTGGTTTACCACAAATGGATGCGCGTGTGCAGAACGAGCAGCATGGGCGTGCTTAGCACGTGGTTTGGTAGAAAGCCACATGCGCGCTCTGCCAAAAGCAGCATGTGCATGCTTAACAAGTGGTTTCCCAGAAATCGGTGCCCTTGTGCTGAAAAGAGAACCATGGGCGTGCTTGGCACGGCGTTTCGTAGAAATCTACGTGCGCGCTCTGCCAAAAGCTGCATGGGCATGCTTAGCTTGTGGTTTGGCAGAAAACAACGTGGCCGTCTACGAAAAGATGCATCGATCTGCATGCTTAACAAGCGGTTTACCACTAATGGATTCGCGCGTGCTGAAAACTGCAGCGTGGGTGCGCTTAGCACGTGGTTTGGTAGAAATCCACGAGCGGGCTCTGCCAAAAACAGCATGTCCATGCTTAACTTGTGGTTTGGCAGAAAACAACGTGCACGTCTACAAAAAGATCCATCAGCATGCTTAACAAGCAGTTAACCACAAATCGATGCGCGTGTGCTGAAAGAGCAGCATGGGCGGGCTTAGCATGTGGTTTGGTTGAAATCCACATGCGTGCTCTGCCAAAAGCAGCATGTGCATGCATAACTTGTGGTTTGGCAGAAAACAACGTGCGCGTCTACCACAAGATGCATGTGCATGCTTGACAAGTGGTTTACCAAAAATCGGTGCGCGTATGCTGAAAAGAGAACCATGGGCGTGCTTGGCGCGGCGTTTGGTAGAAATCTACGTGCGCGCTCTGCCAAAAGCTGCATGTGCATGCTTAGCTTGTGGTTTTGCAGAAAACAACGTGCCCGTCTACGGAAAGATGCATCTGCATGCTTAACAAGCGGTTTAACACTAATCGATGCGCGCGTGCTGAAAAGAGCAGCATTGGCGTGCTTGGCACGTCGTTTGGCAGAAATCCACGTGCGGGCTCTGCCAAAAGCAGCATGTGCATGCATAATTTGTGGTTTGGCAGAAAGCAACGTGCGCTTCTACAAAAAGATGCGTGTGCATGCTTAACAAGTGGTTCGCCACAAATCGATGCGCAGGTGGTGAAAGAGCAGCATGGGCGGCTTAGCACGTGGTTTGGCAGAAATCCACGTGCGCGCTCTACCAAAAGCAGCATGCGCATGCTTAACTTATGGTTTGGCAGAAAACAAAGTGCGCGTCTACCAAAATATGCATGCGCATGCTTAACAAGTGGTTTACCAGAAATCGGTGCGCGTGTGCTGAAAAGAGAACCATGGGCGTGCTTGGCACGGCGTTTGGTAGAAATCTAAGTGCGCGCTCTGCCAAAAGCTGCATGTGCATGCTTAGCTTGTGGTTTGGCAGAAAACAACGTGCCCGTCTTCGCAAAGATGCATCTGCTTGCTTAACAAGCGGTTTAACACTAATCGATGCGCGCGTGCTGAAAAGAGCAGCATTGGCGTGCTTGGCACGTCGTTTGGCAGAAATCCACGTGCGGGCTCTGCCGAAAGCAGCATGTGCATGCATAATTTGTGGTTTGGCAGAAACCAACGTGCGCTTCTACAAAAAGATGCGTGTGCATGCTTAACAAGTGGTTCGCCACAAATCCATGCGCGTGTGCTGAACAGGGCAGCATGGGCGTGCTTAGCACGTGGTTTGGGAGAAATCCACGTGCGCACTCTGCCAAATAAAGCATGTGCATGCTTAACTTGTGGTTTGGCAGAAAACAACGTGCGCGTCTACCAAAAGATGCATGTGCATGCTTAACGAGTGGTTTACCAGAAATCGGTGCGCGTATGCTGAAAAGAGAACCATGGGCGTGCTTAGCACGGCGATTGGTAGAAATCTACGTGGGCGCTCCGCCGAAAGCTGCATGTGCATGCTTAGCTTGTGGTTTGGCAGAAAACAATGTGTGCGTCTACGAAAATATGCATGTGCATGCTTAACAAGTGGTTTACCACAAATTGATGCTCGTGTACTGAAAAGAGAACCAAGGGCGTGCTAGGCACGTCGTTTGGCAGAAATCTACGTGCACGCTCTGCCAAAAGCTGCATGTGCATGCTTAACTTGTGGTTTGCATAAAACAACATACGCGTCTACCGAAAGATGCATGTGCCTGCTTAACAAGTGGTCTGGCACACCATGCACATGTGCTGAAAAGAGCAGGTTGGGCATGCTTAGCACGTGGTTTGGTAGAAATCCACGTGCGCGCTCTGCCAAAAGCAGCATGTGCATGCATAACTTGTGGTTTGGCAGAAAACAACGTGCGCGTCTACCAAAAGATGCATGTGCATGCTTAAAAAGTAGTTTACCACAAATCGATCCGCGTGTGCTGAAAAGAGAATCATGGGCGTGCTTCGCACGGCGTTTGGGAGAAATCTACGTGCGCGGTGTGCCAAAAGCAGCATGTGCATACTTAGCTTGTGGTTTGGCAGAAAGCAACGTGCGCATCTACCGAAAGACGCATGTGCATGTTTACCAAGTGGTTTGGCAGAAATCCATGCGCGTGTGCTGACAAAGCTGCATGGGCGTGCTTAGCACGTGGTTTGGTAGAAATCGACGTGCGCGCTCTGCCAAAAACTGCATGTGCATGCTTAACTTGTGGTCTGGCAGAAAACAACGTGCGCGTATACGGAAAGATGCAAGTGCATGCTTAACCGGTGGTTTGACACAAATCCATGCGCGTGTGCTGAAAGAGCAGCACGGGCGTGGTTAGCACGTGGTTTGGTAGAAATCCACGTGCGCCCTCTGCCAAAAGCAGCATGTGCATGCTTAACTTCTGGGTTGGCAGAAAACAATGTGCGCGTCTACCAAAAATACATGTGCATATTTAACAAATTTTTTACCACAAATCGATCCGCGTGTGCTGAAAACAGCAGCGCGGGCGTGCTTGGAACGTCCTTTGGCAGAAATCCACGTGCGCGCTCTGCCATAAGATGCATGTGAATCCTTAGCTTGTGGTTTGGCAGAAAACAACGTGCGCGTCTACCGAAAGATGCATGTGCATGCTTAACAACAGGTTTACCACAAATTGATGCGCGTGTACTGAAAAGAGAACCAAGGGCGTGCTAGGCACGTCGTTAGGCAGAAATCTACGTGCACGCTCTGCCAAAAGCTGCATGTGCATGCTCAGCTTGTGGTTTGCAGAAAACAACATACGCGTCTACCGAAATATGCATGTGCATGCTTAACAAGTGGTATGGCACAAATCCATGCGCGTGTGCTGAAAACGGCAGCGTGGGCGTGCTTAGCACGTGGTTTGGCAGAAATCGACGTGCGCGCTCCGCCAAAAGCTGCATGTGCATGCTTAGCTTGCGGTTTGCAGAAAACAACATACGCGTCTACCGAAATATGCATGTGCATGCTTAACAAGTGGTTTACCACAAATCGTTGCGCTGGTGGTGAAAGAGCAGCATGGGCGGGCTTAGCATGTGGTAACGTTGAAATCCACATGTGCGCTCTGCCAAAAGCAGCATGTGCATGCATAACTTGTGATTTGGCAGAAAACAACGGGCGCGTCTACGAAAAGATGCATGTGCATGCTTGACAAGTGGTTTACCAGAAATCGGTGCGCGTGTGCTGAAAAGAGAACCATGGGCGTGCTTAGCACGTGGTTTGGTGGAAATCTACATGCGCGCTGTCCCAAAAGCAGCATGTGCATGCATAACTTGTGGTTTGACAGAAAACAACTTGCGCCTGTACGGAAAGATGCATGTGCTTGCTTAACAAGTGGTTTACCACAAGTCAATGCGCGTGTGCTGAAAAGTGCAGCATGGGCGTGCTTAGCACGTGGTTTGGTAGAAATCCACGTGCGCGCTTTGCCAAAAGCAGAATGCGCATGCATAACTTGTGGTTTGGCAGAAAACAACGTGCGCGTCTACCAAAGATACATGTGCATGCTCAACAAATTTATTACCAAGAACCAATCCGCGTGTGCTGGAAACAGCATCACGGATGTGCTTGGCACGTCCTTTGGCAGAAATCCACGTGCGCGCTGTGCCAAAAGATGCGTGTGCATGCTTAGCTTGTGGTTTGGCAGAAAGCAACTTGCGCGTCTACCAAAAGATGTATGTGCATGCTTAACCAGTGGTGTGGTGCAAATCCATGCGCGTGCGCTGAAAAGAGCAGCATGGACGAGCTTATCACATGGTTTGGCAGAAATCCACGTGCGCGCTCTTCCACAAGCTGCATGCGCATCCTTAGCTTGTTGTTTGGCAGAAAAAAACGTGCGCGTCTACCGAAAGATGCATGTGCATGCTTTAGAAGTGGTTTGGCACAAATTCATGAGCCAGTGCTGAAAAGAGCAGCATGGGCGTGTTTAGCACGTGCTTTGGTATAAATCCACCTGCGCGCTCTGCCAATAGCAGCACGTGCATGCATAACTTGTGGTTGGCAGAAAACAACGTGCGCGTCTACCAAAAGGTGCATGTACATGCTTAACAAGTGGTTTACCACAAATGGATGCGCGTGTGCAGAAAGAGCAGCATGGGCGTGCTTAGCACGTGGTTTGGTAGAAATCCACATGCGCGCTCTGCCAAAAGCAGCATGTGCATGCATAACTCGTGGTTTGGCAGAAAACAACGTGAGCGTTTACCAAAAGATGCATGTGCATGCTTAAAAAGTGGTTTACCAGAAATCGGTGCGCGTGTGCTGAAAAAAAAACCATGGGCGTGCTTGGCACGGCGTTTGGTAGAAATTTTCGTGCGCGCTCTGCCAAAAGCTGCATGTGCATGTTTAGCTTGTGGTTTGGCAGAAAACAACGTGCGCGTCTACGGAAAGATGCATGTGCATGCTTAACAAGTGGTTTAGCAGAAATCGGTGCGCGTGCGCTGAAAAGAGCAGCATGGGCGTGCTTAGCACGTGGTTTGGCAGACATCCACATGCGCGCTCTGCCAAAAGCAGCATGTGCATGCATAACTAGAGGTTTGGCAGAAAACAACGTGCGAGTCTACCAAAAGATGCATGTGATTGCTTAACAAGTGGTTTGGCACAAATACTTGCGCGTGTGCTGAAAAGAGCAGCATGGGCGTGCTTAGCAGGTGGTTCGCTAGAAATCGAAGTGCGCGCTCTGCCAAAAGCAGCGCGTCCATGCTTAACTTGTGGTTTGGCAGAAAACAACGTGCACGTCTACAAAAAGATCCATCAGCATGCTTAACAAGCGGTTCACCACAAATCGATGCGCGTGTGCTGAAAGAGCAGCATGGGCGGGCTTAGCATGTGGTTTGGTTGAAATCCACATGCGCGCTCTGCCAAAAGCAGCATGTGCATGCATAACTTGTGGTTTGGCAGAAAACAACGTGCGCGTCTACCACTAGATGCATGTGCATGCTTGACAAGTGGTTTACCAAAAATCGGTGCGCGTATGCTGAAAAGAGAACCATAGGCGTGCTTGGCACGGCGTTTGGTGGAAATCTACGTGCGCGCTCTGCCAAAAGCTGCATGTGCATGCTTAGCTTGTGGTTTGGCAGAAAACAACGTGCCCGTCTACGGAAAGATGCATCTGCATGCTTAACAAGCGGTTTAACACTAATCGATGCGCGCGTGCTGAAAAGAGCAGCATTGGCGTGCTTGGCACGTCGTTTGGCAGAAATCCACGTGCGGGCGCTGCCAAAAGCAGCATGTGCATGCATAATTTGTGGTTTGGCAGAAAGCAACGTGCGCGTCTACAAAAAGATGCGTGTGCATGCTTAACAAGTGGTTCACCACAAATCGATGCGCAGGTGGTGAAAGAGCAGCATGGGCGGGCTTAGGATGTGGTAAGGTTGAAATCCACATGTGCGCTCTGCCAAAAGCAGCATTTGAATGCATAACTTGTGAATCGGCAGAAAACAATGAGCGCGTCTACCAAAACATGCATGTGCATACATGACAAGTGGTTTACCAGACATCGGTGCGCGTGTGCTGAAAAGAGAACCATGGGCGTGCTTAGCACGTGATTTGGTGGAAATGTACATGCGCGCTGTGCCATAAGCAGCATGTGCGTGCTTAGCTTGTGGTTTGGCAGAGAACAACTTGCGCCTCTACGGAAAGATGCATGTGCTTGCTTAACAAGCGGTTTGGCACAAATCCACGCGCGTGTGCTGAAAAGAGAAGCATGGGCATGCTTGGCACGTCGTTTGGCAGAAATCCACGTGCGCGCTCAGCGAAAACTGCATGTGCATGCTTAGCTTGTGGTTTGGCAGAAAACAACGTGCGCGTCTACCAAAAGATGCATGTGCATGCTTAACCAGTGGTGTGGCGCAAATCCATGCGCGTGCGCTGAAAAGAGCAGCATGGGCGTGCTTATCACATGGTTTGGCAGAAATCCACGTGCGCGCTCTGCCACAAGCTTCATGTGCATGCTTAGCTTGTTGTTTGGCACAAAACAACGTGCGCGTCTACCGTTAGATGCATGTACATGCTAAAGAAGTGGTTTGGCCCAAATCCATGTACTTGTGCTGAAAAGAGCAGCATGGGCGGGCTTAGCACGTGGTTTGGTAGAAATCCACATGCGCGATCTGCCAATAGCACCATGTGCATGCATAACTTGTGGTTTGGCAGAAAACAACGTGCGCGTCTACCAAAAGATGCATCTGCATGCTTAACAAGTGGTTTACCACAAATCGATGCGCGTATGCTGAAGAGAGCAGCATGGGCGTGCTTATCACATGGTTCGGCAGAAATCCACGTGCGCGCTCTGCCGCAAGCTTCATGTGCAAGCTTAGCTTGTTTGGCAGAAAACAACGTGCGCGTCTACCGAAAGATGCATGTGCATGCTTAACAAGTGGTTTGGCGCAAATCCATGTGCGTGCGCTGAAAAGAGCAGCATGGGCGTGCTGAGCACGTGGTTTGGCAGAAATCCACATACGCGCTCTGCCAAAAGCAGCATGTGCATGCATAACTTGTGGTTCGGCAGAAAACAATGTGCGGGTCTACCAAACGATGCATGTTATTGCTTAACAAGTGGTTTGGCGCAAATCCATGCGCGTGCGCTGAAAAGAGCAGCATGGGCGTGCTTAGCACGTGGTTTGTTAGAAATCGAAGTGCGCGCTCTGCCAAAAGCAGCATGTCCATGCTTAACTTGTGGTTTGGCAGAAAACAACGTGCGCGTCTACAAAAAGATCCATCAGCATGCTTAACAAGCGGTTCACCACAAATCAGTGCGCGTGTGCTGAAAGAGCAGCATGGGCGGGCTTAGCATGTGGTTTGGTTGAAATCCACATGCGCGCTCTGCCAAAAGCAGCATGTGCATGCATAACTTGTGGTTTGGCAGAAAACAACGTGCGCGTCTACCAAAAGATGCATGTGCATGCTTGATAAGTGGTTTACCAAAAATCGGTCCGCGTGTGCTGAAAAGAGAACCATGGGCGTGCTTGGCACGCCGTTTGGTAGAAATCTGCGTGCGCGCTCTGCCAAAAGCTGCATGTAAATGCTTAGCTTGTGGTTTGGCAGAAAACGACGTGCCGTCTACGGAAAGATGCATCTGCATGCTTACAAGCGGTTTAACACTAATCGATGCGCGCGTGCTGAAAAGAGCAGCATTCTCGTGCTTGGCACGTCGTTTGGCAGAAATCCACGTGCGGGCTCTGATAAAAGCAGCATGTGCATGCATAATTTGTGGTTTGGCAGAAAACAACGTGCGCGTCTACCAAAAGATGCATGTACATGCTTAACAAGTTGTTTGGCGCAAATCCATGCGCGTGTGCTGAACAGGGCAGCATGGGCGTGCTTAGCACGTGGTTTGGCAGAAATCCACGTGCGCACTCTGCCAAAAGAAGCATGTGCATGCTTAACTTGTGGTTTGGCAGAAAACAACGTGTGCGTCTACCAAAAGATGCATATGCATGCTTAACGCGTGGTTTACCAGAAATCGGTGCGCGTATGCTGAAAAGAGAACCATGGGCGTGCTGAGCACGGCGATTGGTAGAAATCTCCGTGGGCGCTCCGCCAAAAGCTGCATGTGCATGCTTAGCTTGTGGTTTGGCAGAAAACAACGTGTGGGTCTACGAAAATATGCATGTGCATGCTTAACAAGTGGTTTACCACAAATTGATGCGCGTGTACTGAAAAGAGAACCAAGGGCGTGCTATGCACGTCGTTTGGCAGAAATCAACGTGCACGCTCTGCCAAAAGCTGCATGTGCATGCTTAGCTTGTGGTTTGCAGAAAACAACATACGCGTCTACCGAAAGATGCATGTGCCTCCTTAACAAGTGGTCTGGCACACCATGCACATGTGCTGAAAAGAGCAGGTTGGGCGTGCTTAGCACGTGGTTTGGTAGAAATCCACGTGCGCGCTGTTCCAAAAGCAGCATGTGCATACTTGGCTTGTGGTTTGGCAGAAAGCAACGTGCGCAACTACCGAAAGACGCATGTGCATGCTTACCAAGTGGTTTGGCAGAAATGCATGCGCGTGTGCTGAAAGAGCAGCGCGGACGTGCTTGGAACGTCCTTTGGCAGAAATCCACGTGCGGCTCTGCCATAAGATGCATGTGAATGCTTAGCTTGTGGTTTGGCAGAAAACAACGTGCGCGTTTACCAAAAGATGCATGTGCATGCTTAACCTGTGGTGTGGCGCAAATCCATGCGCGTGCGCTGAAAAGAGCAGCATGGGCGTGCTTATCACATGGTTTGGCAGAAATCCACGTGCGCGCTTTGCCACAAGCTTCATGTGCATGCTTAGCTTGTGGTTTGGCCGAAAACAACGTGCGCGTCTACCAAAAGATGCATTTGCATGCTTAACAAGTGGTTTACCACAAATCGATGCGCGTGCGCTGAAAAGAGCAGCATGGGCGTGCTTAGCACGTGGTTTGTTAGAAATCCACATGCGCGCTGTGCCAAAAGCAGCATGTGCATACTTAGCTTGTGGTTTGGCAGAAGATAACCTGCGCGTCTACCGAAACAGGCATGTGCATTCTTAACAAGTGGTTTGGCACAAATACTCGTGCGTGTGCTGAAAAGAGCAGCATGGGCGTGCTTAGCACGGCGTTTGGTAGAAATCTACGTGCGCGCTCTGACAAAAGCTGCATGTGCATGCTTATCTTGTGGTTTGGCAGAAAACGACGTGCCCGTCTACGGAAAGATGCATCTGCATGCTTAACAAGCGGTTTAACACTAACCGATGCGCGCGTGCTGAAAAGAGCAGCATTGGCGTGCTTGGCACGTTGTTTGGCAGAAATCCACGTGCGGGCTCTGCGAAAAGCAGCATGTGCATGCATAATTTGTGGTTTGGCAGAAAACAACGTGCGCGTCTACAAAAAGATGCGTGTGCATGCTTAACAAGTGGTTCACCACAAATCGATGCGCAGGTGGTGAAAGAGCAGCATGGGGTGGCTTAGCATGTGGTAAGGATGAACTCCACATGTGCGTTCTGCCAAAAGCAGCATGTGTACGCATAACTTGTGATTTGGCATGAAACAACGAGCGCGTCTACCAAAACATGCATGTGCATACTTGACAAGTGGTTTACCAGAAATCGGTGCGCGTGTGCTGAAAAGAGAACCATGAGCGTGCTTAGCACGTGGTTTGGTGGAAATCTACATGCGCGATGTGCCAAAAGCAGCATGTGTATGCTAAGGTTGTGGTTTGGCAGAGAACAACTTGCGCCTGTACGGAAAGATGCATGTGCTTGCTTAACAAGCGGTTTGGCACAAATCCACGCGCGTGTGCTGAAAAGAGAAGCATGGGCATGCTTAGCACGTCGTTTGGCAGAAATGCACGTGCGCGCTCAGCGAAAACTGCATTTGCATGCTTAGCGTGTGGTTTGGCAGAAAACAACGCGCGCGTCTACCGAAACATGCATGTGCATGCTAAACAAGTGGCTTGGCACAAATACTTGCGCGTGTGCTGAAAAGAGCAGCATGGGCGTGCTTAGCACGTGTTTCGTAGAAATCGAAGTGCGCGGTCTGCCAAAAGCAGCATGTCCATGCTTAACTTGTGGTTTGGCAGAACTCAACGTGCGCGTCTACCAAAAGATGCATGTGAATGCTTAACAAGTGATGTGGCGCAAATCCATGCGCCTGCGCTGGAAAGAGCAGCATGGGCGTGCTTAGCACGTGGTTTGGCAGAAATCCACGTGCGCGCTCTACCAAAAGGAGCATGCGCATGCTTAGCTTGTGGTTTGGCAGAAAACAAAGTGCGCGCCTAACAAAATATGCATGCGCATGCTTAACAAGTGGTTTACCAGAAATCGGTGCGCGTGTGCTGAAAAGAGAACCATGGGCGAGCTTGGCACGGCGTTTGGGAGAAATCTACATGCGCGCTCTGCCAAAAGCTGCATGTGCATGCTTAGCTTGTGGTTTGGCAGAAAACAACGTGCCCGTCTACGGAAAGATGCATCTGCATGCTTAACAAGCGGTTTAACACTAATCGATGCGCGCGTGCTGAAAAGAACAGTATTGGCGTGCTTGGCACGTCGTTTGGCAGAAATCCACGTGCGGGCTCTGCCAAAAGCAGCATGTGCATGCATAATTTGTGGTTTGGCAGAAAACAACGTGCGCGTCTACCAAAAGATGCATGTACTTGCTTAACGAGTGGTTTACCAGAAATCGGTGCGCGTGTGCTGAAAAGAGAACCATGGGCGAGCTTGGCACGGCGTTTGGGAGAAATCTACATGCGCACTCTGCCAAAAGCTGCATGTGCATGCTTAGCTTCTGGTTTGGCAGAAAACAACGTGCCCGTCTACGGAAAGATGCATCTGCATGCTTAACAAGCGGTTTAACACTAATCGATGCGCGCGTGCTGAAAAGAAGAGTATTGGCGTGCTTGGCACGTCGTTTGGCAGAAATCAACGTGCGGGCTCTGCCAAAAGCAGCATGTGCATGCATAATTTGTGGTTTGCAGAAAATAACATACGCGTCTACCGAAATATGCATGTGCATGCTTAACAAGTGGTATGGCACAAATCCATGCGCGTGTGCTGGAAACTGCAGCGTGGGCGTGCTTAGCACGTGGTTTGGTAGAAATCCACGTGCGCGCTCTACCAAAAGCAGCATGTGCATGCTTAACTTGTTGTTTTGCAGAAAACAACGTGCGGGTCTACGAAAAGATGCATGTGCATGCTTAATAGGTGGTTTACCCCAAAGCGATGTGCGTGCGCTATCAAGACCAGCATGCGCGTGCTTGGCACGTCGTTTCGCAGAAATCCACGTGCGGGCTCTGCCAAAAGCAGCATGTGCATGCCTAACTTGTGGTTTGGCAGAAACAACGTGCGTATCTACGAAAAGATGCATGTGCATGCTTAACAAGTGGTTTGGCACAAATCCATGCGCGTGTGCTGAAAAGTGTAGCATGGGCGTGCTTAGCACGTGGTGAGGTAGAAATCCACGTGCGCGTTCTGCCAAAAGCACCATTTGCATGAATATATTGTGGTTTTGCAGAAAACAACGTCTGCGTCTTCCAAAAGATGCATTTGCATGCTTAACAAGTGGTTTGGCACAAATCCATGCGCGGGTGCTTAAAAGAGCAGCATGGGCGTGCTTAGCAGGTCGTTTGGTAGAAATCCACGTGCGCGTTCTGCCAAAAGCACCATTTGCATGCATACCTTATGGTTGTGCAGAAAACAACGTCCGAGTCTACCAAAATATGCATGTGCATGCTTAACAAGTGGTTTGGCATAAATCCATGCGCGTGTGCTAAAAAGAGTAGCACGGGCGTGCTTAGCATGTCGTTTGGTAGAAATCCACGTGCGCGTTCTGCCAAAAGCACAATTTGAATGCATATCTTGTGGTTTTGCAGAAAACAACGTCCGCGTCTACTAAAAGATGCATGTGCATGCTTAACAAGTGGTTTGGCACAAATCCATGCGCGGGTGCTAAAAAGAGCAGCTTGGGCGTGCTAAGCACGTTGTTTGGTAGAAATCCACGTGCGCGTTCTGCCAAAAGCACCATTTGCATGCATATCTTGTGGTTTTGCAGAAAACAACGTCCGCGTCTAACAAAAGATGCCTTTGCATGCTTAACAAGTGGTTTGGCACAAATCCATGCGCGTGTGCTAAAAAGAGCAGCATGGGCGTGCTTAGCACGTCGTTTCGTAGAAATCCACGTGCGCGTTCTGCCAAAAGCACCATTCGCATGCATATCTTGTGGTTTTGCCGTAAACAACGTCCGCGTCTACAAAAAGATGCATGTGCACGCTTAACAAGGGGTTTGGCACAAATCCATGCGCGGGTGCTAAAAAGAGCAGCATGGGCGTGCTTAGCACGTTGTTTGGTAGAAATCCACGTGCGCGTTCTGCCAAAAGCACCATTTGCATGCATATCTTGTGGTTTTGCAGAAAACAACGTCCGCGTCTACTAAAAGATGCATGTGCATGCTTAACAAGTGGTTTGGCACAAATCCATGCGCGGGTGCTAAAAAGAGCAGCCTGGGCGTGCTTAGCACGTCATTTGGTAGAAATCCACGTGCGCGTTCTGCCAAAAGCACCATTTGCATGCATATCTTGTGCTTTTGCAGAAAACAACGTCCGCGTCTTCCAAAAGATGCATTTGCATGCTTAACAAGTGGTTTGGCACAAATCCATGGGCGGGCGCTAAAAAGAGTAGCATGGGCGTGCTTAGCCCGCTGTTTGGTAGAAATCCACGTGCGCGTTCTGCCAAAAGCACCATTTGCATGCATATCTTGTGGTTTTGCAGAAAACAACGTCCGCGTCTACCAAAGATGCATTTGCATGCTTAACAAGTGGTTTGGCAGAAATCCATGCGCGGGTGCTAAAAAGAGCAGCATGGGCGTGCTTAGCACGTCGTTTGGTAGAAATCCATGTGCGCGTTCTGCCAAAAGCACAATTTGAATGCATATCTACTGGTTTTGTAGAAAACAACGTCCGCGTCTACTAAAAGATGCATGTGCATGCTTAACAAGTGGTTTGGCACAAATCCATGCGCGGGTGCTAAAAAGAGCAGCACGGGCGTGTTTAGCACATGGTTTGGTAGAAATCCACGTGCGCGCTCTGCCACAACCTGCATTTCCATGCTTAGCTTGTGGTTTGGCAGAAAACAACGTGCGCGTCTACCGAAACATGCATGTGCATGCTTAACAAGTGGTTTGGCACAAATCATTGAGCCTGTGCTGAAAAGAGCAGCATGGGCGTGCTTAGCACGTGATTTGGTAGAAATGCTCTTGCGCGCTCTGCCAAAAGCAGCATGTGCACGCATAACTTGGGGTTTGGCAGAAAACAACGTGCGCGTCAACAGAAAGATTCATTTGCTTGCTTAACAAGTGCTTTGGCAAAAATCCATGCGCGTGTGCTGAAAAGAGCAGCATGGGCGTGCTTGGCATGTAGTTTGGCAGAAATCCACGTGCGCGCTTTGCCAAAAGCTGCATGTGCATGCTTAGCTTGTGGTTTGGCAGGAAACAACGTGCGCGTCTACCGAAAGATACATGTGCGTGCTTAACAAGTGGTTTGGCACAAATCCATGCGCGTGTGCTGAAAAGAGCAGCATGGGCGTGCTTAGCACGTGGTTTGGTAGAAATCCACGTGCGCGCTCTGCCAAAAGCAGCATGTGTATGCCTAACTTACGATTTGGCAGAAAACAACGTGCGCGTCTACCAAAAGATGCATGTGCATGCTTAACAAGTGGTTTACCACAAATCGATGCGCGTCTGCTCAAAAGAGGAGCATGGGCGTGCTTGGCATGTCGTTTCGCAGAAATCCACATGCGCGCTCTGCCAAAAGCAGCATGTGCATGCTTAACTTGTGATTTGGCAGAAAGCAACGTGCGCGTCTACCAAAAGATGCATGTGCATACTTAACAAGTGGTTTACCACAAATCGATGCGCGTCTGCTGAAAAAAGGAGCATGGGCGTGCTTGGCACCTCGTTTGGCAGATATCCACGTGCGCGCTCTGCCAAAAGCTGCATGTGCACGCTTAGCTTGTGGTTTGGCAGAAATCAACGTGCGCCTCTACCAAAAGATTTATGTGCATGCTTACCAAGTGGTTTGGCGCAAATCCATGCGCGTGCGCTGAAAAGAGCAGCATGGCCGTGCATAGCACGTGGTTTGGCAGAAATCCACGTGCGCGTCTACGAAAAGATGCATGTGCATGCTTAACCAGTGGTGTGGCGCAAATCCATGCGCGTGCAATGAAAAGAGCAGCATGGGCGTGCTTTTCAAGTGGTTTGGCAGAAATGCACGTGCACGCTCTGCCACAAGCTGCATGTGCATGCTAAGCTTGTGGTTTGGCAGAAAACAATGTGCGCGTCTACCGAAAGATGCATGTGCATGCTTAACAAGTGGTTTGGCACAAATCCATGCGCGGGTGCTTAAAAGAGCAGCATGGGCGTGCTTAGCACGTCGTTTGGTAGAAATCCACGTGCGCGTTCTGCCAAAAGCACCATTTGCATGCATACCTTATGGTTGTGCAGAAAACAACGTCCGCGTCTACCAAAATATGCATGTGCATGCTTAACAAGTGGTTTGGCACAAATCCATGCGCGGGTGCTAAAAAGAGCAGCATGGGCGTGCTTAGCACGTTGTTTGGTAGAAATCCACGTGCGCGTTCTGCCAAAAGCACCATTTGCATGCATATCTTGTGGTTTTGCAGAAAACAACGTCCGCGTCTACCAAAAGATGCCTTTGCATGCTTAACAAGTGGATTGGCAAAAATTCATGCGCGGGTGCTAAAAAGAGCAGCACGGGCGTGCTTAGCACGTCGTTTGGTAGAAATCCACGTGCGCGTTCTGCCGAAAGCACCATTTGCATGTATATCTTGTGGTTTTGCAGAAAACAACGTCCACGTCTACTAAAAGATGCATGTGCATGCTTAACAAGTTGTTTGGCACAAATCCATGCGGGGGTGCTAAAAAGAGCAGCATGGGCGTGCTTAGCACGTTGTTTGGTAGAAATCCACGTGCGCGTTCTGCCAAAAGCACCATTTGCATGCATATCTTGTGGTTTTGCAGAAAACAACGTCCGCGTCTACCAAAAGATGCCTTTGCATGCTTAACAAGTGGTTTGGCACAAATCCATGCACGGTTGCTAAAAAGAGAAGCATGGGCGTGCTTAGCACGTCGTTTGGTAGAAAAACACGTGCGCGTTCTGCCAAAAGCACCATTTGCATGCATACATTGTGGTTTTGCAGAAAACAACGTCCGCGTCTACCAAAATATGCATGTGCACGCTTAACAAGTGCTTTGGCAAAAATCCATGCGCATGTGCTGAAAAGAGCAGCATGGGCGTGCTTGGCATGTAGTTTGGCAGAAATCCACGTGCGCGTTCTGCTAAAAGCACCATTTCCATGCATATCTTGTGGTTTTGCAGAAAACAACGTCCGCGCCTACCAAAAGATGCATTTGCTTGCTTAACAAGTGGTTTGGCACAAATCCATGCACGGGTGCTTAAAAGAGCAGCATGGGCGTGCTTAGCACGTCGTTTGGTAGAAATCCACGTGCGCGTTCTGCCAAAAGCACCATTTGCATGCATACCTTATGGTTGTGCAGAAAACAACGTCCGCGTCTACCAAAATATGCATGTGCATGCTTAACAAGTGGTTTGGCATAAATCCATGCGCGTGTGCTAAAAAGAGTAGCACGGGCGTGCTTAGCACGTCGTTTGGTAGAAATCCACGTGCGCGTTCTGCCAAAAGCACAATTTGAATGCATATCTTGTGGTTTTGCAGAAAACAACGCCCGCGTCTACTAAAAGATGCATGTGCATGCTTAACAAGTGGTTTGGCACAAAACCATGCGCGGGTCATAAAAAGAGCACCATGGGCGTGCTTAGCACGTTGTTTGGTAGAAATCCACGTGCGCGTTCTGCCAAAAGCACCATTTGCATGCATATCTTGTGGTTTTGCAGAAAACAACGTCTGCGTCAACCAAAAGATGCATTTGCATGCTTAACAAGTGGTTTGGCACAAATCCATGCGCGGGCGCTAAAAAGAGCAGCATGGGCGTGCTTAGCACAATGTTTGGTAGAAATCCACGTGCGCGTTCTGCCAAAAGCACCATTTGCATGCATATCTTGTGGTTTTGCAGAAAACAACATCCGCGTCTACCAAAAGATGCATTTGCATGCTTAACAAGTGGTTTAGCAGAAATCCATGCGCGGGTGCTAAAAAGAGCAGCATGGGCGTGCTTGGCACGTCGTTTAGTAGAAATCCACGTGCGCGTTCTGCCAAAAGCACCATTTGAATGCATATCTTGTGGTTTTGCAGAAAACAACGTCCGCGTCTACTAAAAGATGCATGTGCATGCTTAACAAGTGGCTTGGCAAAAATCCATGCGCGGGTGCTAAAAAGAGCAGCATGGGCGTGCTTAGCATGTCGTTTGGTAGAAATCCACGTGCGCGTTCTGCCGAAAGCACCATTTGCATGTATATCTTGTGGTTTTGCAGAAAACAACGTCTGCGTCTACCAAAAGATGCAATTGCATGCTGAACAAGTGGTTTGGCACAAATCCATGGGCGGGCGCTAAAAAGAGCAGCATGGGCGTGCTTAGCACGTTGTTTGGAAGAAATCCACGTGCGCTTTCTGCCAAAAGCACCATTTGCATGCATACCTTGTGGTTTTGCAGAAAACAACGTCCGCGTCTACCAAGATATGCATGTGCATGCTTAACAAGTGGTTTGTCATAAATCCATGCGCGTGTGCTAAAAAGAGTAGCACGGGCGTGCTTAGCACGTCGTTTGGTAGAAATCCACGTGCGCGTTCTGCCAAAAGCACCATTCGCATGCATATCTTGTGGTTTTGCCGAAAACAACGTCCGCGTCTACCAAAAGATGCATGTGCATGCTTAACAAGTGGCTTGGCACAAATCCATGCGCGGGTGCTAAAAAGAGCACCATGGGCGTGCTTAGCACGTTGTTTGGTAGAAATCCACGTGCGCGTTCTGCCAAAAGCACCATTTGCATGCATATCTTGTGGTTTTGCAGAAAACAACGTCTGCGTCAACCAAAAGATGCATTTGCATGCTTAACAAGTGGTTTGGCACAAATCCATGCGCGGGCGCTAAAAAGAGCAGCATGGGCGTGCTTAGCACAATGTTTGGTAGAAATCCACGGGCGCGTTCTGCCAAAAGCACCATTTGCATGCATATCTTGTGGTTTTGCAGAAAACAACATCCGCGTCTACCAAAAGATGCATTTGCATGCTTAACAAGTGGTTTAGCAGAAATCCATGCGCGGGTGCTAAAAAGAGCAGCATGGGCGTGCTTGGCACGTCGTTTAGTAGAAATCCACGTGCGCGTTCTGCCAAAAGCACCATTTGAATGCATATCTTGTGGTTTTGCAGAAAACAACGTCCGCGTCTACTAAAAGATGCATGTGCATGCTTAACAAGTGGCTTGGCAAAAATCCATGCGCGGGTGCTAAAAAGAGCAGCATGGGCGTGCTTAGCATGTCGTTTGGTAGAAATCCACGTGCGCGTTCTGCCGAAAGCACCATTTGCATGTATATCTTGTGGTTTTGCAGAAAACAACGTCTGCGTCTACCAAAAGATGCAATTGCATGCTGAACAAGTGGTTTGGCACAAATCCATGGGCGGGCGCTAAAAAGAGCAGCATGGGCGTGCTTAGCACGTTGTTTGGAAGAAATCCACGTGCGCTTTCTGCCAAAAGCACCATTTGCATGCATACCTTGTGGTTTTGCAGAAAACAACGTCCGCGTCTACCAAGATATGCATGTGCATGCTTAACAAGTGGTTTGTCATAAATCCATGCGCGTGTGCTAAAAAGAGTAGCACGGGCGTGCTTAGCACGTCGTTTGGTAGAAATCCACGTGCGCGTTCTGCCAAAAGCACCATTCGCATGCATATCTTGTGGTTTTGCCGAAAACAACGTCCGCGTCTACCAAAAGATGCATGTGCATGCTTAACAAGTGGCTTGGCACAAATCCATGCGCGGGTGCTAAAAAGAGCAGCATGGGCGTGCTTAGCACGTCGTTTGGTAGAAATCCACGTGCGCGTTCTGCCAAAAGCACCATTTGCATGCATATCTTGTGGTTTTGCAGAAAACAACGTCCGCGTCTACCAAAAGATGCATTTGCATGCTTAACAAGTGGTTTAGCAGAAATCCATGCGCGGGTGCTAAATAGAGCAGCATGGGCGTGCTTAGCACGTCGTTTGGTAGAAATCCACGTGCGCGTTCTGCCAAAAGCACAATTTGAATGCATATCTTGTGGTTTTGCAGAAAACAACGTCCGCGTCTACTAAAATATGCATGTGCATGCTTAACAAGTGCATTGGCATAAATCCATGCGCGTGTGCTAAAAAGAGCAGCACGGGCACGTCGTTTGGTAGAAATCCACGTGCGCGTTCTGCCAAAAGCACCATTTGCATGCATATCTTGTGGTTTTGCAGAAAACAACGTCCGCGTCTACCAAAAGATGCATTTGCATGCTTAACAAGTGGTTTAGCAGAAATCCATGCGCGGGTGCTAAATAGAGCAGCATGGGCGTGCTTAGGACGTCGTTTGGTAGAAATCCACGTGCGCGTTCTGCCAAAAGCACAATTTGAATGCATATCTTGTGGTTTTGCAGAAAACAACGTCCGCGTCTACTAAAATATGCATGTGCATGCTTAACAAGTGGATTGGCATAAATCCATGCGCGTGTGCTAAAAAGAGCAGCACGGGCACGTCGTTTGGTAGAAATCCACGTGCGCGTTCTGCCAAAAGCACCATTTGCATGCATATTTTGTGGTTTTGCAGAAAACAACGTCCGCGTCTACCAAAAGATGCATATGCATGCTTAACAAGCGGTTTGGCACAAATCCATGCGCGGGTGCTAAAAAGAGCAGCATGGACGTGCTTAGCACGTCGTTTGGTAGAAATCCACGTGTGCGTTCTGCCAAAAGCACCATTTGCATGCATATTTTGTGGTTTTGCAGAAAACAACGTCTGCGTCTACCAAAAGATGCATGTGCATGCTTAACAAGCGGTTTGGCACAAATCCATGCGCGGGTGCTAAAAAGAGCAGCATGGGCGTGCTTAGCACGTCGTTTGGTAGAAATCCACGTGCGCGTTCTGCCAAAAGCACCATTTGCATGCATATCTTGTGGTTTTGCAGAAAACAACGTCCGCGTCTACCAAAAGATGCATTTGCATGCTTAACAAGTGGTTTAGCAGAAATCCATGCGCGGGTGCTAAATAGAGCAGCATGGGCGTGCTTAGCACGTCGTTTGGTAGAAATCCACGTGCGCGTTCTGCCAAAAGCACAATTTGAATGCATATCTTGTGGTTTTGCAGAAAACAACGTCCGCGTCTACTAAAATATGCATGTGCATGCTTAACAAGTGGATTGGCATAAATCCATGCGCGTGTGCTAAAAAGAGCAGCACGGGCACGTCGTTTGGTAGAAATCCACGTGCGCGTTCTGCCAAAAGCACCATTTGCATGCATATTTTGTGGTTTTGCAGAAAACAACGTCCGCGTCTACCAAAAGATGCATATGCATGCTTAACAAGCCGTTTGGCACAAATCCATGCGCGGGTGCTAAAAAGAGCAGCATGGACGTGCTTAGCACGTCGTTTGGTAGAAATCCACGTGCGCGTTCTGCCAAAAGCACCATTTGCATGCATATCTTGTGGTTTTGCAGAAAACAACGTCTGCGTCTACCAAAAGATGCATTTGCATGCTTAACAAGTGGTTTGGCACAAATCCATGCGCGGGTGCTAAAAAGAGAAGCATGGGCGTGCTTAGCACGTTGTTTGGTAGAAATCCAGGTGCGCGTTCTGCCAAAAGCACCATTTGCATGCATATCTTGTGGTTTTGCAGAAAACAACGTCCGCGCCTACCAAAAGATGCATTTGCATGCTTAACAAGTGGTTTGGCACAAATCCATGCGCGGGTGCTTAAAAGAGCAGCATGGGCGTGCTTAGCGCATCGTTTGGTAGAAATCCACGTGCGCTTTCTGCCAAAAGCACCATTTGCATGCATACCTTGTGGTTTTGCAGAAAACAACGTCCGCGTCTACCAAAATATGCATGTGCATGCTTAACAAGTGGTTTGTCATAAATCCATGCGCGTGTGCTAAAAAGAGTAGCACGGGCGTGCTTAGCACGTCGTTTGGTAGAAATCCACGTGCGCGTTCTGCCAAAAGCACCATTCGCATGCATATCTTGTGGTTTTGCCGAAAACAACGTCCGCGTCTACCAAAAGATGCATGTGCATGCTTAACAAGTGGTTTGGCACAAATCCATGCGCGGGTGCTAAAAAGAGCAGCACGGGCACGTCGTTTGGTAGAAATCCACGTGCGCGTTCTGCCAAAAGCACCATTTGAATGCATATTTTGTGGTTTTGCAGAAAACAACGTCCGCGTCTACCAAAAGATGCATGTGCATGCTTAACAAGCGGTTTGGCACAAATCCATGCGCGGGTGCTAAAAAGAGCAGCATGGGCGTGCTTAGCACGTCGTTTGGTAGAAATCCACGTGCGCGTTCTGCCAAAAGCACCATTTGCATGAATATATTGTGGTTTTGCAGAAAACAACGTCTGCGTCTACCAAAAGATGCATTTGCATGCTTAACAAGTGGTTTGGCACAAATCCATGCGCGGGTGCTTAAAAGAGCAGCATGGGCGTGCTTAGCAGGTCGTTTGGTAGAAATCCACGTGCGCGTTCTCCCAAAAGCACCATTTGCATGCATACCTTATGGTTGTGCAGAAAACAACGTCCGAGTCTACCAAAATATGCATGTGCATGCTTAACAAGTGGTTTGGCATAAATCCATGCGCGTGTGCTAAAAAGAGTAGCTCGGGCGTGCTTAGCATGTCGTTTGGTAGAAATCCACGTGCGCGTTCTGCCAAAAGCACAATTTGAATGCATATCTTGTGGTTTTGCAGAAAACAACGTCCGCGTCTACTAAAAGATGCATGTGCATGCTTAACAAGTGGTTTGGCACAAATCCATGCGCGGGTGCTAAAAAGAGCAGCTTGGGCGTGCTTAGCACGTTGTTTGGTAGAAATCCACGTGCGCGTTCTGAAAAAAGCACCATTTGCATGCATATCTTGTGGTTTTGCAGAAAACAACGTCCGCGTCTACCAAAAGATGCCTTTGCATGCTTAGCAAGTGGTTTGGCACAAATCCATGCGCGTGTGCTAAAAAGAGCAGCATGGGCGTGCTTAGCACGTCGTTTCGTAGAAATCCACGTGCGCGTTCTGCCAAAATCACCATTCGCATGCATATCTTGTGGTTTTGCCGAAAACAACGTCCGCGTCTACAAAAAGATGCATGTGCACGCTTAACAAGTGGTTTGGCACAAATCCATGCGCGGGTGCTAAAAAGAGCAGCATGGGCGTGCTTAGCACGTTGTTTGGTAGAAATCCACGTGCGCGTTCTGCCAAAAGCACCATTTGCATGCATATCTTGTGGTTTTTCAGAAAACAACGTCCGAGTCTACCAAAAGATGCATTTGCATGCTTAACAAGTGGTTTGGCACAAGTCCATGCGCGGGTGCTAAAAAGAGCAGCATTGGCGTGCTTAGCACGTCGTTTGGTAGAAGTCCACGTGCGCGTTCTGCCAAAAGCACCATTTGAATGCATATCTTGTGGTTTTGCAGAAAACAACGTCCGCGTCTACTAAAAGATGCATGTGCATGCTTAACAAGTGGTATGGCACAAATCCATGCGCGGGTGCTAAAAAGAGCAGCCTGGGCGTGCTTAGCACGTCGTTTGGTAGAAATCCACGTGCGCGTTCTGCCAAAAGCACCATTTGCATGCATATCTTGTGCTTTTGCAGAAAACAACGTCCGCGTCTTCCAAAAGATGCATTTGCATGCTTAACAAGTGGTTTGGCACAAATCCATGGGCGGGCGCTAAAAAGAGCAGCATGGGCGTGCTTAGCCCGCTGTTTGTAGAAATCCACGTGCGCGTTCTGCCAAAAGCACCATTTGCATGCATATCTTGTGGTTTTGCAGAAAACAACGTCCGCGTCTACCAAAGATGCATTTGCATGCTTAACAAGTGGTTTGGCAGAAATCCATGCGCGGGTGCTAAAAAGAGCAGCATGGGCGTGCTTAGCACGTCGTTTGGTAGAAATCCATGTGCGCGTTCTGCCAAAAGCACAATTTGAATGCATATCTACTGGTTTTGTAGAAAACAACGTCCGCGTCTACTAAAAGATGAATGTGCATGCTTAACAAGTGGTTTGGCACAAATCCATGCGCGGGTGCTAAAAAGAGCAGCACGGGCGTGTTTAGCACATGGTTTGGTAGAAATCCACGTGCGCGCTCTGCCACAACCTGCATTTCCATGCTTAGCTTGTGGTTTGGCAGAAAACAACGTGCGCGTCTACCGAAACATGCATGTGCATGCTTAACAAGTGGTTTGGCACAAATCATTGAGCCTGTGCTGAAAAGAGCAGCATGGGCGTGCTTAGCACGTGATTTGGTAGAAATGCTCTTGCGCGCTCTGCCAAAAGCAGCATGTGCACGCATAACTTGGGGTTTGGCAGAAAACAACGTGCGCGTCAACAGAAAGATTCATTTGCTTGCTTAACAAGTGCTTTGGCAAAAATCCATGCGCGTGTGCTGAAAAGAGCAGCATGGGCGTGCTTGGCATGTACTTTGGCAGAAATCCACGTGCGCGCTTTGCCAAAAGCTGCATGTGCATGCTTAGCTTGTGGTTTGGCAGGAAACAACGTGCGCGTCTACCGAAAGATACATGTGCGTGCTTAACAAGTGGTTTGGCACAAATCCATGCGCGTGTGCTGAAAAGAGCAGCATGGGCGTGCTTAGCACGTGGTTTGGTAGAAATCCACGTGCGCGCTCTGCCAAACGCAGCATGTGTATGCCTAACTTACGATTTGGCAGAAAACAACGTGCGCGTCTACCAAAAGATGCATGTGCATGCTTAACAAGTGGTTTACCACAAATCGATGCGCGTCTGCTCAAAAGAGGGGCATGGGCGTGCTTGGCATGTCGTTTCGCAGAAATCCACATGCGCGCTCTGCCAAAAGCAGCATGTGCATGCTTAACTTGTGATTTGGCAGAAAGCAACGTGCGCGTCTACCAAAAGATGCATGTGCATACTTAACAAGTGGTTTACCACAAATCGATGCGCGTCTGCTGAAAAAAGGAGCATGGGCGTGCTTGGCACCTCGTTTGGCAGATATACACGTGCGCGCTCTGCCAAAAGCTGCATGTGCACGCTTAGCTTGTGGTTTGGCAGAAATCAACGTGCGCCTCTACCAAAAGATTTATGTGCATGCTTACCAAGTGGTTTGGCGCAAATCCATGCGCGTGCGCTGAAAAGAGCAGCATGGCCGTGCATAGCACGTGGTTTGGCAGAAATCCACGTGCGCGTCTACGAAAAGATGCATGTGCATGCTTAACCAGTAGTGTGGCGCAAATCCATGTGCGTGCAATGAAAAGAGCAGCATGGGCGTGCTTTTCAAGTGGTTTGGCAGAAATGCACGTGCACGCTCTGCCACAAGCTGCATGTGCATGCTTAGCTTGTGGTTTGGCAGAAAACAATGTGCGCGTCTACCGAAAGATGCATGTGCAGCCTTTACAAGAGGTTTGGCACAAATCCATGAGCCTGTGCTGAAAAGAGAGCATTGGCGTGCTTGGCATGTCGTTTGGCAGAAATCCACGTGCGCGAATTACCGAAAGCTGCATGTGCATGCTTAGCTTGTGGTTTGGCAGAAAACAATGTGCGCGTCTACCGAAAGATGCATGTGCATGCTTTACAAGTGGTTTGGCACAAATCCATGAGCCTGTGCTGAAAAGAGAAGCATGGGCGTGCTTGGCATGTCGTTTGGCAGAAATCCACGTGCGCGAATTACCGAAAGCTGCATGTGCATGCTTAGCTTGTGGTTTGGCAGAAAACAATGCGCGCGTCTACCGAAAGATGCATGTGCATGCTTTACAAGTGGTTTGGCACAAATACATGCGCGTGTGCTGAAAAGAGCAGCATGGGCGTGCTTAGCATGTGGTTTGATAGAAACCCACGTGCGCGCTCTGCCAAAAGCAGCATGTGTATGGCTAACTTGCGGTTTTGCAGAAAACAACGTGCGCGTCTACCAAAAGATGCATGTGCATGCTTAACAAGTTGTTTACCACAAATCGAAACGCGTGTGCTGAAAAGAGCGGCATGGGCGTGCTTGGCACGTTGTTAGGCTGAAATCCACGTGCGCGCTCTGCCAAAAGCTCCATGTGCAAGCTTAGCTTGTGGTTTGGCATAAAACAACGTGCGCGTCTACCAAAAGATGCATATGCATGCTTAACCAGTGGTGTGGCGCAAATCCATGCGCGTGCAATGGAAAGAGCAGCATGGGCGTGCTTTGCACTTGATTTGGTAGAAATCCACATGCGCGCTTTGCCAAGAGCAGCAGGTGCACGCATAACTTGGGGTTTGGCAGAAAACAACGTGCGCTTCAACGGAAAGATGCATTTCCTTAATTAACAAGGGCTTTGGCAAAAATCCATGCGCGTGTGCTGAAAAGAGAAGCATGGGCGTGCTTGGCATGTCGTTTGACAGAAGTCCACGTGCGCGCTTTGCCAAAAGCTGCATGTGCATGCGTAGCTTGTGGTTTGGCAGAAAACAACTTGCGCCTCTACGGAAAGATGCATGTGCTTGCTTAACAAGCGGTTTGGCACAAATCCATGCGCGTGTGCTGAAAGGAGCAGCATGGGCGTGCTTAGCACGTGGTTTGGTAGAAATCCACGTGCGCGCTCTGACAAAAGCAGCATGTGCATGCTTAACTTGCGATTTGGCAGAAAACAACGTGCGCGTCTACCAAAAGATGCATGTGCATGCTTAACAAGTGGTTTACCACAAATCGATGCGCGTCTGCTGAAAAGAGGAGCATGGGCGTGCTTGGCACGTCGTTTCGCAGAAATCCACGTGCGCGCTGTACCAAAAGCTGCATGTGAATGGCTAACTTGTAGTTTTGCAGAAAACAACGTGCGCGTCTACCAAAAGATGCATGTGCATGCTTAACAAGTTGTTTACCACAAATCGATGCGCGTGTGCAGAAATGAGCAGCATGGGCGTGCTTGGCACGTCTTACGGCAAAAATCCACGTGCGCGCTCTGCCGAAAGCTGCATTTGCAGGCTTTGCTTGTGGTTTGGCATAAAACAACGTGCGCGTCTACCAAAAGATGCATGTACATGCTTAACAAGTGGTTTGGCACAAATCCATGAGCCAAAGCTGAAAAGAGCAGCATGGGCGTGCTTAGCACGTGATTTGGTAGAAATCCACATGCGCGCTCTGCTAAAAGCAGCATGTGCACGCATAACTTGGAGTTTGGCCGAAAACAACGTGCGCGTCTACGTAAAGATTCATTTGCTTGCTTAACAATTGCTTTGGCAAAGTTCCATTGATGGCTATTGTTTCTTGGCGCAAGGGCCAGAAATGGCCAAAGAGCGCCATGACATTTGATTATGAATGCCAATGAGTATCGTTGAATATGGCGTGAAACGAGTGGCTGTATATTGGCCTAAAATATTCGCTATAGATGGTGTAAAATCTGTATCTATTAAAATAATGCCAATGAAAAGTGAGCTCTATGGTTGTAAAAGCACGTTGTGAATCAGTAGATACTAAAACGTGTTAATTTATAGCAGCACCAGTGCCTCTGCGGAGCCCTTCAGTGCAAGGGCTGCGAGGCATGTGCTTTGTGAGTGATTTCATTGCAGCTACAGCCTCTAGGCAGAAGCTGTGCTACAAATAGCCTGGCCAAATAATGTCTATTGTATTTGTTTCTTCTTAGAAGTTCAGTACTAATTTAAAATTAAATAGAGGGTCATTG
Source organism: Dermacentor variabilis (assembly GCF_050947875.1). Classification (NCBI taxonomy): domain Eukaryota; kingdom Metazoa; phylum Arthropoda; class Arachnida; order Ixodida; family Ixodidae; genus Dermacentor; species Dermacentor variabilis. The sequence continues at coordinate 206,465,635 of NC_134572.1, read as the reverse complement.
CCTAAAAAGAAGACTGGGTGTAAAGGCACATTATGACGGTATAAGAAAGGGAAGAACTTTTTTTCTCCCCCTTTCTAATAATGGGCACTGAACGAGAACATGAACGACTGCAAGTCTACTATGTTGGAGGATTAGTTCCAGTTAGAATATCCGAGTGACTGCTATAGGTATGCCCAATTCTTAATCTACAAAGCAGTACTTCCTGCTGTCTTGTTGTTTTCTCAGAGATCCAGTTTCCTATCTTCGGTTTGGTTAGGTGCAGTTTGTTGGATACCTGAGTGTCCCATTGCCAATATTTCCGTAGTTTATATTGTAAAAAAGGCTTAAGGTCTGTGTAGGGTTCAGATATATTGAAGTTTACATCACAAAAAGCTACAGATGTAGCCCTTTCGTCAGCAGCTACGTTGCCCTCTATGCCTCTATGGCCAGGCACCCAACAAAGAACAATTATTTGGTTCGACATGTATGCTGAGCATAGAAGATTGTAGACTTCATTAAGGATAGGGTTTTTGTGTTTTCGCAGACTTGATATGCCATTAACAACGCTTAATGAATCTGTGAATATGACAGCCTTTATTATACCTGTTTGTTTTATATGTTTCACAGCAGAGAGGATCGCGTATGGCTCCGCTGTGAAAATGCTGGTGTTTGGATTTAATGCACCGGACGTTGAGAATGACGGTCCGAGAGCTGCATAAGCTACACCATAAGTAGACTTTGAAGCGTCTGTATAAAACTCCGCGCAGGAGTACTTAGCCTGGAGTTCGAGTAAGTGTGAATGTATGTGTACCTCAGGCGCGTGTTTTGTTAATGCGACGAAAGACATATCACACTGGATATTCTGCCATTCCCAAGGTGGTGCAATGTTAGTGGGAGTCATTAGGACTGTTTCTTGATATTGAATACCAGTTTCATGAGCTAGTTGTTCTAAGCGCACAGCCAGAGGAGCTCGAACAGATGGGCGGTTATGGTGAAGTCTTGCAGAAGACAAGTCAAGGACAGTTGAGTAACACGGATGTTCGTCATTCGATTTACATTTTAAAAAGTAGGAGAAGCTTAGATACGTTCTGCGCAGATGTAACGAGCATTCGTTCGCCTCCACTTGCAGACTTTCCACAGGGCTTGTCCTAAATGCGCCTGTTGCCAGCCGTATGCCTAGATTGTGGACTGGGTCGAGGATTCTGAGAGCACTATCCGATGCGGATTGGTAAACCACGGCTCCATAGTCGAGGCGTGATCGTACAAGGCTCCTATATAGGCTAAGCAAACACCTCCTGTCACTGCCCCAGTTTGTTCGAGAAAGTAGCTTCAGCAGGTTCATTGTCTTCAGGCACTTCGCTTTGAGATATTTCAAATGTGGAATAAAATTAAGTTTTGAGTCCAAGATAATACCTAAAAATTAGTGTTCAAGGCTGACCGACAGTCGTTGTCCATTAAGGTGAATAGTGGGTCCTGGTGATATGCCTCTCTTGTTTGAGAAGAGAACACATATGCTTTTTTGAGGGTTAAATTTAAAACCATTTTCTTCTGACCACTTTGAGAGTTTGTTTAGGCCGAGCTGTAGCTGTCTCTCGCAGATGCTAAGATTGCACGATCTAAAAGCTATCCGTACATCGTCTACATAAACCGAGTAAAAGACTGTGCGAGGTATGACGGTGTGTAAGGAGTTCATTTTCACAATAAAGAGTGTACAGCTCAGCACTCCACCCTGCGGTACACCTGTCTCCGGTACGAATGATCGTGACTCCACATTGCCAACTCTAACACGAAACGTTCTGTCAGACAGGTAGCTTTCAATAATGGTCAGCAGGTTGCCCCGTATACCCATTCCAGAAAGATCCCGAAGGATCCCAAAGCGCCACGTGGTGTCATACGCCTTTTCCATATCAAGGAACACAGAAACGGCAAGCCGTTTGTGGATAAAGGCTTCACGGATGTACATTTCCATGCGGACAAGCTGGTCTGTCGTCGACCTGCCTTCCCTGAAACCGCATTGGTATGGGTCTAATATTTTGTTGGTTTCAAGATAGTAGAGCAAGCGTTTATTCACCATCTTTTCAAAGAGTTTGCATAGGCAGCTTGTCAACGCTATCGGTCTATAACTGTTTGCCAAGGAAGGGTCCTTACCCTGTTTCAAAATGGGAATTACAATGGCCTCTTTCCAGACAGAGGGAATCTGGCCAGAAGACCATATACCATTGTAAAGAAAAAGAAGAGTTTTTAGTGTTTCAGATGGCAAGTGTTTTAACATTTCATATATTATGCGGTCAGAGCCTGGGGCAGATTTGTTGCAGCCGTTTAGTGCTGCTTGAAGTTCTGCTATGCCAAATGGTCTATTATATACCTCACATTTTGCAGTTTTTTGTACTAATGGCTGCCGTTCTATTCGTGTTTTATGTCTTTGAAATGTGTCAGAATAGTGTGACGAACTGGATATGCGTTCAAAATGTGTGCCTAGATAGTTCGCCTGGTCTTCCATACTATCTCCCTGTGTATTTACTAAGGGTAGCGAGTAAGGTTGTCGGCCTTTGATTCTGTGCACTCTATTCCAGACTTTTGTCTCATCCGTGTGAGAGTTAATTCCTGATATATATTTTTGCCAACACTCTCTTCTAGCTTGTCGGCGCGTTCTCCTTCCCTGAGATTTGACATGCTAGAAATTAACAAGGTTTTCTGCAGTTGGAGAATCGCGGAGCAACCCCCATGCTTTGTTCTGCTTTTTACGCGCGTTACGACACTCCTCGTTCCACAACGGAACACGGCGCTTGTTAGATGATCCCTTTGTTTCTGGGATACATTTGGTTGCGGCATCAATCAGAAAAAAGGTGAAGTATCCAACCGCAGATTCTAGGCTTAGAGCACAGATGTCAGTCCACGATATGAGAGTAATTTTTGAGAGCTGTTCCCAGTCAGCTGAATCAGTTTTCCACCGAGGAAACTGTGGGGGACATTCATTCATCTTCGGTGTAGATAGAATTATCGGGAAATGGTCGCTACCGTATGGATTTCCAATAACATTCCATTCAAGATCAGGTAAAAGGGTGGGAGATGCAATACTGAGGTCTATAGAGGAATAGGTTTTATGTGCAGTATTATAATATGTAGGTGCCTTAATATTCAAAAGGCATGCACCAGATGAAAAGAGAAACTGTTCAATCAGTCGACCTCGCACATCGCAATGAGAGTCGCCCCATAGGTTGGTGTGTGCATTTAAATCTCCTAGAACCAAATAGGGTTGGGGTAATTGATCTATTAATTTATGGAATTCATGTTTATGGAGCTGATAATGCGGAGGTATATACAGAGAGCAGACGGTAATAGGTTTGTTTAGAAGTATGGCTCGAACGGCCACTGCCTCTAGGGGCGTTTGTAGTTGTAGATGTTGCCACGCTATACCTTTGTCGATTATAATGGCTACACCGCCAGATGATGCGATGGCATCATCACGATCTTTACGAAAAATAACATAATGACGAAGAAAGTTAGTGTGTTTAGATTTAAGATGGGTTTCCTGTACACACAGCACTTTTGGAGTGAGTTCGTAGAGAAGTTCTTGAACATCATCAAGGTTTCTGAGGAGACTTCTGACGTTCCACTGCATAATTAGCGTGTCCATAATGAAGTTAATTTGGTGCTGTGTCTACGGAAATAGAAGTTATGCCTTAGATTACAGAGCTCTTTCGAGGCCCTGTAAACGGGGTTTTCCTTTTTCTGAAGCGCTCGAGGGAGCCTCGCCGCTCCTTAGGCGCTTGTTGCTCCTTGAGGGTAGGTGTAGTGTCCATTGCCTCTAGTGAGGCGCCGGACACGTGCTCTTGCGAGCGAGAAGTTACCAGCGAGGGTCCCACCTTGGAGGGCAAGACAACTGCGCCCACCAGCCCGGAGGTCGATGGGGCTCCCTGAGGGATTTGGCTGCGCCGGCTGTTGCCAGCGCTGGAAGGGGTCGGGGAGGGTGGGGCAGCCTCGGCTGCGCCCACCTTCGAGGTCGATGGCCCCGACTGCTGTGTTGGCGTAGCAGCGTCAGCTGCGGCCGCCGGGGGGGCGGATGGCGTCACTGCCGCCTCACTGGGTGTTGTTCGGACAGCCGCCGGAGACCGTTGTAGCGCTGCCCCCTGACCCGCCACTTCGGCAAAACTAGCCTTAGGAAGGTATGTATCCCGCCTGCGTGCCTCTTTGAATGATATGTTTTCTTTTACTTAGATAGTGACTATTTCTTTTTCTTTCTTCCAAGACGAGCATGACCGCGAGTATGCGGCATGCTCGCCATCACAGTTCACGCAGTGTGGAGCGTTTTCGCACGTTTCAGAGGCATGGTCACGGGAACTACATTTTGCACATGTCTGGTGGCCTCGGCAGTTCTGTGAGCTGTGGCCGAATCGCTGGCACTTAAAGCATCGTAGGGGATTTGGAATGTACGGTCTCACTCGGATTTTCACATACCCTGTCTCGATAGCGTCGGGTAGGTTGCTTGAGCCAAATGTAAGTATTAGGTGCATGGTGTTGATTTCTTTTCCGTCACGTCTTATTTTAATTCTCTTAACATTGATCACGTTCTGATCGTTCCTACCCTCTAGTAGTTCAGCTTCAGACAATTCTAGCAGATCAGCGTCGGATACAACGCCACGGGTAGTATTCATGGTACGGTGTGGGGTCACTGTGAGTGGAACACCCCCAAAAGATACAAGTTTGGACAGTTTTTCATATTGTTTCTCATCGCGGAGCTCTAGGAGAAGATCACCGCTAGCCATTTTCAATGCTTTGTATCCAGGACCGAATACTTCCGTCAGAGTTTTCGAGACAACGAAAGGCGAGATCATTCTTACTGTCTTCTCAGGCTTATCAGAGTGGATGACATGAAAGCGGGGAAAGTTCTGTGTACGATTGCCAAAAAACTTAAAGACATCTTCGGTGCGCCCTCGTTTCTGAGGGCGATCAGCAAGTTTGGGGAAAGAAGTTTCCATGAAAATGTATAAAAATTTGGCAACAGCGCCGACCACCCACCACGGAGCCCAACGAGGGGACGCTGCAGAGCTTGCATGCAAGTCTGCACGACGCCAGCCGTTCGCCGCCACTATAACCAAATATGGTGTACCCAAGATTGGATAGCCACACAGGGTTAACCCTTGCCGCCAAGAAGACGGAAGTAAATAGAAGAGAGAAGAAGACAGGAAAGATGTAAAGTGAGAGATAAAGACGAAGGTTTGAGAAGAGAGAGACAGGAAAAGGCGACTACCGATTTCCCCCGCGTGGGTCCGTCCGGGGGTGCCGTCTGCGTGAAGCAGAGGCCAAAGAGGCGTGTTGCCTCCGCCGGGGGGCCTTAAAGGTCAGCGCACCCGGCATTGGCTCAACCCCCAGGATTCCCCTTTCCCCGGACACGGCTAAGCCGCGCACGGCTACACGCGGGAGGGTCCAACCCTCGTGTGCTCGGGTCCGTGGTGTCGCAACACACCAAACGCCTGCTTGCGCAGACGCCCCTGCGGGGTTGGCAAAGATCCATGAGCCTGTGCTGAAAAGAGAAGCATATGCGTGCTCGGCATGTCGTTTGGCAGAAATCCACGTGCGCGCTTTGCCAAAAGCAGCATGTGCATGCTTAACTTGTGATTTGACAGAAAACGTGCGCGTCTACCAAAAGATGCATGTGCATGCTTAACAAGTGGTTTACCACAAATCGATGCGCGTCTGCTGCAAAGAGGAGCATGGGCTTGCTTGGCATGTTGTTTAGCAGAAATCCACGTGCGCGCTCTGTCACAAGCAGCATATGCATGCTTAGCTTGTGGTTTGGCAGGAAACAACGTGCGCGTCTACCGAAAGATGCATGTGCGTGCTTAACAAGTGGTTTGGCACAAATCTATGCGCGTGTGCTGAAAAGAGCAGCATGGGCGTGCTTAGCACGTGGTTTGGTAGAAATCCACGTGCGCGCTCTACCAAAAGCAGCATGTGTATGGCTAACTTGCGGTTTTGCAGAAAACAACGTGCGCGTCTATCAAAAGATGCATGTGCATGCTTAACAAGTTGTTTACCACAAATCGAAACGCGTGTGCTGAAAAGAGCAGCTTGGGCGTGCTTGGCACGTTGTTAGGCAGAAATCCACGTGCGTGCTCTGCCAAAAGCTGCATGTGCAAGCTTAGCTTGTGGTTTGGCATAAAACAACGTGCGCGTCCACCAACAGATCCATGTGCATGCTTAACCAGTGGTGTGGCGCAAATCCATGCGCGTGCAATGGAAAGAGCAGCATGGGCGTGCTTAGTACTTGATTTGGTAGAAATCCACATGTGCGCTGTGCCAAAAGCAGCATGTGCACGTATAACTTGGGGTTTGGCAGAAAACAACGTGCGCTTCAACGGAAAGATGCATTTCCTTACTTAACAAGTGCTTTGGCAAAAATCCATGTGCGTGTGCTGAAAAGAGCAGCATGGGTGTGCTTGGAATGTCGTTTGGCAGAAATCCACGTGCGCGCTTTGCCAAAAGCTGCAGGTGCATGCTTAGCTTGTAGTTTGGCAGAAAACAACTTGCGCCTCTACGGAAAGATGCATGTGCTTGCTTAACAAGCGGTTTGGCACAAATCCATGCGCGTGTGCTGAAAAGAGCAGCATGGGCGTGCTTAGCACGTGGTTTGGTAGAAATCCACGTGCGCGCTCTGACAAAAGCAGCATGTGCATGCTTAACTTGCGATTTGGCAGAAAACAACGTGCGCGTTTACCAAAAAATGCATGTGCATGCTTAACATGTGGTGTACCACAAATCGATGCGCGTCTGCAGGAAAGAGGAGCATGGGCGTGCTTGGCAGGTCGTTTCGCAGAAATCCACATGCGCGCTCTGCCAAAAGCTGCATGTGCATGCTTAGCTTGCTGTTCGGCAGAAAACAACGTGCGCATCAGCCGAAAGATGCATATGCATGCTTAAGTGCTTTGGCACAAATCGATGCTCGTGTGCAGAAAAGAGCAGCACGGGCGTGCCTTAGAACGTGGTTTGGTCGAAATCCATGTGCACGCTCAGCCAAAAGCAGCATGTGCATGCTTAGCTTGTGGTTTGGCAGAAATCAACGTGCGCGTCTGCCAAAAGATGCATATGCATTCTTAATAAGTGGTTATGCACAAATCGATGCGCCTGCGCTGAAAAGAGAAGCATCGGCGTGCTTGGCATGTCGTTTGGCAGAAATCCACGTGCGCGCTTTGCCAAAAGCTGCATGTGCATGCTTAGCTTGTAGTTTGGCAGAAAACAACTTGCGCCTCTACGGAAAGATTCATTTGCTTGCTTAACAATTGCTTTGGCAAAGTTCCATTGATGGCTATTGTTTCTTGGCGCAAGGGCCAGAAATGGCCAAAGAGCGCCATGACATTTGATTATGAATGCCAATGAGTATCGTTGAATATGGCGTGAAACGAGTGGCTGTATATTGGCCTAAAATATTCGCTATAGATGGTGTAAAATCTGTATCTATTAAAATAATGCCAATGAAAAGTGAGCTCTATGGTTGTAAAAGCACGTTGTGAATCAGTAGATACTAAAACGTGTTAATTTATAGCAGCACCAGTGCCTCTGCGGAGCCCTTCAGTGCAAGGGCTGCGAGGCATGTGCTTTGTGAGTGATTTCATTGCAGCTACAGCCTCTAGGCAGAAGCTGTGCTACAAATAGCCTGGCCAAATAATGTCTATTGTATTTGTTTCTTCTTAGAAGTTCAGTACTAATTTAAAATTAAATAGAGGGTCATTGCCTAAAAAGAAGACTGGGTGTAAAGGCACATTATGACGGTATAAGAAAGGGAAGAACTTTTTTTCTCCCCCTTTCTAATAATGGGCACTGAACGAGAACATGAACGACTGCAAGTCTACTATGTTGGAGGATTAGTTCCAGTTAGAATATCCGAGTGACTGCTATAGGTATGCCCAATTCTTAATCTACAAAGCAGTACTTCCTGCTGTCTTGTTGTTTTCTCAGAGATCCAGTTTCCTATCTTCGGTTTGGTTAGGTGCAGTTTGTTGGATACCTGAGTGTCCCATTGCCAATATTTCCGTAGTTTATATTGTAAAAAAGGCTTAAGGTCTGTGTAGGGTTCAGATATATTGAAGTTTACATCACAAAAAGCTACAGATGTAGCCCTTTCGTCAGCAGCTACGTTGCCCTCTATGCCTCTATGGCCAGGCACCCAACAAAGAACAATTATTTGGTTCGACATGTATGCTGAGCATAGAAGATTGTAGACTTCATTAAGGATAGGGTTTTTGTGTTTTCGCAGACTTGATGTGCCATTAACAACGCTTAATGAATCTGTGTATATGACAGCCTTTATTATACCTGTTTGTTTTATATGTTTCACAGCAGAGAGGATCGCGTATGCCTCCGCTGTGAAAATGCTGGTGTTTGGATTTAATGCACCGGACGTTGAGAATGACGGTCCGAGAGCTGCATAAGCTACACCATAAGTAGACTTTGAAGCGTCTGTATAAAACTCCGCGCAGGAGTACTTAGCCTGGAGTTCGAGTAAGTGTGAATGTATGTGTACCTCAGGCGCGTGTTTTGTTAATGCGACGAAAGACATATCACACTGGATATTCTGCCATTCCCAAGGTGGTGCAATGTTAGTGGGAGTCATTAGGACTGTTTCTCGATATTGAATACCAGTTTCATGAGCTAGTTGTTCTAAGCGCACAGCCAGAGGAGCTCGAACAGATGGGCGGTTATGGTGAAGTCTTGCAGAAGACAAGTCAAGGACAGTTGAGTAACACGGATGTTCGTCATTCGATTTACATTTTAAAAAGTAGGAGAAGCTTAGATACGTTCTGCGCAGATGTAACGAGCATTCGTTCGCCTCCACTTGCAGACTTTCCACAGGGCTTGTCCTAAATGCGCCTGTTGCCAGCCGTATGCCTAGATTGTGGACTGGGTCGAGGATTCTGAGAGCACTATCCGATGCGGATTGGTAAACCACGGCTCCATAGTCGAGGCGTGATCGTACAAGGCTCCTATATAGGCTAAGCAAACACCTCCTGTCACTGCCCCAGTTTGTTCGAGAAAGTAGCTTCAGCAGGTTCATTGTCTTCAGGCACTTCGCTTTGAGATATTTCAAATGTGGAATAAAATTAAGTTTTGAGTCCAAGATAATACCTAAAAATTAGTGTTCAAGGCTGACCGACAGTCGTTGTCCATTAAGGTGAATAGTGGGTCCTGGTGATATGCCTCTCTTGTTTGAGAAGAGAACACATGTGCTTTTTTGAGGGTTAAATTTAAAACCATTTTCTTCTGACCACTTTGAGAGTTTGTTTAGGCCGAGCTGTAGCTGTCTCTCGCAGATGCTAAGATTGCACGATCTAAAAGCTATCCGTACATCGTCTACATAAACCGAGTAAAAGACTGTGCGAGGTATGACGGTGTGTAAGGAGTTCATTTTCACAATAAAGAGTGTACAGCTCAGCACTCCACCCTGCGGTACACCTGTCTCCTGTACGAATGATCGTGACTCCACATTGCCAACTCTAACACGAAACGTTCTGTCAGACAGGTAGCTTTCAATAATGGTCAGCAGGTTGCCCCGTATACCCATTCCAGAAAGATCCCGAAGGATCCCAAAGCGCCACGTGGTGTCATACGCCTTTTCCATATCAAGGAACACAGAAACGGCAAGCCGTTTGTGGATAAAGGCTTCACGGATGTACATTTCCATGCGGACAAGCTGGTCTGTCGTCGACCTGCCTTCCCTGAAACCGCATTGGTATGGGTCTAATATTTTGTTGGTTTCAAGATAGTAGAGCAAGCGTTTATTCACCATCTTTTCAAAGAGTTTGCATAGGCAGCTTGTCAACGCTATCGGTCTATAACTGTTTGCCAAGGAAGGGTCCTTACCCTGTTTCAAAATGGGAATTACAATGGCCTCTTTCCAGACAGAGGGAATCTGGCCAGAAGACCATATACCATTGTAAAGAAAAAGAAGAGTTTTTAGTGTTTCAGATGGCAAGTGTTTTAACATTTCATATATTATGCGGTCAGAGCCTGGGGCAGATTTGTTGCAGCCGTTTAGTGCTGCTTGAAGTTCTGCTATGCCAAATGGTCTATTATATACCTCACATTTTGCAGTTTTTTGTACTAATGGCTGCCGTTCTATTCGTGTTTTATGTCTTTGAAATGTGTCAGAATAGTGTGACGAACTGGATATGCGTTCAAAATGTGTGCCTAGATAGTTCGCCTGGTCTTCCATACTATCTCCCTGTGTATTTACTAAGGGTAGCGAGTAAGGTTGTCGGCCTTTGATTCTGTGCACTCTATTCCAGACTTTTGTCTCATCCGTGTGAGAGTTAATTCCTGATATATATTTTTGCCAACACTCTCTTCTAGCTTGTCGGCGCGTTCTCCTTCCCTGAGATTTGACATGCTAGAAATTAACAAGGTTTTCTGCAGTTGGAGAATCGCGGAGCAACCCCCATGCTTTGTTCTGCTTTTTACGCGCGTTACGACACTCCTCGTTCCACAACGGAACACGGCGCTTGTTAGATGATCCCTTTGTTTCTGGGATACATTTGGTTGCGGCATCAATCAGAAAAAAGGTGAAGTATCCAACCGCAGATTCTAGGCTTAGAGCACAGATGTCAGTCCACGATATGAGAGTAATTTTTGAGAGCTGTTCCCAGTCAGCTGAATCAGTTTTCCACCGAGGAAACTGTGGGGGACATTCATTCATCTTCGGTGTAGATAGAATTATCGGGAAATGGTCGCTACCGTATGGATTTCCAATAACATTCCATTCAAGATCAGGTAAAAGGGTGGGAGATGCAATACTGAGGTCTATAGAGGAATAGGTTTTATGTGCAGTATTATAATATGTAGGTGCCTTAATATTCAAAAGGCATGCACCAGATGAAAAGAGAAACTGTTCAATCAGTCGACCTCGCACATCGCAATGAGAGTCGCCCCATAGGTTCGTGTGTGCATTTAAATCTCCTAGAACCAAATAGGGTTGGGGTAATTGATCTATTAATTTATGGAATTCATGTTTATGGAGCTGATAATGCGGAGGTATATACAGAGAGCAGACGGTAATAGGTTTGTTTAGAAGTATGGCTCGAACGGCCACTGCCTCTAGGGGCGTTTGTAGTTGTAGATGTTGCCACGCTATACCTTTGTCGATTATAATGGCTACACCGCCAGATGATGCGATGGCATCATCACGATCTTTACGAAAAATAACATAATGACGAAGAAAGTTAGTGTGTTTAGATTTAAGATGGGTTTCCTGTACACACAGCACTTTTGGAGTGAGTTCGTAGAGAAGTTCTTGAACATCATCAAGGTTTCTGAGGAGACTTCTGACGTTCCACTGCATAATTAGCGTGTCCATAATGAAGTTAATTTGGTGCTGTGTCTACGGAAATAGAAGTTATGCCTTAGATTACAGAGCTCTTTCGAGGCCCTGTAAACGGGGTTTTCCTTTTTCTGAAGCGCTCGAGGGAGCCTCGCCGCTCCTTAGGCGCTTGTTGCTCCTTGAGGGTAGGTGTAGTGTCCATTGCCTCTAGTGAGGCGCCGGACACGTGCTCTTGCGAGCGAGAAGTTACCAGCGAGGGTCCCACCTTGGAGGGCAAGACAACTGCGCCCACCAGCCCGGAGGTCGATGGGGCTCCCTGAGGGATTTGGCGGCGCCGGCTGTTGCCAGCGCTGGAAGGGACCGGGGAGGTTGCGCGCCCACCTTCGAGGTCGATGGCCCCGACTGCTGTGTCGGCGTAGCAGCGTCAGCTGCGGCCGCCGGGGGGGCGGATGGCGTCACTGCCGCCTCACTGGGTGTTGTTCGGACAGCCGCCGGAGACCGTTGTAGCGCTGCCCCCTGACCCGCCACTTCGGCAAAACTAGCCTTAGGAAGGTATGTAACCCGCCTGCGTGCCTCTTTGAATGATATGTTTTCTTTTACTTAGATAGTGACTATTTCTTTTTCTTTCTTCCAAGACGAGCATGACCGCGAGTATGCGGCATGCTCGCCATCACAGTTCACGCAGTGTGGAGCGTTTTCGCACGTTTCAGAGGCATGGTCACGGGAACTACATTTTGCACATGTCTGGTGGCCTCGGCAGTTCTGTGAGCTGTGGCCGAATCGCTGGCACTTAAAGCATCGTAGGGGATTTGGAATGTACGGCCTCACTCGGATTTTCACATACCCTGTCTCGATAGCGTCGGGTAGGTTGCTTGAGCCAAATGTAAGTATTAGGTGCATGGTGTTGATTTCTTTTCCGTCACGTCTTATTTTAATTCTCTTAACATTGATCACGTTCTGATCCTTCCTACCCTCTAGTAGTTCAGCTTCAGACAATTTTAGCAGATCAGCATCGGATACAACGCCACGGGTAGTATTCATGGTACGGTGTGGGGTCACTGTGAGTGGAACACCCCCAAAAGATACAAGTTTGGACAGTTTTTCATATTGTTTCTCATCGCGGAGCTCTAGGAGAAGATCACCGCTAGCCATTTTCAATGCTTTGTATCCAGGACCGAATACTTCCGTCAGAGTTTTCGAGACAACGAAAGGCGAGATCATTCTTACTGTCTTCTCAGGCTTATCAGAGTGGATGACATGAAAGCGGGGAAAGTTCTGTGTACGATTGCCAAAAAACTTAAAGACATCTTCGGTGCGCCCTCGTTTCTGAGGGCGATCAGCAAGTTTGGGGAAAGAAGTTTCCATGAAAATGTATAAAAATTTGGCAACAGCGCCGACCACCCACCACGGAGCCCAACGAGGGGACGCTGCAGAGCTTGCATGCAAGTCCGCACGACGCCAGCCGTTCGCCGCCACTATAACCAAATATGGTAAACCCAAGATTGGATAGCCACACAGGGTTAACCCTTGCCGCCAAGAAGACGGAAGTAAATAGAAGAGAGAAGAAGACAGGAAAGATGTAAAGTGAGAGATAAAGACGAAGGTTTCAGAAGAGAGAGACAGGAAAAGGCGACTACCGATTTCCCCCGCGTGAGTCCGTCCGGGGGTGCCGTCTGCGTGAAGCAGAGGCCAAAGAGGCGTGTTGCCTCCGCCGGGGGGCCTTAAAGGTCAGCGCACCCGGCATTGGCTCAACCCCCAGGATTCCCCTTTCCCCGGACACGGCTAAGCCGCGCACGGCTACACGCGGGAGGGTCCAACCCTCGTGTGCTCGGGTCCGTGGTTTCGCAACACACCAAACGCCTGCTTGCGCAGACGCCCCTGCGGGGTTGGCAAAGATCCATGAGCCTGTGCTGAAAAGAGAAGCATATGCGTGCTCGGCATGTCGTTTGGCAGAAATCCACGTGCGCGCTTTGCCAAAAGCAGCATGTGCATGCTTAACTTGTGATTTGACAGAAAACGTGCGCGGCTACCAAAAGATGCATGTGCATGCTTAACAAGTGGTTTACCACAAATCGATGCGCGTCTGCTGCAAAGAGGAGCATGGGCTTGCTTGGCATGTTGTTTAGCAGAAATCCACGTGCGCGCTCTGTCACAAGCAGCATATGCATGCTTAGCTTGTGGTTTGGCAGGAAACAACGTGCGCGTCTACCGAAAGATGCATGTGCGTGCTTAACAAGTGGTTTGGCACAAATCCATGCGCGTGTGCTGAAAAGAGCAGCATGGGCGTGCTTAGCACGTGGTTTGGTAGAAATCCACGTGCGCGCTCTACCAAAAGCAGCATGTGTATGGCTAACTTGCGGTTTTGCAGAAAACAACGTGCGCGTCTATCAAAAGATGCATGTGCATGCTTAACAAGTTGTTTACCACAAATCGAAACGCGTGTGCTGAAAAGAGCAGCTTGGGCGTGCTTGGCACGTTGTTAGGCAGAAATCCACGTGCGTGCTCTGCCAAAAGCTGCATGTGCAAGCTTAGCTTGTGGTTTGGCATAAAACAACGTGCGCGTCCACCAACAGATCCATGTGCATGCTTAACCAGTGGTGTGGCGCAAATCCATGCGCGTGCAATGGAAAGAGCAGCATGGGCGTGCTTAGCACTTGATTTGGTAGAAATCCACATGTGCGCTGTGCCAAAAGCAGCATGTGCACGTATAACTTGGGGTTTGGCAGAAAACAACGTGCGCTTCAACGGAAAGATGCATTTCCTTACTTAACAAGTGCTTTGGCAAAAATCCATGTGCGTGTGCTGAAAAGAGCAGCATGGGTGTGCTTGGAATGTCGTTTGGCAGAAATCCACGTGCGCGCTTTGCCAAAAGCTGCAGGTGCATGCTTAGCTTGTAGTTTGGCAGAAAACAACTTGCGCCTCTACGGAAAGATGCATGTGCTTGCTTAACAAGCGGTTTGGCACAAATCCATGCGCGTGTGCTGAAAAGAGCAGCATGGGCGTGCTTAGCACGTGGTTTGGTAGAAATCCACGTGCGCGCTCTGACAAAAGCAGCATGTGCATGCTTAACTTGCGATTTGGCAGAAAACAACGTGCGCGTTTACCAAAAAATGCATGTGCATGCTTAACATGTGGTGTACCACAAATCGATGCGCGTCTGCAGTAAAGAGGAGCATGGGCGTGCTTGGCAGGTCGTTTCGCAGAAATCCACATGCGCGCTCTGCCAAAAGCTGCATGTGCATGCTTAGCTTGCTGTTCGGCAGAAAACAACGTGCGCATCAACCGAAAGATGCATATGCATGCTTAAGTGCTTTGGCACAAATCGATGCTCGTGTGCAGAAAAGAGCAGCACGGGCGTGCCTTAGAACGTGGTTTGGTCGAAATCCATGTGCACGCTCAGCCAAAAGCAGCATGTGCATGCTTAGCTTGTGGTTTGGCAGAAATCAACGTGCGCGTCTGCCAAAAGATGCATATGCATTCTTAATAAGTGGTTATGCACAAATCGATGCGCCTGCGCTGAAAAGAGAAGCATCGGCGTGCTTGGCATGTCGTTTGGCAGAAATCCACGTGCGCGCTTTGCCAAAAGCTGCATGTGCATGCTTAGCTTGTAGTTTGGCAGAAAACAACTTGCGCCTCTACGGAAAGATGCATGTGCTTGCTTAACAAGTGGTTTGGCACAAATCCATGCGCGTGTGCTGAAAAGACCAGCATGGGCGTGCATAGCACGTGGTTTGGTAGAAATCCACGTGCGCGCTCTGCAAAAGCAGCATGTGCATGCTTAACTTGTGATTTGGCAGAAAACAACGTGCGCGTCTACCAAAAAATGCATGTGCATGTTTAACATGTGGTGTACCCAAATCGATGCGCGTCTGCAGGAAAGAGGAGCATGGTCGTGCTTGGCAGGTCGTTTCGCAGAAATCCACATGCGCGCTCTGCCAAAAGCTGCATGTGCATGCTTAGCTTGTGGTTCGGCAGAAAACAACGTGCGCATCAACCGAAAGATGCATGGGCATGCTTAAGAAGTGCTTTGGCACAAATAGGTGCGCGTGTGCTGAAAAGAGCGGCATGGGCGTGCTTAGCACGTGTTTGTTAGAAATCCACGTGCGCGCTCAGCCAAAAGCAGCATATGCATGCTTAGCTTGTGGTTTGGCAGAAATTAACGTGCCCGTGTCTAGCAAAAGATGCATGTGCATGCTTAACCGGCGGTTTGACGCAAATCCATGCGCGTGTGATGAAAAGAGCAGCATGGGCGTCGTTGGCATGTCGTTTGGCAGAAATCCACGTGCGCGATTTGCCAAAAGCTGCATGTGCATGCTTAGGTTGTCGTTTGGCAGAAAGCAACTTGCGCCTCTACGGAAAGATGCATGTGCTTGCTTAGCAAGCGGTTTGGCACAAATCCATGCGCGTTTGCTGAAAAGAGCAGCATGGGCGTGCTTAGCAAATGGTTTGGTAGAAATCCATGTGGCGCTCCGCCAAAAGCAGCCTCTGCATGCTTAACTTGCGGTTTGGCAGAAAACAACGTGCGCGCTCTGCCAAACGCTGCATGTGCATGCTTAGCTTGTGGTTTGGCAGAAAACAACGTGCGCGTCTACCAAAAGATGCATGTGCCTGCTTAACAAGTGCTTTGGCGCAAATCTATGCGCCTGCGTTGAAATGAGCAGCATGGGCGTGCATAGCACGTGGTTTGCCAGAAATTCACGTGCGCGCTCTGCCAAAAGCTGCATGTGCATGTTTAGCTTGTGGTTTGGCAGAAAACAACGTGCGCATCTACCGAAAGATGCCTGTGCATGCTTAACAAGTGGTTTGGCAGAAATTCATGCGCGTGTGCTGAAAAAAGCAGCATGAGCATGCTTAGCACGTGGTTTGTTAGAAATCCACGTGCGCGCTGTGGCAGAAGCTACATGTGCATGCTTAACTTGTGGTCTGCCAGAAAACAACGTGCGCGTCTACGGAAAGATGCATGTGCAAGCTTAACAGGTGGTTTGCACAAATCCATGCGCGTGTGCTGAAAAGTACAGCATGGGCGTGCTTAGCATGTGGTTTGGTAAAAATCCACATGCGCACTCTGCCCAAAGCAGCATGTGCATGGCTAACTTGCGGTTTTGCAGAAAACAACGTGCGCATCTACCGAAAGATGCCTGTGCATGCTTAACAAGTGGTTTGGCAGAAATTCATGCGCGTGTGCTGAAAAAAGCAGCATGAGCATGCTTAGCACGTGGTTTGTTAGAAATCAACGTGCGCGCTGTGGCAAAAGCTACATGTGCATGCTTAACTTGTGGTCTGCCAGAAAACAACGTGCGCGTCTACGGAAAGATGCATGTGCAAGCTTAACAGGTGGTTTGCACAAATCCATGCGCGTGTGCTGAAAAGAACAGCATGGGCGTGCTTAGCATGTGGTTTGGTAAAAATCCACATGCGCACTCTGCCCAAAGCAGCATGTGCATGGCTAACTTGCGGTTTTGCAGAAAACAACGTGCGCGTCTACCAAAAGATGCATGTGCATGCTTAACAAGTTGTTTACCACAAATCGAAACGCGTGTGCTGAAAAGAGCAGCATGGGCGTGCCTTAGAACGTGGTTTGGTAGAAATCCACGTGCGCGCTCAGCCAAAAGCAGCATGTGCATGCTTAGCGTGTGGTTTGGCAGAAATCAACGTGCGCGTCTACCAAAAGATGCATGTGCATACTTAATAAGTGGTTTACCACAAATCGATGCGCCTGCGCTGAAAAGAGCACCATGGGCGTGCTTGGCCCGTCGCTTGGCAGAAATCCACGTGCGCGCTCTGCCAAAAGCTGCGTGTGCATGCATAACTTGTGGTTTGGCAGAGTCTGCGTAAGCAGGCCTTTGGTGTGTTGCGACACCACGTACCCGAGCACACGAGGGTTGGACCCTCCCGCGTGTAGCCGTGCGCGGCTCAGCCGTGTCCGGGGAAAGGGGGATCCTGGAGGTTGAGCTGATGTCGGGTGTTCGGTCCTTTAAGGCCCCCCGGCGGAGGCAACACACCTCTTTTGCCTCTGCTTCACGTAGACGGCACCCCCGGACTGACCCATCCGGGGGATATCGGTAGTCGCCTTTTCCTGTCTCTTTCTTCTCAAACCTTCGTCTTTATCTCTCACTTTATATCTTTCCTGTCTTCTTCTCTCTTCCATTTACTTCCTTTCTCCACGGTTCCAAGGGTTAACCTTGTGTGGATATCCTACCTTGGATACACCATATTGGGTTATAGTGATGGCGTACGGCTGACGTCGTGCAGGCTTGTACACAAGCTGTGCCGCGTCCCCTCATTGGGCTCCGTGGTGGGCGGACGGCGCTGTTGCCGAACATACACATTTTCCTATGGCAGCGCAAGCCTCTGTTGTTTATGATCGGCGTCTGAAGAGATGCCGCAAGAAGTACCATTTCAATTTTCCTTTCAAAGCAGCGCCCCAAAATTTCCAGAGTACTATGTAGTGCATAGTGAAAGCAACATATCGGTAAGGAAAGTCGCTCCATTTCTGGTAGCGAAGTGTCTGAAAGACAAAATCGGTCCAACATACAAAGCATCCAAAATGTCTAGCGGGGACCTCCTCCTAGAACTGAATAACAAAGATCAAGCAGATAAGCTCTCTGAACTTACCAGTATTGGCGACGCGGCAGTGACTGTTTCAGCCCACAGAACACTTAATACAAGCAGGGGAGTAATATCTGAAGAAGACTTTATTGGCTTAAGTGACGAGGAACTGGTAAAAGGTTTCCAGGAACAAAATGTGACAAAGGTACAAAGAATAGTAATCCGTAGAAACGACCAAGAAATCCCCACCAAACATGTCATACTTACATTTGGTACAAGCGTAATGCCTACCTCTCTGAATGCAGGGTACGTAAAAGTAAATGTCAGGCCATATATCCCGAACCCAAGACGGTGTTTCAAGTGTCAAAGGTTCGGACATGCTTCACATGCATGCCGAGGCCAAACAACCTGTGCTAAATGCAGCTCAAATGATCATCAATCTGAAAACTGCACTTCTTCCCCACATTGTATTAACTGCAAGGGAGACCATCCAGCCTACTCACGGTCTTGCCCATGCTGGAAAAAAGAAAAAGAAGTAATAGCACTAACTGTCAAAGAAAAAATATCATTCTTTGAAGCCAGAAAGCGGCTATCGTATCTTCCGCGAAGAAGTTACGCCGATGTGACGCAGTCGGGGGCAGCGTCACAGAGGCCTCCGGAGTCCGCAGCGGTGGTGCAGTGACTCCTCCCGCCCCCGTGATGGAAGCAGCCGACGCTGCTCCTTCCTCTCCCAAGGCCCTGCAAACACCCGCCCCGCAGGACCCTAAGATCAAACGAACTCCAAGGCCCGAGGCACGTGTCTCGGCGCCAAACTCTCGGTCCTCCAGCGCCTCAGAGAGAGCGATGGAGGCCGACACAAAAACTCCGGTGTCATTGACACCGAAGGACAAGCGCTCTCTCGAGCGCGGTAAGAGGGACAAAATCCCAGTAACCATTCAAAATAAGAAAGCTATAACCTAAAGGTTATCGCTCATTTGTATCAGCCTTCTTAATCCATGTCACCTATAATCCCACCTCTTACTTTTCCGTAGTGCCATTTCTGACCTTTCAATTTCAATATGGCTTTTATTATCCATTGGAATTGTAGAGGCCTTTTACACAACTTAGGTGACATCAAAGACTTGTTATGTAACTTCTCTCCTGTGGCCTTGTGCATACAAGAAACAAACTTAGGCGAAAAGCACAAAAACATTTTAAAAGGATTCACTGTTGTACGGCGCGATAGTACTCAGGCGAACCGGCTTTCGGGTGGCGCAGCTATAGTTCTACGGAACGGCATTGTAGCTAGAGAAGTTACCATTAATACTCACTTGGAAGCCATTGCTGTCATAGTTTTAGCACATAAAACCATTACTATTTCTTCAATGTATATTCCACCACATCCCCATTTTGCTGTAGGAGATCTGGAGTCAGCTTTTAAACCAGCTACCCAAACATTTTTTAATAGCAGGTGATTTTAACGCTCATAACATATTATGGGGTAGCAAAACAACTGACACCAGGGGACAAACACTTGAAGATTTTATCCTGACTAACGAAAGATGCCTTTTAAACACTGGTGCGCCAACCTACTGCTCCCCAAGCACAGGAGCCATGAGCTGTCTTGATCTGGCCCTGTGCACTCCATCTCTGTTGATCGATTTTAAATGGAGTGTTATTAACAATCCTTATGGTAGTGATCATATGCCCGGCATTATTAAAAACACATCTCCTTTCCCTACAGTACCATTAAGACCACCCCGTTGGAAACTCCATCTAGCAGACTGGCCTCTCTTCAGTGAGAAGGCCAGCCTTGATCACATATCAGATCATCAAACAATAGACGAAATGAATGAAAAGATTATTGCCTCCATACTTGCTGCAGCAGAACAGACGATCCCGCAATCCTCCGGCTTCTTAAGGAAAAAACTAAAACCCTGGTGGACGAATGAATGTACTCAAACTAAAAAAGCACAAAACAAAGCATGGGGTATCTTTCGGCGATATCCAACACATGATAACCTCCTGTATTTCAAAAAAGCTAAGGCGAAAGCCAGGTACACACGTAGGCAAGCCGAAAGACAGTCTTGGAAACATATGTATCCTCCATCAACAGCTCAATAACATCCAAAAGAATGTGGGACCAGCTTCGAAAGTTTAGAAGCGAGTATGCTCCCTATATGATCCACATACTCTCACCTCCAGGTACACAAACGAATTTAGAAGAACAAGCAGATATATTAGGGCAGCATTTCCATAACATATCAAGCTCACTAAACTGCTCCACTGAATTTCAAAAGTATGAACAATCAGCAGAAAAACAAAAGCTTCCGACAGCAGGAAGTTCCGAGAAACCATAAAATGGCTCCCTAACACTTTCCGAAATTACCAGAGTACTCACTACTGGCAAAAAAACAGCGCCAGGTCCGGACAGAATACATTACACAATTGCTCGCTCACCTTTCCTCAAAAGCAGTAAAGACATTGCTCCGCTTTTTTAACCTAATCTGGGAAACAGGAAAAATACCGAATGCGTGGAAAAAAGCCATTATAATCCCTTTCTTGAAAGCTGGAAAGCATCCTACAGCAGCTACCAGCTACCGACCTATAGCACTCACAAGGTGTCTCGCCAAGTCCTATGAATCCATTATAAATATCAGATTGGCATACGTCCTCGAAACTGAGAACCTGCTCGGTAATCATCAGTGTGAGTATAAGAAAGGCTGCTCCACAACAGATCATCTAGTTCGGTTAGAACACGAGATACGTGCGGCCTTTCTACAAAAGCAATATTGTCTCACAGTTTTCTTTGATCTTGAAAAAGCGTGCGACACAACATGGAGGTTCGGTATTTTAAGGGATCTGGCGGATTTAGGGATCCGCGGATGAATGTTGAAATGTCTAGCTGATTTCATGTCCGATCGAACATTCCAGGTGCGTTTAGGAACGGTGCTGTCCAGCGTATTTATTCAGGAAAACGGAGTACGTCAGGGATGCGTATTAAGCACAACATTGTTTGTTGTGAAAATGAATTCGCTCAATAATGTAATTCCATCTTCTATAATGCATTCACTATATGTGGATGATCTTCAAATTGCATTTCGCGCATCGAACATGGCAATCTGCGAACGACAAGTCCAAATTACACTAAACAAACTAATTCAGTGGGCATCTGAAAACGGCTTTAGCTTCTCAAGTGAAAAAACGATTAGTGTTGTCTTTACACAAAAACGAGGCCTACAACCAGATCCCATCCTTAAACTACAGGATGCCACACTACCCGTGAAACTAGAGCACAAGTTTCTGGGTGTTCTGTTTGATAAAAAGTTGAACTTTCTCGCACACATCAATAGTATTCAAATCAAAGCGAACAATGCACTTAACATTCTAAAAATCCTCTCCCGGAAACGGTGGGGCTCTGACCGTAAATGCCTGCTACACATCTACCGCACTTTGGTGCGTAGCATATTAGACTATGGTAGCATTACATATGGTTCAGCCAGACTATCTTACGTCCGACGACTTGATCCAGTCCATAACCTAGGACTATGACTAGCATGCGGTGCTTACAGAACATCACCTATACAGAGCTTACATGTTGAATGTAATGAACCTCCTTTACAGCATCGCAGAGCGCTAATAACTTTTTCCTGCATACTGAGAATCCGATCCTCACCAGTACACATATGCTACAACATCGTCACAAAGTGCAGCTCACGCTTACATTACACAAATAAACCAAACTTGATCAGGCCGCTTATCTTGCGATACGAGGAATACTGTCGGGATTATGACATCCCTCGGGAAGTCCTCCAGGTTGCCAGAAAGCCAGAACGTTTACCCCCGTGGTGTCATTTCACAGCGTTATGTGATTGGACACTAACACATCTAAAGAAAAAGAGACACACCACATCAACACATTATACAAGAATTCCGCTCTCTTCAAGACAAGTATATAAACTACATAGAATTTTATACTGATGGCTCTAAAACGGAAAAACACGTGGGTGTAGGGGCCATAACAGAAAATTGAGAAACATGTATTCGATTACCTCTGCATGCCTCTGTCTACACAGCCGAAGTGTACGCGATATGGACGGTAGTTCAAAAGATCATTGCTGACAAACTTGAAAACACTGTCATATACACAGATTCATTAAGTGTACTGAAGGCTCTACACATGAAATCCCAAAGTGAACCCTTGTTAGGCGATATTTTGAATGCATTAAGATCAAACAAATATGGCAGATCAATAAAGTTTTACTAGGTACCAAGCCATGTTGGAATATTGGGTAACGAAGTGGCGGATAGATGCGCATCAATGGCAGCGTGCAAAAACATTAAAAATACAGCACTTCCATATAAAGACAGTGTAAATGCGATTCGGAAGGCCGTGACGTCAAAATGGCAACGCGATTGGGACACTTGTTTAAGCAACAAGCTTCATCTAATTAAACCTGTAATTGGCTAGTGGAAATCATGCAGTCAACAGCAACTATTCTACGAGGTGATCTTGTGTCGACTTCGAATTGGACACAAACATCTGACGCACAATTTCCTTCTCCGAAAAGAAAACCCGCCAACTTGCGAAAAATGTAATGAAGCTCTTACAGTCATGCACATCTTAATAACATGTCCACACATCAATACACTGAGACGGAGGTTTTTACACAGCCTGTATAACTTGCATATTCTATTACACCCTACCCTATTACTAGCAGATGACCCCCTAGTGCCATTTCCTAACCTCTCCGACTTTTCAGAAAAAACTGGTTATTACACCAACTATAATGTAATGCAGGTTTCCCTGCCCTAACATTCCATTTTATTTTGTCTTGTGACTAGCGCAGCATGGCCTTAGTTGTCTTTGTGCCACTAAACCCAAACTAACTAACTAACTAACAGAAAAGAACGCGCGCATCTACCAAAAGATGCATGTGCATGCTTAACAAGTGGTTTGGCGCATATCCATGCGCCTGCGCTGAAATGAGCAGCATGGGTGTGCATAGCCCGTGGTTTGGCAGAAGTCCACGTGCGCGCTCTGCCAGAAGCTGCATGTGCATGTTTAGCTTGTGGTTTGGCAGAAAACAACGTGCGTATCTACCGAAAGATGCAAGTGCATGCTTAACAAATGGTTTGGCAGAAATTCATGCACGTGTGCTGAAAAAAGCAGCATGACCATGCTTTGCACGTGGTTTGTTAGAAATCCACGTGCGCGCAGGGCCAAAAGCTGCATGTGCATGCTTAACTTGAGGTCTGGCAGAAAACAACGTGCGCGTCTACGGAAAGATGCATGTGCGTGCTTAACAGGTGGTTTGCACAAATACATGCGCGTGTGCAGAAAAGAGCAGCATGGGTGTGCCTTAGAACATTGTTTGGTAGACATCCACGTGCGCGCTCAGCCAAAAGCAGCATGTGCATGCTTAGCTTGTGGTTTGGCAGAAATCAACGTGCGCGTCTACCAAAAGATGCATGTGCATGCTTAATAAGTGGTTTACCACAAATCGATGCGCCTGCGCTGAAAAGAGCAGCATGGGCGTGCTTAGCACGTCGCTTGGCAGAAATCCACGTGCGTGCTCTGCCAAAAGCTGCAAGTGCATGCAAACCTTGTGGTTTGGCAGAAAAGAACATGCGCGTCTACCAAAAGTTGCATGTGCATGCTTAACAAGTGGGTTGGGGCAAATCCATGCGCGTGCGCTGAAATAAGCAGCATGGGCGTGCATAGCACGTGGTTTGGCAGAAATTCACGTGCGCGCTCTGCCAAAAGCTGCATGTGCATGCTTAACTTGTGGTTTGGCAGAAAACAACGTGCGTATCGACCGAAAGATGCATGTGCATGCTTAACAAGTGGTTTGGCAGAAATTCATGCGCGTGTGCTGAAAAAAGCAGCATGAGCATGCTTAGCACGTGGTTTGTTAGAAATCCACGTGCGCGCTGTGCGAAAAGCAGCATGTGCATGCTTAACTTGTGGTCTGACAGAAAACAACGTCCGCGTCTACGGAAAGAAGCATGTGCATGCTTAACAGGTGGTTTGCACAAATCCATGCGCGTGTGCTGAAAAGAGCAGCATGGGCGTGCTTGCCACGGCGTTAGGCAGAAATCCACGTGCACGCTCTGCCGAAAGCTTCATTCGCATGCTTAGCTTGTGGTTTGGCATAAAACAACGTGCGCGTCTACCAAGAGATGCATGTTCATGCTTAACAAGTTGTTTACCACAAATCGATGCGCGTGTGCAGAAAAGAGCAGCATGGGCGTGCTTGGCACGTCGTTAGGCAGAAATCCACATGCGCGCTCTGCCGAAAGCTTCATTCGCATGCTTAGCTTGTGGTTTGGCATAAAACAACGTGCGCGTCTACCGAAAGGTGCATCTGCATGCTTAACCAGTGGTGTGGCGCAAATCCATGCGCGTGCAATGGAAAGAGCAGCATGGGCGTGCTTATCACGTGCTTTGGCAGAAATCCACGTGCGCGCTCTGCCACAACCTGCATGTGCATGCTTAGCTTGTGGTTTTGCAGAAAACAACGTGCGCGTCTACCGAAAGATGCATGTGCATGCTTAACAAGTGGTTTGGCACAAGTCCATGAGCCTGTGCTGAAAAGAGCAGCGCGGGCGTGCTTAGCACGTGATTTGGTAGAAATCCACATGCACGCTCTGCCAAAAGCAGCATGTGCACGCATACCTTGGGGTTTGGCAGAAAACAACGTGCGCGTCTACGGACAGATTCATTTGCTTGCTTACAAGTGCTTTGGCAAAGATCCATGCGCGCGGGCTGAAAACAGCCGCATGAACGTGCTTGGCATGTCGTTTGGCAGAAACCCGCGTGCGCGCTTTGCCAAAAGCTGCATGTGCATGCTTAGCTTCTGGTTTGGCAGAAAACAATTTGCGCCTCTACGGAAAGATGCATGTGCTTGCTTAACAAGTGGAACAAGCGGTTTGGCACAAATCCATGCGCGTGTGCTGAAAAAAGCAGCATGAGGATGCTTAGCACGTGGTTTGTTGGAAACCCACGTGCGCGCTCTGCCAAATGCAGCATGTGCATGCTTAACTTGTGGTTTGGCAGGAAACAACGTGCGCGTCTACCGAAAGATGCATGTGCATGCTTAACAAGTGGTTCGGCACAAATCCATGTGCGTGTGCTGAAAAGAGCATCATGGGCGTGCTTGGCACGTTGTTCGGCTGAAATCCACGTGCGCGCTCTGCCAAAAGCTGCATGTGCAAGCTTAGCTTGTGGTTTGGTATAAAACAACGTGCGCGTCTACCAAAAGATGCATGTGCATGCTTAACCAGTGGTGTGGCGCAAATACATGCGCGTGCAATTGAAGAGCAGCATGGGCGTGCTTAGCACTTGATTTGGTAGAAATCCACATGCGCGCTTTGCCAAAAGCAGCATGTGCACGCATAACTTGGGGTTTGGCAGAAAGCAACGTGCGCTTCAACAGAAAGATGCATTTTCTTACTTGACAAGGGCTTTGGCAAAAATCCATGCGCTTGTGTTGAAAACAGAAGCATGGGCGTGCTTGGCATGTCGTTTGACAGAAATCCACGTGCGCGCTTTGCCAAAAGCTGCATGTGCATGCGTAGTTTGTGGTTTGGCAGAAAACAACTTGCGCCTCTACGGAAAGATGCATGTGCTTGCTTACCAAGCGGTTTGGCACAAATCCATGCGCGTGTGCTGAAAAGAGCAGCATGGGCGTGCTTAGGACGTGGTTTGGTAGAAATCCACGTGCGCGCTCTGACAAAAGCTTCATTCGCATGCTTAGTTTGTGGTTTGGCATAAAACAACGTGCGCGTCTACCAAAAGATGCATGTGCATGCTTAACAAGTTGTTTACCACAAATCGATGCGCGTGTGCAGAAAAGAGCAGCATGGGCGTGCTTGGCACGTCGTTAGGCAGAAATCCACGTGCGCGCTCTGCCGAAAGCTTCATTCGCATGCTTAGCTTGTGGTTTGGCATAAAACAACATGCGCCTCTACCAAAAGGTGCATCTGCATGCTTAACCAGTGGTGTGGCGCAAATCCATGCGCGCGCAATGGAAAGAGCAGCATGGGCGTGCTTATCACGTGCTTTGGCAGAAATCCACGTGCGCGCTCTGCCACAACCTGCATGTGCATGCTTAGCTTGTGGTTTTGCAGAAAACAACGTGCGCGTCTACCGAAAGATGCATGTGCATGCTTAACAAGTGCTTTGGCACAAGTCCATGAGCCTGTGCTGAAAAGAGCAGCGCGGGCGTGCTTAGCACGTGATTTGGTAGAAATCCACATGCACGCTCTGCCAAAAGCAGCATGTGCACGCATACCTTGGGGTTTGGCAGAAAACAACGTGCGCGTCTACGGACAGATTCATTTGCTTGCTTACAAGTGCTTTGGCAAAGATCCATGCGCGCGGGCTGAAAAGAGCCGCATGAACGTGCTTGGCATGTCGTTTGGCAGAAACCCGCGTGCGCGCTTTGCCAAAAGCTGCATGTGCATGCTTAGCTTCTGGTTTGGCAGAAAACAATTTGCGCCTCTACGGAAAGATGCATGTGCTTGCTTAACAAGTGGAACAAGTGGTTTGGCACAAATCCATGCGCGTGTGCTGAAAAAAGTAGCATGAGGATGCTTTGCACGTGGTTTGTTTGAAACCCACGTGCGCGCTCTGCCAAAAGCAGCATGTGCATGCTTAACTTGTGGTTTGGCAGGAAACAACGTGCGCGTCTACCGAAAGATGCATGTGCATGCTTAACAAGTGGTTCGGCACAAATCCATGCGCGTGTGCTGAAAAGAGCATCATGGGCGTGCTTGGCACGTTGTTCGGCTGAAATCCACGTGCGCGCTCTGCCAAAAGCTACATGTGCAAGCTTAGCTTGTGGTTTGGTATAAAACAACGTGCGCGTCTACCAAAAGATGCATGTGCATGCTTAACCAGTGGTGTGGCGCAAATACATGCGCGTGCAATGGAAGAGCAGCATGGGCGTGCTTAGCACTTGATTTGGTAGAAATCCACATGCGCGCTTTGCCAAAAGCAGCTTGTGCACGCATAACTTGGGGTTTGGCAGAAAGCAACGTGCGCTTCAACGGAAAGATGCATTTTCTTACTTTACAAGGGCGTTGGCAAAAATCCATGCGCTTGTGTTGAAAAGAGCAGCATGGGCGTGCTTGGCACGTCGTTTCGCAGAAATCCACGTGCGCGCAGTGCCAAAAGCTGCATGTGCATGCTTAACTTGTGGTCTGGCAGAAAACAACGTGCGCGTCTAGGGAAAGATGCATGTGCATGCTTAACAGCTGGTTTGCAGAAATACATGCGCGTGTGCAGAAAAGAGCAGCATGGGCGTGCCTTAGAACGTGGTTTGGTAGAAATCCACGTGCGCGCTCAGCCAAAAGCAGCATGTGCATGCTTAGCTTGTGGTTTGGCAGAAATCAACGTGCGCGTCTATCAAAAGATGCATGTGCATGCTTAATAAGTGGTTTACCACAAATCGATGCGCCTGCGCTGAAAAGAGCAGCATGGGCGTGCTTAGCACGTCGCTTGGCATAAATCCACGGGCGTGCTCTGCCAAAAGCAGCATGTGCATGCTTAATTTGTGGTCTGGCAGAAAACAACGTCCGCGTCTACGGAAAGATGCATGTGCATGCTTAACAGGTGGTTTGCACAAATCCATGCGCGTGTGCTGAAAAGAGCAGAATGGGCATGCTTAGCATGTCGTTTGGTAGCAATCCACGTGCGCACTCGGCCAAAAGCAGCATGTGCACGCATACCTTGGGGTTTGGCAGAAAACAACGTGCGCGTCTACGGACAGATTCATTTGTTTGCTTAACAAGTGCTTTGGCAAAGATCCATGCGCGCGGGCTGAAAAGAGCCGCATGAACGTGCTTGGCATGTCCTTTGGCAGAAACCCGCGTGCGCGCTTTGCCAAAAGCTGCATGTGCATGCTTAGCTTCTGGTTTGGCAGAAAACAATTTGCGCCTCTACGGAAAGATGCATGTGCTTGCTTAACAAGTGGAACAAGTGGTTTGGCACAAATCCATGTGCGTGTGCTGAAAAACGCAGCATGAGGATGCTTAGCACGTGGTTTGTTGGAAACCCACGTGCGCGCTCTGCCAAAAGCAGCATGTGCATGCTTAACTTGTGGTTTCGCAGGAAACAACGTGCGCGTCTACCGAAAGATGCATGTGCATGCTTAACAAGTGGTTTGCACAAATACATGCGCGTGTGCAGAAAAGAGCAGCATGGGTGTGCCTTAGAACATTGTTTGGTAGACATCCACGTGCGCGCTCAGCCAAAAGCAGCATGTGCATGCTTAGCTTGTGGTTTGGCAGAAATCAACGTGCGCGTCTACCAAAAGATGCATGTGCATGCTTAATAAGTGGTTTACCACAAATCGATGCGCCTGCGCTGAAAAGAGCAGCATGGGCGTGCTTAGCACGTCGCTTGGCAGAAATCCACGTGCGTGCTCTGCCAAAAGCTGCAAGTGCATGCAAACCTTGTGGTTTGGCAGAAAAGAACATGCGCGTCTACCAAAAGTTGCATGTGCATGCTTAACAAGTGGGTTGGGGCAAATCCATGCGCGTGCGCTGAAATAAGCAGCATGGGCGTGCATAGCACGTGGTTTGGCAGAAATTCACGTGCGCGCTCTGCCAAAAGCTGCATGTGCATGCTTAACTTGTGGTTTGGCAGAAAACAACGTGCGTATCGACCGAAAGATGCATGTGCATGCTTAACAAGTGGTTTGGCAGAAATTCATGCGCGTGTGCTGAAAAAAGCAGCATGAGCATGCTTAGCACGTGGTTTGTTAGAAATCCACGTGCGCGCTGTGCGAAAAGCAGCATGTGCATGCTTAACTTGTGGTCTGACAGAAAACAACGTCCGCGTCTACGGAAAGAAGCATGTGCATGCTTAACAGGTGGTTTGCACAAATCCATGCGCGTGTGCTGAAAAGAGCAGCATGGGCGTGCTTGCCACGGCGTTAGGCAGAAATCCACGTGCACGCTCTGCCGAAAGCTTCATTCGCATGCTTAGCTTGTGGTTTGGCATAAAACAACGTGCGCGTCTACCAAGAGATGCATGTTCATGCTTAACAAGTTGTTTACCACAAATCGATGCGCGTGTGCAGAAAAGAGCAGCATGGGCGTGCTTGGCACGTCGTTAGGCAGAAATCCACATGCGCGCTCTGCCGAAAGCTTCATTCGCATGCTTAGCTTGTGGTTTGGCATAAAACAACGTGCGCGTCTACCGAAAGGTGCATCTGCATGCTTAACCAGTGGTGTGGCGCAAATCCATGCGCGTGCAATGGAAAGAGCAGCATGGGCGTGCTTATCACGTGCTTTGGCAGAAATCCACGTGCGCGCTCTGCCACAACCTGCATGTGCATGCTTAGCTTGTGGTTTTGCAGAAAACAACGTGCGCGTCTACCGAAAGATGCATGTGCATGCTTAACAAGTGGTTTGGCACAAGTCCATGAGCCTGTGCTGAAAAGAGCAGCGCGGGCGTGCTTAGCACGTGATTTGGTAGAAATCCACATGCACGCTCTGCCAAAAGCAGCATGTGCACGCATACCTTGGGGTTTGGCAGAAAACAACGTGCGCGTCTACGGACAGATTCATTTGCTTGCTTAACAAGTGCTTTGGCAAAGATCCATGCGCGCGGGCTGAAAAGAGCCGCATGAACGTGCTTGGCATGTCGTTTGGCAGAAACCCGCGTGCGCGCTTTGCCAAAAGCTGCATGTGCATGCTTAGCTTCTGGTTTGGCAGAAAACAATTTGCGCCTCTACGGAAAGATGCATGTGCTTGCTTAACAAGTGGAACAAGTGGTTTGGCACAAATCCATGCGCGTGTGCTGAAAAAAGCAGCATGAGAATGCTTAGCACGTGGTTTGTTGGAAACCCACGTGCGCGCTCTGCCAAATGCAGCATGTGCATGCTTAACTTGTGGTTTGGCAGGAAACAACGTGCGCGTCTACCGAAAGATGCATGTGCATGCTTAACAAGTGGTTCGGCACAAATCCATGTGCGTGTGCTGAAAAGAGCATCATGGGCGTGCTTGGCACGTTGTTCGGCTGAAATCCACGTGCGCGCTCTGCCAAAAGCTGCATGTGCAAGCTTAGCTTGTGGTTTGGTATAAAACAACGTGCGCGTCTACCAAAAGATGCATGTGCATGCTTAACCAGTGGTGTGGCGCAAATACATGCGCGTGCAATTGAAGAGCAGCATGGGCGTGCTTAGCACTTGATTTGGTAGAAATCCACATGCGCGCTTTGCCAAAAGCAGCATGTGCACGCATAACTTGGGGTTTGGCAGAAAGCAACGTGCGCTTCAACAGAAAGATGCATTTTCTTACTTGACAAGGGCTTTGGCAAAAATCCATGCGCTTGTGTTGAAAACAGAAGCATGGGCGTGCTTGGCATGTCGTTTGACAGAAATCCACGTGCGCGCTTTGCCAAAAGCTGCATGTGCATGCGTAGTTTGTGGTTTGGCAGAAAACAACTTGCGCCTCTACGGAAAGATGCATGTGCTTGCTTACCAAGCGGTTTGGCACAAATCCATGCGCGTGTGCTGAAAAGAGCAGCATGGGCGTGCTTAGGACGTGGTTTGGTAGAAATCCACGTGCGCGCTCTGACAAAAGCTTCATTCGCATGCTTAGTTTGTGGTTTGGCATAAAACAACGTGCGCGTCTACCAAAAGATGCATGTGCATGCTTAACAAGTTGTTTACCACAAATCGATGCGCGTGTGCAGAAAAGAGCAGCATGGGCGTGCTTGGCACGTCGTTAGGCAGAAATCCACGTGCGCGCTCTGCCGAAAGCTTCATTCGCATGCTTAGCTTGTGGTTTGGCATAAAACAACATGCGCCTCTACCAAAAGGTGCATCTGCATGCTTAACCAGTGGTGTGGCGCAAATCCATGCGCGCGCAATGGAAAGAGCAGCATGGGCGTGCTTATCACGTGCTTTGGCAGAAATCCACGTGCGCGCTCTGCCACAACCTGCATGTGCATGCTTAGCTTGTGGTTTTGCAGAAAACAACGTGCGCGTCTACCGAAAGATGCATGTGCATGCTTAACAAGTGCTTTGGCACAAGTCCATGAGCCTGTGCTGAAAAGAGCAGCGCGGGCGTGCTTAGCACGTGATTTGGTAGAAATCCACATGCACGCTCTGCCAAAAGCAGCATGTGCACGCATACCTTGGGGTTTGGCAGAAAACAACGTGCGCGTCTACGGACAGATTCATTTGCTTGCTTACAAGTGCTTTGGCAAAGATCCATGCGCGCGGGCTGAAAAGAGCCGCATGAACGTGCTTGGCATGTCGTTTGGCAGAAACCCGCGTGCGCGCTTTGCCAAAAGCTGCATGTGCATGCTTAGCTTCTGGTTTGGCAGAAAACAATTTGCGCCTCTACGGAAAGATGCATGTGCTTGCTTAACAAGTGGAACAAGTGGTTTGGCACAAATCCATGCGCGTGTGCTGAAAAAAGTAGCATGAGGATGCTTTGCACGTGGTTTGTTTGAAACCCACGTGCGCGCTCTGCCAAAAGCAGCATGTGCATGCTTAACTTGTGGTTTGGCAGGAAACAACGTGCGCGTCTACCGAAAGATGCATGTGCATGCTTAACAAGTGGTTCGGCACAAATCCATGCGCGTGTGCTGAAAAGAGCATCATGGGCGTGCTTGGCACGTTGTTCGGCTGAAATCCACGTGCGCGCTCTGCCAAAAGCTACTTGTGCAAGCTTAGCTTGTGGTTTGGTATAAAACAACGTGCGCGTCTACCAAAAGATGCATGTGCATGCTTAACCAGTGGTGTGGCGCAAATACATGCGCGTGCAATGGAAGAGCAGCATGGGCGTGCTTAGCACTTGATTTGGTAGAAATCCACATGCGCGCTTTGCCAAAAGCAGCATGTGCACGCATAACTTGGGGTTTGGCAGAAAACAACGTGCGCTTCAACGGAAAGATGCATTTCCTTACTTGACAAGGGCTTTGGCAAAAATCCATGCGCTTGTGTTGAAAAGAGAAGCATGGGCGTGCTTGGCATGTTGTTTGACAGAAATCCACGTGCGCGCTTTGCCAAAAGCTGCATGTGCATGCGTAGTTTGTGGTTTGGCAGAAAACAACTTGCGCCTCTACGGAAAGATGCATGTGCTTGCTTAACAAGCGGTTTGGCACAAATCCATGCGCGTGTGCTGAAAAGAGCAGCATGGGCGTGCTTAGGACGTGGTTTGGTAGAAATCCACGTGCGCGCTCTGACAAAAGCAGCATGTGCATGCTTAACTTGCGATTTGGCAGAAAACAACGTGCGCGTCTACCAAAAGATGCATGTGCATGCTTAACAAGTGGTTTACCAGAAATCGATGCGCGTCTGCTGAAAAGTGGAGCATGGGCGTGCTTGGCACGTCGTTTCGCAGAAATCCACGTGCGCGCAGTGCCAAAAGCTGCATGTGCATGCTTAACTTGTGGTCTGGCAGAAAACAACGTGCGCGTCTACGGAAAGATGCATGTGCATGCTTAACAGCTGGTTTGCAGAAATACATGCGCGTGTGCAGAAAAGAGCAGCATGGGCGTGCTTAGGACGTGGTTTGGTAGAAATCCACGTGCGCGCTCTGACAGAAGCAGCATGTGCATGCTTAACTTGCGATTTGGCAGAAAACAACGTGCGCGTCTACCAAAAGATGCATGTGCATGCTTAACAAGTGGTTTACCAGAAATCGATGCGCGTCTGCTGAAAAGAGGAGCATGGGCGTGCTTGGCACGTCGTTTCGCAGAAATCCACGTGCGCGCAGTGCCAAAAGCTGCATGTGCATGCTTAACTTGTGGTCTGGCAGAAAACAACGTGCGCGTCTACGGAAAGATGCATGTGCATGCTTAACAGCTGGTTTGCAGAAATACATGCGCGTGTGCAGAAAAGAGCAGCATGGGCGTGCCTTAGAACGTGGTTTGGTAGAAATCCACGTGCGCGCTCAGCCAAAAGCAGCATGTGCATGCTTAGCTTGTGGTTTGGCAGAAATCAACGTGCGCGTCTATCAAAAGATGCATGTGCATGCTTAATAAGTGGTTTACCACAAATCGATGCGCCTGCGCTGAAAAGAGCAGCATGGGCGTGCTTAGCACGTCGCTTGGCACAAATCCACGGGCGTGCTCTGCCAAAAGCAGCATGTGCATGCTTAATTTGTGGTCTGGCAGAAAACAACGTCCGCTTCTAGGGAAAGATGCATGTGCATGCTTAACAGGTGGTTTGCACAAATCCATGCGCGTGTGCTGAAAAGAGCAGAATGGGCATGCTTAGCATGTCGTTTGGTAGCAATCCACGTGCGCACTCGGCCCAAAGCAGCATGTGAATGGCTAACTTGTAGTTTTGCAGAAAACAATGTGCGCGTCTACCAAAAGATGCATGTGCATACTTAACAAGTTGTTTACCACAAATCGATGCGCGTGTGCAGAAATGAGCAGCATGGGTGTGCTTGGCACGTCTTTCGGCAAAAATCCACGTGCGCGCTCTGCCGAAAGCTGCATTTGCATGCTTAGCTTGAGGTTTGGCATAAAACAACGTGCGCGTCTACCAAAATATGCATGTGCATGCTTAACCAGCGGTGTGGCGCAAATCCATGCGCGTGCAATGGAAAGAGCAGCATGGGCGTCCTTATCAAGTGGTTTGGCAGAAATCCACGTGCGCGCTCTGCCACAACCTGCATGTGCATGCTTATCTTGTGGTTTGGCAGAAAACAACGTGCGCGTCTACCGAAAGATGCACGTACATGCTTAACAAGTGGTTTGGCACAAATCCATGAGCCAAAGCTGAAAAGAGCAGCATGGGCGTGCTTAGCACGTGATTTGGTAGAATTCCACATGCGCACTCTGCCAAAAGCAGCATGTGCACGCATAACTTGGGGTTTGGCCGAAAACAACATGCGCGTCTAGGGAAAGATTCATTTGCTTGCTTAAGAAGTGCTTTGCCAAAGATCCATTGATGGATATTGTTTCTTGGCGCAAGGGCCAGAAATGGCCAAAGAGCGCCATGACATTTGATTATGAATAGCAATGAGTATCGTTGAATATGGCGTGAAACGAGTGGCTGTATATTGGCCTAAAATATTCGCTATAGATGGTGTAAAATCTGTATCTATTAAAATATTGCCAATGAAAAGTGAGCTCTATGGTTGTAAAAGTACGTTGTGAATGAGTAGATACTAAAACGTGTTAATTTATAGCAGCACCAGTGCCTCTGCGGAGCCCTTCAGCGCAAGGGCTGCGAGGCATGTGCTTTGTGAGTGATTCCATTGCATCTACAGCCTCTAGGCAGAGGCTGTGCTACAAATAGCCTGGCCAAATAATGTCTATTGTATTTGTTTCTTCTTAGAAGTTCAGTACTAATTTAAAATTAAATAGAGGGTCATTGCCTAAAAAGAAGACTGGGTGTAAAGGCACATTATGACGGTATAAGAATGGGAAGAACTTTTTTCTCTCCCTTTCTAATATTGGGCACTGAACGAGAACATGAAGGACTGTAAGTCTACTGCTACACCTAGTGCATGTTGGAGGGTTTGTTCCAGTTAGAATGTACGAGTGAGTGCTATAGGTATGCCCAATTCTTAATCTACAGAGCAGTACTTCCTGATGTCGTGTTGTTTTCTCAGAAATGCAGTTCCCGATCTTTGGCTTGATTAAATGCAGTTTGTTGGATACCTGAGTGTCCCATTGCCTTTGCCAATATTTCCGTAGTTTATATTGTAAAAAAGGCTTAAGGTCTGTGTAGGGTACAGGTATATTGAAGTTTGCGTCACAAAAAGCTACAGATGTAGCCCTTTCGTCAGCAGCTACGTTGCCCTCTATGCCTCTATGGCCAGGCACCCAACAAAGAACAATTATTTGGTTCGACATGTATGCTGAGCATAGAAGGTTGTAGACTTCATTAAGGATAGGGTTTTTGTGTTTTCGCAGACTTGATATGCCATTAACAACGCTTAATGAATCTGTGAATATGACAGCCTTTATTATACCTGTTTGTTTTATATGTTTCACAGCAGAGAGGATCGCGTATGCCTCCGCTGTGAAAATGCTGGTGTTTGGATTTAATGCACCGGACGTTGAGAATGACGGTCCAAGAGCTGCATAAGCTACACCATAAGTTGACTTTGAACCGTCTGTATAAAACTCCGCGGAGGAGTACTTAGCCTGGAGTTCGAGGAAGTGTGAATGTATGTGTACCTCAGGCGCATGTTTTGTTAATGCGACGAAAGACATATCACACTGGATATTCTGCCATTCCCAAGGTGGTGCAATGTTAGTGGGAGTCATTAGGACTGTTTCTCGATAGTGAATACCAGTTTCATGAGCTAGTTGTTCTAAGCGCACAGCCAGAGGAGCTCGAACAGATGGGCGGTTATGGTGAAGTCTTGCAGAAGAGAAGTCAAGGACAGTTGAGTAACACGGATGTTCGTCATTCGATTTACATTTTAAAAAGTAGGAGAAGCTTAGATACGTTCTGCGCAGATGTAACGAGCATTCGTTCGCCTCCACATACAGACTTTCCACAGGGCTTGTCCTAAATGCGCCTGTTGCCAGCCGTATGCCTAGATTGTGGATTGGGTCGAGGATTCTGAGAGCACTATCCGATGCGGATTGGTACACCACGGCTCCATAGTCGAGGCGTGATCGTACAAGACTCCTATATAGGCTAAGCAAACACCTCCTGTCACTGCCCCAGTTTGTTCGAGAAAGTAGCTTCAGCAGGTTCATTGTCTTCAGGCACTTCGCTTTGAGATATTTGAAATGTGGAATAAAATTAAGTTTTGAGTCCAAGATGATACCTAAAAATTAGTGTTCAAGGCTGACCGACAGTCGTTGTCCATTAAGGTGAATAGTGGGTCCTGGTGATATGCCTCTCTTGTTTGAGAAGAGAACACATGTGCTTTTTTCAGGGTTAAATTTAAAACCATTTTCTTCTCACCACTTTGAGAGTTTGTTTAGGCCGAGCTGTACCTGTCTCTCGCAGATGCTAAGATTGCACGATCTAAAAGCTATCCGTACATCGTCTACATAAACCGAGTAAAAGACTGTGCGAGGTATGACGGTGTGTAAGGAGTTCATTTTCACAATAAAGAGTGTACAGCTCAGCACTCCACCCTGCGGTACACCTGTCTCCTGTACGAATGATCGTGACTCCACATTGCCAACTCTAACACGAAACGTTCTGTCAGACAGGTAGCTTTCAATAATGGTCAGCAGGTTGCCACGTATACCCATTCCAGAAAGATCCCGAAGGATCCCAAAGCGCCACGTGGTGTCATACGCCTTTTCCATATCAAGGAACACAGAAACGGCAAGCAGTTTGTGGATAAAGGCTTCACGGATGTACATTTCCATGCGGACAAGCTGGTCTGTCGTCGACCTGCCTTCCCTGAAACCGCATTGGTATGGGTCTAATATTTTGTTGGTTTCAAGATAGTGGAGCAAGCGTTTATTCACCATCTTTTCAAAGAGTTTGCATAGGCAGCTTGTCAACGCTATCGGTCTATAACTGTTTGCCAAGGAAGGGTCCTTACCCTGTTTCAAAATGGGAATTACAATGGCCTCTTTCCAGACAGAGGGAATCTGGCCAGAAGACCATATACCGTTGTAAAGAAAAAGAAGAGTTTTTAGTGTTTCAGATGGCAAGTGTTTTAACATTTCATATATTATGCGGTCAGAGCCTGGGGCAGATTTGTTGCAGCCGTTTAGTGCTGCTTGAAGTTCTGCTATGCCAAATGGTGTATTATATACCTCACATTTTGCAGTTTTTCGTACTAATGGCTGCCGTTCTATTCGTGTTTTATGTCTTTGAAATGTGTCAGAATAGTGTGACGAACTGGATATGCGTTCAAAATGTGCGCCTAGATCGTTCGCCTCGTCTTCCATACTATCTCCCTGTGTATTTACTAAGGGTAGCGAGTAAGGTTGTCGGCCTTTGATTCTGTGCACTCTATTCCAGACTTTTGTCTCATCCGTGTAAGAGTTAATTCCTTATATATATTTTTGCCAACTCTCTCTTCTAGCTTGTCGGCGCGTTCTCCTTCCCTGAGATTTGACATGCTTGAAATTAACAAGGTTTTCTGCTGTTGGAGAATCGCGGAGCAACCCCCATGCTTTGTTCTGCTTTTTACGCGCGTTACGACACTCCTCGTTCCACCACGGAACACGGCGCTTGTTAGATGATCCCTTTGTATCTGGGATACATTTTGGTTGCGGCAACAATCAGAAAAAAGGTGAAGTATCCAACCGCAGCTTCTAGGCTTAGAGCACAGATGTCAGTCCACGATATGAGAGTAATTTTTGAGAGCTGTTCCCAGTCGGCTGAATCATTTTTCCACCGAGGAAACTGTGGGGGACATTCATTCATCTTCGGTGTAGACAGAATTATCGGGATATGGTAGCTACCGTATGGATTTCCAATAACATTCCATTTAAGATCAGGTAAAAGGGTGGGAGATGCAATACTGAGGTCTATAGAGGAATAGGTTTTATGTGCAGTATTATAATATGTAGGTGCCTTACTATTCAAAAGGCATGCACCAGATGAAAAGAGAAACTGTTCAATCAGTCGACCTCGCACATCGCAATGAGAGTCGCCCCATAGGTTGGTGTGTGCATTTAAATCTCCTAGAACCAAATAGGGTTGGGGTAATTGATCTATTAATTTATGGAATTCATGTTTATGGAGCTGATAATGCGGAGGTATATACAGAAAGCAGACGGTAATAGCTTTGTTTAGAAGTATGGCTCGAACGGCCACTGCCTCTAGGGGCGTTTGTAGTTGTAGATGTTGCCACGCTATACCTTTGTCGATTATAATGGCTACACCGCCAGATGATGCGATGGCATCATCACGATCTTTACGAAAAATAACATAATGACGAAGAAAGTTAGTGTGTTTAGATTTAAGATGGGTTTCCTGTACATACAGCACTTTTGGAGTGAGTTCGTAGAGAAGTTCTTGAACATCATCAAGGTTTCTGAGGAGACTTCTGACGTTCCACTGCATAATTAGCGTGTCCATAATGAAGTTAATTTGGTGCTGTGTGTACGGAAATAGAAGTTATGCCTTAGATTACAGAGCTCTTTCGAGGCCCTGTAAACGGGGTTTTCCTTTTTCTGAAGCGCTCGAGGGAGCCTCGCCGCTGCTTAGGCGCTTGTTGCGCCTTGAGGGTAGGTGTAGTGTCCATTGCCTCTAGTGAGGCGCCGGACACGTGCTCTTGCGAGCGAGAAGTTACCAGCGAGGGTCCCACCTTCGAGGGCAAGACCCTTGCGCCCACCAGCCCGGAGGTCGATGGGGCTCCCTGAGGGATTTGGCTGCGCCGGCTGTTGCCAGCGCTGGAAGGGGTCGGGGAGGGTGGGGCAGCCTCGGCTGCGCCCACCTTCGAGGTCGATGGCCCCGACTGCTGTGTTGGCGTAGCAGCGTCAGCTGCGGCCGCCGGGAGGGGGCGGATGGCTTCACTGCCGCCTCACTGGGTGTGGGTCGGACAGCCGCCGGAGACCGTTGTGGCGCTGCCCCCTGACGCGCCACTTCGGCAAAACTAGCCTTAGGAAGGTATGCAACCCGCCTGCGTGCCTCTTTGAATGATATGTTTTCTTTTACTTTGATAGTGACTATTTCTCTTTCTTTCTTCCAAGACGGGCATGACCGCGAGTATGCGGCATGCTCGCCATCACAGTTCACGCAGTGTGGAGCGTTTTCGCACGTTTCAGAGGCATGGTCACGGGAACTACATATTGCACATGTCTGGCGGCCTCGGCCGTTCTGTGAGCTGTGGCCGAATCGCTGGCACTTAAAGCATCGTAGGGGATTTGGAATGTACGCCCTCACTCGGATTTTCACATACCCTGTCTCGATAGCGTCGGGTAGGTTGCTTGAGCCAAATGTAAGTATTAGGTGCATGGTATTGATTTCTTTTCCGTCACGTCTTATTTTATTTCTCTTAACATTGATCACGTTCTGATCGTTCCTACCCTCTAGTAGTTCAGCTTCAGACAATTCTAGCAGATCAGCATCCGATACAACGCCACGGGTAGTATTCATGGTACGGTGTGGGGTCACTGTGAGTGGAACACCCCCAAAAGATAGAAGTTTGGACAGTTTTTCATATTGTTTCTCATCGCGGAGCTCTAGGAGAAGATCACCGCTAGCCATTTTCGACGCTTCGTATACAGGACCGAATACTTCCGTCAGAGTTTTCGAGACAACGAAAGGCGAGATCATTCTCACTGTCTTCTGAGGCTTCTCAGAGTTGATGACATGAAAGAGGGGAAAGTTCTGTGTACGATTGCCAAAAAACCTAAAGACATCTTCGGTGCGCCCTCGTTTCTGAGGGCGATCAGGAAGTTTGGGGAAAGAAGCTTCCATGAAAATGTATAAAAATTCGGCAACAGCGCCGACCGCCCACCACGGAGCCCAACGAGGGGACGCTGCAGAGCTTGCATGCAAGTCTCCACGACGCCAGCCGTACGCCGCCACTATAACCAAATATGGTGTACCCAAGATTGGATAGCCACACAGGGTTAAGCCTTGCCGCCAAGAAGAAGGAAGTAAATAGAAGAGAGAAGAAGACAGGAAAGATGTAAAGTGAGAGATAAAGACGAAGGTTTGAGAAGAAGGAGACAGGAAAAGGCGACTACCGATTTCCCCCGGGTGGGTCAGTCCGGGAGTTCCGTCTGCGTGAAGCAGAGGCCAAAGAGGCGTGTTGCCTCTGCCGGGGGGCCTTAAAGGTCCGAGCACCCGGCATTGGCTCAACCCCCAGGATCCCCCTTTCCCCGGACACGGCTAAGCCGCGCACGGCTACACGCGGGAGGGTCCAACCCTGGTGCGCTCGGGTCCGTGGTGTCGCAACACACCAAACGCTTGCTTGCGCAGACGCCCCTGCGGGGTTGGCAAAGATCCAGGAGCCTGTGCTGAAAAGAGAAGCATATGCGTGCTCGGCATGTCGTTTGGCAGAAATCCACGTGCGCGCTTTGCCAAAATATGCATGTGCATGCTTAACAAGTAGTTTACCACAAATCGATGCGCGTCTGCTGAAAAGAGGAGCATGGGCGTGCTTGGCATGTCGTTTAGCAGAAATCCACGTGCGCGCTCTGTCAAAAGCAGCATGCGCATGCTTAGCTTGTGGTTTGGCAGAAATCAACGTGCGCGTCTACCAAAAGATGCATGTGCATGCTTAATAAGTGGTTATCCACAAATCGATGCGCCTGCGCTGAAAAGAGCAGCATCGGCGTGCTTAGCACGTCGCTTGACAGAAATACACGTGCGTGCTCTGCCAAAAGTTGCAAGTGCATGCAAACCTTGTGGTTTGGCAGGAAAGAACATGCGCGTCTACCAAAAAATGCATGTGCATGCTTAACAAGTGATTTGGCGCAAATCCATGCGCGTGCGCTGAAATGAGCAGCATGGGCGTGCAAAGCACGTGGTTTGGCAGAAATTCACGTGCGCGCTCTGCCAAAAGCTGCATGGGCATGTTTAGCTTGTGGTTTGGCAAAAAACAACGTGCGCCTCTACGGAAAGATGCATGTGCTTGCTTAACAAGCGGTTTGGCACAAATCCATGCGCGTGTGCTGAAAAGACCAGCATAGGCGTGCATAGCACGTGGTTTGGTAGAAATCCACGTACTCGCTTAGCCAAAAGCAGCATGTGCATGCTTAACTTGTGATTTGGCAGAAAACAACGTGCGCGTCTACCGAAAGATGCATGTGCATGTATAACAAGTGGTTCACCACAAATCGAAACGCGTGTGCTGAAAAGAGCAGCTTGGGCGTGCTTGGCACGTTGTTAGGCAGAAATCCACGTGCGCGCCGTGCCAAAAGCAGCATGTGCAAGCATAACTTGTGGTTTGGCAGAAAACAACGTGCGCATCAACCGAAAGATGCATGTGCATGCTTAAGTGCGTTGGCACAAATACATACGCGTGTGCAGAAAAGAGCAGCATGGGCGTGCCTTAGAACGTGGTTTGGTCGAAATCCACGTGCTCGCTTAGCCAAAAGCAGCATGCGCATGCTTAGCTTGGGGTTTGGCAGAAATCAACGTGCGCGTCTACCAAAAGATGCATGTGCATGCTTAATAAGTGGTTATCCACCAATCGATGCGCCTGCGCTGAAAAGAGGAGCATCGGCGTGCTTAGCACGTCGCTTGACAGAAATACACGTGCGTGCTCTGCCAAAAGCTGCAAGTGCATGCAAACCTTGTGGTTTGGCAAAGAACACGCGCGTCTACCAAAAGATGCATGTGCATGCTTAACAAGTGATTTGGCGCAAATCCATGCGCGTGCGCTGAAATGAGCAGCATGGGCGTGCATAGCACGTGGTTTGGCAGAAATTCACGTGCGCGCTCTGCCAAAAGCTGCATGTGCATGTTTAGCTTGTGGTTTGGCAAAAAACAACGTGCGCCTCTACCGAAAGATGCATGTGCATGCTTAACAAGTGGTTTGGCAAAAATCCATGAGCCTGTGCTGAAAAGAGCGGCATGGGCGTTCTTAGCACGTGATTTGGTAGAAATCCAAATGCGCGCTCTGCCAAAGGAGCATGTGCACGCATAACTTGGGGTCTGGCAGAAAACAACGTGCGCGTCTACGCAAAGATTAATTTGCTTGCTTAACAAGTGCTTTGGCAAAGATCCATGCGCGTGTGCTGAAAAGAGCAGCATGGGCGCGCTTGGCATGCCGTTTGGCAGAAATCCACGTGCGCGCTTTGCCAAAAGCTGCATGTGCATGCTTAGCTTGTAGTTTGGCAGAAAACAACTTGCGCGTCTACCGAAAGATGCATGTGCATGTATAACAAGTGGTTTACCACAAATCGATGCGCGTCTGCTGAAAAAAGGAGCATGGGCGTGCTTGGCACCTCGGTTGGCAGAAATCCACGTGCGCGCTCTGCCAAAAGCTGCATATGCATGCTTAGCTTGTGGTTTGGCATAAAACAACGTGCGCGTCTACCAAAAGATGCATGTGCATGCTTAACCAGTGGTGTGGCGGAAGTCCATGCGCGTGCAATGGAAAGAGCAGCATGGGCGTGCTTATCACGTAGTTTGGCAGAAATCCACGTGCGCGCTCTGCCACAACCTGCATGTGCATGCTTAGCTTGTGGTTTGGCAAAAAACAACGTGCGCGTCTACCGAAAGATGCATGTGCATGCTTAACAAGTGGTTTGGCACAAGTCCATGAGCCTGTGCTGAAAAGAGCAGCACGGGCGTGCTTAGCACGTGATTTGGTAGAAATCCACATTCGCGCTCTGCCAAAAGCAGCATGTGCACGCATACCTTGGGGTTTGGCATAAAACAACGTGCGCGTCTACGGACAGATTCATTTGCTTGCTTAAAAGTGCTTTGGCAAAGATCCATGCGCGTGGGCTGAAAAGAGCCGCATGGGCGTGCTTGGCACGTCGCTTGGCAGAAATCCACGTGCGCGCTCTGCCAAAAGCTGCATGCGCATGCTTAGCTTCTGGTTTGGCAGAAAACAATTTGCGCCTCTACGGAAAGATGCATGTGCTTGCTTAACATGTGGTTTGGCACAAATCCATGTGCGTGTGCTGAAAAAAGCAGCATGAGGATGCTTAGCACGTGGTTTGTGAGAAATCCACGTGCGCGCTCTGCCAAAAGCTGCGTGTGCATGCATAACTTGTGGTTTGGCAGAAAAAAACGTGCGCATCTACCAAAAGATGCATGTGCATGCTTAACAAATGGTTTGGCGCAAATCCATGCGCGTGCGCTGAAATGAGCAGTATGGGCGTGCATAGCACGTGGTTTGGCAGAAGTCCACGTGCGTGCTCTGCCAAAAGCTGCATGTGCATGTTTAGCTTGTAGTTTGGCAGAAAACAACGTGCGCATCTACCGAAAGATGCATGTGCATGCTTAACAAATGGTTTGGCAGAAATTTATACACATGTGCTTAAAAAAGCAGCATGAGCATGCTTTGCACGTGGTTTGTTAGAAATCCACGTGCGCGCAGTGCCAAAAGCTGCATGTGCATGCTTAACTTGTGGTCTGGCAGAAAAAAACGTGCGCGTCTACGGAAAGATTCATTTGCTTGCTTATCAAGTGCTTTGGCAAAGATCCATGCGCGTGTGCTCAAAAGAGCCGCATGGGCGTGCTGGGCATGTCGTTTGGCAGAAATCCGCGTGCGCGCTTTGTCAAAAGCTGCATGTGCATGCTTAGCTTCCGGTTTGGTAGAAAACACCTTGCGCCTCTACGGAAAGATGCATGTGCAAGCTTAACAGGTGGTTTGCACAAATCCATGCGCGTGTGCTGAAAAGAGCAGCATGGGCATGCTTAGCATGTGGTTTGGTAGAAATCCGCGTGCGCACTCTGCCCAAAGCGGCATGTGCATGGCTAATTTGCGGTTTTGCAGAAAACAACGTGCGCGTCTACCAAAAGATGCATGTGCATGCATAACAAGTTGTTTACCACAAATCGAAACGCGTGTGCAGAAAAGAGCACCATGGGCGTGCCTTAGAACGTGGTTTGGTAGAAATCCAAGTGCGCGCTCAGCCAAAAGCAGCATGTGCATGCTTAGCTTGTGGTTTGGCAGAAATCAACATGCTCGTCTACCAAAAGATGCATGTGCATACTTAATAAGTGGTTTACCACAAATCGATGCGCCGGCGCTGAAAAGAGCAGCATGGGCGTGCTTGGCACGTCGCTTGGCAGAAATCCACGTGCGCGCTGCCAAAAGTTGCATGTGCATCTTTAGCTTGTGGTTTGGCAGAAAACAACGTGCGCATCTACCGAAAGATGCATGTGCATGCTTAACAAGCGGTTTGGTAGAAATTCATGCACGTGTGCTCAAAAAAGCAGCATTAGTATGCTTTGTACGTGGTTTGTTAGAAATCCACGTGCGCGCTGTGCCAAAAGCTGCATGTGCATGCTTAACTTGTGGTCTGGCAGAAAAACAACGTGCGCGTCTACGGAAAGATGCATGTGCATGCTTAACAGGTGGTTTGCACAATTCCATGCGCGCGTGCTGAAAAGAGCAGCATGGGCGTGCTTAGCATGTCGTTTGGTAGAAATCCACATGCCACTCTGCCCAAAGCAGCATGTGCACGGCTAACTTGCGGTTTTGCAGAAAACAACGTGCGCGTCTACTAAAAGATGCATGTGCATGCTTAACAAATTGTTTACCACAAATCAATGCGCGTGTGCAGAAAAGAGCAGCATGGGCGTGCTTGGCACGTCGTTAGGCAGAAATCCACGTGCGCGCTCTGCCGAAAGCTTCATTCGCATGCTTAGCTTGTGGTTTGGCATAAAACAACGTGCGCGTCTACCAAAAGATGCATGTGCATGCTTAACCAGTGGTGTGGCACAAGTCCATGAGCCTGTGCTGAAAAGAGCACTACGGGCGTGCTTAGCACGTGATTTGGTAGAAATCCACATGCGCGCTCTGCCAAAAGCAGCATGTGCACGCATACCTTGGGGTTTGGCAGAAAACAACGTGCGCGTCTACGGACAGATTCATTTGCTTGCTTAACAAGTGCTTTGGCAAAGATCCATGCGCGTGTGCTGAAAAGAGCCGCATGGGCGTGCTTGGCATGTCGTTTGGCAGAAATCCGCGTGCGCGCTTCGCCAAAAGCTGCATGTGCATGCTTAGCTTCTGGTTTGGCAGAAAACAATTTGCGCCTCTGCGGAAAGATGCATGTGCTTGCTTAACAAGTGGTTCGGCACAAATCCATGTGCGTGTGCTGAAAAAAGCAGCATGAGGATGCTTAGCACGTGGTTTGTTAGAAATCCACGTGCGCGCTGTGCCAAAAGCTGCATGTGCATGCTTAATATGTGGTCTGGCAGAAAACAATGTGCGCGTCTACGGAAAGATGCATGTGCAAGCTTAACAGGTGGTTTGCACAAATCCATGCGCGTGTGCTGAAGAGCAGCATGGGCGTGCTTAGCATGTGGTTTGGTAGAAATCCA
This sequence comes from Dermacentor variabilis, assembly GCF_050947875.1. NCBI lineage: Eukaryota > Metazoa > Arthropoda > Arachnida > Ixodida > Ixodidae > Dermacentor > Dermacentor variabilis. The sequence continues at coordinate 206,420,947 of NC_134572.1, read as the reverse complement.
CGTGCGCACTCTGCCCAAAGCAGGATGTGCATGGCTAACTTGTGGTTTTGCAGAAAACAACGTGCGCGTATACCAAAAGATGCATGTGCATGCTTAACAAGTTGTTTACTACAAATCGAAACGCGTGTGCTGAAAAGAGCAGCATGGGCGTGCCTTAGAACGTGGTTTGGTAGAAATCCACGTGCGCGCTCAGCCAAAAGCAGCATGTGCATACTTAGCTTGTGGTTTGGCAGAAATCAACGTGCGCGTCTACCAAAAGATGCATGCGCATACTTAACAAGTGATTTGGCACAAATCCATGTGCGTGTGCTGAAAAAAGCAGCATGAGGATGCTTAGCACGTGGTTTGTGAGAAATCCACGTGCGCGCTCTGCCAAAAGCTGCGTGTGCATGCATAGCTTGTGGTTTGGCAGAAAAAAACGTGCCCATCTACCAAAAGATGCATGTGCATGCTTAACAAATGGTTTGGCGCAAATCAATGCGCGTGCGCTGAAATGAGCAGCATGGGTGTGCATAGCCCGTGGTTTGGCAGAAGTCCACGTGCGCGCTCTGCCAGAAGCTGCATGTGCATGTTTAGCTTGTGGTTTGGCAGAAAACAACGTGCGTATCTACCGAAAGATGCAAGTGCATGCTTAACAAATGGTTTGGCAGAAATTCATGCACGTGTGCTGAAAAAAGCAGCATGACCATGCTTTGCACGTGGTTTGTTAGAAATCCACGTGCGCGCAGGGCCAAAAGCTGCATGTGCATGCTTAACTTGAGGTCTGGCAGAAAACAACGTGCGCGTCTACGGAAAGATGCATGTGCGTGCTTAACAGGTGGTTTGCACAAATACATGCGCGTGTGCAGAAAAGAGCAGCATGGGTGTGCCTTAGAACATTGTTTGGTAGACATCCACGTGCGCGCTCAGCCAAAAGCAGCATGTGCATGCTTAGCTTGTGGTTTGGCAGAAATCAACGTGCGCGTCTACCAAAAGATGCATGTGCATGCTTAATAAGTGGTTTACCACAAATCGATGCGCCTGCGCTGAAAAGAGCAGCATGGGCGTGCTTAGCACGTCGCTTGGCAGAAATCCACGTGCGTGCTCTGCCAAAAGCTGCAAGTGCATGCAAACCTTGTGGTTTGGCAGAAAAGAACATGCGCGTCTACCAAAAGTTGCATGTGCATGCTTAACAAGTGGGTTGGGGCAAATCCATGCGCGTGCGCTGAAATAAGCAGCATGGGCGTGCATAGCACGTGGTTTGGCAGAAATTCACGTGCGCGCTCTGCCAAAAGCTGCATGTGCATGCTTAACTTGTGGTTTGGCAGAAAACAACGTGCGTATCGACCGAAAGATGCATGTGCATGCTTAACAAGTGGTTTGGCAGAAATTCATGCGCGTGTGCTGAAAAAAGCAGCATGAGCATGCTTAGCACGTGGTTTGTTAGAAATCCACGTGCGCGCTGTGCGAAAAGCAGCATGTGCATGCTTAACTTGTGGTCTGACAGAAAACAACGTCCGCGTCTACGGAAAGAAGCATGTGCATGCTTAACAGGTGGTTTGCACAAATCCATGCGCGTGTGCTGAAAAGAGCAGCATGGGCGTGCTTGCCACGGCGTTAGGCAGAAATCCACGTGCACGCTCTGCCGAAAGCTTCATTCGCATGCTTAGCTTGTGGTTTGGCATAAAACAACGTGCGCGTCTACCAAGAGATGCATGTTCATGCTTAACAAGTTGTTTACCACAAATCGATGCGCGTGTGCAGAAAAGAGCAGCATGGGCGTGCTTGGCACGTCGTTAGGCAGAAATCCACATGCGCGCTCTGCCGAAAGCTTCATTCGCATGCTTAGCTTGTGGTTTGGCATAAAACAACGTGCGCGTCTACCGAAAGGTGCATCTGCATGCTTAACCAGTGGTGTGGCGCAAATCCATGCGCGTGCAATGGAAAGAGCAGCATGGGCGTGCTTATCACGTGCTTTGGCAGAAATCCACGTGCGCGCTCTGCCACAACCTGCATGTGCATGCTTAGCTTGTGGTTTTGCAGAAAACAACGTGCGCGTCTACCGAAAGATGCATGTGCATGCTTAACAAGTGGTTTGGCACAAGTCCATGAGCCTGTGCTGAAAAGAGCAGCGCGGGCGTGCTTAGCACGTGATTTGGTAGAAATCCACATGCACGCTCTGCCAAAAGCAGCATGTGCACGCATACCTTGGGGTTTGGCAGAAAACAACGTGCGCGTCTACGGACAGATTCATTTGCTTGCTTACAAGTGCTTTGGCAAAGATCCATGCGCGCGGGCTGAAAACAGCCGCATGAACGTGCTTGGCATGTCGTTTGGCAGAAACCCGCGTGCGCGCTTTGCCAAAAGCTGCATGTGCATGCTTAGCTTCTGGTTTGGCAGAAAACAATTTGCGCCTCTACGGAAAGATGCATGTGCTTGCTTAACAAGTGGAACAAGCGGTTTGGCACAAATCCATGCGCGTGTGCTGAAAAAAGCAGCATGAGGATGCTTAGCACGTGGTTTGTTGGAAACCCACGTGCGCGCTCTGCCAAATGCAGCATGTGCATGCTTAACTTGTGGTTTGGCAGGAAACAACGTGCGCGTCTACCGAAAGATGCATGTGCATGCTTAACAAGTGGTTCGGCACAAATCCATGTGCGTGTGCTGAAAAGAGCATCATGGGCGTGCTTGGCACGTTGTTCGGCTGAAATCCACGTGCGCGCTCTGCCAAAAGCTGCATGTGCAAGCTTAGCTTGTGGTTTGGTATAAAACAACGTGCGCGTCTACCAAAAGATGCATGTGCATGCTTAACCAGTGGTGTGGCGCAAATACATGCGCGTGCAATTGAAGAGCAGCATGGGCGTGCTTAGCACTTGATTTGGTAGAAATCCACATGCGCGCTTTGCCAAAAGCAGCATGTGCACGCATAACTTGGGGTTTGGCAGAAAGCAACGTGCGCTTCAACAGAAAGATGCATTTTCTTACTTGACAAGGGCTTTGGCAAAAATCCATGCGCTTGTGTTGAAAACAGAAGCATGGGCGTGCTTGGCATGTCGTTTGACAGAAATCCACGTGCGCGCTTTGCCAAAAGCTGCATGTGCATGCGTAGTTTGTGGTTTGGCAGAAAACAACTTGCGCCTCTACGGAAAGATGCATGTGCTTGCTTACCAAGCGGTTTGGCACAAATCCATGCGCGTGTGCTGAAAAGAGCAGCATGGGCGTGCTTAGGACGTGGTTTGGTAGAAATCCACGTGCGCGCTCTGACAAAAGCTTCATTCGCATGCTTAGTTTGTGGTTTGGCATAAAACAACGTGCGCGTCTACCAAAAGATGCATGTGCATGCTTAACAAGTTGTTTACCACAAATCGATGCGCGTGTGCAGAAAAGAGCAGCATGGGCGTGCTTGGCACGTCGTTAGGCAGAAATCCACGTGCGCGCTCTGCCGAAAGCTTCATTCGCATGCTTAGCTTGTGGTTTGGCATAAAACAACATGCGCCTCTACCAAAAGGTGCATCTGCATGCTTAACCAGTGGTGTGGCGCAAATCCATGCGCGCGCAATGGAAAGAGCAGCATGGGCGTGCTTATCACGTGCTTTGGCAGAAATCCACGTGCGCGCTCTGCCACAACCTGCATGTGCATGCTTAGCTTGTGGTTTTGCAGAAAACAACGTGCGCGTCTACCGAAAGATGCATGTGCATGCTTAACAAGTGCTTTGGCACAAGTCCATGAGCCTGTGCTGAAAAGAGCAGCGCGGGCGTGCTTAGCACGTGATTTGGTAGAAATCCACATGCACGCTCTGCCAAAAGCAGCATGTGCACGCATACCTTGGGGTTTGGCAGAAAACAACGTGCGCGTCTACGGACAGATTCATTTGCTTGCTTACAAGTGCTTTGGCAAAGATCCATGCGCGCGGGCTGAAAAGAGCCGCATGAACGTGCTTGGCATGTCGTTTGGCAGAAACCCGCGTGCGCGCTTTGCCAAAAGCTGCATGTGCATGCTTAGCTTCTGGTTTGGCAGAAAACAATTTGCGCCTCTACGGAAAGATGCATGTGCTTGCTTAACAAGTGGAACAAGTGGTTTGGCACAAATCCATGCGCGTGTGCTGAAAAAAGTAGCATGAGGATGCTTTGCACGTGGTTTGTTTGAAACCCACGTGCGCGCTCTGCCAAAAGCAGCATGTGCATGCTTAACTTGTGGTTTGGCAGGAAACAACGTGCGCGTCTACCGAAAGATGCATGTGCATGCTTAACAAGTGGTTCGGCACAAATCCATGCGCGTGTGCTGAAAAGAGCATCATGGGCGTGCTTGGCACGTTGTTCGGCTGAAATCCACGTGCGCGCTCTGCCAAAAGCTACATGTGCAAGCTTAGCTTGTGGTTTGGTATAAAACAACGTGCGCGTCTACCAAAAGATGCATGTGCATGCTTAACCAGTGGTGTGGCGCAAATACATGCGCGTGCAATGGAAGAGCAGCATGGGCGTGCTTAGCACTTGATTTGGTAGAAATCCACATGCGCGCTTTGCCAAAAGCAGCTTGTGCACGCATAACTTGGGGTTTGGCAGAAAGCAACGTGCGCTTCAACGGAAAGATGCATTTTCTTACTTTACAAGGGCGTTGGCAAAAATCCATGCGCTTGTGTTGAAAAGAGCAGCATGGGCGTGCTTGGCACGTCGTTTCGCAGAAATCCACGTGCGCGCAGTGCCAAAAGCTGCATGTGCATGCTTAACTTGTGGTCTGGCAGAAAACAACGTGCGCGTCTAGGGAAAGATGCATGTGCATGCTTAACAGCTGGTTTGCAGAAATACATGCGCGTGTGCAGAAAAGAGCAGCATGGGCGTGCCTTAGAACGTGGTTTGGTAGAAATCCACGTGCGCGCTCAGCCAAAAGCAGCATGTGCATGCTTAGCTTGTGGTTTGGCAGAAATCAACGTGCGCGTCTATCAAAAGATGCATGTGCATGCTTAATAAGTGGTTTACCACAAATCGATGCGCCTGCGCTGAAAAGAGCAGCATGGGCGTGCTTAGCACGTCGCTTGGCATAAATCCACGGGCGTGCTCTGCCAAAAGCAGCATGTGCATGCTTAATTTGTGGTCTGGCAGAAAACAACGTCCGCGTCTACGGAAAGATGCATGTGCATGCTTAACAGGTGGTTTGCACAAATCCATGCGCGTGTGCTGAAAAGAGCAGAATGGGCATGCTTAGCATGTCGTTTGGTAGCAATCCACGTGCGCACTCGGCCAAAAGCAGCATGTGCACGCATACCTTGGGGTTTGGCAGAAAACAACGTGCGCGTCTACGGACAGATTCATTTGTTTGCTTAACAAGTGCTTTGGCAAAGATCCATGCGCGCGGGCTGAAAAGAGCCGCATGAACGTGCTTGGCATGTCCTTTGGCAGAAACCCGCGTGCGCGCTTTGCCAAAAGCTGCATGTGCATGCTTAGCTTCTGGTTTGGCAGAAAACAATTTGCGCCTCTACGGAAAGATGCATGTGCTTGCTTAACAAGTGGAACAAGTGGTTTGGCACAAATCCATGTGCGTGTGCTGAAAAACGCAGCATGAGGATGCTTAGCACGTGGTTTGTTGGAAACCCACGTGCGCGCTCTGCCAAAAGCAGCATGTGCATGCTTAACTTGTGGTTTCGCAGGAAACAACGTGCGCGTCTACCGAAAGATGCATGTGCATGCTTAACAAGTGGTTCGGCACAAATCCATGCGCGTGTGCTGAAAAGAGCATCATGGGCGTGCTTGGCACGTTGTTCGGCTAAAATCCACGTGCGCGCTCTGCCAAAAGCTGCATGTGCAAGCTTAGCTTGTGGTTTGGCATAAAACAACGTGCGCGTTTACCAAAAGATGCATGTGCATGCTTAACCAGTGGTGTGGCGCAAATCCATGCGCGTGCAATGGAAAGAGCAGCATGGGCGTGCTTAGCACTTGATTTGGTAGAAATCCACATGCGCGCTCTGCCGAAAGCTTCATTCGCATGCTTAGCTTGTGGTTTGGCATAAAACAACGTGCGCGTCTACCGAAAGGTGCATCTGCATGCTTAACCAGTGGTGTGGCGCAAATCCATGCGCGTGCAATGGAAAGAGCAGCATGGGCGTGCTTATCACGTGCTTTGGCAGAAATCCACGTGCGCGCTCTGCCACAACCTGCATGTGCATGCTTAGCTTGTGGTTTTGCAGAAAACAACGTGCGCGTCTACCGAAAGATGCATGTGCATGCTTAACAAGTGGTTTGGCACAAGTCCATGAGCCTGTGCTGAAAAGAGCAGCGCGGGCGTGCTTAGCACGTGATTTGGTAGAAATCCACATGCACGCTCTGCCAAAAGCAGCATGTGCACGCATACCTTGGGGTTTGGCAGAAAACAACGTGCGCGTCTACGGACAGATTCATTTGCTTGCTTAACAAGTGCTTTGGCAAAGATCCATGCGCGCGGGCTGAAAAGAGCCGCATGAACGTGCTTGGCATGTCGTTTGGCAGAAACCCGCGTGCGCGCTTTGCCAAAAGCTGCATGTGCATGCTTAGCTTCTGGTTTGGCAGAAAACAATTTGCGCCTCTACGGAAAGATGCATGTGCTTGCTTAACAAGTGGAACAAGTGGTTTGGCACAAATCCATGCGCGTGTGCTGAAAAAAGCAGCATGAGAATGCTTAGCACGTGGTTTGTTGGAAACCCACGTGCGCGCTCTGCCAAATGCAGCATGTGCATGCTTAACTTGTGGTTTGGCAGGAAACAACGTGCGCGTCTACCGAAAGATGCATGTGCATGCTTAACAAGTGGTTCGGCACAAATCCATGTGCGTGTGCTGAAAAGAGCATCATGGGCGTGCTTGGCACGTTGTTCGGCTGAAATCCACGTGCGCGCTCTGCCAAAAGCTGCATGTGCAAGCTTAGCTTGTGGTTTGGTATAAAACAACGTGCGCGTCTACCAAAAGATGCATGTGCATGCTTAACCAGTGGTGTGGCGCAAATACATGCGCGTGCAATTGAAGAGCAGCATGGGCGTGCTTAGCACTTGATTTGGTAGAAATCCACATGCGCGCTTTGCCAAAAGCAGCATGTGCACGCATAACTTGGGGTTTGGCAGAAAGCAACGTGCGCTTCAACAGAAAGATGCATTTTCTTACTTGACAAGGGCTTTGGCAAAAATCCATGCGCTTGTGTTGAAAACAGAAGCATGGGCGTGCTTGGCATGTCGTTTGACAGAAATCCACGTGCGCGCTTTGCCAAAAGCTGCATGTGCATGCGTAGTTTGTGGTTTGGCAGAAAACAACTTGCGCCTCTACGGAAAGATGCATGTGCTTGCTTACCAAGCGGTTTGGCACAAATCCATGCGCGTGTGCTGAAAAGAGCAGCATGGGCGTGCTTAGGACGTGGTTTGGTAGAAATCCACGTGCGCGCTCTGACAAAAGCTTCATTCGCATGCTTAGTTTGTGGTTTGGCATAAAACAACGTGCGCGTCTACCAAAAGATGCATGTGCATGCTTAACAAGTTGTTTACCACAAATCGATGCGCGTGTGCAGAAAAGAGCAGCATGGGCGTGCTTGGCACGTCGTTAGGCAGAAATCCACGTGCGCGCTCTGCCGAAAGCTTCATTCGCATGCTTAGCTTGTGGTTTGGCATAAAACAACATGCGCCTCTACCAAAAGGTGCATCTGCATGCTTAACCAGTGGTGTGGCGCAAATCCATGCGCGCGCAATGGAAAGAGCAGCATGGGCGTGCTTATCACGTGCTTTGGCAGAAATCCACGTGCGCGCTCTGCCACAACCTGCATGTGCATGCTTAGCTTGTGGTTTTGCAGAAAACAACGTGCGCGTCTACCGAAAGATGCATGTGCATGCTTAACAAGTGGTTTGGCACAAGTCCATGAGCCTGTGCTGAAAAGAGCAGCGCGGGCGTGCTTAGCACGTGATTTGGTAGAAATCCACATGCACGCTCTGCCAAAAGCAGCATGTGCACGCATACCTTGGGGTTTGGCAGAAAACAACGTGCGCGTCTACGGACAGATTCATTTGCTTGCTTACAAGTGCTTTGGCAAAGATCCATGCGCGCGGGCTGAAAAGAGCCGCATGAACGTGCTTGGCATGTCGTTTGGCAGAAACCCGCGTGCGCGCTTTGCCAAAAGCTGCATGTGCATGCTTAGCTTCTGGTTTGGCAGAAAACAATTTGCGCCTCTACGGAAAGATGCATGTGCTTGCTTAACAAGTGGAACAAGTGGTTTGGCACAAATCCATGCGCGTGTGCTGAAAAAAGTAGCATGAGGATGCTTTGCACGTGGTTTGTTTGAAACCCACGTGCGCGCTCTGCCAAAAGCAGCATGTGCATGCTTAACTTGTGGTTTGGCAGGAAACAACGTGCGCGTCTACCGAAAGATGCATGTGCATGCTTAACAAGTGGTTCGGCACAAATCCATGCGCGTGTGCTGAAAAGAGCATCATGGGCGTGCTTGGCACGTTGTTCGGCTGAAATCCACGTGCGCGCTCTGCCAAAAGCTACTTGTGCAAGCTTAGCTTGTGGTTTGGTATAAAACAACGTGCGCGTCTACCAAAAGATGCATGTGCATGCTTAACCAGTGGTGTGGCGCAAATACATGCGCGTGCAATGGAAGAGCAGCATGGGCGTGCTTAGCACTTGATTTGGTAGAAATCCACATGCGCGCTTTGCCAAAAGCAGCATGTGCACGCATAACTTGGGGTTTGGCAGAAAACAACGTGCGCTTCAACGGAAAGATGCATTTCCTTACTTGACAAGGGCTTTGGCAAAAATCCATGCGCTTGTGTTGAAAAGAGAAGCATGGGCGTGCTTGGCATGTTGTTTGACAGAAATCCACGTGCGCGCTTTGCCAAAAGCTGCATGTGCATGCGTAGTTTGTGGTTTGGCAGAAAACAACTTGCGCCTCTACGGAAAGATGCATGTGCTTGCTTAACAAGCGGTTTGGCACAAATCCATGCGCGTGTGCTGAAAAGAGCAGCATGGGCGTGCTTAGGACGTGGTTTGGTAGAAATCCACGTGCGCGCTCTGACAAAAGCAGCATGTGCATGCTTAACTTGCGATTTGGCAGAAAACAACGTGCGCGTCTACCAAAAGATGCATGTGCATGCTTAACAAGTGGTTTACCAGAAATCGATGCGCGTCTGCTGAAAAGTGGAGCATGGGCGTGCTTGGCACGTCGTTTCGCAGAAATCCACGTGCGCGCAGTGCCAAAAGCTGCATGTGCATGCTTAACTTGTGGTCTGGCAGAAAACAACGTGCGCGTCTACGGAAAGATGCATGTGCATGCTTAACAGCTGGTTTGCAGAAATACATGCGCGTGTGCAGAAAAGAGCAGCATGGGCGTGCTTAGGACGTGGTTTGGTAGAAATCCACGTGCGCGCTCTGACAGAAGCAGCATGTGCATGCTTAACTTGCGATTTGGCAGAAAACAACGTGCGCGTCTACCAAAAGATGCATGTGCATGCTTAACAAGTGGTTTACCAGAAATCGATGCGCGTCTGCTGAAAAGAGGAGCATGGGCGTGCTTGGCACGTCGTTTCGCAGAAATCCACGTGCGCGCAGTGCCAAAAGCTGCATGTGCATGCTTAACTTGTGGTCTGGCAGAAAACAACGTGCGCGTCTACGGAAAGATGCATGTGCATGCTTAACAGCTGGTTTGCAGAAATACATGCGCGTGTGCAGAAAAGAGCAGCATGGGCGTGCCTTAGAACGTGGTTTGGTAGAAATCCACGTGCGCGCTCAGCCAAAAGCAGCATGTGCATGCTTAGCTTGTGGTTTGGCAGAAATCAACGTGCGCGTCTATCAAAAGATGCATGTGCATGCTTAATAAGTGGTTTACCACAAATCGATGCGCCTGCGCTGAAAAGAGCAGCATGGGCGTGCTTAGCACGTCGCTTGGCACAAATCCACGGGCGTGCTCTGCCAAAAGCAGCATGTGCATGCTTAATTTGTGGTCTGGCAGAAAACAACGTCCGCTTCTAGGGAAAGATGCATGTGCATGCTTAACAGGTGGTTTGCACAAATCCATGCGCGTGTGCTGAAAAGAGCAGAATGGGCATGCTTAGCATGTCGCTTGGTAGCAATCCACGTGCGCACTCGGCCCAAAGCAGCATGTGAATGGCTAACTTGTAGTTTTGCAGAAAACAATGTGCGCGTCTACCAAAAGATGCATGTGCATACTTAACAAGTTGTTTACCACAAATCGATGCGCGTGTGCAGAAATGAGCAGCATGGGTGTGCTTGGCACGTCTTTCGGCAAAAATCCACGTGCGCGCTCTGCCGAAAGCTGCATTTGCATGCTTAGCTTGAGGTTTGGCATAAAACAACGTGCGCGTCTACCAAAATATGCATGTGCATGCTTAACCAGCGGTGTGGCGCAAATCCATGCGCGTGCAATGGAAAGAGCAGCATGGGCGTCCTTATCAAGTGGTTTGGCAGAAATCCACGTGCGCGCTCTGCCACAACCTGCATGTGCATGCTTATCTTGTGGTTTGGCAGAAAACAACGTGCGCGTCTACCGAAAGATGCACGTACATGCTTAACAAGTGGTTTGGCACAAATCCATGAGCCAAAGCTGAAAAGAGCAGCATGGGCGTGCTTAGCACGTGATTTGGTAGAATTCCACATGCGCACTCTGCCAAAAGCAGCATGTGCACGCATAACTTGGGGTTTGGCCGAAAACAACATGCGCGTCTAGGGAAAGATTCATTTGCTTGCTTAAGAAGTGCTTTGCCAAAGATCCATTGATGGATATTGTTTCTTGGCGCAAGGGCCAGAAATGGCCAAAGAGCGCCATGACATTTGATTATGAATAGCAATGAGTATCGTTGAATATGGCGTGAAACGAGTGGCTGTATATTGGCCTAAAATATTCGCTATAGATGGTGTAAAATCTGTATCTATTAAAATATTGCCAATGAAAAGTGAGCTCTATGGTTGTAAAAGTACGTTGTGAATGAGTAGATACTAAAACGTGTTAATTTATAGCAGCACCAGTGCCTCTGCGGAGCCCTTCAGCGCAAGGGCTGCGAGGCATGTGCTTTGTGAGTGATTCCATTGCATCTACAGCCTCTAGGCAGAGGCTGTGCTACAAATAGCCTGGCCAAATAATGTCTATTGTATTTGTTTCTTCTTAGAAGTTCAGTACTAATTTAAAATTAAATAGAGGGTCATTGCCTAAAAAGAAGACTGGGTGTAAAGGCACATTATGACGGTATAAGAATGGGAAGAACTTTTTTCTCTCCCTTTCTAATATTGGGCACTGAACGAGAACATGAAGGACTGTAAGTCTACTGCTACACCTAGTGCATGTTGGAGGGTTTGTTCCAGTTAGAATGTACGAGTGAGTGCTATAGGTATGCCCAATTCTTAATCTACAGAGCAGTACTTCCTGATGTCGTGTTGTTTTCTCAGAAATGCAGTTCCCGATCTTTGGCTTGATTAAATGCAGTTTGTTGGATACCTGAGTGTCCCATTGCCTTTGCCAATATTTCCGTAGTTTATATTGTAAAAAAGGCTTAAGGTCTGTGTAGGGTACAGGTATATTGAAGTTTGCGTCACAAAAAGCTACAGATGTAGCCCTTTCGTCAGCAGCTACGTTGCCCTCTATGCCTCTATGGCCAGGCACCCAACAAAGAACAATTATTTGGTTCGACATGTATGCTGAGCATAGAAGGTTGTAGACTTCATTAAGGATAGGGTTTTTGTGTTTTCGCAGACTTGATATGCCATTAACAACGCTTAATGAATCTGTGAATATGACAGCCTTTATTATACCTGTTTGTTTTATATGTTTCACAGCAGAGAGGATCGCGTATGCCTCCGCTGTGAAAATGCTGGTGTTTGGATTTAATGCACCGGACGTTGAGAATGACGGTCCAAGAGCTGCATAAGCTACACCATAAGTTGACTTTGAACCGTCTGTATAAAACTCCGCGGAGGAGTACTTAGCCTGGAGTTCGAGGAAGTGTGAATGTATGTGTACCTCAGGCGCATGTTTTGTTAATGCGACGAAAGACATATCACACTGGATATTCTGCCATTCCCAAGGTGGTGCAATGTTAGTGGGAGTCATTAGGACTGTTTCTCGATAGTGAATACCAGTTTCATGAGCTAGTTGTTCTAAGCGCACAGCCAGAGGAGCTCGAACAGATGGGCGGTTATGGTGAAGTCTTGCAGAAGAGAAGTCAAGGACAGTTGAGTAACACGGATGTTCGTCATTCGATTTACATTTTAAAAAGTAGGAGAAGCTTAGATACGTTCTGCGCAGATGTAACGAGCATTCGTTCGCCTCCACATACAGACTTTCCACAGGGCTTGTCCTAAATGCGCCTGTTGCCAGCCGTATGCCTAGATTGTGGATTGGGTCGAGGATTCTGAGAGCACTATCCGATGCGGATTGGTACACCACGGCTCCATAGTCGAGGCGTGATCGTACAAGACTCCTATATAGGCTAAGCAAACACCTCCTGTCACTGCCCCAGTTTGTTCGAGAAAGTAGCTTCAGCAGGTTCATTGTCTTCAGGCACTTCGCTTTGAGATATTTGAAATGTGGAATAAAATTAAGTTTTGAGTCCAAGATGATACCTAAAAATTAGTGTTCAAGGCTGACCGACAGTCGTTGTCCATTAAGGTGAATAGTGGGTCCTGGTGATATGCCTCTCTTGTTTGAGAAGAGAACACATGTGCTTTTTTCAGGGTTAAATTTAAAACCATTTTCTTCTCACCACTTTGAGAGTTTGTTTAGGCCGAGCTGTACCTGTCTCTCGCAGATGCTAAGATTGCACGATCTAAAAGCTATCCGTACATCGTCTACATAAACCGAGTAAAAGACTGTGCGAGGTATGACGGTGTGTAAGGAGTTCATTTTCACAATAAAGAGTGTACAGCTCAGCACTCCACCCTGCGGTACACCTGTCTCCTGTACGAATGATCGTGACTCCACATTGCCAACTCTAACACGAAACGTTCTGTCAGACAGGTAGCTTTCAATAATGGTCAGCAGGTTGCCACGTATACCCATTCCAGAAAGATCCCGAAGGATCCCAAAGCGCCACGTGGTGTCATACGCCTTTTCCATATCAAGGAACACAGAAACGGCAAGCAGTTTGTGGATAAAGGCTTCACGGATGTACATTTCCATGCGGACAAGCTGGTCTGTCGTCGACCTGCCTTCCCTGAAACCGCATTGGTATGGGTCTAATATTTTGTTGGTTTCAAGATAGTGGAGCAAGCGTTTATTCACCATCTTTTCAAAGAGTTTGCATAGGCAGCTTGTCAACGCTATCGGTCTATAACTGTTTGCCAAGGAAGGGTCCTTACCCTGTTTCAAAATGGGAATTACAATGGCCTCTTTCCAGACAGAGGGAATCTGGCCAGAAGACCATATACCGTTGTAAAGAAAAAGAAGAGTTTTTAGTGTTTCAGATGGCAAGTGTTTTAACATTTCATATATTATGCGGTCAGAGCCTGGGGCAGATTTGTTGCAGCCGTTTAGTGCTGCTTGAAGTTCTGCTATGCCAAATGGTGTATTATATACCTCACATTTTGCAGTTTTTCGTACTAATGGCTGCCGTTCTATTCGTGTTTTATGTCTTTGAAATGTGTCAGAATAGTGTGACGAACTGGATATGCGTTCAAAATGTGCGCCTAGATCGTTCGCCTCGTCTTCCATACTATCTCCCTGTGTATTTACTAAGGGTAGCGAGTAAGGTTGTCGGCCTTTGATTCTGTGCACTCTATTCCAGACTTTTGTCTCATCCGTGTAAGAGTTAATTCCTTATATATATTTTTGCCAACTCTCTCTTCTAGCTTGTCGGCGCGTTCTCCTTCCCTGAGATTTGACATGCTTGAAATTAACAAGGTTTTCTGCTGTTGGAGAATCGCGGAGCAACCCCCATGCTTTGTTCTGCTTTTTACGCGCGTTACGACACTCCTCGTTCCACCACGGAACACGGCGCTTGTTAGATGATCCCTTTGTATCTGGGATACATTTTGGTTGCGGCAACAATCAGAAAAAAGGTGAAGTATCCAACCGCAGCTTCTAGGCTTAGAGCACAGATGTCAGTCCACGATATGAGAGTAATTTTTGAGAGCTGTTCCCAGTCGGCTGAATCATTTTTCCACCGAGGAAACTGTGGGGGACATTCATTCATCTTCGGTGTAGACAGAATTATCGGGATATGGTAGCTACCGTATGGATTTCCAATAACATTCCATTTAAGATCAGGTAAAAGGGTGGGAGATGCAATACTGAGGTCTATAGAGGAATAGGTTTTATGTGCAGTATTATAATATGTAGGTGCCTTACTATTCAAAAGGCATGCACCAGATGAAAAGAGAAACTGTTCAATCAGTCGACCTCGCACATCGCAATGAGAGTCGCCCCATAGGTTGGTGTGTGCATTTAAATCTCCTAGAACCAAATAGGGTTGGGGTAATTGATCTATTAATTTATGGAATTCATGTTTATGGAGCTGATAATGCGGAGGTATATACAGAAAGCAGACGGTAATAGCTTTGTTTAGAAGTATGGCTCGAACGGCCACTGCCTCTAGGGGCGTTTGTAGTTGTAGATGTTGCCACGCTATACCTTTGTCGATTATAATGGCTACACCGCCAGATGATGCGATGGCATCATCACGATCTTTACGAAAAATAACATAATGACGAAGAAAGTTAGTGTGTTTAGATTTAAGATGGGTTTCCTGTACATACAGCACTTTTGGAGTGAGTTCGTAGAGAAGTTCTTGAACATCATCAAGGTTTCTGAGGAGACTTCTGACGTTCCACTGCATAATTAGCGTGTCCATAATGAAGTTAATTTGGTGCTGTGTGTACGGAAATAGAAGTTATGCCTTAGATTACAGAGCTCTTTCGAGGCCCTGTAAACGGGGTTTTCCTTTTTCTGAAGCGCTCGAGGGAGCCTCGCCGCTGCTTAGGCGCTTGTTGCGCCTTGAGGGTAGGTGTAGTGTCCATTGCCTCTAGTGAGGCGCCGGACACGTGCTCTTGCGAGCGAGAAGTTACCAGCGAGGGTCCCACCTTCGAGGGCAAGACCCTTGCGCCCACCAGCCCGGAGGTCGATGGGGCTCCCTGAGGGATTTGGCTGCGCCGGCTGTTGCCAGCGCTGGAAGGGGTCGGGGAGGGTGGGGCAGCCTCGGCTGCGCCCACCTTCGAGGTCGATGGCCCCGACTGCTGTGTTGGCGTAGCAGCGTCAGCTGCGGCCGCCGGGAGGGGGCGGATGGCTTCACTGCCGCCTCACTGGGTGTGGGTCGGACAGCCGCCGGAGACCGTTGTGGCGCTGCCCCCTGACGCGCCACTTCGGCAAAACTAGCCTTAGGAAGGTATGCAACCCGCCTGCGTGCCTCTTTGAATGATATGTTTTCTTTTACTTTGATAGTGACTATTTCTCTTTCTTTCTTCCAAGACGGGCATGACCGCGAGTATGCGGCATGCTCGCCATCACAGTTCACGCAGTGTGGAGCGTTTTCGCACGTTTCAGAGGCATGGTCACGGGAACTACATATTGCACATGTCTGGCGGCCTCGGCCGTTCTGTGAGCTGTGGCCGAATCGCTGGCACTTAAAGCATCGTAGGGGATTTGGAATGTACGCCCTCACTCGGATTTTCACATACCCTGTCTCGATAGCGTCGGGTAGGTTGCTTGAGCCAAATGTAAGTATTAGGTGCATGGTATTGATTTCTTTTCCGTCACGTCTTATTTTATTTCTCTTAACATTGATCACGTTCTGATCGTTCCTACCCTCTAGTAGTTCAGCTTCAGACAATTCTAGCAGATCAGCATCCGATACAACGCCACGGGTAGTATTCATGGTACGGTGTGGGGTCACTGTGAGTGGAACACCCCCAAAAGATAGAAGTTTGGACAGTTTTTCATATTGTTTCTCATCGCGGAGCTCTAGGAGAAGATCACCGCTAGCCATTTTCGACGCTTCGTATACAGGACCGAATACTTCCGTCAGAGTTTTCGAGACAACGAAAGGCGAGATCATTCTCACTGTCTTCTGAGGCTTCTCAGAGTTGATGACATGAAAGAGGGGAAAGTTCTGTGTACGATTGCCAAAAAACCTAAAGACATCTTCGGTGCGCCCTCGTTTCTGAGGGCGATCAGGAAGTTTGGGGAAAGAAGCTTCCATGAAAATGTATAAAAATTCGGCAACAGCGCCGACCGCCCACCACGGAGCCCAACGAGGGGACGCTGCAGAGCTTGCATGCAAGTCTCCACGACGCCAGCCGTACGCCGCCACTATAACCAAATATGGTGTACCCAAGATTGGATAGCCACACAGGGTTAAGCCTTGCCGCCAAGAAGAAGGAAGTAAATAGAAGAGAGAAGAAGACAGGAAAGATGTAAAGTGAGAGATAAAGACGAAGGTTTGAGAAGAAGGAGACAGGAAAAGGCGACTACCGATTTCCCCCGGGTGGGTCAGTCCGGGAGTTCCGTCTGCGTGAAGCAGAGGCCAAAGAGGCGTGTTGCCTCTGCCGGGGGGCCTTAAAGGTCCGAGCACCCGGCATTGGCTCAACCCCCAGGATCCCCCTTTCCCCGGACACGGCTAAGCCGCGCACGGCTACACGCGGGAGGGTCCAACCCTGGTGCGCTCGGGTCCGTGGTGTCGCAACACACCAAACGCTTGCTTGCGCAGACGCCCCTGCGGGGTTGGCAAAGATCCAGGAGCCTGTGCTGAAAAGAGAAGCATATGCGTGCTCGGCATGTCGTTTGGCAGAAATCCACGTGCGCGCTTTGCCAAAATATGCATGTGCATGCTTAACAAGTAGTTTACCACAAATCGATGCGCGTCTGCTGAAAAGAGGAGCATGGGCGTGCTTGGCATGTCGTTTAGCAGAAATCCACGTGCGCGCTCTGTCAAAAGCAGCATGCGCATGCTTAGCTTGTGGTTTGGCAGAAATCAACGTGCGCGTCTACCAAAAGATGCATGTGCATGCTTAATAAGTGGTTATCCACAAATCGATGCGCCTGCGCTGAAAAGAGCAGCATCGGCGTGCTTAGCACGTCGCTTGACAGAAATACACGTGCGTGCTCTGCCAAAAGTTGCAAGTGCATGCAAACCTTGTGGTTTGGCAGGAAAGAACATGCGCGTCTACCAAAAAATGCATGTGCATGCTTAACAAGTGATTTGGCGCAAATCCATGCGCGTGCGCTGAAATGAGCAGCATGGGCGTGCAAAGCACGTGGTTTGGCAGAAATTCACGTGCGCGCTCTGCCAAAAGCTGCATGGGCATGTTTAGCTTGTGGTTTGGCAAAAAACAACGTGCGCCTCTACGGAAAGATGCATGTGCTTGCTTAACAAGCGGTTTGGCACAAATCCATGCGCGTGTGCTGAAAAGACCAGCATAGGCGTGCATAGCACGTGGTTTGGTAGAAATCCACGTACTCGCTTAGCCAAAAGCAGCATGTGCATGCTTAACTTGTGATTTGGCAGAAAACAACGTGCGCGTCTACCGAAAGATGCATGTGCATGTATAACAAGTGGTTCACCACAAATCGAAACGCGTGTGCTGAAAAGAGCAGCTTGGGCGTGCTTGGCACGTTGTTAGGCAGAAATCCACGTGCGCGCCGTGCCAAAAGCAGCATGTGCAAGCATAACTTGTGGTTTGGCAGAAAACAACGTGCGCATCAACCGAAAGATGCATGTGCATGCTTAAGTGCGTTGGCACAAATACATACGCGTGTGCAGAAAAGAGCAGCATGGGCGTGCCTTAGAACGTGGTTTGGTCGAAATCCACGTGCTCGCTTAGCCAAAAGCAGCATGCGCATGCTTAGCTTGGGGTTTGGCAGAAATCAACGTGCGCGTCTACCAAAAGATGCATGTGCATGCTTAATAAGTGGTTATCCACCAATCGATGCGCCTGCGCTGAAAAGAGGAGCATCGGCGTGCTTAGCACGTCGCTTGACAGAAATACACGTGCGTGCTCTGCCAAAAGCTGCAAGTGCATGCAAACCTTGTGGTTTGGCAAAGAACACGCGCGTCTACCAAAAGATGCATGTGCATGCTTAACAAGTGATTTGGCGCAAATCCATGCGCGTGCGCTGAAATGAGCAGCATGGGCGTGCATAGCACGTGGTTTGGCAGAAATTCACGTGCGCGCTCTGCCAAAAGCTGCATGTGCATGTTTAGCTTGTGGTTTGGCAAAAAACAACGTGCGCCTCTACCGAAAGATGCATGTGCATGCTTAACAAGTGGTTTGGCAAAAATCCATGAGCCTGTGCTGAAAAGAGCGGCATGGGCGTTCTTAGCACGTGATTTGGTAGAAATCCAAATGCGCGCTCTGCCAAAGGAGCATGTGCACGCATAACTTGGGGTCTGGCAGAAAACAACGTGCGCGTCTACGCAAAGATTAATTTGCTTGCTTAACAAGTGCTTTGGCAAAGATCCATGCGCGTGTGCTGAAAAGAGCAGCATGGGCGCGCTTGGCATGCCGTTTGGCAGAAATCCACGTGCGCGCTTTGCCAAAAGCTGCATGTGCATGCTTAGCTTGTAGTTTGGCAGAAAACAACTTGCGCGTCTACCGAAAGATGCATGTGCATGTATAACAAGTGGTTTACCACAAATCGATGCGCGTCTGCTGAAAAAAGGAGCATGGGCGTGCTTGGCACCTCGGTTGGCAGAAATCCACGTGCGCGCTCTGCCAAAAGCTGCATATGCATGCTTAGCTTGTGGTTTGGCATAAAACAACGTGCGCGTCTACCAAAAGATGCATGTGCATGCTTAACCAGTGGTGTGGCGGAAGTCCATGCGCGTGCAATGGAAAGAGCAGCATGGGCGTGCTTATCACGTAGTTTGGCAGAAATCCACGTGCGCGCTCTGCCACAACCTGCATGTGCATGCTTAGCTTGTGGTTTGGCAAAAAACAACGTGCGCGTCTACCGAAAGATGCATGTGCATGCTTAACAAGTGGTTTGGCACAAGTCCATGAGCCTGTGCTGAAAAGAGCAGCACGGGCGTGCTTAGCACGTGATTTGGTAGAAATCCACATTCGCGCTCTGCCAAAAGCAGCATGTGCACGCATACCTTGGGGTTTGGCATAAAACAACGTGCGCGTCTACGGACAGATTCATTTGCTTGCTTAAAAGTGCTTTGGCAAAGATCCATGCGCGTGGGCTGAAAAGAGCCGCATGGGCGTGCTTGGCACGTCGCTTGGCAGAAATCCACGTGCGCGCTCTGCCAAAAGCTGCATGCGCATGCTTAGCTTCTGGTTTGGCAGAAAACAATTTGCGCCTCTACGGAAAGATGCATGTGCTTGCTTAACATGTGGTTTGGCACAAATCCATGTGCGTGTGCTGAAAAAAGCAGCATGAGGATGCTTAGCACGTGGTTTGTGAGAAATCCACGTGCGCGCTCTGCCAAAAGCTGCGTGTGCATGCATAACTTGTGGTTTGGCAGAAAAAAACGTGCGCATCTACCAAAAGATGCATGTGCATGCTTAACAAATGGTTTGGCGCAAATCCATGCGCGTGCGCTGAAATGAGCAGTATGGGCGTGCATAGCACGTGGTTTGGCAGAAGTCCACGTGCGTGCTCTGCCAAAAGCTGCATGTGCATGTTTAGCTTGTAGTTTGGCAGAAAACAACGTGCGCATCTACCGAAAGATGCATGTGCATGCTTAACAAATGGTTTGGCAGAAATTTATACACATGTGCTTAAAAAAGCAGCATGAGCATGCTTTGCACGTGGTTTGTTAGAAATCCACGTGCGCGCAGTGCCAAAAGCTGCATGTGCATGCTTAACTTGTGGTCTGGCAGAAAAAAACGTGCGCGTCTACGGAAAGATTCATTTGCTTGCTTATCAAGTGCTTTGGCAAAGATCCATGCGCGTGTGCTCAAAAGAGCCGCATGGGCGTGCTGGGCATGTCGTTTGGCAGAAATCCGCGTGCGCGCTTTGTCAAAAGCTGCATGTGCATGCTTAGCTTCCGGTTTGGTAGAAAACACCTTGCGCCTCTACGGAAAGATGCATGTGCAAGCTTAACAGGTGGTTTGCACAAATCCATGCGCGTGTGCTGAAAAGAGCAGCATGGGCATGCTTAGCATGTGGTTTGGTAGAAATCCGCGTGCGCACTCTGCCCAAAGCGGCATGTGCATGGCTAATTTGCGGTTTTGCAGAAAACAACGTGCGCGTCTACCAAAAGATGCATGTGCATGCATAACAAGTTGTTTACCACAAATCGAAACGCGTGTGCAGAAAAGAGCACCATGGGCGTGCCTTAGAACGTGGTTTGGTAGAAATCCAAGTGCGCGCTCAGCCAAAAGCAGCATGTGCATGCTTAGCTTGTGGTTTGGCAGAAATCAACATGCTCGTCTACCAAAAGATGCATGTGCATACTTAATAAGTGGTTTACCACAAATCGATGCGCCGGCGCTGAAAAGAGCAGCATGGGCGTGCTTGGCACGTCGCTTGGCAGAAATCCACGTGCGCGCTGCCAAAAGTTGCATGTGCATCTTTAGCTTGTGGTTTGGCAGAAAACAACGTGCGCATCTACCGAAAGATGCATGTGCATGCTTAACAAGCGGTTTGGTAGAAATTCATGCACGTGTGCTCAAAAAAGCAGCATTAGTATGCTTTGTACGTGGTTTGTTAGAAATCCACGTGCGCGCTGTGCCAAAAGCTGCATGTGCATGCTTAACTTGTGGTCTGGCAGAAAAACAACGTGCGCGTCTACGGAAAGATGCATGTGCATGCTTAACAGGTGGTTTGCACAATTCCATGCGCGCGTGCTGAAAAGAGCAGCATGGGCGTGCTTAGCATGTCGTTTGGTAGAAATCCACATGCCACTCTGCCCAAAGCAGCATGTGCACGGCTAACTTGCGGTTTTGCAGAAAACAACGTGCGCGTCTACTAAAAGATGCATGTGCATGCTTAACAAATTGTTTACCACAAATCAATGCGCGTGTGCAGAAAAGAGCAGCATGGGCGTGCTTGGCACGTCGTTAGGCAGAAATCCACGTGCGCGCTCTGCCGAAAGCTTCATTCGCATGCTTAGCTTGTGGTTTGGCATAAAACAACGTGCGCGTCTACCAAAAGATGCATGTGCATGCTTAACCAGTGGTGTGGCACAAGTCCATGAGCCTGTGCTGAAAAGAGCACTACGGGCGTGCTTAGCACGTGATTTGGTAGAAATCCACATGCGCGCTCTGCCAAAAGCAGCATGTGCACGCATACCTTGGGGTTTGGCAGAAAACAACGTGCGCGTCTACGGACAGATTCATTTGCTTGCTTAACAAGTGCTTTGGCAAAGATCCATGCGCGTGTGCTGAAAAGAGCCGCATGGGCGTGCTTGGCATGTCGTTTGGCAGAAATCCGCGTGCGCGCTTCGCCAAAAGCTGCATGTGCATGCTTAGCTTCTGGTTTGGCAGAAAACAATTTGCGCCTCTGCGGAAAGATGCATGTGCTTGCTTAACAAGTGGTTCGGCACAAATCCATGTGCGTGTGCTGAAAAAAGCAGCATGAGGATGCTTAGCACGTGGTTTGTTAGAAATCCACGTGCGCGCTGTGCCAAAAGCTGCATGTGCATGCTTAATATGTGGTCTGGCAGAAAACAATGTGCGCGTCTACGGAAAGATGCATGTGCAAGCTTAACAGGTGGTTTGCACAAATCCATGCGCGTGTGCTGAAGAGCAGCATGGGCGTGCTTAGCATGTGGTTTGGTAGAAATCCACGTGCGCACTCTGCCCAAAGCAGGATGTGCATGGCTAACTTGTGGTTTTGCAGAAAACAACGTGCGCGTATACCAAAAGATGCATGTGCATGCTTAACAAGTTGTTTACTACAAATCGAAACGCGTGTGCTGAAAAGAGCAGCATGGGCGTGCCTTAGAACGTGGTTTGGTAGAAATCCACGTGCGCGCTCAGCCAAAAGCAGCATGTGCATACTTAGCTTGTGGTTTGGCAGAAATCAACGTGCGCGTCTACCAAAAGATGCATGCGCATACTTAACAAGTGATTTGGCACAAATCCATGTGCGTGTGCTGAAAAAAGCAGCATGAGGATGCTTAGCACGTGGTTTGTGAGAAATCCACGTGCGCGCTCTGCCAAAAGCTGCGTGTGCATGCATAGCTTGTGGTTTGGCAGAAAAAAACGTGCCCATCTACCAAAAGATGCATGTGCATGCTTAACAAATGGTTTGGCGCAAATCAATGCGCGTGCGCTGAAATGAGCAGTATGGGCGTGCATAGCACGTGGTTTGGCAGAAGTCCACGTGCGTGCTCTGCCAAAAGCTGCATGTGCATGTTTAGCTTGTAGTTTGGCAGAAAACAACGTGCGCATCTACCGAAAGATGCATGTGCATGCTTAACAAATGGTTTGGCATAAATTTATGCACATGTGCTGAAAAAAGCAGCATGAGCATGCTTTGCACGTGGTTTGTTAGAAATCCACGTGCGCGCAGTGCCAAAAGCTGCATGTGCATGCTTAACTTGTGGTCTAGCAGAAAAAAAGGTGCGCGTCTACGGAAAGATGTATGTGCATGCTTAAAAGGTGGTTTGCACAAATACATGCCCGTGTGCAGAAAAGAGCAGCATGGGCGTGCCTTAGAACGTGGTTTGGTAGAAATCCGCGTGTGCGATCAGCCAAAAGCAGCATGTGCATGCTTAGCTTGTGGTTTCGCAGAAATCAACGTGCGCGTCTATCGAAAGATGCATGTGCTTGCTTAACAAGTGGTTTGGCACAAATCCATGCGCGTGTGCTGAAAAAAGCAGCTTGAGCATGCTTAGCACGTGGTTTGTTAGAAATACATGTGCGCTCTGTGCCAAAAGCAGCATGTGCATGCTTAACTTGTGGTCTGGCAGAAAACAACGTGCGCGTCTACGGAAAGATGCATGTGCAAGCTTAACAGGTGGTTTGCACAAATCCATGCGCGTGTGCTGAAAAGAGCAGCACGGGCGTGCTTAGCATGTGGTTTGGTAAAAATCTACGTGCGCACTCTGCCAAAAGCTGCAAGTGCATGCATACCTTGTGGTTTGGCAGAAACGAACATGCGCGTCTACCAAAAGATGCATGTGCATACTTAACAAGTGGTTTGGCGCAAATCCATGCGCGTGCGCTGAAATGAGCAGCATGGGCGTGCATAGCACGTGGTTTGGCAGAAATTCACGTGCGCGCTCTGCCAAAAGCTGCATGTGCATGTTTAGCTTGTGGTTTGGCAGACAACAACGTGCACATCTACCGAAAGATGCATGTGCATGCTTAACAAGTGGTTTGGCAGAAATTCATGCGCGTGTGCTGAAAAAAGCAGCATCAGCATGCTTAGCACGTGGTTTGTTAGAAATCCACGTGCGCGCTGTGCCAAAAGCATCATGAGCATGCTGAACTTATGGTCTGGCAGAAAACAACGTCCGCGTCTACGGAAATATGCATGTGCATGCTTAACAGGTGGTTTGCACAAATCCATGCGCGTGTGCTGAAGAGAGCAGCATGGGCATGCTTAGCATGTCGTTTGGTAGAAATCCACATGCCACTCTGCCCAAAGCAGCATGTGCACGGCTAACTTGCGGTTTTGCAGAAAACAACGTGCGCGTCTACTAAAAGATGCATGTGCATGCTTAACAAATTGTTTACCACAAATCAATGCGCGTGTGCAGAAAAGAGCAGCATGGGCGTGCTTGGCACGTCGTTAGGCAGAAATCCACGTGCGCGCTCTGCCGAAAGCTTCATTCGCATGCTTAGCTTGTGGTTTGGCATAAAACAACGTGCGCGTCTACCAAAAGATGCATGTGCATGCTTAACCAGTGGTGTGGCACAAGTCCATGAGCCTGTGCTGAAAAGAGCACTACGGGCGTGCTTAGCACGTGATTTGGTAGAAATCCACATGCGCGCTCTGCCAAAAGCAGCATGTGCACGCATACCTTGGGGTTTGGCAGAAAACAACGTGCGCGTCTACGGACAGATTCATTTGCTTGCTTAACAAGTGCTTTGGCAAAGATCCATGCGCGTGTGCTGAAAAGAGCCGCATGGGCGTGCTTGGCATGTCGTTTGGCAGAAATCCGCGTGCGCGCTTCGCCAAAAGCTGCATGTGCATGCTTAGCTTCTGGTTTGGCAGAAAACAATTTGCGCCTCTGCGGAAAGATGCATGTGCTTGCTTAACAAGTGGTTCGGCACAAATCCATGTGCGTGTGCTGAAAAAAGCAGCATGAGGATGCTTAGCACGTGGTTTGTTAGAAATCCACGTGCGCGCTGTGCCAAAAGCTGCATGTGCATGCTTAATATGTGGTCTGGCAGAAAACAATGTGCGCGTCTACGGAAAGATGCATGTGCAAGCTTAACAGGTGGTTTGCACAAATCCATGCGCGTGTGCTGAAGAGCAGCATGGGCGTGCTTAGCATGTGGTTTGGTAGAAATCCACGTGCGCACTCTGCCCAAAGCAGGATGTGCATGGCTAACTTGTGGTTTTGCAGAAAACAACGTGCGCGTATACCAAAAGATGCATGTGCATGCTTAACAAGTTGTTTACTACAAATCGAAACGCGTGTGCTGAAAAGAGCAGCATGGGCGTGCCTTAGAACGTGGTTTGGTAGAAATCCACGTGCGCGCTCAGCCAAAAGCAGCATGTGCATACTTAGCTTGTGGTTTGGCAGAAATCAACGTGCGCGTCTACCAAAAGATGCATGCGCATACTTAACAAGTGATTTGGCACAAATCCATGTGCGTGTGCTGAAAAAAGCAGCATGAGGATGCTTAGCACGTGGTTTGTGAGAAATCCACGTGCGCGCTCTGCCAAAAGCTGCGTGTGCATGCA
Organism: Dermacentor variabilis; assembly: GCF_050947875.1. Classification (NCBI taxonomy): domain Eukaryota; kingdom Metazoa; phylum Arthropoda; class Arachnida; order Ixodida; family Ixodidae; genus Dermacentor; species Dermacentor variabilis. The sequence continues at coordinate 206,396,211 of NC_134572.1, read as the reverse complement.
TAGCTTGTGGTTTGGCAGAAAAAAACGTGCCCATCTACCAAAAGATGCATGTGCATGCTTAACAAATGGTTTGGCGCAAATCAATGCGCGTGCGCTGAAATGAGCAGTATGGGCGTGCATAGCACGTGGTTTGGCAGAAGTCCACGTGCGTGCTCTGCCAAAAGCTGCATGTGCATGTTTAGCTTGTAGTTTGGCAGAAAACAACGTGCGCATCTACCGAAAGATGCATGTGCATGCTTAACAAATGGTTTGGCATAAATTTATGCACATGTGCTGAAAAAAGCAGCATGAGCATGCTTTGCACGTGGTTTGTTAGAAATCCACGTGCGCGCAGTGCCAAAAGCTGCATGTGCATGCTTAACTTGTGGTCTAGCAGAAAAAAAGGTGCGCGTCTACGGAAAGATGTATGTGCATGCTTAAAAGGTGGTTTGCACAAATACATGCCCGTGTGCAGAAAAGAGCAGCATGGGCGTGCCTTAGAACGTGGTTTGGTAGAAATCCGCGTGTGCGATCAGCCAAAAGCAGCATGTGCATGCTTAGCTTGTGGTTTCGCAGAAATCAACGTGCGCGTCTATCGAAAGATGCATGTGCTTGCTTAACAAGTGGTTTGGCACAAATCCATGCGCGTGTGCTGAAAAAAGCAGCTTGAGCATGCTTAGCACGTGGTTTGTTAGAAATACATGTGCGCTCTGTGCCAAAAGCAGCATGTGCATGCTTAACTTGTGGTCTGGCAGAAAACAACGTGCGCGTCTACGGAAAGATGCATGTGCAAGCTTAACAGGTGGTTTGCACAAATCCATGCGCGTGTGCTGAAAAGAGCAGCACGGGCGTGCTTAGCATGTGGTTTGGTAAAAATCTACGTGCGCACTCTGCCAAAAGCTGCAAGTGCATGCATACCTTGTGGTTTGGCAGAAACGAACATGCGCGTCTACCAAAAGATGCATGTGCATACTTAACAAGTGGTTTGGCGCAAATCCATGCGCGTGCGCTGAAATGAGCAGCATGGGCGTGCATAGCACGTGGTTTGGCAGAAATTCACGTGCGCGCTCTGCCAAAAGCTGCATGTGCATGTTTAGCTTGTGGTTTGGCAGACAACAACGTGCACATCTACCGAAAGATGCATGTGCATGCTTAACAAGTGGTTTGGCAGAAATTCATGCGCGTGTGCTGAAAAAAGCAGCATCAGCATGCTTAGCACGTGGTTTGTTAGAAATCCACGTGCGCGCTGTGCCAAAAGCATCATGAGCATGCTGAACTTATGGTCTGGCAGAAAACAACGTCCGCGTCTACGGAAATATGCATGTGCATGCTTAACAGGTGGTTTGCACAAATCCATGCGCGTGTGCTGAAGAGAGCAGCATGGGCATGCTTAGCATGTCGTTTGATAGAAATCTACGTGCCACTCTGTCCAAAGCAGCATGTGCATGGCTAACTTGCGGTTTTGCAGAAAACAACGTGCGCGTCTACCAAAAGATGCATGTGCATGCTTAAGAGTTTGTTTACCACAAATCGATGCGCATGTGCAGAAAAGAGCAGCATGGGCGTGCTTAGCACGTCGTTAGGCACAAATTCACGTGCGCGCTCTTCCGAAAGCTGCATTCGCATGCTTAGCTTATTGTTTGGCATAAAACAACCTGCGCGTCTACCAAATCATGCATGTGCATGCTTAGCCAGTGGTGTGGCGCAAATCCATGCGCGTGCAATGGAAAGAGCAGCATGGGCGTGCTTGGCACGTGGCTTGGCAGAAATCCACGTGCGTGCTCTGCCAAAAGCTGCGTGTGCATGCATAACTTGTGGTTTGGCAGAAAAGAACGTGCGCATCTACCAAAAGATGCATGTGCATGCTTAACAAGTGGTTTGGCGCAAATCCATGCGTGTGCGCTGAAATGAGCAGCATGGGCGTGCATAGCACGTGGTTTGGCAGAAATCCACGTGCGCGCTGCCAAAAGTTGCATGTGCATGTTTAGCGTGTCGTTTGGCAGAAAACAACGTGTGCATCTGCCGAAAGATGCATGTGCATGCTTAACAAGTGGTTTGGTAGAAATTCATGCACGTGTGCTCAAAAAACCAGCATTAGAATGCTTTGCACGTGGTTTCTTAGAAATCCACGTGTGCGCAGTGCCAAAAGCTGCATGTGCATGCTTAACTTGTGGTCTGGCAGAAAACAACGTGCGCGTCTACGGAAAGATGCATGTGCATGCTTAACAGGTGGTTTGCACAAATCCATGCGCGCGTGCTGAAAAGAGCAGCATGGGCGTGCTTAGCATGTCGTTTGGTAGAAATCCACATGCCACTCTGCCCAAAGCAGCATGTGCACGGCTAACTTGCGGTTTTGCAGAAAACAACGTGCGCGTCTACTAAAAGATGCATGTGCATGCTTAACAAATTGTTTACCACAAATCGATGCGCGTGCGCAGAAAAGAGCAGCATGGGCGTGCTTGGCACGTCGTTAGGCAGAAATCCACGTGCGCGCTCTGCCGAAAGCTTCATTCGCATGCTTAGCTTGTGGTTTTGCATAAAACAACGTGCGCGTCTACCAAAAGATGCATGTGCATGCTTAACCAGTGGTGTGGCACAAGTCCATGAGCCTGTGCTGAAAAGAACAGCACGGGCGTGCTTAGCACGTGATTTGGTAGAAATCCACATGCGCGCTCTGCCAAAGAAAGCATATGCACGCATACCTTGGGGTTTGGCAGAAAACAACGTGCGCGTCTACGGACAGATTCATTTGCTTGCTTAACAAGTGCTTTGGCAAAGATCCATGCGCGTGTGCTGAAAAGAGCCGCATGGGCGTGCTTGGCATGTCGTTTGGCAGAAATCCGCGTGCGCGCTTCGCCAAAAGCTGCATGTGCATGCTTAGCTTCTGGTTTGGCAGAAAACAATTTGCGCCTCTACGGAAAGATGCATGTGCTTGCTTAACAAGTGGTTTGGTAGAAATTCATGCACGTGTGCTCAAAAAAGCAGCATGCGGATGCTTAGCACGTGGTTTGTTAGAAATCCACGTGCTTGCCGTGCCAAAAGCAGCATGTGCATGCTTAACTTGTGGTCTGGCAGAAAACAATGTGCGCGTCTACGGAAAGATGCATGTGCAAGTTTAACAGGTGGTTTGCACAAATCCATGCGCGTGTGCTGAAAAGAGCAGCATGGGCGTGCTTAGCATGTGGTTTGGTAGAAATCCACGTGCGCACTCTGCCCAAACCAGCATGTGCATGGCTAACTTGCGGTTTTGCAGAAAACAACGTGCGCGTCTACCAAAAGATGCATGAGCATGCTTAACAAGTTCTTTACTACAAATCGAAACGCGTGTGATGAAAAGAGCAGCATGGGCGTGCCTTAGAACGTGGTTTGGTAGAAATCCACGTGCGCGCTCAGCCAAAAGTAGCATGTGCATGCTTAGCTTGTGGTTTGGCAGAAATCAACGTTCGCGTCTATCGAAAGATGCATGTGCGTGCTTAACAAGTGGTTTGGCAGAAATCCATGCGTGTGTGCTGAAAAGAGCAGTATGGGCGTGCTTAGCACGTGGTTTGGTAGAAATCCACTAGCGCACTCTGCCAAAAGCAGCATGTGTATTGCTAACTTGCGGCTTTGCAGAAAACAACGTGCGCGTCAACCAAAAGATGCATGTGCATCCTTAACAAGTTGTTTACCGCAAATCGAAACGCGTGGGCTGAAAAGAGCAGCATGGGCGTGCTTGGCACGTCGTTAGGCAGAAATCCACCTGCGCGCTCTGCCAAAAGCTGCATGTGCATGCTTTGCTTGTGGTTTGGCATAAAACAACGTGCGCGTCTACCAAAAGCTGCATGTGCATGCTTAGCTTCTGGTTTAGCTGAAACCAACTTGCGCCTCTAAGGAAAGATGCATGTGCTTGCTTAACAAGTGGTTGGGCACAAATCCATGCGCGTGTGCTGAAAAAAGCAGCATGAGGATGCTTAGCACGTGGTTTGTGAGAAATCCACGTGCGCGCTCTGCCAAAAGCTGCGTGTGCATGCATAGCTTGTGGTTTGGCAGAAAAAAACGTGCGCATCTACCAAAAGATGCATGTGCATGCTTAACAAATGGTTTGGCGCAAATCCATGCGCGTGCGCTGAAATGAGCAGTATGGGCGTGCATAGCACGTGGTTTGGCAGAAGTCCACGTGCGTGCTCTGCCAAAAGCTGCATGTGCATGTTTAGCTTGTAGTTTGGCAGAAAACAACGTGCGCATCTACCGAAAGATGCATGTGCATGCTTAACAAATGGTTTGGCATAAATTTATGCACATGTGCTGAAAAAAGCAGCATGAGCATGCTTTGCACGTGGTTTGTTAGAAATCCACGTGCGCGCAGTGCCAAAAGCTCCATGTGCATGCTTAACTTGTGGTCTGGCAGAAAAAAACGTGCGCGTCTACGGAAAGATTCATTTGCTTGCTTATCAAGTGCTTTGGCAAAGATCCATGCGCGTGTGCTCAAAAGAGCCGCATGGGCGTGCTTGGCATGTCGTTTGGCAGAAATCCGCGTGCGCGCTTTGTCAAAAGCTGCATGTGCATGCTTAGCTTCCGGTTTGGTAGAAAACACCTTGCGCCTCTACGGAAAGATGCATGTGCAAGCTTAACAGGTGGTTTGCACAAATCCATGCGCGTGTGCTGAAAAGAGCAGCATGGGCATGCTTAGCATGTGGTTTGGTAGAAATCCGCGTGCGCACTCTGCCCAAAGCAGCATGTGCATGGCTAATTTGCGGTTTTGCAGAAAACAACGTGCGCGTCTACCAAAAGATGCATGTGCATGCATAACAAGTTGTTTACCACAAATCGAAACGCGTGTGCAGAAAAGAGCACCATGGGCGTGCCTTAGAACGTGGTTTGGTAGAAATCCACGTGCGCGCTCAGCCAAAAGCAGCATGTGCATGCTTAGCTTGTGGTTTGGCAGAAATCAACATGCTCGTCTACCAAAAGATGCATGTGCATACTTAATAAGTGGTTTACCACAAATCGATGCGCCGGCGCTGAAAAGAGCAGCATGGGCGTGCTTGGCACGTCGCTTGGCAGAAATCCACGTGCGCGCTGCCAAAAGTTGCATGTGCATCTTTAGCTTGTGGTTTGGCAGAAAACAACGTGCGCATCTACCGAAAGATGCATGTGCATGCTTAACAAGCGGTTTGGTAGAAATTCATGCACGTGTGCTCAAAAAAGCAGCATTAGTATGCTTTGTACGTGGTTTGTTAGAAATCCACGTGCGCTGTGCCAAAAGCTGCATGTGCATGCTTAACTTGTGGTCTGGCAGAAAAACAACGTGCGCGTCTACGGAAAGATGCATGTGCATGCTTAACAGGTGGTTTGCACAATTCCATGCGCGCGTGCTGAAAAGAGCAGCATGGGCGTGCTTAGCATGTCGTTTGGTAGAAATCCACATGCCACTCTGCCCAAAGCAGCATGTGCACGGCTAACTTGCGGTTTTGCAGAAAACAACGTGCGCGTCTACTAAAAGATGCATGTGCATGCTTAACAAATTGTTTACCACAAATCAATGCGCGTGTGCAGAAAAGAGCAGCATGGGCGTGCTTGGCACGTCGTTAGGCAGAAATCCACGTGCGCGCTCTGCCGAAAGCTTCATTCGCATGCTTAGCTTGTGGTTTGGCATAAAACAACGTGCGCGTCTACCAAAAGATGCATGTGCATGCTTAACCAGTGGTGTGGCACAAGTCCATGAGCCTGTGCTGAAAAGAGCAGTACGGGCGTGCTTAGCACGTGATTTGGTAGAAATCCACATGCGCGCTCTGCCAAAAGCAGCATGTGCACGCATACCTTGGGGTTTGGCAGAAAACAACGTGCGCGTCTACGGACAGATTCATTTGCTTGCTTAACAAGTGCTTTGGCAAAGATCCATGCGCGTGTGCTGAAAAGAGCCGCATGGGCGTGCTTGGCATGTCGTTTGGCAGAAATCCGCGTGCGCGCTTCGCCAAAAGCTGCATGTGCATGCTTAGCTTCTGGTTTGGCAGAAAACAATTTGCGCCTCTGCGGAAAGATGCATGTGCTTGCTTAACAAGTGGTTCGGCACAAATCCATGTGCGTGTGCTGAAAAAAGCAGCATGAGGATGCTTAGCCCGTGGTTTGTTAGAAATCCACGTGCGCGCTGTGCCAAAAGCTGCATGTGCATGCTTAATATGTGGTCTGGCAGAAAACAATGTGCGCGTCTACGGAAAGATGCATGTGCAAGCTTAACAGGTGGTTTGCACAAATCCATGCGCGTGTGCTGAAGAGCAGCATGGGCGTGCTTAGCATGTGGTTTGGTAGAAATCCACGTGCGCACTCTGCCCAAAGCAGGATGTGCATGGCTAACTTGTGGTTTTGCAGAAAACAACGTGCGCGTATACCAAAAGATGCATGTGCATGCTTAACAAGTTGTTTACTACAAATCGAAATGCGTGTGCTGAAAAGAGCAGCATGGGCGTGCCTTAGAACGTGGTTTGGTAGAAATCCACGTGCGCGCTCAGCCAAAAGCAGCATGTGCATACTTAGCTTGTGGTTTGGCAGAAATCAACGTGCGCGTCTACCAAAAGATGCATGCGCATACTTAACAAGTGATTTGGCACAAATCGATGTGCGTGTGCTGAAAAAAGCAGCATGAGGATGCTTAGCACGTGGTTTGTGAGAAATCCACGTGCGCGCTCTGCCAAAAGCTGCGTGTGCATGCATAGCTTGTGGTTTGGCAGAAAAAAACGTGCCCATCTACCAAAAGATGCATGTGCATGCTTAACAAATGGTTTGGCGCAAATCAATGCGCGTGCGCTGAAATGAGCAGTATGGGCGTGCATAGCACGTGGTTTGGCAGAAGTCCACGTGCGTGCTCTGCCAAAAGCTGCATGTGCATGTTTAGCTTGTAGTTTGGCAGAAAACAACGTGCGCATCTACCGAAAGATGCATGTGCATGCTTAACAAATGGTTTGGCATAAATTTATGCACATGTGCTGAAAAAAACAGCATGAGCATGCTTTGCACGTGGTTTGTTAGAAATCCACGTGCGCGCAGTGCCAAAAGCTGCATGTGCATGCTTAACTTGTGGTCTAGCAGAAAAAAAGGTGCGCGTCTACGGAAAGATGTATGTGCATGCTTAAAAGGTGGTTTGCACAAATACATGCCCGTGTGCAGAAAAGAGCAGCATGGGCGTGCCTTAGAACGTGGTTTGGTAGAAATCCGCGTGTGCGATCAGCCAAAAGCAGCATGTGCATGCTTAGCTTGTGGTTTCGCAGAAATCAACGTGCGCGTCTATCGAAAGATGCATGTGCTTGCTTAACAAGTGGTTTGGCACAAATCCATGCGCGTGTGCTGAAAAAAGCAGCTTGAGCATGCTTAGCACGTGGTTTGTTAGAAATACATGTGCGCTCTGTGCCAAAAGCAGCATGTGCATGCTTAACTTGTGGTCTGGCAGAAAACAACGTGCGCGTCTACGGAAAGATGCATGTGCAAGCTTAACAGGTGGTTTGCACAAATCCATGCGCGTGTGCTGAAAAGAGCAGCACGGGCGTGCTTAGCATGTGGTTTGGTAAAAATCTACGTGCGCACTCTGCCAAAAGCTGCAAGTGCATGCATACCTTGTGGTTTGGCAGAAAAGAACATGCGCGTCTACCAAAAGATGCATGTGCATACTTAACAAGTGGTTTGGCGCAAATCCATGCGCGTGCGCTGAAATGAGCAGCATGGGCGTGCATAGCACGTGGTTTGGCAGAAATCCACGTGCGCGCTGCCAAAAGTTGCATGTGCATGTTTAGCTTGTCGTTTGGCAGAAAACAACGTGTGCATCTGCCGAAAGATGCATGTGCATGCTTAACAAGTGGTTTGGTAGAAATTCATGCACGTGTGCTCAAAAAACCAGCATTAGAATGCTTTGCACGTGGTTTCTTAGAAATCCACGTGTGCGCAGTGCCAAAAGCTGCATGTGCATGCTTAACTTGTGGTCTGGCAGAAAACAACGTGCGCGTCTACGGAAAGATGCATGTGCATGCTTAACAGGTGGTTTGCACAAATCCATGCGCGCGTGCTGAAAAGAGCAGCATGGGCGTGCTTAGCATGTCGTTTGGTAGAAATCCACATGCCACTCTGCCCAAAGCAGCATGTGCACGGCTAACTTGCGGTTTTGCAGAAAACAACGTGCGCGTCTACTAAAAGATGCATGTGCATGCTTAACAAATTGTTTACCACAAATCGATGCGCGTGCGCAGAAAAGAGCAGCATGGGCGTGCTTGGCACGTCGTTAGGCAGAAATCCACGTGCGCGCTCTGCCGAAAGCTTCATTCGCATGCTTAGCTTGTGGTTTTGCATAAAACAACGTGCGCGTCTACCAAAAGATGCATGTGCATGCTTAACCAGTGGTGTGGCACAAGTCCATGAGCCTGTGCTGAAAAGAACAGCACGGGCGTGCTGAGCACGTGATTTGGTAGAAATCCACATGCGCGCTCTGCCAAAGAAAGCATATGCACGCATACCTTGGGGTTTGGCAGAAAACAACGTGCGCGTCTACGGACAGATTCATTTGCTTGCTTAACAAGTGCTTTGGCAAAGATCCATGCGCGTGTGCTGAAAAGAGCCGCATGGGCGTGCTTGGCATGTCGTTTGGCAGAAATCCGCGTGCGCGCTTCGCCAAAAGCTGCATGTGCATGCTTAGCTTCTGGTTTGGCAGAAAACAATGTGCGCGTCTACGGAAAGATGCATGTGCAAGCTTAACAGGTGGTTTGCACAAATCCATGCGCGTGTGCTGAAAAGAGCAGCATGGGCGTGCTTAGCATGTGGTTTGGTAGAAATCCACGTGCGCACTCTGCCCAAACCAGCATGTGCATGGCTAACTTGCGGTTTTGCAGAAAACAACGTGCGCGTCTACCAAAATATGCATGAGCATGCTTAACAAGTTGTTTACTACAAATCGAAACGCGTGTGATGAAAAGAGCAGCATGGGCGTGCCTTAGAACGTGGTTTGGTAGAAATCCACGTGCGCGCTCAGCCAAAAGTAGCATGTGCATGCTTAGCTTGTGGTTTGGCAGAAATCAACGTTCGCGTCTATCGAAAGATGCATGTGCGTGCTTAACAAGTGGTTTGGCAGAAATCCATGCGTGTGTGCTGAAAAGAGCAGTATGGGCGTGCTTAGCACGTGGTTTGGTAGAAATCCACTAGCGCACTCTGCCAAAAGCAGCATGTGTATTGCTAACTTGCGGCTTTGCAGAAAACAACGTGCGCGTCAACCAAAAGATGCATGTGCATCCTTAACAAGTTGTTTACCGCAAATCGAAACGCGTGGGCTGAAAAGAGCAGCATGGGCGTGCTTGGCACGTCGTTAGGCAGAAATCCACCTGCGCGCTCTGCCAAAAGCTGCATGTGCATGCTTTGCTTGTGGTTTGGCATAAAACAACGTGCGCGTCTACCAAAAGCTGCATGTGCATGCTTAGCTTCTGGTTTAGCTGAAACCAACTTGCGCCTCTAAGGAAAGATGCATGTGCTTGCTTAACAAGTGGTTGGGCACAAATCCATGCGCGTGTGCTGAAAAAAGCAGCATGAGCATGCTTAGCACGTGGTTTGTTAGAAATCCACGTGCGCGCTGTGCCAAAAGCTGCATGTGCATGCTTAACTTGTGGTCTGGCAGAAAACAACGTGCGCATCTACAGAAAGATGCATGTGCAAGCTTAACAGGTGGTTTGCACAAATCCATGCGCGTGTGCTGAAAAGAGCAGCATGGGCGTGCTTAGCATGTGGTTTGGTAGAAATCCACGTGCGCACTCTGCCCAAAGCAGCATGCGCATGGCTAACTTGCGGTTTTGCAGAAAACAACGTGCGCGTCTACCAAAAGATCCATGTGCATGTTTAACAAGTTGTTTACCACAAATCGAAACGCGTGTGCAGAAAACAGCAGCATGAGCGTGCCTTAGAACGTGGTTTGGTAGAAATCCACGTGCGCACTCAGCCAAAAGCAGCATGTGCCTGCTTAGCTTGTGGTTTGGCAGAAATCAACGTGCGCGTCTACCAAAAGATGCATGTGCATACTTAATAAGTGGTTTACCACAAATCGATGCGCCTGCGCTGAAAAGAGCAGCATGGGCGTGCTTGGCACGTCGCTTGGCAGAAATCCAGGTGCGCGGTCTGCCAAAAGCTGCGTGTGCATGCACACCTTGTGGTTTGGCAAAAAACAACTTGCGCCTCTACGGAAAGATGCATGTGCTTGCTTAACAAGTACTTTGGCAAAAATCCATGCGCGTGTGCTGAAAAGTGCAGCATGGGCATGCTTGGCATGTCGTTTGGCAGAAATCCACGTGCGCGCTTTGAGAAAAGCGGCATGTGCATGCTTAACTTGTGATTAGGCAGAAAACAACGTGCGCGTCTACCAAAAGATGCATGTGCATGCTTAACAAGTGGTTTGGCGCAAATCCATGCGCGTGCGCTGAAATGAGCAGCATGGGCGTGCATAACACGTGGTTTGGCAGAAATTCACGTGCGCGCTCTGCCAAAAGCTGCATGTGCTTGTTTAGCTTGTGGTTTGGCAGAAAACAGTATACGCATCTACCGAAAGATGCATGTGCATGCTTAACAAGTGGTTTGGAAGAAATTCATGCCCGTGTGCTGAAAAAAGCAGCATGAGCATGCTTAGCACGTGATTTGTTAGAAATCCACGTGCGCGCTGTGCCAAAAGCAGCATGTGCATGCTTAACTTGTGGTCTGGCAGAAAACAACGTCCGCGTCTACGGAAATATGCATGTGCATGTTTAACAGGTGGTTTGCACAAATCCATGCGCGTGTGCTGAAAAGAGCAGCATGGGCATGCATGTGCTGAAAAGAGCAGCATGGGCGAGCTTAGCACGTGGTTTGGTAGAAATCCACGTGGGTGCTCTACCAAAAGCAGCATGTGCATGCTTTACTTGTGGTTTTGCAGAAAACAACGTGCGCGTCTACGAAAAGATGAATTTGCATGCTTAACAAGTGGCTTACCACAAATTGATGCGCGTGTTCTGAAAAGACAACCATGGGCGTGCTTGGCACGTGGTTTGGCAGAAATCCACGTGCGCGCTCTGCCAAAAGCAGCATGTGCATGGCTAACTTGCAGTTTTGCAGAAAACAACGTGCGCGTCTACCAAAAGATAAATGTGCATGCTTAACAAGTTGTTTACCACAAATCGATGCGCGTGTGCTGAAAAGAGCAGCATGGGCGTGCTTGGCACGTCGCTTGGCAGAAATCCACGTGCGCGCTCTGCAAAAAGCTGCGTGTGCATGCATAACTTGTGGTTTGGCAAAAAACAACTTGCGCCTCTACGGAAAGATGCATGTGCTTGCTTAACAAGTACTTTGGCAAAAATCCATGCGCGTGTGCTGAAAAGAGCAGCATGGGCGTGCTTGGCAAGTCGTTTGGCAGAAATCCACGTGCGCTCTTTGCCAAAAGCAGCATGTGCATGCTTAACTTGTGATTAGGCAGAAAACAACGTGCGCGTCTACCAAAAGATGCATGCGCATGCTTAACAAGTGGTTTACCACAAATCAAATCGTGTCTGCTGAAAAGAGGACCATGGGCGTGCTTGGCATGTCGTTTGGCAGAAATACACGTGCCCGCTCTGCAGCATATGCATGCTTAGCTTGTGGTTTGACAGAAAAGAACATGCGCGTCTACCAAAATATCCATGTGCATGCTTAACAAGTGGTTTAGCGCAACTCCATGCGCGTGCGCTGAAAAGAGCAGCGTGGGCGTGCTTAGCACGTGGTTTGGCAGAAATCCACGTGCGCGCTCTGCAAAAGCAGCATGTGCATGGCTAACTTGCAGTTTTGCAGAAAACAACGTGCGCGTCTACCAAAAGATAAATGTGCATGCTTAACAAGTTGTTTACCACAAATCGATGCGCGTGTGCTGAAAAGAGCAGCATGGGCGTGCTTGGCACGTCGTTTGGCAGAAATCCACGTGCGCGCTCTGCCAAAAGCTGCATGTGCATGGCTAACTTGCGGTTTTGCAGAAAACAACATGCGCGTCAACCAAAAGATAAATGTGCATGCTTAACAAGTTGTTTACTACAAATCGAAACGCGTGTGCTGAAAAGAGCAGCATGGGCGTGCCTTAGAACGTGGTTTGGTAGAAATCCACGTGCGCGCTCAGCCAAAAGCAGCATGTGCATACTTAGCTTGTGGTTTGGCAGAAATCAACGTGCGCGTCTACCAAAAGATGCATGCGCATACTTAACAAGTGATTTGGCGCAAATCCATGTGCGTGTGCTGAAAAAAGCAGCATGAGGATGCTTAGCACGTGGTTTGTGAGAAATCCACGTGCGCGCTCTGCCAAAAGCTGCGTGTGCATGCATAGCTTGTGGTTTGGCAGAAAAAAACGTGCGCATCTACCAAAAGATGCATGTGCATGCTTAACAAGTGGTGTGGCGCAAATCCATGCGCGTGCGCTGAAAAGAGCAGCATGGGCGTGCTTATCACGTGGTTTGGCAGAAATCCACGTGCGCGCTCGGCCACAAGCTGCATTTGCATGCTTATCTTGTTGTTTAGCAGAAAACAACGTGCACGTCTACCGAAAGATGCATGTGCATGTTTAACAAGGGGTCTGGCACAAATCCATGCGCATGCGCTGAAAAGAGCAGCATGGGCGAGCTTAGCACGTGGTTTGGTAGAAATCCACGTGGGCGCTCTACCAAAAGCAGCATGTGCATGCTTTACTTGTGGCTTTGCAGAAAACAACGTGCGCATCTATCAAAAGGTAAATGTGTATGCTTAACAAGTTGTTTACCACAAATCGATGCGCGTGTGCTGAAAAGAGCAGCATGGGCGTCCTTGGCACGTCGTATGGCAGAAATCCCCGTGCGGGCTTTGCCAAAAGGAGCTTGTGCATGCATAACTTGTGGTTTGGCAGAAAACAACGTGCACGTCTACCGAAAGATGCATGTGCATGTTTAACAAGGGGTCTGGCACAAATCTATGCGCGTGCGCTGAAAAGAGCAGCATGGGCGTGCTTAGGACGTGGTTTGGCAGAAATCAATGTGCGCGCTCTGCCAAAAGCTGCATGTGCATGTTTAGCTCGTTCATTGGCAGAAAAAAATGTGCGCGTCTACGGAAAGATGTATGTGCGTGCTTAACAGGTGGTTTGGCACAAATCCATGTGCGTGTGCTGAAAAGAGTAGCGTGGGCGTGTTTGGCACGTCGTTTGGCAGAAATGCACATGCCCACTGTGCCAAAAGCTGCATGTGCATGCTTAGCTTGTGGTTTGGCAGAAAACAACGTGCACGTCTACCGAAACATGCATGTGCATGCTTAACAAGTGGCTTGGCACAAATACTTGCGCGAATGCTGAAAAGAGCAGCATGGGCGTGCTTAGCACGTGGTTTGTTAGAAATCCAAGTGCGCGCTCGGCCAAAAGATGCATGTGCATGCTTAACAAGTGCTTTACCACAAATCGATGCGCGTGTGCTGAAAGAGCAGCATGGGCGTGCTTAGCACGTGATTTGGTAGAAATCCACATGCGCGCTCTGCCAAAAGCAGCATGTGCATGCATAACTTGTGGTTTGGCAGGAAACAACGTGCGCGTCTACGAAATGATGCATGTGCATGCTTAACAAGTGGTTTACCACAAATTACTGCGCGTGTGCTGAAAAGAGAACCATGGGCGTGCTTGGCACGTCGTTTGGCAGAAATCTACGTGCGCGTTCCGCCAAAAGCTGCATGTGAATGCTTAGCTTGTGGTTTGCAGAAAACAACGTGCGCGTCTACCGAAATATGCATGTGCATGCTTAACAAGGCCTTTACCACAAATCGATGCGCGTGTGCTGAAAAAACAGCATGGGCGTGCTTAGCACGTGGTTTGGTAGAAATCCACATGCGCGCTCTGCCAAAAGCAGCATGTGCATGCATAACTTGTGGTTTGGCAGAAAAGAACGTGCGCGTCTACCAAAAGATGCATGTGCATACTTAACAAGTGGTTTAGCACAAATCGATGTGCGTGTGCTGAAAAGAGCAGCATGGGCGTGCTTGGCACGTCGTTTGGCAGAAATCCACGTGCGCGCTCTGCCGAAAGCTGCATTCGCATGCTTAGCTTGTGGTTTGGCATAAAACAACGTGTGCGTCTACCGAAAGATGCATGTGCATGCTTAACAAGCGGTTTGGCACAAATCCATCAGCCTGTGCTGAAAAGAGCAGCATGGACGTGCTTAGCACGTGATTTGGTAGAAATCCACATGCGCGCTCTGCCAAAAGCAGCATGTCCACGCATAACTTGAGGTTTGGCAGAAAACAACGTGCGCGTCTACGGAAAGATTCATTTGCTTGCTTATCAAGCGCTTTGGCAAAGATCCATGCGCGTGTGCTCAAAAGAGCCGCATGGGCGTGCTTGGCATGTCGTTTGGCAGAAATCCGCGTGCGCGCTTTTTCAAAAGCTGCATGTGCATGCTTAGCTTCCGGTTTGGTAGAAAACACCTTGCGCCTCTACGGAAAGATGAATGTGCAAGCTTAACAGGTGGTTTGCACAAATCCATGCGCGTGTGCTGAAAAGAGCAGCATGGGCGTGCTTAGCATGTGGTTTGGTAGAAATCCGCGTGCGCACTCTGCCCAAAGCAGCATGTGCATGCTTAACTTGTGGTCTGGCAGAAAACAACGTGCGCATCTACAGAAAGATGCATGTGCAAGCTTAACAGGTGGTTTGCACAAATCCATGCGCGTGTGCTGAAAAGAGCAGCATGGGCGTGCTTAGCATGTGGTTTGGTAGAAATCCACGTGCGCACTCTGCCCAAAGCAGCATGCGCATGGCTAACTTGCGGTTTTGCAGAAAACAACGTGCGCGTCTACCAAAAGATCCATGTGCATGTTTAACAAGTTGTTTACCACAAATCGAAACGCGTGTGCAGAAAACAGCAGCATGAGCGTGCCTTAGAACGTGGTTTGGTAGAAATCCACGTGCGCACTCAGCCAAAAGCAGCATGTGCCTGCTTAGCTTGTGGTTTGGCAGAAATCAACGTGCGCGTCTACCAAAAGATGCATGTGCATACTTAATAAGTGGTTTACCACAAATCGATGCGCCTGCGCTGAAAAGAGCAGCATGGGCGTGCTTGGCACGTCGCTTGGCAGAAATCCAGGTGCGCGGTCTGCCAAAAGCTGCGTGTGCATGCACACCTTGTGGTTTGGCAAAAAACAACTTGCGCCTCTACGGAAAGATGCATGTGCTTGCTTAACAAGTACTTTGGCAAAAATCCATGCGCGTGTGCTGAAAAGTGCAGCATGGGCATGCTTGGCATGTCGTTTGGCAGAAATCCACGTGCGCGCTTTGAGAAAAGCGGCATGTGCATGCTTAACTTGTGATTAGGCAGAAAACAACGTGCGCGTCTACCAAAAGATGCATGTGCATGCTTAACAAGTGGTTTGGCGCAAATCCATGCGCGTGCGCTGAAATGAGCAGCATGGGCGTGCATAGCACGTGGTTTGGCAGAAATTCACGTGCGCGCTCTGCCAAAAGCTGCATGTGCTTGTTTAGCTTGTGGTTTGGCAGAAAACAGTATACGCATCTACCGAAAGATGCATGTGCATGCTTAACAAGTGGTTTGGAAGAAATTCATGCCCGTGTGCTGAAAAAAGCAGCATGAGCATGCTTAGCACGTGATTTGTTAGAAATCCACGTGCGCGCTGTGCCAAAAGCAGCATGTGCATGCTTAACTTGTGGTCTGGCAGAAAACAACGTCCGCGTCTACGGAAATATGCATGTGCATGTTTAACAGGTGGTTTGCACAAATCCATGCGCGTGTGCTGAAAAGAGCAGCATGGGCATGCATGTGCTGAAAAGAGCAGCATGGGCGAGCTTAGCACGTGGTTTGGTAGAAATCCACGTGGGTGCTCTACCAAAAGCAGCATGTGCATGCTTTACTTGTGGTTTTGCAGAAAACAACGTGCGCGTCTACGAAAAGATGAATTTGCATGCTTAACAAGTGGCTTACCACAAATTGATGCGCGTGTTCTGAAAAGACAACCATGGGCGTGCTTGGCACGTGGTTTGGCAGAAATCCACGTGCGCGCTCTGCCAAAAGCAGCATGTGCATGGCTAACTTGCAGTTTTGCAGAAAACAACGTGCGCGTCTACCAAAAGATAAATGTGCATGCTTAACAAGTTGTTTACCACAAATCGATGCGCGTGTGCTGAAAAGAGCAGCATGGGCGTGCTTGGCACGTCGCTTGGCAGAAATCCACGTGCGCGCTCTGCAAAAAGCTGCGTGTGCATGCATAACTTGTGGTTTGGCAAAAAACAACTTGCGCCTCTACGGAAAGATGCATGTGCTTGCTTAACAAGTACTTTGGCAAAAATCCATGCGCGTGTGCTGAAAAGAGCAGCATGGGCGTGCTTGGCAAGTCGTTTGGCAGAAATCCACGTGCGCGCTTTGCCAAAAGCAGCATGTGCATGCTTAACTTGTGATTAGGCAGAAAACAACGTGCGCGTCTACCAAAAGATGCATGCGCATGCTTAACAAGTGGTTTACCACAAATCAAATCGTGTCTGCTGAAAAGAGGACCATGGGCGTGCTTGGCATGTCGTTTGGCAGAAATACACGTGCCCGCTCTGCAGCATATGCATGCTTAGCTTGTGGTTTGACAGAAAAGAACATGCGCGTCTACCAAAATATCCACGTGCATGCTTAACAAGTGGTTTAGCGCAACTCCATGCGCGTGCGCTGAAAAGAGCAGCGTGGGCGTGCTTAGCACGTGGTTTGGCAGAAATCCACGTGCGCGCTCTGCAAAAGCAGCATGTGCATGGCTAACTTGCAGTTTTGCAGAAAACAACGTGCGCGTCTACCAAAAGATAAATGTGCATGCTTAACAAGTTGTTTACCACAAATCGATGCGCGTGTGCTGAAAAGAGCAGCATGGGCGTGCTTGGCACGTCGTTTGGCAGAAATCCACGTGCGCGCTCTGCCAAAAGCTGCATGTGAATGGCTAACTTGCGGTTTTGCAGAAAACAACATGCGCGTCAACCAAAAGATAAATGTGCATGCTTAACAAGTTGTTTACTACAAATCGAAACGCGTGTGCTGAAAAGAGCAGCATGGGCGTGCCTTAGAACGTGGTTTGGTAGAAATCCACGTGCGCGCTCAGCCAAAAGCAGCATGTGCATACTTAGCTTGTGGTTTGGCAGAAATCAACGTGCGCGTCTACCAAAAGATGCATGCGCATACTTAACAAGTGATTTGGCGCAAATCCATGTGCGTGTGCTGAAAAAAGCAGCATGAGGATGCTTAGCACGTGGTTTGTGAGAAATCCACGTGCGCGCTCTGCCAAAAGCTGCGTGTGCATGCATAGCTTGTGGTTTGGCAGAAAAAAACGTGCGCATCTACCAAAAGATGCATGTGCATGCTTAACAAGTGGTGTGGCGCAAATCCATGCGCGTGCGCTGAAAAGAGCAGCATGGACGTGCTTATCACGTGGTTTGGCAGAAATCCACGTGCGCGCTCGGCCACAAGCTGCATTTGCATGCTTATCTTGTTGTTTAGCAGAAAACAACGTGCACGTCTACCGAAAGATGCATGTGCATGTTTAACAAGGGGTCTGGCACAAATCCATGCGCATGCGCTGAAAAGAGCAGCATGGGCGAGCTTAGCACGTGGTTTGGTAGAAATCCACGTGGGCGCTCTACCAAAAGCAGCATGTGCATGCTTTACTTGTGGCTTTGCAGAAAACAACGTGCGCATCTATCAAAAGGTAAATGTGTATGCTTAACAAGTTGTTTACCACAAATCGATGCGCGTGTGCTGAAAAGAGCAGCATGGGCGTCCTTGGCACGTCGTATGGCAGAAATCCCCGTGCGGGCTTTGCCAAAAGGAGCTTGTGCATGCATAACTTGTGGTTTGGCAGAAAACAACGTGCACGTCTACCGAAAGATGCATGTGCATGTTTAACAAGGGGTCTGGCACAAATCTATGCGCGTGCGCTGAAAAGAGTAGCATGGGCGTGCTTAGGACGTGGTTTGGCAGAAATCAATGTGCGCGCTCTGCCAAAAGCTGCATGTGCATGTTTAGCTTGTTCTTTGGCAGAAAAAAATGTGCGCGTCTACGGAAAGATGTATGTGCGTGCTTAACAGGTGGTTTGGCACAAATCCATGTGCGTGTGCTGAAAAGAGTAGCGTGGGCGTGTTTGGCACGTCGTTTGGCAGAAATGCACATGCCCACTGTGCAAAAAGCTGCATGTGCATGCTTAGCTTGTGGTTTGGCAGGAAACAACGTGCACGTCTACCGAAACATGCATGTGCATGCTTAACAAGTGGCTTGGCACAAATACTTGCGCGAATGCTGAAAAGAGCAGCATGGGCGTGCTTAGCACGTGGTTTGTTAGAAATCCAAGTGCGCGCTCTGCCAAAAGATGCATGTGCATGCTTAACAAGTGCTTTACCACAAATCGATGCGCGTGTGCTGAAAGAGCAGCATGGGCGTGCTTAGCACGTGATTTGGTAGAAATCCACATGCGCGCTCTGCCAAAAGCAGCATGTGCATGCATAACTTGTGGTTTGGCAGGAAACAACGTGCGCGTCTACGAAATGATGCATGTGCATGCTTAACAAGTGGTTTACCACAAATTACTGCGCGTGTGCTGAAAAGAGAACCATGGGCGTGCTTGGCACGTCGTTTGGCAGAAATCTACGTGCGCGTTCCGCCAAAAGCTGCATGTGAATGCTTAGCTTGTGGTTTGCAGAAAACGACGTGCGCGTCTACCGAAATATGCATGTGCATGCTTAACAAGGCCTTTACCACAAATCGATGCGCGTGTGCTGAAAAAACAGCATGGGCGTGCTTAGCACGTGGTTTGGTAGAAATCCACATGCGCGCTCTGCCAAAAGCAGCATGTGCATGCATAACTTGTGGTTTGGCAGAAAAGAACGTGCGCGTCTACCAAAAGATGCATGTGCATACTTAACAAGTGGTTTAGCACAAATCGATGTGCGTGTGCTGAAAAGAGCAGCATGGGCGTGCTTGGCACGTCGTTTGGCAGAAATCCACGTGCGCGCTCTGCCGAAAGCTGCATTCGCATGCTTAGCTTGTGGTTTGGCATAAAACAACGTGTGCGTCTACCGAAAGATGCATGTGCATACTTAGTAAGTGGTTTACCACAAATCGATGCGCCTGCGCTGAAAAGAGCAGCATGGGCGTGCTTGGCACGTCGCTTGGCAGAAATCCACGTGCGCGCTCTGCCAAAAGCTGCATGCGCATGCTTAGCTTCTGGTTTGGCAGAAAACAATTTGCGCCTCTACGGAAAGATGCATGTGCTTGCTTAACATGTGGTTTGGCACAAATCCATGTGCGTGTGCTGAAAAAAGCAGCATGAGGATGCTTAGCACGTGGTTTGTGAGAAATCCACGTGCGCGCTCTGCCAAAAGCTGCGTGTGCATGCATAGCTTGTGGTTTGGCAGGAAACAACGTGCGCGTCTACGAAATGATGCATGTGCATGCTTAACAAGTGGTTTACCACAAATTGCTGCGCGTGTGCTGAAAAGAGAACCATGGGCGTGCTTGGCACGTCGTTTGGCAGAAATCTACGTGCGCGTTCCGCCAAAAGCTGCATGTGAATGCTTAGCTTGTGGTTTGCAGAAAACAACGTGCGCGTCTACCGAAATATGCATGTGCATGCTTAACAAGGCCTTTACCACAAATCGATGCGCGTGTGCTGAAAAAACAGCATGGGCGTGCTTAGCACGTGGTTTGGTAGAAATCCACATGCGCGCTCTGCCAAAAGCAGCATGTGCATGCATAACTTGTGGTTTGGCAGAAAAGAACGTGCGCGTCTACCAAAAGATGCATGTGCATAAATAACAAGTGGTTTAGCACAAATCGATGTGCGTGTGCTGAAAAGAGCAGCATGGGCGTGCTTGGCACGTCGTTTGGCAGAAATCCACGTGCGCGATCTGCCAAAAGCTGCATGTGCATGCTAAGCGTCTGGTTTGGAAGAAAACAACGTGCGCGTCTACCGAAACATGCATGTGCATGCTTAACAAGTGGCTTGGCACAAATACTTGCGCGTGTGCTGAAAAGAGCAGCACGGGCGTGCTTAGCACGTGGTTTGGTAGAAATCCAAGTGCGCGGTCTGCCAAAAGCAGCATGTCCATGCTTAACTTGTGGTTCGCAGAAGGCAACGTGCGCGTGTACCAAAAGATGCATGTGAATGCTTAACAAGTGGTGTGGCGCAAATCCATGAGCCTCTGGTGAAAAGAGCAGCATGGGCGTGCTTGGCACGTCGTTTGGCAGAAATCCACGCGCGCGCTCTGCCAAAAGCAGCATGCGCATGCTTGACTTGTGGTTTCGCAGAAAACAAAGTGCGCGTCTACCAAAATATGCATGCGCATGCTTAACAAGTGGTTTAACAGAAATCGGTGCCCGTGTGCTGAAAAGAGAACCATGGGCGTGCTTGGCACGGCGTTTGGTAGAAATCTACGTGCGCGCTCTGCCAAAAGCTGCATGGGCATACATAGCTTGTGGTTTGGCAGAAAACAACGTGCCCGTCTACGGAAAGATGCATCTGCATGCTTAACAAGCGGTTTACCACTAATCGATGCGCGCGTGCTGAAAAGAGCAGCATTGGCGTGCTTGGCACGTCGTTTGGCAGAAATCCACGTGCGGGCTCTGCCAAAAGCAGCATGTGCATGCATAATTTGTGGTTTGGCAGAAAACAACGTGCGCGTCTACCAAAAGATGCATGTGCATGCTTAACAAGTTGTTTGGCGCAAATCCATGCGCGTGTGCTGAACAGGGCAGCATGGGCGTGCTTAGCACGTGGTTTGGCAGAAATCCACGTGCGCACTCTGCCAAAAGAAGCATGTGCATGCTTAACTTGTGGTTTGGCAGAAAACAACGTGCGCGTCTACAAAAAGATCCATCAGCATGCTTAACAAGTGGATTACCACAAATCGGTGCGCGTGTGCTGAAAGAGCAGCATGGGCGGGCTTAGCATGTGGTTTGTTTGAAATCCACATGCGCGCTCTGCCAAAAGCTGCATGTGCATACTTAGCTTGTGGTTTGGCAGAAAGCAACGTGCGCATCTACCGAAAGACGCATGTGGATGCTTACCAAGTGGTTTGGCAGAAATTCATGCGCGTGTGCTGACAAAGCAGCATGGGCGTGCTTATCACATGGTTTGGCAGAAATCCACATGCGCGCTCTGCCAATAGCACCATGTGCATGCATAACTTGTAGTTTGGCAGAAAACAACGTGCGCGTATACCAAAAGATGCATCTGCATGCTTAACAAGCGGTTTACCACAAATCGATGCGTTTATGCTGAAGAGAGCAGCATGGGCGTGCTTATCACATGGTTTGGCAGACATCCACGTGCGCGCTCTGCCACAAGCTTCATGTGCATGCTTAGCTTGTTTGGCAGAAAACAACGTGCGCGTCTACCGAAAGATGTATATGCATGCTTAACAAGTGGTTTGGCGCAAATCCATGCGCGTGCGCTGAAAAGAGCAGCATGGGCGTGCTTAGCACGTGGTTTGGCAGAATTCCACATGCGCACTCTGCCAAAAGCAGCATGTGCATGCATACCTTGTGGTTTGGCAGAAAACAATGTGCCGGTCTACCAAAAGATGCATGTGATTGCTTAACAAGTGGTTTGGCGCAAATCCATGCGCGTGCGCTGAAAAGAGCAGCATGGGCGTGCTTAGCACGTGGTTTGTTAGAAATACACATGCGCGCTGTGCCAAAAGCAGCATGTGCATACTTAGCTTGTGGTTTGGCAGAAGATAACGTGCGCGTCTACCGAAACAGGCATGTGCATGCTTAACAAGTGGTTTGGCACAAATACTCGCGCGTGTGCTGAAAAGAGCAGCATGGGCGTGCTTAGCACGTGGTTCGCTAGAAATCGAAGTGCGCGCTCTGCCAAAAACAGCATGTCCAAGCTTAACTTGTGGTTTGGCAGAAAACAACTTGCGCGTCTACCGAAAGATGCATGTGCATGTATAACAAGTGGTTTACCACAAATCGATGCGCGTCTGCTGAAAAAAGGAGCATGGGCGTGCTTGGCACCTCGGTTGGCAGGAATCCACGTGCGCGCTCTGCCAAAAGCTGCATATGCATGCTTAGAATGTGGTTTGGCAAAAAACAACGTGCGCGTCTACCGAAAGATGCATGTGCATGCTTAACAAGTGGTTTGGCACAAGTCCATGAGCCTGTGCTGAAAAGAGCAGCACGGGCGTGCTTAGCACGTGATTTGGTAGAAATCCACATTCGCGCTCTGCCAAAAGCAGCATGTGCACGCATACCTTGGGGTTTGGCAGAAAACAACGTGCGCGTCTACGGACAGATTCATTTGCTTGCTTAAAAGTGCTTTGGCAAAGATCCATGCACGTGGGCTGAAAAGAGCCGCATGGGCGTTCTTGGCATGTCGTTTGGCAGAAATCCGCGTGCGCGCTTTGCCAAAAGCTGCATGTGCATGCTTAGTTTCTTGTTTGGCAGAAAACAATTTGCGCCCCTAGGGAAAGGTGCATGTGCTTGCATTACAAGTGGTTTGGCAGAAATCCATGTGCGTGTGCTGAAAAAAGCAGCATGAGGATGCTTAGCACGTGGTTTGTTAGAAATCCACGTGCGCGCTGTGCCAAAAGCTGCATGTGCATGCTTAACTTGTGGTCTGGCAGAAAACAATGTGCGCGTCTATGGAAAGATGCATGTGCAAGCTTAACAGGTGGTTTGCACAAATCCATGCGCGTGTGCTGAAAAGAGCAGCATGCGCGTTCTTAGCATGTGGTTTGGTAGAAATCCACGTGCGCACTCTGCCCAAAGCAGCATGTGCATGGCTAACTTGCGGTTTTGCAGAAAACAACGTGCGCGTCTAGCACAAGATGCATGTGCGTGCTTAACAAGTTGTTTACCACAAATCGATGCGTGTGTGCAGAAAAGAGCAGCATGGCCGTGCTTGGCACGTCGTTAGGCAGAAATCCACGTCCGCGCTCTGCCGAAAGCTGCATTCGCATGCTTAGCTTGTGGTTTGGCATAAAACAACGTGTGCGTCTACCGAAAGATGCATGTGCATGCTTAACAAGCGGTTTGGCACAAATCCATCGGCCTGTGCTGAAAAGAGCAGCATGGACGTGCTTAGCACGTGATTTGGTAGAAATCCACATGCGCGCTCTGCCAAAAGCAGCATATGCACGCATAACTTGAGGTTTGGCAGAAAACAACGTGCGCGTCTACGGAAAGATTCATTTGCTTGCTTATCAAGCGCTTTGGCAAAGATCCATGCGGGTGTGCTCAAAAGAGCCGCATGGGCGTGCTTGGCATGTCGTTTGGCAGAAATCCGCGTGCGCGCTTTTTCAAAAGCTGCATGTGCATGCTTAGCTTCCGGTTTGGTAGAAAACACCTTGCGCCTCTACGGAAAGATGCATGTGCAAGCTTAACAGGTGGTTTGCACAAATCCATGCGCGTGTGCTGAAAAGAGCAGCATGGGCGTGCTTAGCATGTGGCTTGGTAGAAATCCGCGTGCGCACTCTGCCCAAAGCAGCATGTGCATGGCTAATTTGCGGTCTTGCAGAAAACAACGTGCGCGTCTACAAAAAGATGCATGTGCATGCATAACAAGTTGTTTACCACAAATCGAAACGCGTGTGCAGAAAAGAGCACCATGGGCGTGCCTTAGAACGTGGTTTGGTAGAAATCCACGTGCGCGCTCAGCCAAAAGCAGCATGTGCATGCTTAGCTTGTGGTTTGGCAGAAATCAACATGCTCGTCTACCAAAAGATGCATGTGCATACTTAGTAAGTGGTTTACCACAAATCGGTGCGCGTGTGCTGAAAGAGCAGCATGGGCGGGCTTAGCATGTGGTTTGTTTGAAATCCACATGCGCGCTCTGCCAAAAGCAGCATGTGCATACTTAGCTTGTTTTTTGGCAGAAAGCAACGTGCGCATCTACCGAAAGACGCATGTGCATGCTTACCAAGTGGTTTGGCAGAAATTCATGCGCGTGTGCTGAAAAAGCAGCAATGGCGTGCTTATCACATGGTTTGGCAGAAATCCACATGCGCGCTCTGCCAATAGCACCATGTGCATGCATAACTTGTGGTTTGGCAGAAAACAACGTGCGCGTATACCAAAAGATGCATCTGCATGCTTAACAAGCGGCTTACCACAAATCGATGCGTTTATGCTGAAGAGAGCAGCATGGGCGTGCTTATCACATGGTTTGGCAGACATCCATGTGCGCGCTCTGCCACAAGCTTCATGTGCATGCTTAGCTTGTTTGGCAGAAAACAACGTGCGCGTCTACCGAAAGATGCATATGCATGCTTAACAAGTGGTTTGGCGCAAATCCATGCGCGTGCGCTGAAAAGAGCAGCATGGGCGTGCTTAGCACGTGGTTTGGCAGAATTCCACATGCGCACTCTGCCAAAAGCAGCATGTGCATGCATACCTTGTGGTTTGGCAGAAAACAATGTGCCGGTCTACCAAAAGATGCATGTGATTGCTTAACAAGTGGTTTGGCGCAAATCCATGCGCGTGCGCTGAAAAGAGCAGCATGGGCGTGCTTAGCACTTGGTTTGTTAGAAATCCACATGCGCGCTGTGCCAAAAGCAGCATGTGCATACTTAGCTTGTGGTTTGGCAGAAGATAACGTGCGCGTCTACCGAAACAGGCATGTGCATGCTTAACAAGTGGTTTGGCACAAATACTCACGCGTGTGCTGAAAAGAGCAGCATGGGCGTGCTTAGCACGTGGTTCGCTAGAAATCGAAGTGCGCGCTCTGCCAAAAACAGCATGTCCATGCTTAACTTGTGGTTTGGCAGAAAACAACTTGCGCGTCTACCGAAAGATGCATGTGCATGTATAACAAGTGGTTTACCACAAATCGATGCGCGTCTGCTGAAAAAAGGAGCATGGGCGTGCTCGGCACCTCGGTTGGCAGGAATCCACGTGCGCGCTCTGCCAAAAGCTGCATATGCATGCTTAGCTTGTGGTTTGGCATAAAACAACGTGCGCGTCTACCAAAAGATGCATGTGCATGCTTAACCAGTGGTGTGGCGGAAGTCCATGCGCGTGCAATGGAAAGAGCAGCATGGGCGTGCTTATCACGTAGTTTGGCAGAAATCCACGTGCGCGCTCTGCCACAACCTGCATGTGCATGCTTAGCTTGTGGTTTGGCAAAAAACAACGTGCGCGTCTACCGAAAGATGCATGTGCATGCTTAACAAGTGGTTTGGCACAAGTCCATGAGCCTGTGCTGAAAAGAGCAGCACGGGCGTGCTTAGCACGTGATTTGGTAGAAATCCACATTCGCGCTCTGCCAAAAGCAGCATGTGCACGCATACCTTGGGGTTTGGCAGAAAACAACGTGCGCGTCTACGGACAGATTCATTTGCTTGCTTAAAAGTGCTTTGGCAAAGATCCATGCGCGTGGGCTGAAAAGAGCCGCATGGGCGTTCTTGGCATGTCGTTTGGCAGAAATCCGCGTGCGCGCTTTGCCAAAAGCTGCATGTGCATGCTTAGTTTCTTGTTTGGCAGAAAACAATTTGCGCCTCTAGGGAAAGATGCATGTGCTTGCTTAACAAGTGGTTTGGCAGAAATCCATGTGCGTGTGCTGAAAAAAGCAGCACGAGGATGCTTAGCACGTGGTTTGTTAGAAATCCACGTGCGCGCTGTGCCAAAAGCTGCATGTGCATGCTTAACTTGTGGTCTGGCAGAAAACAATGTGCGCGTCTATGGAAAGATGCATGTGCAAGCTTAACAGGTGGTTTGCACAAATCCATGCGCGTGTGCTGAAAAGAGCAGCATGCGCGTGCTTAGCATGTCGTTTGGTAGAAATCCACGTGCGCACTCTGCCCAAAGCAGCATGTGCATGGCTAACTTGCGGTTTTGCAGAAAACAACGTGCGCGTCTAGCACAAGATGCATGTGCGTGCTTAACAAGTTGTTTACCACAAATCGATGCGTGTGTGCAGAAAAGAGCAGCATGGCCGTGCTTGGCACGTCGTTAGGCAGAAATCCACGTCCGCGCTCTGCCGAAAGCTGCATTCGCATGCTTAGCTTGTGGTTTGGCATAAAACAACGTGTGCGTCTACCGAAAGATGCATGTGCATGCTTAACAAGCGGTTTGGCACAAATCCATCAGCCTGTGCTGAAAAGAGCAGCATGGACGTGCTTAGCACGTGATTTGGTAGAAATCCACATGCGCGCTCTGCCAAAAGCAGCATATGCACGCATAACTTGAGGTTTGGCAGAAAACAACGTGCGCGTCTACGGAAAGATTCATTTGCTTGCTTATCAAGCGCTTTGGCAAAGATCCATGCGCGTGTGCTCAAAAGAGCCGCATGGGCGTGCTTGGCATGTCGTTTGGCAGAAATCCGCGTGCGCGCTTTTTCAAAAGCTGCATGTGCATGCTTAGCTTCCGGTTTGGTAGAAAACACCTTGCGCCTCTACGGAAAGATGCATGTGCAAGCTTAACAGGTGGTTTGCGCAAATCCATGCGCGTGTGCTGAAAAGAGCAGCATGGGCGTGCTTAGCATGTGGTTTGGTAGAAATCCGCGTGCGCACTCTGCCCAAAGCAGCATGTGCATGGCTAATTTGCGGTTTTGCAGAAAACAACGTGCGCGTCTACCAAAAGATGCATGTGCATGCATAACAAGTTGTTTACCACAAATCGAAACGCGTGTGCAGAAAAGAGCACCATGGGCGTGCCTTAGAACGTGGTTTGGTAGAAATCCACGTGCGCGCTCAGCCAAAAGCAGCATGTGCATGCTTAGCTTGTGGTTTGGCAGAAATCAACATGCTCGTCTACCAAAAGATGCATGTGCATACTTAGTAAGTGGTTTACCACAAATCGGTGCGCGTGTGCTGAAAGAGCAGCATGGGCGGGCTTAGCATGTGGTTTGTTTGAAATCCACATGCGCGCTCTGCCAAAAGCAGCATGTGCATACTTAGCTTGTGGTTTGGCAGAAAGCAACGTGCGCATCTACCGAAAGACGCATGTGCATGCTTACCAAGTGGTTTGGCAGAAATTCATGCGCGTGTGCTGACAAAGCAGGATGGGCGTGCTTATCACATGGTTTGGCAGAAATCCACATGCGCGCTCTGCCAATAGCACCATGTGCATGCATAACTTGTGGTTTGGCAGAAAACAACGTGCGCGTATACCAAAAGATGCATCTGCATGCTTAACAAGCGGTTTACCACAAATCGATGCGTTTATGCTGAAGAGAGCAGCATGGGCGTGCTTATCACATGGTTTGGCAGACATCCATGTGCGCGCTCTGCCACAAGCTTCATGTGCATGCTTAGCTTGTTTGGCAGAAAACAACGTGCGCGTCTACCGAAAGATGCATATGCATGCTTAACAAGTGGTTTGGCGCAAATCCATGCGCGTGCGCTGAAAAGAGCAGCATGGGCGTGCTTAGCACGTGGTTTGGCAGAATTCCACATGCGCACTCTGCCAAAAGCAGCATGTGCATGCATACCTTGTGGTTTGGCAGAAAACAATGTGCCGGTCTACCAAAAGATGCATGTGATTGCTTAACAAGTGGTTTGGCGCAAATCCATGCGCGTGCGCTGAAAAGAGCAGCATGGGCGTGCTTAGCACGTGGTTTGTTAGAAATCCACATGCGCGCTGTGCCAAAAGCAGCATGTGCATACTTAGCTTGTGGTTTGGCAGAAGATAACGTGCGCGTCTACCGAAACAGGCATGTGCATGCTTAACAAGTGGTTTGGCACAAATACTCGCGCGTGTGCTGAAAAGAGCAGCATGGGCGTGCTTAGCACGTGGTTCGCTAGAAATCGAAGTGCGCGCTCTGCCAAAAACAACATGTCCATGCTTAACTTGTGGTTTGGCAGAAAACAACTTGCGCGTCTACCGAAAGATGCATGTGCATGTATAACAAGTGGTTTACCACAAATCGATGCGCGTCTGCTGAAAAAAGGAACATGGGCGTGCTTGGCACCTCGGTTGGCAGGAATCCACGTGCGCGCTCTGCCAAAAGCTGCATATGCATGCTTAGCTTGTGGTTTGGCATAAAACAACGTGCGCGTCTACCAAAAGATGCATGTGCATGCTTAACCAGTGGTGTGGCGGAAGTCCATGCGCGTGCAATGGAAAGAGCAGCATGGGCGTGCTTATCACGTAGTTTGGCAGAAATCCACGTGCGCGCTCTGCCACAACCTGCATGTGCATGCTTAGCTTGTGGTTTGGCAAAAAACAACGTGCGCGTCTACCGAGAGATGCATGTGCATGCTTAACAAGTGGTTTGGCACAAGTCCATGAGCCTGTGCTGAAAAGAGCAGCACGGGCGTGCTTAGCACGTGATTTGCTAGAAATCCACATTCGCGCTCTGCCAAAAGCAGCATGTGCACGCATACCTTGGGGTTAGGCAGAAAACAACGTGCGCGTCTACGGACAGATTCATTTGCTTGCTTAAAAGTGCTTTGGCAAAGATCCACGCGCGTGGGCTGAAAAGAGCCGCATGGGCGTTCTTGGCATGTCGTTTGGCAGAAATCCGCGTGCGCGCTTTGCCAAAAGCTGCATGTGCATGCCTAGTTTCTAGTTTGGCAGAAAACAATTTGCGCCTCTAGGGAAAGATGCATGTGCTTGCTTAACAAGTGGTTTGGCAGAAATACATGTGCGTGTGCTGAAAAAAGCAGCATGAGGATGCTTAGCACGTGGTTTGTTAGAAATCCACGTGCGCGCTGTGCCAAGAGCTGCATGTGCATGCTTAACTTGTGGTCTGGCAGAAAACAATGTGCGCGTCTATGGAAAGATGCATGTGCAAGCTTAACAGGTGGTTTGCACAAATCCATGCGCGTGTGCTGAAAAGAGCAGCATGCGCGTGCTTAGCATGTGGTTTGGTAGAAATCCACGTGCGCCCTCTGCCCAAAGCAGCATGTGCATGGCTAACTTGCGGTTTTGCAGAAAACAACGTGCGCGTCAACCAAAAGATAAATGTGCATGCTTAACAAGTTGTTTACCAAAAATCGATGCGCGTGTGCTGAAAAGAGCAGCATGCGCGTGCTTGGCACGTCGTTTGGCAGAAATTCACGTGCGCGCTCTGCCAAAAGCTGCATGCACATGCTTAGCTTGTGGTTTGGCACAAAACAACGTGCGCGTCTACCAAAAGATGCAAGTGCATGCTTAACAAGTGGTCTGGCGCAAATCCATGCGCGTGCGCTGAAAAGAGCAGCATGGGCGTGCTTATCACGTGGTTTGGCAGAAATCCACGTCCGCGCTCTGCCGAAAGCTGCATTCGCATGCTTAGCTTGTGGTTTGGCATAAAACAACGTGTGCGTCTACCGAAAGATGCATGTGCATGCTTAACAAGCGGTTTGGCACAAATCCATCAGCCTGTGCTGAAAAGAGCAGCATGGACGTGCTTAGCACGTGATTTGGTAGAAATCTACATGCGCGCTCTGCCAAAAGCAGCATGTGCACGCATAACTTGAGGTTTGGCAGAAAACAACGTGCGCGTCTACGGAAAGATTCATTTGCTTGCTTATCAAGCGCTTTGGCAAAGATCCATGCGCGTGTGCTCAAAAGAGCCGCATGGGCGTGCTTGGCATGTCGTTTGGCAGAAATCCGCGTGCGCGCTTTTTCAAAAGCTGCATGTGCATGCTTAGCTTCCGGTTTGGTAGAAAACACCTTGCGCCTCTACGGAAAGATGCATGTGCAAGCTTAACAGGTGGTTTGCACAAATCCATGCGCGTGTGCTGAAAAGAGCAGCATGGGCGTGCTTAGCATGTGGTTTGGTAGAAATCCGCGTGCGCACTCTGCCCAAAGCAGCATGTGCATGGCTAATTTGCGGTTTTGCAGAAAACAACGTGCGCGTCTACCAAAAGATGCATGTGCATGCATAACAAGTTGTTTACCACAAATCGAAACGCGTGTGCAGAAAAGAGCACCATGGGCGTGCCTTAGAACGTGGTTTGGTAGAAATCCACGTGCGCGCTCAGCCAAAAGCAGCATGTGCATGCTTAGCTTGTGGTTTGGCAGAAATCAACGTGCTCGTCTACCAAAAGATGCATGTGCATACTTAGTAAGTGGTTTACCACAAATCGATGCGCCTGCGCTGAAAAGAGCAGCATGGGCGTGCTTGGCACGTCGCTTGGCAGAAATCCACGTGCGCGCTCTGCCAAAAGCTGCATGCGCATGCTTAGCTTCTGGTTTGGCAGAAAACAATTTGCGCCTCTACGGAAAGATGCATGTGCTTGCTTAACATGTGGTTTGGCACAAATCCATGTGCGTGTGCTGAAAAAAGCAGCATGAGGATGCTTAGCACGTGGTTTGTGAGAAATCCACGTGCGCGCTCTGCCAAAAGCTGCGTGTGCATGCATAGCTTGTGGTTTGGCAGGAAACAACGTGCGCGTCTACGAAATGATGCATGTGCATGCTTAACAAGTGGTTTACCACAAATTGCTGCGCGCGTGCTGAAAAGAGAACCATGGGCGTGCTTGGCACGTCGTTTGGCAGAAATCTACGTGCGCGTTCCGCCAAAAGCTGCATGTGAATGCTTAGCTTGTGGTTTGCAGAAAACAACGTGCGCGTCTACCGAAATATGCATGTGCATGCTTAACAAGGCCTTTACCACAAATCGATGCGCGTGTGCTGAAAAAACAGCATGGGCGTGCTTAGCACGTGGTTTGGTAGAAATCCACATGCGCGCTCTGCCAAAAGCAGCATGTGCATGCATAACTTGTGGTTTGGCAGAAAAGAACGTGCGCGTCTACCAAAAGATGCATGTGCATAAATAACAAGTGGTTTAGCACAAATCGATGTGCGTGTGCTGAAAAGAGCAGCATGGGCGTGCTTGGCACGTCGTTTGGCAGAAATCCACGTGCGCGCTCTGCCAAAAGCTGCATGTGCATGCTAAGCGTCTGGTTTGGAAGAAAACAACGTGCGCGTCTACCGAAACATGCATGTGCATGCTTAACAAGTGGCTTGGCACAAATACTTGCGCGTGTGCTGAAAAGAGCAGCACGGGCGTGCTTAGCACGTGGTTTGGTAGAAATCCACGTGCGCGCTGTGCCAAAAGCTGCATGTGCATGCTTAACTTGTGGTCTGGCAGAAAACAATGTGCGCGTCTATGGAAAGATGCATGTGCAAGCTTAACAGGTGGTTTGCACAAATCCATGCGCGTGTGCTGAAAAGAGCAGCATGCGCGTGCTTAGCATGTGGTTTGGTAGAAATCCACGTGCGCACTCTGCCCAAAGCTGCATGTGCATGGCTAACTTGCGGTTTTGCAGAAAACAACGTGCGCGTCAACCAAAAGATAAATGTGCATGCTTAACAAGTTGTTTACCAAAAATCGATGCGCGTGTGCTGAAAAGAGCAGCATGCGCGTGCTTGGCACGTCGTTTGGCAGAAATTCACGTGCGCGCTCTGCCAAAAGCTGCATGCGCATGCTTAGCTTGTGGTTTGGCACAAAACAACGTGCGCGTCTACCAAAAGATGCATGTGCATGCTTAACAAGTGGTCTGGCGCAAATCCATGCGCGTGCGCTGAAAAGAGCAGCACGGGCGTGCTTATCACGTGGTTTGGCAGAAATCCACGTCCGCGCTCTGCCGAAAGCTGCATTCGCATGCTTAGCTTGTGGTTTGGCATAAAACAACGTGTGCGTCTACCGAAAGATGCATGTGCATGCTTAACAAGCGGTTTGGCACAAATCCATCAGCCTGTGCTGAAAAGAGCAGCATGGACGTGCTTAGCACGTGATTTGGTAGAAATCCACATGCGCGCTCTGCCAAAAGCAGCATGTGCACGCATAACTTGAGGTTTGGCAGAAAACAACGTGCGCGTCTACGGAAAGATTCATTTGCTTGCTTATCAAGCGCTTTGGCAAAGATCCATGCGCGTGTGCTCAAAAGAGCCGCATGGGCGCGCTTGGCATGTCGTTTGGCAGAAATCCGCGTGCGCGCTTTTTCAAAAGCTGCATGTGCATGCTTAGCTTCCGGTTTGGTAGAAAACACCTTGTGCCTCTACGGAAAGATGCATGTGCAAGCTTAACAGGTGGTTTGCACAAATCCATGCGCGTGTGCTGAAAAGAGCAGCATGGGCGTGCTTAGCATGTGGTTTGGTAGAAATCCGCGTGCGCACTCTGCCCAAAGCAGCATGTGCATGGCTAATTTGCGGTTTTGCAGAAAACAACGTGCGCGTCTACCAAAAGATGCATGTGCATGCATAACAAGTTGTTTACCACAAATCATAACGCGTGTGCAGAAAAGAGCACCATGGGCGTGCCTTAGAACGTGGTTTGGTAGAAATCCACGTGCGCGCTCAGCCAAAAGCAGCATGTGCATGCTTAGCTTGTGGTTTGGCAGAAATCAACATGCTCGTCTACCAAAAGATGCATGTGCATACTTAGTAAGTGGTTTACCACAAATCGGTGCGCGTGTGCTGAAAGAGCAGCATGGGCGGGCTTAGCATGTGGTTTGTTTGAAATCCACATGCGCGCTCTGCCAAAAGCAGCATGTGCATACTTAGCTTGTGGTTTGGCAGAAAGCAACGTGCGCATCTACCGAAAGACGCATGTGCATGCTTACCAAGTGGTTTGGCAGAAATTCATGCGCGTGTGCTGACAAAGCAGCATGGGCGTGCTTATCACATGGTTTGGCAGAAATCCACATGCGCGCTCTGCCAATAGCACCATGTGCATGCATAACTTGTGGTTTGGCAGAAAACAACGTGCGCGTATACCAAAAGATGCATCTGCATGCTGAACAAGCGGCTTACCACAAATCGATGCGTTTATGCTGAAGAGAGCAGCATGGGCGTGCTTATCACATGGTTTGGCAGACATCCATGTGCGCGCTCTGCCACAAGCTTCATGTGCATGCTTAGCTTGTTTGGCAGAAAACAACGTGCGCGTCTACCGAAAGATGCATATGCATGCTTAACAAGTGGTTTGGCGCAAATCCATGCGCGTGCGCTGAAAAGAGCAGCATGGGCGTGCTTAGCACGTGGTTTGGCAGAATTCCACATGCGCACTCTGCCAAAAGCAGCATGTGCATGCATACCTTGTGGTTTGGCAGAAAACAATGTGCCGGTCTACCAAAAGATGCATGTGATTGCTTAACAAGTGGTTTGGCGCAAATCCATGCGCGTGCGCTGAAAAGAGCAGCATGGGCGTGCTTAGCACTTGGTTTGTTAGAAATCCACATGCGCGCTGTGCCAAAAGCAGCATGTGCATACTTAGCTTGTGGTTTGGCAGAAGATAACGTGCGCGTCTACCGAAACAGGCATGTGCATGCTTAACAAGTGGTTTGGCACAAATACTCGCGCGTGTGCTGAAAAGAGCAGCATGGGCGTGCTTAGCACGTGGTTCGCTAGAAATCGAAGTGCGCGCTCTGCCAAAAACAGCATGTCCATGCTTAACTTGTGGTTTGGCAGAAAACAACTTGCGCGTCTACCGAAAGATGCATGTGCATGTATAACAAGTGGTTTACCACAAATCGATGCGCGTCTGCTGAAAAAAGGAGCATGGGCGTGCTTGGCACCTCGGTTGGCAGGAATCCACGTGCGCGCTCTGCCAAAAGCTGCATATGCATGCTTAGCTTGTGGTTTGGCATAAAACAACGTGCGCGTCTACCAAAAGATGCATGTGCATGCTTAACCAGTGGTGTGGCGGAAGTCCATGCGCGTGCAATGGAAAGAGCAGCATGGGCGTGCTTATCACGTAGTTTGGCAGAAATCCACGTGCGCGCTCTGCCACAACCTGCATGTGCATGCTTAGCTTGTGGTTTGGCAAAAAACAACGTGCGCGTCTACCGAAAGATGCATGTGCATGCTTAACAAGTGGTTTGGCACAAGTCCATGAGCCTGTGCTGAAAAGAGCAGCACGGGCGTGCTTAGCACGTGATTTGGTAGAAATCCACATTCGCGCTCTGCCAAAAGCAGCATGTGCACGCATACCTTGGGGTTTGGCAGAAAACAACGTGCGCGTCTACGGAAAGATTAATTTGCTTGCTTATCAAGCGCTTTGGCAAAGATCCATGCGCGTGTGCTCAAAAGAGCCGCATGGGCGTGCTTGGCATGTCGTTTGGCAGAAATCCGCGTGCGCGCTTTTTCAAAAGCTGCATGTGCATGCTTAGCTTCCGGTTTCGTAGAAAACACCTTGCGCCTCTACGGAAAGATGCATGTGCAAGCTTAACAGGTGGTTTGCACAAATGCATGCGCGTGTGCTGAAAAGAGCAGCATGGGCGTGCTTAGCATGTGGTTTGGTAGAAATCCGCGTGCGCACTCTGCCCAAAGCAGCATGTGCATGGCTAATTTGCGGTTTTGCAGAAAACAACGTGCGCGTCTACCAAAAGATGCATGTGAATGCATAACAAGTTGTTTACCACAAATCGAAACGCGTGTGCAGAAAAGAGCACCATGGGCGTGCCTTAGAACGTGGTTTGGTAGAAATCCACGTGCGCGCTCAGCCAAAAGCAGCATGTGCATGCTTAGCTTGTGGTTTGGCAGAAATCAACGTGCTCGTCTACCAAAAGATGCATGTGCATACTTAGTAAGTGGTTTACCACAAATCGATGCGCCTGCGCTGAAAAGAGCAGCATGGGCGTGCTTGGCACGTCGCTTGGCAGAAATCCACGTGCGCGCTCTGCCAAAAGCTGCATGCGCATGCTTAGCTTCTGGTTTGGCAGAAAACAATTTGCGCCTCTACGGAAAGATGCATGTGCTTGCTTAACATGTGGTTTGGCACAAATCCATGTGCGTGTGCTGAAAAAAGCAGCATGAGGATGCTTAGCACGTGGTTTGTGAGAAATCCACGTGCGCGCTCTGCCAAAAGCTGCGTGTGCATGCATAGCTTGTGGTTTGGCAGGAAACAACGTGCGCGTCTACGAAATGATGCATGTGCATGCTTAACAAGTGGTTTACCACAAATTGCTGCGCGCGTGCTGAAAAGAGAACCATGGGCGTGCTTGGCACGTCGTTTGGCAGAAATCTACGTGCGCGTTCAGCCAAAAGCTGCATGTGAATGCTTAGCTTGTGGTTTGCAGAAAACAACGTGCGCGTCTACCGAAATATGCATGTGCATGCTTAACAAGGCCTTTACCACAAATCGATGCGCGTGTGCTGAAAAAACAGCATGGGCGTGCTTAGCACGTGGTTTGGTAGAAATCCACATGCGCGCTCTGCCAAAAGCAGCATGTGCATGCATAACTTGTGGTTTGGCAGAAAAGAACGTGCGCGTCTACCAAAAGATGCATGTGCATAAATAACAAGTGGTTTAGCACAAATCCATGTGCGTGTGCTGAAAAGAGCAGCATGGGCGTGCTTGGCACGTCGTTTGGCAGAAATCCACGTGCGCGCTCTGCCAAAAGCTGCATGTGCATGCTAAGCGTCTGGTTTGGAAGAAAACAACGTGCGCGTCTACCGAAACATGCATGTGCATGCTTAACAAGTGGCTTGGCACAAATACTTGCGCGTGTGCTGAAAAGAGCAGCACGGGCGTGCTTAGCACGTGGTTTGGTAGAAATCCAAGTGCGCAGTCTGCCAAAAGCAGCATGTCCATGCTTAACTTGTGGTTCGCAGAAGGCAACGTGCGCGTGTACCAAAAGATGCATGTGAATGCTTAACAAGTGGTGTGGCGCAAATCCATGAGCCTGTGGTGAAAAGAGCAGCATGGGCGTGCTTGGCACGTCGTTTGGCAGAAATCCACGCGCGCGCTCTGCCAAAAGCAGCATGCGCATGCTTGACTTGTGGTTTGGCAGAAAACAAAGTGCGCGTCTACCAAAATATGCATGCGCATGCTTAACAAGTGGTTTAACAGAAATCAGTGCCCGTGTGCTGAAAAGAGAACCATGGGCGTGCTTGGCACGGCGTTTGGTAGAAATCTACGTGCGCGCTCTGCCAAAAGCTGCATGGGCATACTTAGCTTGTGGTTTGGCAGAAAACAACGTGCCCGTCTACGGAAAGATGCATCTGCATGCTTAACAAGCGGTTTACCACTAATCGATGCGCGCGTGCTGAAAAGAGCAGCATTGGCGTGCTTGGCATGGCGTTTGGCAGAAATCCACGTGCGGGCTCTGCCAAAAGCAGCATGTGCATGCATAATTTGTGGTTTGGCAGAAAACAACGTGCGCGTCTACCAAAAGATGCATGTGCATGCTTAACAAGTTGTTTGGCGCAAATCCATGCGCGTGTGCTGAACAGGGCAGCATGGGCGTGCTTAGCACGTGGTTTGGCAGAAATCCACGTGCGCACTCTGCCAAAAGAAGCATGTGCATGCTTAACTTGTGGTTTGGCAGAAAACAACGTGCGCGTCTACAAAAAGATCCATCAGCATGCTTAACAAGTGGATTACCACAAATCGGTGCGCGTGTGCTGAAAGAGCAGCATGGGCGGGCTTAGCATGTGGTTTGTTTGAAATCCACATGCGCGCTCTGCCAAAAGCAGCATGTGCATACTTAGCTTGTGGTTTGGCAGAAAGCAACGTGCGCATCTACCGAAAGACGCATGTGGATGCTTACCAAGTGGTTTGGCAGAAATTCATGCGCGTGTGCTGACAAAGCAGCATGGGCGTGCTTATCACATGGTTTGGCAGAAATCCACATGCGCGCTCTGCCAATAGCACCATGTGCATGCATAACTTGTGGTTTGGCAGAAAACAACGTGCGCGTATACCAAAAGATGCATCTGCATGCTTAACAAGCGGTTTACCACAAATCGATGCGTTTATGCTGAAGAGAGCAGCATGGGCGTGCTTATCACATGGTTTGGCAGACATCCACGTGCGCGCTCTGCCACAAGCTTCATGTGCATGCTTAGCTTGTTTGGCAGAAAACAACGTGCGCGTCTACCGAAAGATGCATATGCATGCTTAACAAGTGGTTTGGCGCAAATCCATGCGCGTGCGCTGAAAAGAGCAGCATGGGCGTGCTTAGCACGTGGTTTGGCAGAATTCCACATGCGCACTCTGCCAAAAGCAGCATGTGCATGCATACCTTGTGGTTTGGCAGAAAACAATGTGCCGGTCTACCAAAAGATGCATGTGATTGCTTAACAAGTGGTTTGGCGCAAATCCATGCGCGTGCGCTGAAAAAAGCAGCATGGGCGTGCTTAGCACGTGGTTTGTTAGAAATACACATGCGCGCTGTGCCAAAAGCAGCATGTGCATACTTAGCTTGTGGTTTGGCAGAAGATAACGTGCGCGTCTACCGAAACAGGCATGTGCATGCTTAACAAGTGGTTTGGCACAAATACTCGCGCGTGTGCTGAAAAGAGCAGCATGGGCGTGCTTAGCACGTGGTTCGCTAGAAATCGAAGTGCGCGCTCTGCCAAAAACAGCATGTCCATGCTTAACTTGTGGTTTGGCAGAAAACAACTTGCGCGTCTACCGAAAGATGCATGTGCATGTATAACAAGTGGTTTACCACAAATCGATGCGCGTCTGCTGAAAAAAGGAGCATGGGCGTGCTTGGCACCTCGGTTGGCAGGAATCCACGTGCGCGCTCTGCCAAAAGCTGCATATGCATGCTTAGCTTGTGGTTTGGCATAAAACAACGTGCGCGTCTACCAAAAGATGCCTGTGCATGCTTAACCAGTGGTGTGGCGGAAGTCCATGCGCGTGCAATGGAAAGAGCAGCATGGGCGTGCTTATCACGTAGTTTGGCAGAAATCCACGTGCGCGCTCTGCCACAACCTGCATGTGCATGCTTAGCTTGTGGTTTGGCAAAAAACAACGTGCGCGTCTACCGAAAGATGCATGTGCATGCTTAACAAGTGGTTTGGCACAAGTCCATGAGCCTGTGCTGAAAAGAGCAGCACGGGCGTGCTTAGCACGTGATTTGGTAGAAATCCACATTCGCGCTCTGCCAAAAGCAGCATGTGCCCGCATACCTTGGGGTTTGGCAGAAAACAACGTGCGCGCCTACGGACAGATTCATTTGCTTGCTTAAAAGTGCTTTGGCAAAGATCCATGCACGTGGGCTGAAAAGAGCCGCATGGGCGTTCTTGGCATGTCGTTTGGCAGAAATCCGCGTGCGCGCTTTGCCAAAAACTGCATGTGCATGCTTAGTTTCTTGTTTGGCAGAAAACAATTTGCGCCTCTAGGGAAAGGTGCATGTGCTTGCTTAACAAGTGGTTTGGCAGAAATCCATGTGCGTGTGCTGAAAAAAGCAGCATGAGGATGCTTAGCACGTGGTTTGTTAGAAATCACCGTGCGCGCTGTGCCAAAAGCTGCATGTGCATGCTTAACTTGTTGTCTGGCAGAAAACAATGTGCGCGTCTATGGAAAGATGCATGTGCAAGCTTAACAGGTGGTTTGCACAAATCCATGCGCGTGTGCTGAAAAGAGCAGCATGCGCGTGCTTAGCATGTGGTTTGGTAGAAATCCACGTGCGCACTCTGCCCAAAGCAGCATGTGCATGGCTAACTTTCGGTTTTGCAGAAAACAACGTGCGCGTCTAGCACAAGATGCATGTGCGTGCTTAACAAGTTGTTTACCACAAATCGATGCGTGTGTGCAGAAAAGAGCAGCATGGCCGTGCTTGGCACGTCGTTAGGCAGAAATCCACGTCCGCGCTCTGCCGAAAGCTGCATTCGCATGCTTAGCTTGTGGTTTGGCATAAAACAACGTGTGCGTGTACCGAAAGATGCATGTGCATGCTTAACAAGCGGTTTGGCACAAATCCATCGGCCTGTGCTGAAAAGAGCAGCATGGACGTGCTTAGCACGTGATTTGGTAGAAATCCACATGCGCGCTCTGCCAAAAGCAGCATATGCACGCATAACTTGAGGTTTGGCAGAAAACAACGTGCGCGTCTACGGAAAGATTCATTTGCTTGCTTATCAAGCGCTTTGGCAAAGATCCATGCGGGTGTGCTCAAAAGAGCCGCATGGGCGTGCTTGGCATGTCGTTTGGCAGAAATCCGCGTGCGCGCTTTTTCAAAAGCTGCATGTGCATGCTTAGCTTCCGGTTTGGTAGAAAACACCTTGCGCCACTACGGAAAGATGCATGTGCAAGCTTAACAGGTGGTTTGCACAAATCCATGCGCGTGTGCTGAAAAGAGCAGCATGGGCGTGCTTAGCATGTGGTTTGGTAGAAATCCGCGTGCGCACTCTGCCCAAAGCAGCATGTGCATGACTAATTTGCGGTTTTGCAGAAAACAACGTGCGCGTCTACCAAAAGATGCATGTGCATGCATAACAAGTTGTTTACCACAAATCGAAACGCGTGTGCAGAAAAGAGCACCATGGGCGTGCCTTAGAACGTGGTTTGGTAGAAATCCACGTGCGCGCTCAGCCAAAAGCAGCATGTGCATGCTTAGCTTGTGGTTTGGCAGAAATCAACATGCTCGTCTACCAAAAGATGCATGTGCATACTTAGTAAGTGGTTTACCACAAATCGGTGCGCGTGTGCTGAAAGAGCAGCATGGGCGGGCTTAGCATGTGGTTTGTTTGAAATCCACATGCGCGCTCTGCCAAAAGCAGCATGTGCATACTTAGCTTGTGGTTTGGCAGAAAGCAACGTGCGCATCTACCGAAAGACGCATGTGCATGCTTACCAAGTGGTTTGGCAGAAATTCATGCGCGTGTGCTGACAAAGCAGCATGGGCGTGCTTATCACATGGTTTGGCAGAAATCCACATGCGCGCTCTGCCAATAGCACCATGTGCATGCATAACTTGTGGTTTGGCAGAAAACAACGTGCGCGTATACCAAAAGATGCATCTGCATGCTTAACAAGCGGCTTACCACAAATCGATGCGTTTATGCTGAAGAGAGCAGCATGGGCGTGCTTATCACATGGTTTGGCAGACATCCATGTGCGCGCTCTGCCACAAGCTTCATGTGCCTGCTTAGCTTTTTTGGCAGAAAACAACGTGCGCGTCTACCGAAAGATGCATATGCATGCTTAACAAGTGGTTTGGCGCAAATCCATGCGCGTGCGCTGAAAAGAGCAGCATGGGCGTGCTTAGCACGTGGTTTGGCAGAATTCCACATGCGCACTCTGCCAAAAGCAGCATGTGCATGCATACCTTGTGGTTTGGCAGAAAACAATGTGCCGGTCTACCAAAAGATGCATGTGATTGCTTAACAAGTGGTTTGGCGCAAATCCATGCGCGTGCGCTGAAAAGAGCAGCATGGGCGTGCTTAGCACTTGGTTTGTTAGAAATCCACATGCGCGCTGTGCCAAAAGCAGCATGTGCATACTTAGCTTGTGGTTTGGCAGAAGATAACGTGCGCGTCTACCGAAACAGGCATGTGCATGCTTAACAAGTGGTTTGGCACAAATACTCGCGCGTGTGCTGAAAAGAGCAGCATGGGCGTGCTTACCACGTGGTTCGCTAGAAATCGAAGTGCGCGCTCTGCCAAAAACAGCATGTCCATGCTTAACTTGTGGTTTGGCAGAAAACAACTTGCGCGTCTACCGAAAGATGCATGTGCATGTATAACAAGTGGTTTACCACAAATCGATGCGCGTCTGCTGAAAAAAGGAGCATGGGCGTGCTTGGCACCTCGGTTGGCAGGAATCCACGTGCGCGCTCTGCCAAAAGCTGCATATGCATGCTTAGCTTGTGGTTTGGCATAAAACAACGTGCGCGTCTACCAAAAGATGCATGTGCATGCTTAACCAGTGGTGTGGCGGAAGTCCATGCGCGTGCAATGGAAAGAGCAGCATGGGCGTGCTTATCACGTAGTTTGGCAGAAATCCACGTGCGCGCTCTGCCACAACCTGCATGTGCATGCTTAGCTTGTGGTTTGGCAAAAAACAACGTGCGCGTCTACCGAAAGATGCATGTGCATGCTTAACAAGTGGTTTGGCACAAGTCCATGAGCCTGTGCTGAAAAGAGCAGCACGGGCGTGCTTAGCACGTGATTTGGTAGAAATCCACATTCGCGCTCTGCCAAAAGCAGCATGTGCACGCATACCTTGGGGTTTGGCAGAAAACAACGTGCGCGTCTACGGACAGATTCATTTGCTTGCTTAAATGTGCTTTGGCAAAGATCCATGCGCGTGGGCTGAAAAGAGCCGCATGGGCGTTCTTGGCATGTCGTTTGGCAGAAATCCGCGTGCGCGCTTTGCCAAAAGCTGCATGTGCATGCTTAGTTTCTTGTTTGGCAGAAAACAATTTGCGCCTCTAGGGAAAGATGCATGTGCTTGCTTAACAAGTGGTTTGGCAGAAATCCATGTGCGTGTGCTGAAAAAAGCAGCATGAGGATGCTTAGCACGTGGTTTGTTAGAAATCCACGTGCGCGCTGTGCCAAAAGCTGCATGTGCATGCTTAACTTGTGGTCTGGCAGAAAACAATGTGCGCGTCTATGGAAAGATGCATGTGCAAGCTTAACAGGTGGTTTGCACAAATCCATGCGCGTGTGCTGAAAAGAGCAGCATGCGCGTGCTTAGCATGTGGTTTGGTAGAAATCCACGTGCGCACTCTGCCCAAAGCAGCATGTGCATGGCTAACTTGCGGTTTTGCAGAAAACAACGTGCGCGTCTAGCACAAGATGCATGTGCGTGCTTAACAAGTTGTTTACCACAAATCGATGCGTGTGTGCAGAAAAGAGCAGCATGGCCGTGCTTGGCACGTCGTTAGGCAGAAATCCACGTCCGCGCTCTGCCGAAAGCTGCATTCGCATGCTTAGCTTGTGGTTTGGCATAAAACAACGTGTGCGTCTACCGAAAGATGCATGTGCATGCTTGACAAGCGGTTTGGCACAAATCCATCAGCCTGTGCTGAAAAGAGCAGCATGGACGTGCTTAGCACGTGATTTGGTAGAAATCCACATGCGCGCTCAGCCAAAAGCAGCATATGCACGCATAACTTGAGGTTTGGCAGAAAACAACGTGCGCGTCTACGGAAAGATTCATTTGCTTGTTTATCAAGCGCTTTGGCAAAGATCCATGCGCGTGTGCTCAAAAGAGCCGCATGGGCGTGCTTGGCATGTCGTTTGGCAGAAATCCGCGTGCGCGCTTTTTCAAAAGCTGCATGTGCATGCTTAGCTTCCGGTTTGGTAGAAAACACCTTGCGCCTCTACGGAAAGATGCATGTGCAAGCTTAACAGGTGGTTTGCACAAATCCATGCGCGTGTGCTGAAAAGAGCAGCATGGGCGTGCTTAGCATGTGGTTTGGTAGAAATCCGCGTGCGCACTCTGCCCAAAGCAGCATGTGCATGGCTAATTTGCGGTTTTGCAGAAAACAACGTGCGCGTCTACCAAAAGATGCATGTGCATGCATAACAAGTTGTTTACCACAAATCGAAACGCGTGTGCAGAAAAGAGCACCATGGGCGTGCCTTAGAACGTGGTTTGGTAGAAATCCACGTGCGCGCTCAGCCAAAAGCAGCATGTGCATGCTTAGCTTGTGGTTTGGCAGAAATCAACATGCTCGTCTACCAAAAGATGCATGTGCATACTTAGTAAGTGGTTTACCACAAATCGGTGCGCGTGTGCTGAAAGAGCAGCATGGGCGGGCTTAGCATGTGGTTTGTTTGAAATCCACATGCGCGCTCTGCCAAAAGCAGCATGTGCATACTTAGCTTGTGGTTTGGCAGAAAGCAACGTGCGCATCTACCGAAAGACGCATGTGCATGCTTACCAAGTGGTTTGGCAGAAATTCATGCGCGTGTGCTGACAAAGCAGCATGGGCGTGCTTATCACATGGTTTGGCAGAAATCCACATGCGCGCTCTGCCAATAGCACCATGTGCATGCATAACTTGTGGTTTGGCAGAAAACAACGTGCGCGTATACCAAAAGATGCATCTGCATGCTTAACAAGCGGTTTACCACAAATCGATGCGTTTATGCTGAAGAGAGCAGCATGGGCGTGCTTATCACATGGTTTGGCAGACATCCATGTGCGCGCTCTGCCACAAGCTTCATGTGCATGCTTAGCTTGTTTGGCAGAAAACAACGTGCGCGTCTACCGAAAGATGCATATGCATGCTTAACAAGTGGTTTGGCGCAAATCCATGCGCGTGCGCTGAAAAGAGCAGCATGGGCGTGCTTAGCACGTGGTTTGGCAGAATTCCACATGCGCACTCTGCCAAAAGCAGCATGTGCATGCATACCTTGTGGTTTGGCAGAAAACAATGTGCCGGTCTACCAAAAGATGCATGTGATTGCTTAACAAGTGGTTTGGCGCAAATCCATGCGCGTGCGCTGAAAAGAGCAGCATGGGCGTGCTTAGCACGTGGTTTGTTAGAAATCCACATGCGCGCTGTGCCAAAAGCAGCATGTGCATACTTAGCTTGTGGTTTGGCAGAAGATAACGTGCGCGTCTACCGAAACAGGCATGTGCATGCTTAACAAGTGGTTTGGCACAAATACTCGCGCGTGTGCTGAAAAGAGCAGCATGGGCGTGCTTAGCACGTGGTTCGCTAGAAATCGAAGTGCGCGCTCTGCCAAAAACAGCATGTCCATGCTTAACTTGTGGTTTGGCAGAAAACAACTTGCGCGTCTACCGAAAGATGCATGTGCATGTATAACAAGTGGTTTACCACAAATCGATGCGCGTCTGCTGAAAAAAGCAACATGGGCGTGCTTGGCACCTCGGTTGGCAGGAATCCACGTGCGCGCTCTGCCAAAAGCTGCATATGCATGCTTAGCTTGTGGTTTGGCAT
Source organism: Dermacentor variabilis (assembly GCF_050947875.1). Taxonomy (NCBI): domain Eukaryota; kingdom Metazoa; phylum Arthropoda; class Arachnida; order Ixodida; family Ixodidae; genus Dermacentor; species Dermacentor variabilis. Next base: position 206,352,734 of record NC_134572.1, on the reverse strand, counting down.
AAAACAACGTGCGCGTCTACCAAAAGATGCATGTGCATGCTTAACCAGTGGTGTGGCGGAAGTCCATGCGCGTGCAATGGAAAGAGCAGCATGGGCGTGCTTATCACGTAGTTTGGCAGAAATCCACGTGCGCGCTCTGCCACAACCTGCATGTGCATGCTTAGCTTGTGGTTTGGCAAAAAACAACGTGCGCGTCTACCGAAAGATGCATGTGCATGCTTAACAAGTGGTTTGGCACAAGTCCATGAGCCTGTGCTGAAAAGAGCAGCACGGGCGTGCTTAGCACGTGATTTGGTAGAAATCCACATTCGCGCTCTGCCAAAAGCAGCATGTGCACGCATACCTTGGGGTTTGGCAGAAAACAACGTGCGCGTCTACGGACAGATTCATTTGCTTGCTTAAAAGTGCTTTGGCAAAGATCCATGCGCGTGGGCTGAAAAGAGCCGCATGGGCGTTCTTGGCATGTCGTTTGGCAGAAATCCGCGTGCGCGCTTTGCCAAAAGCTGCATGTGTATGCTTAGTTTCTTGTTTGGCAGAAAACAATTTGCGCCTCTAGGGAAAGATGCATGTGCTTGCTTAACAAGTGGTTTGGCAGAAATCCATGTGCGTGTGCTGAAAAAAGCAGCATGAGGATGCTTAGCACGTGGTTTGTTAGAAATCCACGTGCGCGCTGTGCCAAGAGCTGCATGTGCATGCTTAACTTGTGGTCTGGCAGAAAACAATGTGCGCGTCTATGGAAAGATGCATGTGCAAGCTTAACAGGTGGTTTGCACAAATCCATGCGCGTGTGCTGAAAAGAGCAGCATGGGCGTGCTTAGCATGAGGTTTGGTAGAAATCCGCGTGCGCACTCTGCCCAAAGCAGCATGTGCATGGCTAATTTGCGGTTTTGCAGAAAACAACGTGCGCGTCTACCAAAAGATGCATGTGCATGCATAACAAGTTGTTTACCACATATCGAAACGCGTGTGCAGAAAAGAGCACCATGGGCGTGCCTTAGAACGTGGTTTGGTAGAAATCCACGTGCGCGCTCAGCCAAAAGCAGCATGTGCATGCTTAGCTTGTGGTTTGGCAGAAATCAACATGCTCGTCTACCAAAAGATGCATGTGCATACTTAGTAAGTGGTTTACCACAAATCGATGCGCCTGCGCTGAAAAGAGCAGCATGGGCGTGCTTGGCACGTCGCTTGGCAGAAATCCACGTGCGCGCTCTGCCAAAAGCTGCATGCGCATGCTTAGCTTCTGGTTTGGCAGAAAACAATTTGCGCCTCTACGGAAAGACGCATGTGCTTGCTTAACATGTGGTTTGCCACAAATCCATGTGCGTGTGCTGAAAAAAGCAGCATGAGGATGCTTAGCACGTGGTTTGTGAGAAATCCACGTGCGCGCTCTGCCAAAAGCTGCGTGTGCATGCATAGCTTGTGGTTTGGCAGAAAAAAACGTGCGCATCTACCAAAAGATGCATGTGCATGCTTAACAAATGGTTTGGCGCAAATCCATGCGCGTGCGCTGAAATGAGCAGTATGGGCGTGCATAGCACGTGGTTTGGCAGAAGTCCACGTGCGTGCTCTGCCAATAGCTGCATGTGCATGTTTAGCTTGTAGTTTGGCATAAAACAACATGTGCGTCTACCGAAAGATGCATGTGCATGCTTAAGAAATGGTTTGGCAGAAATTTATGCACATGTGCTTAAAAAAGCAGCATGAGCATGCTTTGCACGTGGTTTGTTAGAAATCCACGTGCGCGCAGTGCCAAAAGCTGCATGTGCATGCTTAACTTGTGGTCTGGCAGAAAAAAACGTGCGCGTCTACGGAAAGATTCATTTGCTTGCTTATCAAGTGCTTTGGCAAAGATCCATGCGCGTGTGCTCAAAAGAGCCGCATGGGCGTGCTTGGCATGTCGTTTGGCAGAAATCCGCGTGCGCGCTTTGTCAAAAGCTGCATGTGCATGCTTAGCTTCCGGTTTGGTATAAAACACCTTGCGCCTCTACGGAAAGATGCATGTGCAAGCTTAACAGGTGGTTTGCACAAATCCATGCGCGTGTGCTGAAAAGAGCAGCATGGGCATGCTTAGCATGTGGTTTGGTAGAAATCCGCGTGCGCACTCTGCCCAAAGCAGCATGTGCATGGCTAATTTGCGGTTTTGCAGAAAACAACGTGCGCGTCTACCAAAAGATGCATGTGCATGCATAACAAGTTGTTTACCACAAATCGAAACGCGTGTGCAGAAAAGAGCACCATGGGCGTGCCTTAGAACGTGGTTTGGCAGAAATCCACGTGCGCGCTCAGCCAAAAGCAGCATGTGCATGCTTAGCTTGTGGTTTGGCAGAAATCAACATGCTTAGTAACTCAGGGGACCAATTGCAATGCATGCTCACTGACCTGGAGAGGCAAAGCAGAAGAGTGGGTCTAAAAATTAATATGCAGAAAACTAAAGTAATGCTTAACAGTCTCGGGAGAGAACAGCAATTTACAATAGGCAGCGAGGCACTGGAAGTCGTAAGGGAATACATCTACTTAGGGCAGGTAGTGACAGCGGATCCGGATCATGAGACGGAAATAATCAGAAGAATAAGAATGGGCTGGAGTGCGTTTGGCAGGCATTCCCAAATCATGAACAGCAGGTTGCCGTTATCCCTCAAGAGAAAAGTATATAATAGCTGTGTCTTACCAGTACTCACCTACGGGGCAGAAACCTGGAGGCTTACGAAAAGGGTTCTACTCAAATTGAGGACGACACAACGAGCTATGGAAAGAAGAATGATAGGTGTAACGTTAAGGGATAAGAAAAGAGCAGATTGGGTGAGGGAACAAACGCGAGTTAATGACATCTTAGTTGAAATCAAGAAAAAGAAATGGGCATGGGCAGGACATGTAATGAGGAGGGAAGATAACCGATGGTCATTAAGGGTTACGGACTGGATCCCAAGGGAAGGGAAGCGTAGCAGGGGGCGCCAGAAAGTTAGGTGGGCGGATGAGATTAAGAAGTTTGCAGGGACGGCATGGCCACAATTAGTACATGACCGGGGTTGTTGGAGAAGTATGGGAGAGGCCTTTGCCCTGCAGTGGGCGTAACCAGGCTGATGATGATGATGATGATGATGAACATGCACGTCTACCAAAAGATGCATGTGCATACTTAATAAGTGGTTTACCACAAATCGATGCGCCTGCGCTGAAAAGAGCAGCATGGGCGTGCTTGGCACGTCGCTTGGCAGAAATCCACGTGCGCGCTGCCAAAAGTTGCATGTGCATCTTTAGCTTGTGGTTTGGCAGAAAACAACATGCGCATCTACCGAAAGATGCATGTGCATGCTTAACAAGTGGTTTGGTAGAAATTCATGCACGTGTGCTCAAAAAAGCAGCATTAGTATGCTTTGCACGTGGTTTGTTAGAAATCCACGAGCGCGCTGTGCCAAAAGCTGCATGTGCATGCTTAACTTGTGGTCTGGCAGAAAACAACGTGCGCGTCTACGGAAAGATGCATGTGCATGCTTAACAGGTGGTTTGCACAAATCCATGCGCGCGTGCTGAAAAGAGCAGCATGGGCGTGCTTAGCATGTCGTTTGGTAGAAATCCACATGCCACTCTGCCCAAAGCAGCATGTGCACGGCTAACTTGCGGTTTTGCAGAAAACAACGTGCGCGTCTACTAAAAGATGCATGTGCATGCTTAACAAATTGTTTACCACAAATCGACGCGCGCGTGCAGAAAAGAGCAGCATGGGCGTGCTTGGCACGTCGTTAGGCAGAAATCCACGTACGCGCTCTGCCGAAAGCTTCATTCGCATGCTTAGCTTGTGGTTTGGCATAAAACAACGTGCGCGTCTACCAAAAGATGCATGTGCATGCTTAACCAGTGGTGTGGCACAAGTCCATGAGCCTGTGCTGAAAAGAGCAGTACGGGCGTGCTTAGCACGTGATTTGGTAGAAATCCACATGCACGCTCTGCCAAAAGCAGCATGTGCACGCATACCTTGGGGTTTGTCAGAAAACAACGTGCGCGTCTACGGACAGATTCATTTGCTTGCTTAACAAGTGCTTTGGCAAAGATCCATGCGCGCGTGCTTAAAAGAGCCGCATGGGCGTGCTTGGCATGTCGTTTGGCAGAAATCCGCGTGCGCGCTTCGCCAAAAGCTGCATGTGCATGCTTATCTTCTGGTTTGGCAGAAAACAATTTGCGCCTCTACGGAAAGATGCATGTGCTTGCTTAAAAAGTGGTTCGGCACAAATCCATGTGCGTGTGCTGAAAAAAGCAGCATGAGGATGCTTAGCACGTGGTTTGTTAGAAATCCACGTGCGCGCTGTGCCAAAAGCTGCATGTGCATGCTTAATATGTGGTCTGGCAGAAAACAATGTGCGCGTCTACGGAAAGATGCATGTGCAAGCTTAACAGGTGGTTTGCGCAAATCCATGCGCGTGTGCTGAAAAGCGCAGCATGGGCGTGCTTAGCATGTGGTTTGGTAGAAATCCACGTGCGCACTCTGCCCAAAGCAGGATGTGCATGGCTAACTTGCGGTTTTGCAGAAAACAACGTGCGCGTATACCAAAAGATGCATGTGCATGCTTAACAAGTTGTTTACTACAAATCGAAACGCGTGTGCTGAAAAGAGCAGCATGGGCGTGCCTTAGAACGTGGTTTGGTAGAAATCCACGTGCGCGCTCAGCCAAAAGCAGCATGTGCATACTTAGCTTGTGGTTTGGCAGAAATCAACGTGCGCGTCTACCAAAAGATGCATGCGCATACTTAACAAGTGATTTGGCGCAAATCCATGTGCGTGTGCTGAAAAAAGCAGCATGAGGATGCTTAGCACGTGGTTTGTGAGAAATCCACGTGCGCGCTCTGCCAAAAGCTGCGTGTGCATGCATAGCTTGTGGTTTGGCAGAAAAAAACGTGCGCATCTACCAAAAGATGCATGTGCATGCTTAACAAATGGTTTGGCGCAAATCCATGCACGTGCGCTGAAATGAGCAGTATGGGCGTGCATAGCACGTGGTTTGGCAGAAGTCCACGTGCGTGCTCTGCCAAAAGCTGCATGTGCATGTTTAGCTTGTAGTTTGGCAGAAAACAACGTGCGCATCTACCGAAAGATGCATGTGCATGCTTAACAAATGGTTTGGCATAAATTTATGCACATGTGCTGAAAAGAGCAGCATGAGCATGCTTTGCACGTGGTTTGTTAGAAATCCACGTGCGCGCAGGGCCAAAAGCTGCATGTGCATGCTTAACTTGAGGTCTGGCAGAAAACAACGTGCGCGTCTACGGAAAGATGCATGTGCGTGCTTAACAGGTGGTTTGCACAAATACATTCCCGTGTGCAGAAAAGAGCAGCATGGGCGTGCCTTAGAACGTGGTTTGGTAGAAATCCGCGTGTGCGATCAGCCAAAAGCAGCATGTGCATGCTTAGCTTGTGGTTTCGCAGAAATGAATGTGCGCGTCTACCAAAAGATGCATGTGCATGCTTAACAAGTGGTTCAGCGCAACTCCATGCGCGTGCGCTGAAAAGAGCAGCGTGGGCGTGCTTAGCACGTGGTTTGGCAAAAATACATGTGCGCGCTCTGCCAAAAGCAGCATGTGCATGGCTAACTTGCAGTTTTGCAGAAAACAACGTGCGCGTCTACCAAAAGATAAATGTGCATGCTTAACAAGTTGTTTACCACAAATGGATGCGCGTGTGCTGAAAAGAGCAGCATGGGCGAGCTTAGCACGTGGTTTGGTAGAAATCTACGTGGGCGCTCTACCAAAAGCAGCATGTGCATGCTTTACTTGTGGCTTTGCAGAAAACAACGTGCGCATCTATCAAAAGGTAAATGTGTATGCTTAACAAGTTGTTTACCACAAATCGATGCGCGTGTGCAGAAAAGAGCAACATGGGCGTGCTTGGCACGTCGCATGGCAGAAATCCCCGTGCGGGCTTTGCCAAAAGCAGCTTGTGCATGCATAACTTGTGGTTTGGCAGAAAACAACGTGCGCGTCTACCTAAAGATGTATGAACATGCTTAACAAGTGGTTTGGCGCAAATCTATGCGCGTGCGCTGAAAAGAGCAGCATGGGCGTGCTTAGGACGTGGTTTGGCAGAAATCAATGTGCGCGCTCTGCCAAAAGCTGCATGTGCATGTTTAGCTTGTTGTTTGGCAGAAAAAAATGTGCGCGTCTACGGAAAGATGTATGTGCGTGCTTAACAGGTGGTTTGGCACAAATCCATGTGCGTGTGCTGAAAAGAGCAGCACGGACGTGCTTGGCAAGTCGTTTGGCAGAAATCCAAGTGCGCACTCTGGCAAAAGCTGCATGTGCATGCTTAACTTGTGGTTTGGCAGAAAACAACGTGCCGTCTGCGGAAAGATGCATCTGCATTCTTAACAAGCGGTTTACCACTTATCGATGCGCGCGTGCTGAAAAGAGTAGCGTGGGCGTGTTTGGCACGTCGTTTGGCAGAAATGCACATGCCCACTGTGCCAAAAGCTGCATGTGCATGCTTAGCTTGTGGTTTGGCAGAAAACAACGTGCACGTCTACCGAAACATGCATGTGCATGCTTAACAAGTGGCTTGGCACAAATACTTGCGCGAATGCTGAAAAGAGCAGCATGGGCGTGCTTAGCACGTGGTTTGTTAGAAATCCAAGTGCGCGCTCTGCCAAAAGATGCATGTGCATGCTTAACAAGTGCTTTACCACAAATCGATGCGCGTGTGCTGAAAGAGCAGCATGGGCGTGATTAGCACGTGATTTGGTAGAAATCCACATGCGCGCTCTGCCAAAAGCAGCATGTGCATGCATAACTTGTGGTTTGGCAGGAAACAACGTGCGCGTCTACGAAATGATGCATGTGCATGCGTAACAAGTGGTTTACCACAAATTGCTGCGCGTGTGCTGAAAAGAGAACCATGGGCGTGCTTGGCACGTCGTTTGGCAGAAATCTACGTGCGCGTTCCGCCAAAAGCTGCATGTGAATGCTTAGCTTGTGGTTTGCAGAAAACAACGTGCGCGTCTACCGAAATATGCATGTGCATGCTTAAGAAGGCCTTTACCACAAATCGATGCGCGTGTGCTGAAAAAACAGCATGGGCGTGCTTAGCACGTGGTTTGGTAGAAATCCACATGCGCGCTCTGCCAAAAGCAGCATGTGCATGCATAACTTGTTGTTTGGCAGAAAAGAACGTGCGCGTCTACCAAAAGATGCATGTGCATACTTAACAAGTGGTTTAGCACAAATCGATGTGCGTGTGCTGAAAAGAGCAGCATGGGCGTGCTTGGCACGTCGTTTGGCAGAAATCCACGTGCGCGCTCTGCCAAAAGCTGCACGTGCATGGCTAACTTGCTGTTTTGCAGAAAATCAACGTGCGCGTCAACCAAAAGATAAATGTGCATGCTTAACAAGTTGTTTACCAAAAATCGATGCGCGTGTGCTGAAAAGAGCAGCATGCGCGTGCTTGGCACGTCGTTTGGCAGAAATTCACGTGCGCGCTCTGCCAAAAGCTGCATGCGCATGCTTAGCTTGTGGTTTGGCACAAAACAACGTGCGCGTCTACCAAAAGATGCATGTGCATGCTTAACAAGTGGTGTGGCGCAAATCCATGCGCGTGCGCTGAAAAGAGCAGCATGGGCGTGCTTATCACGTGGTTTGGCAGAAATCCACGTGCGCGCTCGGCCACAAGCTGCATTTGCATGCTTATCTTGTTTAGCAGAAAACAACGTGCACGTCTACCGAAAGATGCATGTGCATGTTTAACAAGGGGTCTGGCACAAATCCATGCGCATGCGCTGAAAAGAGCAGCATGGGCGAGCTTAGCACGTGGTTTGGTAGAAATCCACGTGGGCGCTCTACCAAAAGCAGCATGTGCATGCTTTACTTGTGGCTTTGCAGAAAACAACGTGCGCATCTATCAAAAGGTAAATGTGTATGCTTAACAAGTAGTTTACCACAAATCGATGCGCGTGTGCTGAAAAGAGCAACATGGGCGTGCTTGGCACGTCGTATGGCAGAAATCCCCGTGCGGGCTTTGCCAAAAGCAGCTTGTGCATGCATAACTTGTGGTTTGGCAGAAAACAACGTGCGCGTCTACCTAAAGATGTATGAACATGCTTAACAAGTGGTTTGGCGCAAATCTATGCGCGTGCGCTGAAAAGAGCAGCATGGGCGTGCTTAGGACGTGGTTTGGCAGAAATCGATGTGCGCGCTCTGCCAAAAGCTGCATGTGCATGTTTAGCTTGTTGTTTGGCAGAAAAAAATTTGCGCGTCTACGGAAAGATGTATGTGCGTGCTTAACAGGTGGTTTGGCACAAATCCATGTGCGTGTGCTGAAAAGAGCAGCACGGACGTGCTTGGCACGTCGTTTGGCAGAAATCCACGTGCGCACTCTGGCAAAAGCTGCATGTGCATGCTTAACTTGTGGTTTGGCAGAAAACAACGTGCCGTCTGCGGAAAGATGCATCTGCATTCTTAACAAGCGGTTTACCACTTATCGATGCGCGCGTGCTGAAAAGAGTAGCGTGGGCGTGTTTGGCACGTCGTTTGGCAGAAATGCACATGCCCACTGTGCCAAAAGCTGCATGTGCATGCTTAGCTTGTGGTTTGGCAGAAAACAACGTGCACGTCTACCGAAACATGCATGTGCATGCTTAACAAGTGGCATGGCACAAATACTTGCGCGAATGCTGAAAAGAGCAGCATGGGCGTGCTTAGCACGTGGTTTGTTAGAAATCCAAGTGCGCGCTCTGCCAAAAGATGCATGTGCATGCTTAACAAGTGCTTTACCACAAATCGATGCGCGTGTGCTGAAAGAGCAGCATGGGCGTGCTTAGCACGTGATTTGGTAGAAATCCACATGCGCGCTCTGCCACAAGCAGCATGTGCATGCATAACTTGTGGTTTGGCAGGAAACAACATGCGCGTCTACGAAATGATCCATGTGCATGCTTAACAAGTGGTTTACCACAAATTGCTGCGCGTGTGCTGAAAAGAGAACCATGGGCATGCTTGGCACGTCGTTTGGCAGAAATCCACGTGCGCGCTCAGCGAAAACTGCATGTGCATGCTAAGCGTCTGGTTTGGCAGAAAACAACGTGCGCGCCTACCGAAACATGCATGTGCATGCTTAACAAGTGGCTTGGCACAAATACTTGCGCGTGTGCTGAAAAGAGCAGCATGGGCGTGCTTAACACGTGGTTTGGTAGAAATCCAAGTGCGCCGTCTGCCAAAAGCAGCATGTCCATGCTTAACTTGTGGTTTGGCAGAAAGCAACGTGCGCGTCTACCAAAAGATGCATGTGAATGCTTAACAAGTGGTGTGGCGCAAATCCATGCGCCTGAGCTGGAAATAGCAGCATGGGCGTGCTTAGCACGTGGTTTGGCAGAAATCCACGTGCGCGATCTACCAAAAGCAGCATGCGCATGCTTAACTTATGGTTTGGCAGAAAACAAAGTGCGCGTCTACCAAAATATGCATGCGCATGCTTAACAAGTGGTTTACCAGAAATCGGTGCGCGTGTGCTGAAAAGAGCACCATGGGCGTGCTTGGCACGGCGTTTGGTAGAAATCTACGTGCACGCTCTGCCAAAAGCTGCATGTGCATGCTTGACAAGTGGTTTACCAAACATCGGTGCGCGTATGCTGTAAAGAGAACCATGGGCGTGCTTGGCACGGCGTTTGGTAGAAATCTACGTGCGCGCTCTGCCAAAAGCTGCATGTGCATGCTTAGCTTATGGTTTGGCAGAAAACAACGTGCCCGTCTACGGAAAGATGCATCTGCATGCTTAACAAGCGGTTTAACACTAATCGATGCGCGCGTGCTGAAAAGAGCAGCATTAGCGTGCTTGGCACGTCGTTTGGCAGAAATCCACGTGCGTGCGCTGCCAAAAGCAGCATGTGCATGCATAATTAGTGGTTTGGCAGAAAGCAACGTGCGCGTCTACAAAAAGATGCGTGTGCATGCTTAACAAGTGGTTCACCACAAATCGATGCGCAGGTGGTGAAAGAGCAGCATGGGCGGGCTTAGGATGTGGTAAGGTTGAAATCCACATGTGCGCTCTGCCAAAAGCAGCATGTGAATGCATAACTTGTGATTCGGCAGAAAACAACGAGCGCGTCTACCAAAACATGCATGTGCATACTTGACAAGTGGTTTACCAGACATCGGTGCGCGTCTGCTGAAAAGAGAACCAGGCGCGTGCTTAGCACGTGGTTTGGTGGAAATCTACATGCGCTCTGTGCCATAAGCAGCATGTGCGTGCTTAGCTTGTGGTTTGGCAGAGAACAACTTGCTCCTCTACGGAAAGATGCATGTGCTTGCTTAACAAGCGGTTTGGCACAAATCCACGCGCGTGTGCTGAAAAGAGAAGCATGGGCATGCTTGGAACGTCGTTTGGCAGAAATCCACGTGCGCGCTCAGCGAAAACTGCATGTGCATGTTTAGCTTGTGGTTTGGCAGAAAACAACGTGCGCGCCTACCGAAACATGCATGTGCATGCTTAACAAGTGGCTTGGCACAAATACTTGCGCGTGTGCTGAAAAGAGCAGCATGGGCGTGCTTAACACGTGGTTTGGTAGAAATCCAAGTGCGCAGTCTGCCAAAAGCAGCATGTCCATGCTTAACTTGTGGTTTGGCAGAAAGCAACGTGTGCGTCTACCAAAAGATGCATGTGAATGCTTAACAAGTGGTGTGGCGCAAATCCATGCGCCTGAGCTGGAAAGAGCAGCATGGGCGTGCTTAGCACGTGGTTTGGCAGAAATCCACGTGCGCGCTCTACCAAAAGCAGCATGCGCATGCTTAACTTATGGTTTGGCAGAAAACAAAGTGCGCGTCTACCAAAATGTGCAGGCGCATGCTTAACAAGTGGTTTACCAGAAATCGGTGCGCGTGTGCTGAAAAGAGAACCATGGGCGTGCTTGGCACGGCGTTTGGTAGAAATCTACGTGCGCGCTCTGCCAAAAGCTGCATGTGCATGCTTAGCTTGTGGTTTGGCAGAAAACAACGTGCCCGTCTTCCGAAAGATGCATCTGCATGCTTAACAAGCGGTTTAACACTAATCGATGCGCGCGTGCTGAAAAGAGCAGCATTGGCGTGCTTGGCACGTCGTTTGGCAGAAATGCACGTGCGGGCTCTGCCAAAAGCAGCATGTGCATGCCTAATTTGTGGTTTGGCAGAAAACAACGTGCGCGTCTACCAAAAGATGCATGTACATGCTTAACAAGTTGTTTGGCGCAAATCCATGCGCGTGTGCTGACTAGGGCAGCATGGGCGTGCTTAGCACGTGGTTTGGCAGAAATCCACGTGCGCACTCTGCCAAAAGAAGCATGTGCATGCTTAACTTGTGGTTTGGCAGAAAACAACGTGCGCGTCTACCAAAAGATGCATATGCATGCTTAACGAGTGGTTTACCAGAAATCGGTGCGCGTATGCTGAAAAGAGAACCATGGGCGTGCTTAGCACGGCGATTGGTAGAAATCTACCTGGGCGCTCCGCCAAAAGCTGCATGTGCATGCTTAGCTTGTGGTTTGGGAAAAACAACGTGTGCGTCTACGAAAATATGCATGTGCATGCTTAACAAGTGGTTTACCACAAATTGATGCGCGTGTACTGAAAAGAGAACCAAGGGCGTGCTAGGCACGTCGTCTGGCAGAAATCTACGTGCACGCTCTGCCAAAAGCTGCATGTGCATGCTTAGCTTGTGGTTTGCAGAAAACAACATACGCGTCTACAGAAAGATGCATGTGCCTGCTTAACAAGCGGACTGGCACACCATGCACATGTGCTGAAAAGAGCAGCATGGGCGTGCTTGTCACATGGTTTGTCAGAAATCCACGTGCGCGCTCTGCCGCAAGCTTCATGTGCAAGCTTAGCTTGTTTGGCAGAAAACAACGTGCGCGTCTACCGAAAGATGCATGTGCATACTTAACAAGTGTTTTGGCGCAAATCCATGCGCGTGCGCTGAAAAGAGCAGCATGGGCGTGCTTAGCACGTGGTCTGGCAGAAATCCACATACGCGCTCTGCCAAAAGCAGCATGTGCATGCATAACATGTGGTTTGGCAGAAAACAATGTGCGGTTCTACCTAAAGATGCATGTGCATGCTTGACAAGTGGTTTACCAAAAATCGGTCCGCGTGTGCTGAAAAGAGAACCATGGGCGTGCTTGGCACGGAGTTTGGTAGAAATCTACGTGCGCGCTCTGCCAAAAGCTGCATGTGCATGCTTAGCTTGTGGTTTGGCAGAAAACGACCTGCCCGTCTACGGAAAGATGCATCTGCATGCTTAACAAGCGGTTTAACACTAATCGATACGCGCGTGCTGAAAAGAGCAGCATTGTCGTGCTTGGCACGTCGTTTGGCAGAAATCCACGTGCGGGCTCTGCCAAAAGCAGCATGTGCATGCATAATTTGTGGTTTGGCAGAAAACAACGTGCGCGTGTACCAAAAGATGCATGTACATGCTTAACAAGTAGTTTGGTGCAAATCCATGCGCGTGTGCTGAACAGGGCAGCATGGGCGTGCTTAGCACGTGGTTTGGCAGAAATCCACGTGCGCACTCTGCCAAAAGAAGCATGTGCATGCTTAACTTGTGGTTTGGCAGAAAACAACGTGCGTGTCTACCAAAAGATGCATATGCATGCTTAACGAGTGGTTTACCAGAAATCGGTGCGCGTATGCTGAAAAGAGAGCCATGGGCGTGCTTAGCACGGCGATTGGTAGAAATCTACGTGGGCGCTCCGCCAAAAGCTGCATGTGCATGGTTAGCTTGTGGTTTGGCAGAAAACAACGTGTGCGTCTACGAAAATATGCATGTGCATGCTTAACAAGTGGTTTACCACAAATTGATGCGCGTGTACTGAAAAGAGAACCAAGGGCGTGCTAGGCACGTCGTTTGGCAGAAATCTACGTGCACGGTCTGCCGAAAGCTGCATGTGCATGCTGAGCTTGTGGTTTGCAGAAAACAACATACGCGTCTACCGAAAGATGCATGTGCCTGCTTAACAAGTGGTCTGGCACACCATGTACATGTGCTGAAAAGAGCAGGTTGGGCGTGCTTAGCACGTGGTTTGGTAGAAATCCACGTGCGCGCTGTGCCAAAAGCAGCATGTGCATACTTAGCTTGTGGTTTGGCAGAAAGCAACGTGCGCAACTACCGAAAGACGCATGTGCATGCTTACCAAGTGGTTTGGCAGAAATCCATGCGCGTGTGCTGAAAGAGCAGCACGGGCGTGGTTAGCACGTGATTTGGTAGAAATCCACGTGCGCCCTCTGCCAAAAGCAGCATGTGCATGCTTAACTTGTGGTTTGGCAGAAAACAACGTGCGCGTCTACCAAAGATACATGTGTATATTTAACAAATTTTTTACCACAAATCGATCCGCGTGTGCTGAAAACAGCAGCGCGGACGTGCTTGGAACGTCCTTTGGCAGAAATCCACGTGCGCGCTCTGCCTTAAGATGCATGTGAATGCTTAGCTTGTGGTTTGGCAGAAAACAACGTGCGCGTCTACCGAAAGATGCATGTACATGCTAAAGAATTGGTTTGGCCCAAATCCATGAGCCTGTGCTAAAAAGAGCAGCATGGGCGGGTTTAGCACGTGGTTTGGTAGAAATCCACATGCGCGCTCTGCCAATAGCACCATGTGCATGCATAACTTGTGGTTTGGCCGAAAACAACGTGCGCGTCTACCAAAAGTTGCATCTGCATGCTTAACAAGTGGTTTACCACAAATCGATGCGCGTGCGCTGAAAAGAGCAGCATGGGCGTGCTTAGCACGTGGTTCGCTAGAAATCGAAGTGCGCGCTCTGCCAAAAGAAGCATGTCCATGCTTAACTTGTGGTTTGGCAGAAAACAACGTGCGCGTTTACAAAAAGATCCATCAGCATGCTTAACAAGCGGTTCACCACAAATCGATGCGCGTGTGATGAAAGAGCAGCATGGGCGGGCTTAGCATGTGCTTTGGTTGAAATCCACATGCTCGCTCTGCGAAAAGCAGCATGTGCATGCATAACTTGTGGTTTGGCAGAAAACAACGTGCGCGTCTACCAAAAGATGCATGTGCATGCTCGACAAGTGGTTTACCAAAAATCGGTGCGCGTGTGCTAAAAGAGAACCATGGGCGTGCTTGGCACGGCGTTTGGTAGAAATCTACGTGCGCGCTCTGACAAAAGCTGCATGTGCATGCTTAGCTTGTGGTTTGGCAGAAAACAACGTGCGCGTCTACAAAAAGATGCGTTTGCATGCTTAACAAGTGGTTCACCACAAATCGATGCGCAGGTGGTGAAAGAGCAGCATGGGCTGGCTTAGCACGTGGTAAGGTTGAACTCCACATGTGCGTTCTGCCAAAAGCAGCATGTGCATGCATAACTTGTGATTTGGCATGAAACAACGAGCGCGTCTACCAAAACATGCATGTGCATACTTGACAAGTGGTTTACCAGAAATCGGTGCGCGTGTGCTGAAAAGAGAACCATGCGCGTGCTTAGCACGGGGTTTGGTGGAAATCTACATGCGCGATGTGCCAAAAGCAGCATGTGTATGCTTAGCTTGTGGTTTGGCAGAGAACAACTTGCGCCTGTACGGAAATATGCATGTGCTTGCTTAACAAGCGGTTTGGCACAAATCCACGCGCGTGTGCTGAAAAGAGAAGCATGGGCATGCTTAGCACGTCGTTTGGCAGAAATCCACGTGCGCGCTCAGCGAAAACGGCATGTGCATGCTTAGCGTGTGGTTTGGCAGAAAACAACGCGCGCGTCTACCGAAACATGCATGTGCATGCTTAACAAGTGGCTTGGCACAAATACTTGCGCGTGTGCTGAAAAGAGCAGCATGGGCGTGCTTAGCACGTGGTTTCGTAGAAATCCAAGTGCGCGGTCTGCCAAAAGCAGCATGTCCATGCTTAACTTGTGGTTTGGCAGAAATCAACGTGCGCGTCTACCAAAAGATGCATGTGAATGCTTAACAAGTGATGTGGCGTAAATCCATGCGCCTGCGCTGGAAAGAGCAGCATGGGCGTGTTTAGCACGTGGTTTGGCAGAAATCCACGTGCGCCCTCTACCAAAAGGAGCATGCGCATGCTTAACTTGTGGTTTGGCAGAAAACAAAGTGCGCGCCTAACAAAATATGCATGCGCATGCTTAACAAGTGGTTTACCAGAAATCGGTGCGCGTGTGCTGAAAAGAGAACCATGGGCGTGCATGGCACGGCGTTTGGGAGAAATCTACATGCGCGCTCTGCCAAAAGCTGCATGTGCATGCTTAGCTTGTGGTTTGGCAGAAAACAACGTGCCCGTCTACGGAAAGATGCATATGCATGCTTAACAAGCGGTTTAAGACTAATCGATGCGCGCGTGCTGAAAAGAGCAGTATTGGCGTGCTTGGCACGTCGTTTGGCAGAAATCCACGTGCGGGCTCTGCCAAAAGCAGCATGTGCATGCATAACTTGTGGTTTGGCAGAAAACAAAGTGCGCGTCTACCAAAAGATGCATGTACTTGCTTAACGAGTGGTTTACCAGAAATCGGTGCGCGTGTGCTGAAAAGAGAACCATGGGCGTGCTCGGCACGGCGATTGGTAGAAATCTACGTGGGCGCTCCGCCAAAAGCTGCATGTGCATGCTTAGCTTGCGGTTTGCAGAAAACAACATACGCGTCTACCGAAATATGCATGTGCATGCTTAACAAGTGGTATGACACAAATCCATGCGCGTGTGCTGAAAACTGCAGCGTGGGCGTGCTTAGCACGCGGTTTGGTAGAAATCCACATACGCGCTCTACCAAAAGCAGCATGTGCATGCTTAACTTGTTGTTTTGCAGAAAACAACGTGCGGGTCTACGAAAAGATGCATGTGCATGCTTAATAGGTGGTTTACCACAAAGCGATGTGCGTGCGCTATCAAGACCAGCATGCGCGTGCTTGGCACGTCGTTTGGAAGAAATCCACGTGCGGGCTCTGCCAAAAGCAGCATGTGCATGCCTAACTTGTGGTTTGGCAGAAAACAACGTGCGCATCTACGAAAAGATGCATGTGCATGCTTAACAAGTGGTTTGGCACAAATCCATGCGCGTGTGCTGAAAAGTATAGCATGGGCGTGCTTAGCACGTGGTGAGGTAGAAATCCACGTGCGCGCTCGGCCAAATGCAGCATGTGCATGCTTAACTTGTGGTTTGGCAGAAAACAACGTGCGCGTCTACCAAAAGATTCATGTGCATGCTGAACAAGTGGTTTACCACAAATCGATGCGCGTGTGCTGAAAGAGCAGCATGGGCATGCTTAGCACGTGATTTGGTAGAAATCCACATGCCCGCTCTGCCAAAAGCAGCATGTGCATGCATAACTTGTGGTTTGGCAGAAAACAACCTGCGCGTCTACAAAAAGACGCATGTGCATGCTTAACAAGTGGTTTGGCGCAAATCCATGCGCGCCCGCTGAAAAGAGAACCATGGGCGTGCTTGGCTCGTCGTTTGGCAGAAATCTACCTGCGCGCTCTGCCAAAAGCTACATGTACATGCTTAGCTTGTGGTTTGCAGAAAAGAACGTGCGCGTCTACCGAAATATGCATGTGCATGCTTAGCTTGTGGTTTGGCAGAAAACAACGTGCGCGTCTACCAAAAGATGCATGTGCATGCTTAACAAGAGGTTTACCACAAATTGATGCGCGTGTACTTAAAACAGAACCATGGGCATGCTAGGAGCTTCGTTTGGCAGAAATCTACGTGCACGCTCTGCCAAAAGCTGCATGTGCATGCTCAGCTTGTGGTTTGCAGAAAACAACATACGCGTCTACCGAAATATGCATGTGCATGCTTAACAAGTGGTATGGCACAAATCCATGCGTGTGTGCTGAAAGCTGCAGCGTGGGCGTGTTTAGCACGTGGTTTGGTAGAAATCCACGTGCGCGCTCTACCAAAAGCAGCACGTGCATGCTTAACTTGTGGTTTCGCAGAAAACAACGTGCGGGTCTACGAAAAGATGCATGTGCATGCTTAATAATTGATTTACCACAAAGCGATGCGCGTGCGCTATCAAGACCAGCATGGGCGTGCTTGGCACGTCGTTTGGTATAAATCCACCTGCGCGCTCTGCCAATAGCAGCACGTGCATGCATAACTTGTGGTTTGGCAGAAAAGAACGTGCGCGTCTACCAAAAGGTGCATGTGCATGCTTAACAAGTGGTTTACCACAAATGGATGCGCGTGTGCAGAAAGAGCAGCATCGGCGTGCTTAGCACGTGGTTTGGCAGAAATCCACGCGCGCACTCTGCCAAAAGAAGCATGTGCATGCTTAACTTGTGGTTTGGCAGAAAACAACGTGCGTGTCTACCAAAAGATGCATATGCATGCTTAACGAGTGGTTTACCAGAAATCGGTGCGCGTATGCTGAAAAGAGAACCATGGGCGTGCTTGGCTCGTCGTTTGGCAGAAATCTACGTGCGCGCTCTGCCAAAAGCTACATGTACATGCTTAGCTTGTGGTTTGCAGAAAAGAACGTGCGCGTCTACCGAAATATGCATGTGCATGCTTAGCTTGTGGTTTGGCAGAAAACAACGCGCGCGTCTACCAAAAGATGCATGTGCATGCTTAACAAGAGGTTTACCACAAATTGATGCGCGTGTACTGAAAACAGAACCAAGGGCGTCCTAGGCACTTCGTTTGGCAGAAATCTACGTGCACGCTCTGCCAAAAGCTGCATGTGCATGCTCAGCTTGTGGTTTGCAGAAAACAACATACGCGTCTACCGAAATATGCATGTGCATGCTTAACAAGTGGTCCATGCCACTTGTTAAGCATGCACATGCATATTTCGGTGCGTGTGTGCTGAAAACTGCAGCGTGGGCGTGTTTAGCACGTGGTTTGGTAGAAATCCACGTGCGCGCTCTACCAAAAGCAGCATGTGCATGCTTAACTTGTGGTTTGGCAGAAAACAACGTGCGGGTCTACGAAAAGATGCATGTGCATGCTTAACAGGTGATTTAGCACAAAGCGATGCGCGTGCGCTATCAAGAACAGCATGGGCGTGCTTGGCACGTCGTTTGGTATAAATCCACGTGCGCGCTCTGCCAATAGCAGCACGTGCATGCATAACTTGTGGTTTGGCAGAAAAGAACGTGCGCGTCTACCAAAAGGTGCATGTGCATGCTTAACAAGTGGTTTACCACAAATGGATGCGCGTGTGCAGAAAGAGCAGCATTGGCGTGCTTAGCACGTGGTTTGGTAGAAATCCACATGCGCGCTCTGCCAAAAGCAGCATGTGCATGCATAACTCGTGGTTTGGCAGAAAACAACGTGCGCGTTTACCAAAAGATACATGTGCATGCTTAACAAGTGGTTTCAAAGAAATCGGTGCCCTTGTGCTGAAAAGAGAACCATGGGCGTGCTTGGCACGGCGTTTGGTAGAAATCTACGTGCGCGCTCTGCCAAAAGCTGCATGGGCATGCTTAGCTTGCGGTTTGGCAGAAAACAACGTGCCCGTCTACGGAAAGATACATCTGCATGCTTAACAAGCGGTTTACCACCAATCGATTCGCGCGTGCTGAAAAGAGCTGCATTGGCGTGCTTGGCACGTCGTTTGGCAGAAATCCACGTGCGGGCTCTGCCAAAAGCAGCATGTGCATGCGTAATTTGTGGTTTGGCAGAAAACAACGTGCGCGTCTACCAAAAGATGCATGTGCATGCTTAAAAAGTTGTTTGGCGCAAATCCGTGCGCGTGTGCTGAACAGGGCAGCATGGGCGTGCTTAGCACGTGGTTTGGCAGAAATCCACGTGCGCACTCTGCCAAAAGAAGCATGTGCATGCTTAACTTGTGGTTTGGCAGAAAACAACGTGCGCGTCTACCAAAGATGTATGTGCATGCTTAACGAGTGGTTTACCAGAAATCGGTGCGCGTGTGCTGAAAAGAGAACCATACGCGTGCTCAGCACGACGATTGGTAGAAATCTACGTGGGCGCTCCGCCAAAAGCTGCATGTGCATGCTTAGCTTGTGGTTTGGCAGAAAACAACGTGTGCGTCTACGAAAAGATGCATGTGCATGCTTAACAAGTGGTTTACCACAAATTGATGCGCGTGTACTGAAAAGAGAACCAGGGCCGTGCTAGGCACGTCGTTTGGCAGAAATCTACGTGCACGCTCTGCCAAAAGCTGCATGTGCATGCTCAGCTTGTGGTTTGCAGAAAACAACATACGCGTCTACCGAAATATGCAAGTGCATGCTTAACAAGTGGTATGGCACAAATCCATGCGCGTGTGCTGAAAACTGCAGCGTGGGCGCGCTTAGCACGTGGTTTGGTAGAAATCCACGTGCGCGCTCTACCAAAAGCAGCATGTGCATGCTTAACTTGTGGTTTGGCAGAAAACAACGTGCGGGTCTACGAAAAGGTGCATGTGCATGCTTAATAGGTGATTTACCACAAAGCGATGCGCGTGCGCTATCAAGACCAGCATGGGCGTGCTTGGCATGTCGTTTGGCAGAAATCCACGAGCGGGCTCTGCCAAAAGCAGCATGTGCATGCCTAACTTGTGGTTTGGCAGAAAACAACGTGCGCATCTACGAAAAGATGCATGTGCATGCTTAACAAGTGGTTTACCACAAATTCAAGCTCGTGTGCTGAAAAGAGAACCATGGGCGTGCTTGGCACGTCGTTTGGCAGAAATCGACGTGCGCGCTCTGCCAAAAGCTGCATGTGAATGCTAAGCCTGTGGTTTGGCTGAAAACAACGTATTACGTGTCTACAAAAAGATGCGTGTACATGCTTAACAAGTGGTTTACCACAAATCGATGCGTGTATGCTGAAGAGAGAAGCATGGGCGTGCTTATCACATGGTTTGGCAGACATCCACGTGCGCGCTCTGCCACAAGCTTCATGTGCATGCTTAGCTTGTTTGGCAGAAAACAACATGCGCGTCTACCGAAAGATGCATGTGCATGCTTAACAAGTGGTTTGGCGCAAATCCATGCGCGTGCGCTGAAAAGAGCAGCATGGGCGTGCTTAGCACGTGGTTTGGCAGAATACCACATGCGCACTCTGCCAAAAGCAGCATGTGCATGCATACCTTGTGGTTTGGCAGAAAACAATGTGCGGGTCTACCAAAAGATGCATGTGATTGCTTAACAAGTGGTTTGGCGCAAATCCATGCGCGTGCGCTGAAAAGAGCAGCATGGGCGTGCTTAGCGCGTGGTTTCGTAGAAATCCAAGTGCGCGGTCTGCCAAAAGCAGCATGTCCATGCTTAACTTGTGGTTTGGCAGAAATCTACGTGCGCGTCTAACAAAAGATGCATGTGAATGCTTAACAAGTGATGTGGCGCAAATCCATGCGCCTGCGCTGGAAAGAGCAGCATGGGCGTGTTTAGCACGTCGTTTGGCAGAAATCCACGTGCGGGCTCTGCCAAAAGCAGCATGTGCATGCATAATTTGTGGTTTGGCAGAAAACAACGTGCGCGTCTACCAAAAGATGCATGTACTTGCTTAACGAGTGGTTTACCAGAAATCGGTGCGCGTGTGCTGAAAAGAGAACCATGGGCGTGCTCGGCACGGCGATTGGTAGAAATCTACATGGGCGCTCCGCCAAAAGCTGCATGTGCATGCTTAGCTTGTGGTTTGGCAGAAAACAACGTGTGCTTCTACGAAAATATGCATGTGCATGCTTAACAAGTGGTTTACCACAAATTGATGCGCGTGTACTGAAAAGAAAACCTAGGGCGTGCTAGGCACGTCGTTTGGCAGAAATCTACGTGCACGCTCCGCCAAAAGCTGCATGTGCATGCTTAGCTTGTGGTTTGCAGAAAACAACATACGCGTCAACCGAAATATGCATGTGCATGCTTAACAAGTGGTATGGCACAAATCCATGCGCGCGTGCTCAAAACTGCAGCGTGGGCGTGCTTAGCACGTGGTTTGGTAGAAATCCACATTCGCGCTCTACCAAAAGCAGCATGTGCATGCTTAACTTGTTGTTTTGCAGAAAACAACGTGCGGGTCTACGAAAAGATGCATGTGCATGCTTAATAGGTGGTTTACCACAAAGCGATGTGCGTGCGCTATCAAGACCAGCATGCGCGTGCTTGGCACGTCGTTTGGAAGAAATCCACGTGCGGGCTCTGCCAAAAGCAGCATGTGCATGCCTAACTTGTGGTTTGGCAGAAAACAACGTGCGCATCTACGAAAAGATGCATGTGCATGCTTAACAAGTGGTTTGGCACAAATCCATGCGCGTGTGCTGAAAAGTGTAGCATGGGCGTGCTTAGCACGTGGTGAGGTAGAAATCCACGTGCGCGCTCGGCCAAATGCAGCATGTGCATACTTAACTTGTGGTTTGGCAGAAAACAACGTGCGCGTCTACCAAAAGATGCATGTGCATGCTGAACAAGTGGCTTACCACAAATCGATGCGCGTGTGCTGAAAGAGCAGCATGGGCGTGCATAGCACGTGATTTGGTAGAAATCCACATGCCCGCTCTGCCAAAAGCAGCATGTGCATGCATAACTTGTGGTTTGGCAGAAAACAACCTGCGCGTCTAGAAAAAGACGCTTGTGCATGCTTAACAAGTGGTTTGGCGCAAATCCATGCGCGCCCGCTGAAAAGAGAACCATGGGCGTGCTTGGCTCGTCGTTTGGCAGAAATCTACGTGCGCGCTCTGCCAAAAGCTACATGTACATGCTTAGCTTGTGGTTTGCAGAAAAGAACGTGCGCGACTACCGAAATATGCATGTGCATGCTTAGCTTGTGGTTTGGCAGAAAACAACGTGCGCGTCTACCAAAAGATGCATGTGCATGCTTAACAAGAGGTTTACCACAAATTCATGCGCGTGTACTGAAAACAGAACCAAGGGCGTGCTAGGCACTTCGTTTGGCAGAAATCTACGTGCACGCTCTGCCAAAAGCTGCATGTGCATGCACAGCTTGTGGTTTGCAGAAAACAACATACGCGTCTACCGAAATATGCATGTGCATGCTTAACAAGTGGTATGGCACAAATCCATGCGTGTGTGCTGAAAACTGCAGCGTGGGCGTGTTTAGCACGTGGTTTGGTAGAAATCCACGTGCGCGCTCTACCAAAAGCAGCATGTGCATGCTAAACTTGTGGTTTGGCAGAAAACAACGTGCGGGTCTACGAAAAGATGCATGTGCATGCTTAATAGGTGATTTAACACAAAGCGATGCGCGTGCGCTATCAAGACCAGCATGGGCGTGCTTGGCACGTCGTTTGGTATAAATCCACCTGCGCGCTCTGCCAATAGCAGCACGTACATGCATAACTTGTGGTTTGGCAGAAAAGAACGTGCGCGTCTACCAAAAGGTGCATGTGCATGCTTAACAAGTGGTTTACCACAAATGGATGCGCGTGTGCAGAACGAGCAGCATGGGCGTGCTTAGCACGTGGTTTGGTAGAAATCCACATGCGCGCTCTGCCAAAAGCAGCATGTGCATGCATAACTCGTGGTTTGGCAGAAAACAACGTGCGCGTTTACCAAAAGATGCATGTGCATGCTTAACAAGTGGTTTCCCAGAAATCGGTGCCCTTGTGCTGAAAAGAGAACCATGGGCGTGCTTGGCACGGCGTTTGGTAGAAATCTACGTGCGCGCTCTGCCAAAAGCTGCATGGGCATGCTTAGCTTGTGGTTTGGCAGAAAACAACGTGCCCGTCTACGAAAAGATGCATCTGCATGCTTAACAAGCGGTTTACCACTAATCGATTCGCGCGTGCTGAAAACTGCAGCGTGGGCGCGCTTAGCACGTGGTTTGGTAGAAATCCACGTGCGCGCTCTACCAAAAGCAGCATGTGCATGCTTAACTTGTGGTTTGGCAGAAAATAACGTGCGGGTCTACGAAAAGATGCATGTGCATGCTTAATAGGTGATTTACCACAAAGCGATGCGCGTGCGCTATCAAGACCAGCATGGGCGTGCTTGGCACGTCGTTTGGCAGAAATCCACGAGCGGGCTCTGCCAAAAGCAGCATGTGCATGCCTAACTTGTGGTTTGGCAGAAAACAACGTGCGCATCTACGAAAAGATGCATGTGCATGCTTAACATGTGGTTTACCACAAATTCATGCTCGTGTGCTGAAAAGAGAACCATGGGCGTGCTTGGCACGTCGTTTGGCAGAAATCGACGTGCGCGCTCTGCCAAAAGCTGCATGTGAATGCTAAGCCTGTGGTTTGGCTGAAAACAACGTATTACGTGTCTACAAAAAGATGCGTGTACATGCTTAACAAGTGGTTTACCACAAATCGATGCGTGTATGCTGAAGAGAGAAGCATGGGCGTGCTTATCACATGGTTTGGCAGACATCCACGTGCGCGCTCTGCCACAAGCTTCATGTGCATGCTTAGCTTGTTTGGCAGAAAACAACGTGCGCGTCTACCGAAAGATGCATGTGCATGCTTAACAAGTGGTTTGGCACAAATCCATGCGCGTGCGCTGAAAAGAGCAGCATGGGAGTGCTTAGCACGTGGTTTGGCAGAATACCACATGCGCACTCTGCCAAAAGCAGCATGTGCATGCATACCTTGTGGTTTGGCAGAAAACAATGTGCGGGTCTACCAAAAGATGCATGTGATTGCTTAACAAGTGGTTTGGCGCAAATCCATGCGCGTGCGCTGAAAAGAGCAGCATGGGCGTGCTTAGCACGTGGTTTGTTAGAAATCCACATGCGCGCTGTGCCAAAAACAGCATGTCCATGCTTAACTTGTGGTTTGGCAGAAAACAACGTGCACGTCTACAAAAAGATCCATCAGCATGCTTAACAAGCGGTTAACCACAAATCGATGCGCGTGTGCTGAAAGAGCAGCATGGGCGGGCTTAGCATGTGGTTTGGTTGAAATCCACATGCGCGCTCTGCCAAAAGCAGCATGTGCATGCATAACTTGTGGTTTGGCAGAAAACAACGTGCGCGTCTACCACAAGATGTATGTGCATGCTTGACAAGTGGTTTACCAAAAATCGGTGCGCGTATGCTGAAAAGAGAACCATGGGCGTGCTTGGCGCGACGTTTGGTAGAAATCTACGTGCGCGCTCTGCCAAAAGCTGCATGTGCATGCTTAGCTTGTGGTTTGGCAGAAAACAACGTGCCCGTCTACGGAAAGATGCATCTGCATGCTTAACAAGCGGTTTAACACTAATCGATGCGCGCGTGCTGAAAAGAGCAGCATTGGCGTGCTTGGCACGTCGTATGGCAGAAATCCACGTGCGGGCTCTGCCAAAAGCAGCATGCGCATGCATAATTTGTGGTTTGGCAGAAAACAAAGTGCGCGTCTACCAAAAGATGCATGTACTTGCTTAACGAGTGGTTTACCAGAAATCGGTGCGCGTGTGCTGAAAAGAGAACCATGGGCGTGCTCGGCACGGCGATTGGTAGAAATCTACGTGGGCGCTCCGCCAAAAGCTGCATGTGCATGCTTAGCTTGCGGTTTGCAGAAAACAACATACGCGTCTACCGAAATATGCATGTGCATGCTTAACAAGTGGTATGACACAAATCCATGCGCGTGTGCTGAAAACTGCAGCGTGGGCGTGCTTAGCACGCGGTTTGGTAGAAATCCACATACGCGCTCTACCAAAAGCAGCATGTGCATGCTTAACTTGTTGTTTTGCAGAAAACAACGTGCGGGTCTACGAAAAGATGCATGTGCATGCTTAATAGGTGGTTTACCACAAAGCGATGTGCGTGCGCTATCAAGACCAGCATGCGCGTGCTTGGCACGTCGTTTGGAAGAAATCCACGTGCGGGCTCTGCCAAAAGCAGCATGTGCATGCCTAACTTGTGGTTTGGCAGAAAACAACGTGCGCATCTACGAAAAGATGCATGTGCATGCTTAACAAGTGGTTTGGCACAAATCCATGCGCGTGTGCTGAAAAGTATAGCATGGGCGTGCTTAGCACGTGGTGAGGTAGAAATCCACGTGCGCGCTCGGCCAAATGCAGCATGTGCATGCTTAACTTGTGGTTTGGCAGAAAACAACGTGCGCGTCTACCAAAAGATTCATGTGCATGCTGAACAAGTGGTTTACCACAAATCGATGCGCGTGTGCTGAAAGAGCAGCATGGGCATGCTTAGCACGTGATTTGGTAGAAATCCACATGCCCGCTCTGCCAAAAGCAGCATGTGCATGCATAACTTGTGGTTTGGCAGAAAACAACCTGCGCGTCTACAAAAAGACGCATGTGCATGCTTAACAAGTGGTTTGGCGCAAATCCATGCGCGCCCGCTGAAAAGAGAACCATGGGCGTGCTTGGCTCGTCGTTTGGCAGAAATCTACCTGCGCGCTCTGCCAAAAGCTACATGTACATGCTTAGCTTGTGGTTTGCAGAAAAGAACGTGCGCGTCTACCGAAATATGCATGTGCATGCTTAGCTTGTGGTTTGGCAGAAAACAACGTGCGCGTCTACCAAAAGATGCATGTGCATGCTTAACAAGAGGTTTACCACAAATTGATGCGCGTGTACTTAAAACAGAACCATGGGCATGCTAGGAGCTTCGTTTGGCAGAAATCTACGTGCACGCTCTGCCAAAAGCTGCATGTGCATGCTCAGCTTGTGGTTTGCAGAAAACAACATACGCGTCTACCGAAATATGCATGTGCATGCTTAACAAGTGGTATGGCACAAATCCATGCGTGTGTGCTGAAAGCTGCAGCGTGGGCGTGTTTAGCACGTGGTTTGGTAGAAATCCACGTGCGCGCTCTACCAAAAGCAGCACGTGCATGCTTAACTTGTGGTTTCGCAGAAAACAACGTGCGGGTCTACGAAAAGATGCATGTGCATGCTTAATAATTGATTTACCACAAAGCGATGCGCGTGCGCTATCAAGACCAGCATGGGCGTGCTTGGCACGTCGTTTGGTATAAATCCACCTGCGCGCTCTGCCAATAGCAGCACGTGCATGCATAACTTGTGGTTTGGCAGAAAAGAACGTGCGCGTCTACCAAAAGGTGCATGTGCATGCTTAACAAGTGGTTTACCACAAATGGATGCGCGTGTGCAGAAAGAGCAGCATCGGCGTGCTTAGCACGTGGTTTGGCAGAAATCCACGCGCGCACTCTGCCAAAAGAAGCATGTGCATGCTTAACTTGTGGTTTGGCAGAAAACAACGTGCGTGTCTACCAAAAGATGCATATGCATGCTTAACGAGTGGTTTACCAGAAATCGGTGCGCGTATGCTGAAAAGAGAACCATGGGCGTGCTTGGCTCGTCGTTTGGCAGAAATCTACGTGCGCGCTCTGCCAAAAGCTACATGTACATGCTTAGCTTGTGGTTTGCAGAAAAGAACGTGCGCGTCTACCGAAATATGCATGTGCATGCTTAGCTTGTGGTTTGGCAGAAAACAACGCGCGCGTCTACCAAAAGATGCATGTGCATGCTTAACAAGAGGTTTACCACAAATTGATGCGCGTGTACTGAAAACAGAACCAAGGGCGTCCTAGGCACTTCGTTTGGCAGAAATCTACGTGCACGCTCTGCCAAAAGCTGCATGTGCATGCTCAGCTTGTGGTTTGCAGAAAACAACATACGCGTCTACCGAAATATGCATGTGCATGCTTAACAAGTGGTCCATGCCACTTGTTAAGCATGCACATGCATATTTCGGTGCGTGTGTGCTGAAAACTGCAGCGTGGGCGTGTTTAGCACGTGGTTTGGTAGAAATCCACGTGCGCGCTCTACCAAAAGCAGCATGTGCATGCTTAACTTGTGGTTTGGCAGAAAACAACGTGCGGGTCTACGAAAAGATGCATGTGCATGCTTAACAGGTGATTTAGCACAAAGCGATGCGCGTGCGCTATCAAGAACAGCATGGGCGTGCTTGGCACGTCGTTTGGTATAAATCCACCTGCGCGCTCTGCCAATAGCAGCACGTGCATGCATAACTTGTGGTTTGGCAGAAAAGAACGTGCGCGTCTACCAAAAGGTGCATGTGCATGCTTAACAAGTGGTTTACCACAAATGGATGCGCGTGTGCAGAAAGAGCAGCATTGGCGTGCTTAGCACGTGGTTTGGTAGAAATCCACATGCGCGCTCTGCCAAAAGCAGCATGTGCATGCATAACTCGTGGTTTGGCAGAAAACAACGTGCGCGTTTACCAAAAGATACATGTGCATGCTTAACAAGTGGTTTCAAAGAAATCGGTGCCCTTGTGCTGAAAAGAGAACCATGGGCGTGCTTGGCACGGCGTTTGGTAGAAATCTACGTGCGCGCTCTGCCAAAAGCTGCATGGGCATGCTTAGCTTGCGGTTTGGCAGAAAACAACGTGCCCGTCTACGGAAAGATACATCTGCATGCTTAACAAGCGGTTTACCACCAATCGATTCGCGCGTGCTGAAAAGAGCTGCATTGGCGTGCTTGGCACGTCGTTTGGCAGAAATCCACGTGCGGGCTCTGCCAAAAGCAGCATGTGCATGCGTAATTTGTGGTTTGGCAGAAAACAACGTGCGCGTCTACCAAAAGATGCATGTGCATGCTTAAAAAGTTGTTTGGCGCAAATCCGTGCGCGTGTGCTGAACAGGGCAGCATGGGCGTGCTTAGCACGTGGTTTGGCAGAAATCCACGTGCGCACTCTGCCAAAAGAAGCATGTGCATGCTTAACTTGTGGTTTGGCAGAAAACAACGTGCGCGTCTACCAAAGATGTATGTGCATGCTTAACGAGTGGTTTACCAGAAATCGGTGCGCGTGTGCTGAAAAGAGAACCATACGCGTGCTCAGCACGACGATTGGTAGAAATCTACGTGGGCGCTCCGCCAAAAGCTGCATGTGCATGCTTAGCTTGTGGTTTGGCAGAAAACAACGTGTGCGTCTACGAAAAGATGCATGTGCATGCTTAACAAGTGGTTTACCACAAATTGATGCGCGTGTACTGAAAAGAGAACCAGGGCCGTGCTAGGCACGTCGTTTGGCAGAAATCTACGTGCACGCTCTGCCAAAAGCTGCATGTGCATGCTCAGCTTGTGGTTTGCAGAAAACAACATACGCGTCTACCGAAATATGCAAGTGCATGCTTAACAAGTGGTATGGCACAAATCCATGCGCGTGTGCTGAAAACTGCAGCGTGGGCGCGCTTAGCACGTGGTTTGGTAGAAATCCACGTGCGCGCTCTACCAAAAGCAGCATGTGCATGCTTAACTTGTGGTTTGGCAGAAAACAACGTGCGGGTCTACGAAAAGGTGCATGTGCATGCTTAATAGGTGATTTACCACAAAGCGATGCGCGTGCGCTATCAAGACCAGCATGGGCGTGCTTGGCATGTCGTTTGGCAGAAATCCACGAGCGGGCTCTGCCAAAAGCAGCATGTGCATGCCTAACTTGTGGTTTGGCAGAAAACAACGTGCGCATCTACGAAAAGATGCATGTGCATGCTTAACAAGTGGTTTACCACAAATTCAAGCTCGTGTGCTGAAAAGAGAACCATGGGCGTGCTTGGCACGTCGTTTGGCAGAAATCGACGTGCGCGCTCTGCCAAAAGCTGCATGTGAATGCTAAGCCTGTGGTTTGGCTGAAAACAACGTATTACGTGTCTACAAAAAGATGCGTGTACATGCTTAACAAGTGGTTTACCACAAATCGATGCGTGTATGCTGAAGAGAGAAGCATGGGCGTGCTTATCACATGGTTTGGCAGACATCCACGTGCGCGCTCTGCCACAAGCTTCATGTGCATGCTTAGCTTGTTTGGCAGAAAACAACATGCGCGTCTACCGAAAGATGCATGTGCATGCTTAACAAGTGGTTTGGCGCAAATCCATGCGCGTGCGCTGAAAAGAGCAGCATGGGCGTGCTTAGCACGTGGTTTGGCAGAATACCACATGCGCACTCTGCCAAAAGCAGCATGTGCATGCATACCTTGTGGTTTGGCAGAAAACAATGTGCGGGTCTACCAAAAGATGCATGTGATTGCTTAACAAGTGGTTTGGCGCAAATCCATGCGCGTGCGCTGAAAAGAGCAGCATGGGCGTGCTTAGCGCGTGGTTTCGTAGAAATCCAAGTGCGCGGTCTGCCAAAAGCAGCATGTCCATGCTTAACTTGTGGTTTGGCAGAAATCTACGTGCGCGTCTAACAAAAGATGCATGTGAATGCTTAACAAGTGATGTGGCGCAAATCCATGCGCCTGCGCTGGAAAGAGCAGCATGGGCGTGTTTAGCACGTCGTTTGGCAGAAATCCACGTGCGGGCTCTGCCAAAAGCAGCATGTGCATGCATAATTTGTGGTTTGGCAGAAAACAACGTGCGCGTCTACCAAAAGATGCATGTACTTGCTTAACGAGTGGTTTACCAGAAATCGGTGCGCGTGTGCTGAAAAGAGAACCATGGGCGTGCTCGGCACGGCGATTGGTAGAAATCTACATGGGCGCTCCGCCAAAAGCTGCATGTGCATGCTTAGCTTGTGGTTTGGCAGAAAACAACGTGTGCTTCTACGAAAATATGCATGTGCATGCTTAACAAGTGGTTTACCACAAATTGATGCGCGTGTACTGAAAAGAAAACCTAGGGCGTGCTAGGCACGTCGTTTGGCAGAAATCTACGTGCACGCTCCGCCAAAAGCTGCATGTGCATGCTTAGCTTGTGGTTTGCAGAAAACAACATACGCGTCAACCGAAATATGCATGTGCATGCTTAACAAGTGGTATGGCACAAATCCATGCGCGCGTGCTCAAAACTGCAGCGTGGGCGTGCTTAGCACGTGGTTTGGTAGAAATCCACATTCGCGCTCTACCAAAAGCAGCATGTGCATGCTTAACTTGTTGTTTTGCAGAAAACAACGTGCGGGTCTACGAAAAGATGCATGTGCATGCTTAATAGGTGGTTTACCACAAAGCGATGTGCGTGCGCTATCAAGACCAGCATGCGCGTGCTTGGCACGTCGTTTGGAAGAAATCCACGTGCGGGCTCTGCCAAAAGCAGCATGTGCATGCCTAACTTGTGGTTTGGCAGAAAACAACGTGCGCATCTACGAAAAGATGCATGTGCATGCTTAACAAGTGGTTTGGCACAAATCCATGCGCGTGTGCTGAAAAGTGTAGCATGGGCGTGCTTAGCACGTGGTGAGGTAGAAATCCACGTGCGCGCTCGGCCAAATGCAGCATGTGCATACTTAACTTGTGGTTTGGCAGAAAACAACGTGCGCGTCTACCAAAAGATGCATGTGCATGCTGAACAAGTGGCTTACCACAAATCGATGCGCGTGTGCTGAAAGAGCAGCATGGGCGTGCATAGCACGTGATTTGGTAGAAATCCACATGCCCGCTCTGCCAAAAGCAGCATGTGCATGCATAACTTGTGGTTTGGCAGAAAACAACCTGCGCGTCTAGAAAAAGACGCTTGTGCATGCTTAACAAGTGGTTTGGCGCAAATCCATGCGCGCCCGCTGAAAAGAGAACCATGGGCGTGCTTGGCTCGTCGTTTGGCAGAAATCTACGTGCGCGCTCTGCCAAAAGCTACATGTACATGCTTAGCTTGTGGTTTGCAGAAAAGAACGTGCGCGACTACCGAAATATGCATGTGCATGCTTAGCTTGTGGTTTGGCAGAAAACAACGTGCGCGTCTACCAAAAGATGCATGTGCATGCTTAACAAGAGGTTTACCACAAATTCATGCGCGTGTACTGAAAACAGAACCAAGGGCGTGCTAGGCACTTCGTTTGGCAGAAATCTACGTGCACGCTCTGCCAAAAGCTGCATGTGCATGCACAGCTTGTGGTTTGCAGAAAACAACATACGCGTCTACCGAAATATGCATGTGCATGCTTAACAAGTGGTATGGCACAAATCCATGCGTGTGTGCTGAAAACTGCAGCGTGGGCGTGTTTAGCACGTGGTTTGGTAGAAATCCACGTGCGCGCTCTACCAAAAGCAGCATGTGCATGCTAAACTTGTGGTTTGGCAGAAAACAACGTGCGGGTCTACGAAAAGATGCATGTGCATGCTTAATAGGTGATTTAACACAAAGCGATGCGCGTGCGCTATCAAGACCAGCATGGGCGTGCTTGGCACGTCGTTTGGTATAAATCCACCTGCGCGCTCTGCCAATAGCAGCACGTACATGCATAACTTGTGGTTTGGCAGAAAAGAACGTGCGCGTCTACCAAAAGGTGCATGTGCATGCTTAACAAGTGGTTTACCACAAATGGATGCGCGTGTGCAGAACGAGCAGCATGGGCGTGCTTAGCACGTGGTTTGGTAGAAATCCACATGCGCGCTCTGCCAAAAGCAGCATGTGCATGCATAACTCGTGGTTTGGCAGAAAACAACGTGCGCGTTTACCAAAAGATGCATGTGCATGCTTAACAAGTGGTTTCCCAGAAATCGGTGCCCTTGTGCTGAAAAGAGAACCATGGGCGTGCTTGGCACGGCGTTTGGTAGAAATCTACGTGCGCGCTCTGCCAAAAGCTGCATGGGCATGCTTAGCTTGTGGTTTGGCAGAAAACAACGTGCCCGTCTACGAAAAGATGCATCTGCATGCTTAACAAGCGGTTTACCACTAATCGATTCGCGCGTGCTGAAAACTGCAGCGTGGGCGCGCTTAGCACGTGGTTTGGTAGAAATCCACGTGCGCGCTCTACCAAAAGCAGCATGTGCATGCTTAACTTGTGGTTTGGCAGAAAATAACGTGCGGGTCTACGAAAAGATGCATGTGCATGCTTAATAGGTGATTTACCACAAAGCGATGCGCGTGCGCTATCAAGACCAGCATGGGCGTGCTTGGCACGTCGTTTGGCAGAAATCCACGAGCGGGCTCTGCCAAAAGCAGCATGTGCATGCCTAACTTGTGGTTTGGCAGAAAACAACGTGCGCATCTACGAAAAGATGCATGTGCATGCTTAACATGTGGTTTACCACAAATTCATGCTCGTGTGCTGAAAAGAGAACCATGGGCGTGCTTGGCACGTCGTTTGGCAGAAATCGACGTGCGCGCTCTGCCAAAAGCTGCATGTGAATGCTAAGCCTGTGGTTTGGCTGAAAACAACGTATTACGTGTCTACAAAAAGATGCGTGTACATGCTTAACAAGTGGTTTACCACAAATCGATGCGTGTATGCTGAAGAGAGAAGCATGGGCGTGCTTATCACATGGTTTGGCAGACATCCACGTGCGCGCTCTGCCACAAGCTTCATGTGCATGCTTAGCTTGTTTGGCAGAAAACAACGTGCGCGTCTACCGAAAGATGCATGTGCATGCTTAACAAGTGGTTTGGCACAAATCCATGCGCGTGCGCTGAAAAGAGCAGCATGGGAGTGCTTAGCACGTGGTTTGGCAGAATACCACATGCGCACTCTGCCAAAAGCAGCATGTGCATGCATACCTTGTGGTTTGGCAGAAAACAATGTGCGGGTCTACCAAAAGATGCATGTGATTGCTTAACAAGTGGTTTGGCGCAAATCCATGCGCGTGCGCTGAAAAGAGCAGCATGGGCGTGCTTAGCACGTGGTTTGTTAGAAATCCACATGCGCGCTGTGCCAAAAACAGCATGTCCATGCTTAACTTGTGGTTTGGCAGAAAACAACGTGCACGTCTACAAAAAGATCCATCAGCATGCTTAACAAGCGGTTAACCACAAATCGATGCGCGTGTGCTGAAAGAGCAGCATGGGCGGGCTTAGCATGTGGTTTGGTTGAAATCCACATGCGCGCTCTGCCAAAAGCAGCATGTGCATGCATAACTTGTGGTTTGGCAGAAAACAACGTGCGCGTCTACCACAAGATGTATGTGCATGCTTGACAAGTGGTTTACCAAAAATCGGTGCGCGTATGCTGAAAAGAGAACCATGGGCGTGCTTGGCGCGACGTTTGGTAGAAATCTACGTGCGCGCTCTGCCAAAAGCTGCATGTGCATGCTTAGCTTGTGGTTTGGCAGAAAACAACGTGCCCGTCTACGGAAAGATGCATCTGCATGCTTAACAAGCGGTTTAACACTAATCGATGCGCGCGTGCTGAAAAGAGCAGCATTGGCGTGCTTGGCACGTCGTTTGGCAGAAATCCACGTGCGGGCTCTGCCAAAAGCAGCATGCGCATGCATAATTTGTGGTTTGGCAGAAAGCAACGTGCGCTTCTACAAAAAGATGCGTGTGCATGCTTAACAAGTGGTTCGCCACAAAGCGATGTGCGTGCGCTATCAAGACCAGCATGCGCGTGCTTGGCACGTCATTTGGAAGAAATCCACGTGCGGGCTCTGCCAAAAGCAGCATGTGCATGCCTAACTTGTGGTTTGGCAGAAAACAACGTGCGCATCTACGAAAAGATGCATGTGCATGCTTAACAAGTGGTTTGGCACAAATCCATGCGCGTGTGCTGAAAAGTGTAGCATGGGCGTGCTTAGCACGTGGTGAGGTAGAAATCCACGTGCGCGCTCGGCCAAATGCAGCATGTGCATGCTTAACTTGTGGTTTGGCAGAAAACAACGTGCGCGTCTACCGAAAGATGCATGTGCATGCTGAACAAGTGGCTTACCACAAATCGATGCGCGTGTGCTGAAAGAGCAGCATGGGCGTGCATAGCACGTGATTTGGTAGAAATCCACATGCCCGCTCTGCCAAAAGCAGCATGTGCATGCATAACTTGTGGTTTGGCAGAAAACAACCTGCGCGTCTACAAAAAGACGCATGTGCATGCTTAACAAGTGGTTTGGCGCAAATCCATGCGCGCCCGCTGAAAAGAGAACCATGGGCGTGCTTGGCTCGTCGTTTGGCAGAAATCTACGTGCGCGCGCTGCCAAAAGCTACATGTACATGCTTACCTTGTGGTTTGCAGAAAAGAACGTGCGCGTCTACCCAAATATGCATGTGCATGCTTAGCTTGTGGTTTGGCAGATAACAACGGGCGCGTCTACCAAAAGATGCATGTGCATGCTTAACACGAGGTTTACCACAATTTCATGCGCGTGTACTGAAAACAGAACCAAGGGCGTGCTAGGCACTTCGTTTGGCAGAAATATACGTGCACGCTCTGCCAAAAGCTGCATGTGCATGCACAGCTTGTGGTTTGCAGAAAACAACATACGCGTCTACCGAAATATGCATGTGCATGCTTAACAAGTGGTATGGCACAAATCCATGCGTGTGTGCTGAAAACTGCAGCGTGGGCGTGTTTAGCACGTGGTTTGGTAGAAATCCACGTGCGCGCTCTACCAAAAGCAGCATGTGCATGCTTAACTTGTGGTTTGGCAGAAAACAACGTGCGGGTCTACGAAAAGATGCATGTGCATGCTTAATAGGTGATTTAACACAAAGCGATGCGCGTGCGCTATCAAGACCAGCATGGGCGTGCTTGGCACGTCGTTTGGTATAAATCCACCTGCGCGCTCTGCCAATAGCAGCACGTGCATGCATAACTTGTGGTTTGGCAGAAAAGAACGTGCGCGTCTACCAAAAGGTGCATGTGCATGCTTAACAAGTGGTTTACCACAAATGGATGCGCGTGTGCAGAACGAGCAGCATGGGCGTGCTTAGCACGTGGTTTGGTTGAAATCCACATGCGCGCTCTGCCAAAAGCAGCATGTGCATGCATAACTCGTGGTTTGGCAGAAAACAACGTGCGCGTTTACCAAAAGATGCATGTGCATGCTTAACAAGTGGTTTCCCAGAAATCGGTGCCCTTGTGCTGAAAAGAGAACCATGGGCGTGCTTGGCACGGCGTTTGGTAGAAATCTACGTGCGCGCTCTGCCAAAAGCTGCATGGGCATGCTTAGCTTGTGGTTTGGCAGAAAACAACGTGCCCGTCTACGAAAAGATGCATCTGCATGCTTAACAAGCGGTTTACCACTAATCGATTCGCGCGTGCTGAAAACTGCAGCGTGGGCGCGCTTAGCACGTGGTTTGGTAGAAATCCACGTGCGCGCTCTACCAAAAGCAGCATGTGCATGCTTAACTTGTGGTTTGGCAGAAAATAACGTGCGGGTCTACGAAAAGATGCATGTGCATGCTTAATAGGTGATTTACCACAAAGCGATGCGCGTGCGCTATCAAGACCAGCATGGGCGTGCTTGGCACGTCGTTTGGCAGAAATCCACGAGCGGGCTCTGCCAAAAGCAGCATGTGCATGCCTAACTTGTGGTTTGGCAGAAAACAACGTGCGCATCTACGAAAAGATGCATGTGCATGCTTAACAAGTGGTTTACCACAAATTCATGCTCGTGTGCTGAAAAGAGAACCATGGGCGTGCTTGGCACGTCGTTTGGCAGAAATCGACGTGCGCGCTCTGCCAAAAGCTGCATGTGAATGCTAAGCCTGTGGTTTGGCTGAAAACAACGTATTACGTGTCTACAAAAAGATGCGTGTACATGCTTAACAAGTGGTTTACCACAAATCGATGCGTGTATGCTGAAGAGAGAAGCATGGGCGTGCTTATCACATGGTTTGGCAGACATCCACGTGCGCGCTCTGCCACAAGCTTCATGTGCATGCTTAGCTTGTTTGGCAGAAAACAACGTGCGCGTCTACCGAAAGATGCATGTGCATGCTTAACAAGTGGTTTGGCACAAATCCATGCGCGTGCGCTGAAAAGAGCAGCATGGGAGTGCTTAGCACGTGGTTTGGCAGAATACCACATGCGCACTCTGCCAAAAGCAGCATGTGCATGCATACCTTGTGGTTTGGCAGAAAACAATGTGCGGGTCTACCAAAAGATGCATGTGATTGCTTAACAAGTGGTTTGGCGCAAATCCATGCGCGTGCGCTGAAAAGAGCAGCATGGGCGTGCTTAGCACGTGGTTTGTTAGAAATCCACATGCGCGCTGTGCCAAAAACAGCATGTCCATGCTTAACTTGTGGTTTGGCAGAAAACAACGTGCACGTCTACAAAAAGATCCATCAGCATGCTTAACAAGCGGTTAACCACAAATCGATGCGCGTGTGCTGAAAGAGCAGCATGGGCGGGCTTAGCATGTGGTTTGGTTGAAATCCACATGCGCGCTCTGCCAAAAGCAGCATGTGCATGCATAACTTGTGGTTTGGCAGAAAACAACGTGCGCGTCTACCACAAGATGTATGTGCATGCTTGACAAGTGGTTTACCAAAAATCGGTGCGCGTATGCTGAAAAGAGAACCATGGGCGTGCTTGGCGCGACGTTTGGTAGAAATCTACGTGCGCGCTCTGCCAAAAGCTGCATGTGCATGCTTAGCTTGTGGTTTGGCAGAAAACAACGTGCCCGTCTACGGAAAGATGCATCTGCATGCTTAACAAGCGGTTTAACACTAATCGATGCGCGCGTGCAGAAAAGAGCAGCATTGGCGTGCTTGGCACGTCGTTTGGCAGAAATCCACGTGCGGGCTCTGCCAAAAGCAGCATGTGCATGCATAATTTGTGGTTTGGCAGAAAGCAACGTGCGCTTCTACAAAAAGATGCGTGTGCATGCTTAACAAGTGGTTCGCCACAAAGCGATGTGCGTGCGCTATCAAGACCAGCATGCGCGTGCTCGGCACGTCATTTGGAAGAAATCCACGTGCGGGCTCTGCCAAAAGCAGCATGTGCATGCCTAACTTGTGGTTTGGCAGAAAACAACGTGCGCATCTACGAAAAGATGCATGTGCATGCTTAACAAGTGGTTTGGCACAAATCCATGCGCGTGTGCTGAAAATTGTAGCATGGGCGTGCATAGCACGTGATTTGGTAGAAATCCACATGCCCGCTCTGCCAAAAGCAGCATGTGCATGCATAACTTGTGGTTTGGCAGAAAACAACCTGCGCGTCTACAAAAAGACGCATGTGCATGCTTAACAAGTGGTTTGGCGCAAATCCATGCGCGCCCGCTGAAAAGAGAACCATGGGCGTGCTTGGCTCGTCGTTTGGCAGAAATCTACGTGCGCGCGCTGCCAAAAGCTACATGTACATGCTTACCTTGTGGTTTGCAGAAAAGAACGTGCGCGTCTACCCAAATATGCATGTGCATGCTTAGCTTGTGGTTTGGCAGATAACAACGGGCGCGTCTACCAAAAGATGCATGTGCATGCTTAACACGAGGTTTACCACAATTTCATGCGCGTGTACTGAAAACAGAACCAAGGGCGTGCTAGGCACTTCGTTTGGCAGAAATATACGTGCACGCTCTGCCAAAAGCTGCACGTGCATGCACAGCTTGTGGTTTGCAGAAAACAACATACGCGTCTACCGAAATATGCATGTGCATGCTTAACAAGTGGTATGGCACAAATCCATGCGTGTGTGCTGAAAACTGCAGTGTGGGCGTGTTTAGCACGTGGTTTGGTAGAAATCCACGTGCGCGCTCTACCAAAAGCAGCATGTGCATGCTTAACTTGTGGTTTGGCAGAAAACAACGTGCGGGTCTACGAAAAGATGCATGTGCATGCTTAATAGGTGATTTAACACAAAGCGATGCGCGTGCGCTATCAAGACCAGCATGGGCGTGCTTGGCACGTCGTTTGGTATAAATCCACCTGCGCGCTCTGCCAATAGCAGCACGTGCATGCATAACTTGTGGTTTGGCAGAAAAGAACGTGCGCGTCTACCAAAAGGTGCATGTGCATGCTTAACAAGTGGTTTACCACAAATGGATGCGCGTGTGCAGAACGAGCAGCATGGGCGTGCTTAGCACGTGGTTTGGTTGAAATCCACATGCGCGTTCTGCCAAAAGCAGCATGTGCATGCATAACTCGTGGTTTGGCAGAAAACAACGTGCGCGTTTACCAAAAGATGCATGTGCATGCTTAACAAGTGGTTTCCCAGAAATCGGTGCCCTTGTGCTGAAAAGAGAACCATGGGCGTGCTTGGCACGGCGTTTGGTAGAAATCTACGTGCGCGCTCTGCCAAAAGCTGCATGGGCATGCTTAGCTTGTGGTTTGGCAGAAAACAACGTGCCCGTCTACGAAAAGATGCATCTGCATGCTTAACAAGCGGTTTACCACTAATCGATTCGCGCGTGCTGAAAACTGCAGCGTGGGCGCGCTTAGCACGTGGTTTGGTAGAAATCCACGTGCGCGCTCTACCAAAAGCAGCATGTGCATGCTTAACTTGTGGTTTGGCAGAAAATAACGTGCTTGTCTACGAAAAGATGCATGTGCATGCTTAATAGGTGATTTACCACAAAGCGATGCGCGTGCGCTATCAAGACTAGCATGGGCGTGCTTGGCACGTCGTTTGGCAGAAATCCACGAGCGGGCTCTGCCAAAAGCAGCATGTGCATGCCTAACTTGTGGTTTGGCAGAAAACAACGTGCGCATCTACGAAAAGATGCATGTGCATGCTTAACAAGTGGTTTACCACAAATTCATGCTCGTGTGCTGAAAAGAGAACCATGGGCGTGCTTGGCACGTCGTTTGGCAGAAATCGACGTGCGCGCTCTGCCAAAAGCTGCATGTGAATGCTAAGCCTGTGGTTTGGCTGAAAACAACGTATTACGTGTCTACAAAAAGATGCGTGTACATGCTTAACAAGTGGTTTACCACAAATCGATGCGTGTATGCTGAAGAGAGAAGCATGGGCGTGCTTATCACATGGTTTGGCAGACATCCACGTGCGCGCTCTGCCACAAGCTTCATGTGCATGCTTAGCTTGTTTGGCAGAAAACAACGTGCGCGTCTACCGAAATATGCATGTGCATGCTTAACAAGTGGTTTGGCACAAATCCATGCGCGTGCGCTGAAAAGAGCAGCATGGGAGTGCTTAGCACGTGGTTTGGCAGAATACCACATGCGCACTCTGCCAAAAGCAGCATGTGCATGCATACCTTGTGGTTTGGCAGAAAACAATGTGCGGGTCTACCAAAAGATGCATGTGATTGCTTAACAAGTGGTTTGGCGCAAATCCATGCGCGTGCGCTGAAAAGAGCAGCATGGGCGTGCTTAGCACGTGGTTTGTTAGAAATCCACATGCGCGCTGTGCCAAAAACAGCATGTCCATGCTTAACTTGTGGTTTGGCAGAAAACAACGTGCACGTCTACAAAAAGATCCATCAGCATGCTTAACAAGCGGTTAACCACAAATCGATGCGCGTGTGCTGAAAGAGCAGCATGGGCGGGCTTAGCATGTGGTTTGGTTGAAATCCACATGCGCGCTCTGCCAAAAGCAGCATGTGCATGCATAACTTGTGGTTTGGCAGAAAACAACGTGCGCGTCTACCACAAGATGTATGTGCATGCTTGACAAGTGGTTTACCAAAAATCGGTGCGCGTATGCTGAAAAGAGAACCATGGGCGTGCTTGGCGCGACGTTTGGTAGAAATCTACGTGCGCGCTCTGCCAAAAGCTGCATGTGCATGCTTAGCTTGTGGTTTGGCAGAAAACAACGTGCCCGTCTACGGAAAGATGCATCTGCATGCTTAACAAGCGGTTTAACACTAATCGATGCGCGCGTGCTGAAAAGAGCAGCATTGGCGTGCTTGGCACGTCGTTTGGCAGAAATCCACGTGCGGGCTCTG
Organism: Dermacentor variabilis; assembly: GCF_050947875.1. NCBI lineage: Eukaryota > Metazoa > Arthropoda > Arachnida > Ixodida > Ixodidae > Dermacentor > Dermacentor variabilis. Next base: position 206,313,432 of record NC_134572.1, on the reverse strand, counting down.
CCAAAAGCAGCATGTGCATGCATAATTTGTGGTTTGGCAGAAAGCAACGTGCGCTTCTACAAAAAGATGCGTGTGCATGCTTAACAAGTGGTTCGCCACAAAGCGATGTGCGTGCGCTATCAAGACCAGCATGCGCGTGCTTGGCACGTCATATGGAAGAAATCCACGTGCGGGCTCTGCCAAAAGCAGCATGTGCATGCCTAACTTGTGGTTTGGCAGAAAACAACGTGCGCATCTACGAAAAGATGCATGTGCATGCTTAACAAGTGGTTTGGCACAAATCCATGCGCGTGTGCTGAAAAGTGTAGCATGGGCTTGCTTAGCACGTGGTGAGGTAGAAATCCACGTGCGCGCTCGGCCAAATGCAGCATGTGCATGCTTAACTTGTGGTTTGGCAGAAAACAACGTGCGCGTCTACCGAAAGATGCATGTGCATGCTGAACAAGTGGCTTACCACAAATCGATGCGCGTGTGCTGAAAGAGCAGCATGGGCGTGCATAGCACGTGATTTGGTAGAAATCCACATGCCCGCTCTGCCAAAAGCAGCATGTGCATGCATAACTTGTGGTTTGGCAGAAAACAACCTGCGCGTCTACAAAAAGACGCATGTGCATGCTTAACAAGTGGTTTGGCGCAAATCCATGCGCGCCCGCTGAAAAGAGAACCATGGGCGTGCTTGGCTCGTCGTTTGGCAGAAATCTACGTGCGCGCGCTGCCAAAAGCTACATGTACATGCTTACCTTGTGGTTTGCAGAAAAGAACGTGCGCGTCTACCCAAATATGCATGTGCATGCTTAGCTTGTGGTTTGGCAGATAACAACGGGCGCGTCTACCAAAAGATGCATGTGCATGCTTAACACGAGGTTTACCACAATTTCATGCGCGTGTACTGAAAACAGAACCAAGGGCGTGCTAGGCACTTCGTTTGGCAGAAATCTACGTGCACGCTCTGCCAAAAGCTGCATGTGCATGCACAGCTTGTGGTTTGCAGAAAACAACATACGCGTCTACCGAAATATGCATGTGCATGCTTAACAAGTGGTATGGCACAAATCCATGCGTGTGTGCTGAAAACTGCAGTGTGGGCGTGTTTAGCACGTGGTTTGGTAGAAATCCACGTGCGCGCTCTACCAAAAGCAGCATGTGCATGCTTAACTTGTGGTTTGGCAGAAAACAACGTGCGGGTCTACGAAAAGATGCATGTGCATGCTTAATAGGTGATTTAACACAAAGCGATGCGCGTGCGCTATCAAGACCAGCATGGGCGTGCTTGGCACGTCGTTTGGTATAAATCCACCTGCGCGCTCTGCCAATAGCAGCACGTGCATGCATAACTTGTGGTTTGGCAGAAAAGAACGTGCGCGTCTACCAAAAGGTGCATGTGCATGCTTAACAAGTGGTTTACCACAAATGGATGCGCGTGTGCAGAACGAGCAGCATGGGCGTGCTTAGCACGTGGTTTGGTTGAAATCCACATGCGCGCTCTGCCAAAAGCAGCATGTGCATGCATAACTCGTGGTTTGGCAGAAAACAACGTGCGCGTTTACCAAAAGATGCATGTGCATGCTTAACAAGTGGTTTCCCAGAAATCGGTGCCCTTGTGCTGAAAAGAGAACCATGGGCGTGCTTGGCACGGCGTTTGGTAGAAATCTACGTGCGCGCTCTGCCAAAAGCTGCATGGGCATGCTTAGCTTGTGGTTTGGCAGAAAACAACGTGCCCATCTACGAAAAGATGCATCTGCATGCTTAACAAGCGGTTTACCACTAATCGATTCGCGCGTGCTGAAAACTGCAGCGTGGGCGCGCTTAGCACGTGGTTTGGTAGAAATCCACGTGCGCGCTCTACCAAAAGCAGCATGTGCATGCTTAACTTGTGGTTTGGCAGAAAATAACGTGCGGGTCTACGAAAAGATGCATGTGCATGCTTAATAGGTGATTTACCACAAAGCGATGCGCGTGCGCTATCAAGACCAGCATGGGCGTGCTTGGCACGTCGTTTGGCAGAAATCCACGAGCGGGCTCTGCCAAAAGCAGCATGTGCATGCCTAACTTGTGGTTTGGCAGAAAACAACGTGCGCATCTACGAAAAGATGCATGTGCATGCTTAACAAGTGGTTTACCACAAATTCATGCTCGTGTGCTGAAAAGAGAACCATGGGCGTGCTTGGCACGTCGTTTGGCAGAAATCGACGTGCGCGCTCTGCCAAAAGCTGCATGTGAATGCTAAGCCTGTGGTTTGGCTGAAAACAACGTATTACGTGTCTACAAAAAGATGCGTGTACATGCTTAACAAGTGGTTTACCACAAATCGATGCGTGTATGCTGAAGAGAGAAGCATGGGCGTGCTTATCAGATGGTTTGGCAGACATCCACGTGCGCGCTCTGCCACAAGCTTCATGTGCATGCTTAGCTTGTTTGGCAGAAAACAACGTGCGCGTCTACCGAAAGATGCATGTGCATGCTTAACAAGTGGTTTGGCACAAATCCATGCGCGTGCGCTGAAAAGAGCAGCATGGGAGTGCTTAGCACGTGGTTTGGCAGAATACCACATGCGCACTCTGCCAAAAGCAGCATGTGCATGCATACCTTGTGGTTTGGCAGAAAACAATGTGCGGGTCTACCAAAAGATGCATGTGATTGCTTAACAAGTGGTTTGGCGCAAATCCATGCGCGTGCGCTGAAAAGAGCAGCATGGGCGTGCTTAGCACGTGGTTTGTTAGAAATCCACATGCGCGCTGTGCCAAAAACAGCATGTCCATGCTTAACTTGTGGTTTGGCAGAAAACAACGTGCACGTCTACAAAAAGATCCATCAGCATGCTTAACAAGCGGTTAACCACAAATCGATGCGCGTGTGCTGAAAGAGCAGCATGGGCGGGCTTAGCATGTGGTTTGGTCTAAATCCACATGCGCGCTCTGCCAAAAGCAGCATGTGCATGCATAACTTGTGGTTTGGCAGAAAACAACGTGCGCGTCTACCACAAGATGTATGTGCATGCTTGACAAGTGGTTTACCAAAAATCGGTGCGCGTATGCTGAAAAGAGAACCATGGGCGTGCTTGGCGCGGCGTTTGGTAGAAATCTACGTGCGCGCTCTGCCAAAAGCTGCATGTGCATGCTTAGCTTGTGGTTTGGCAGAAAACAACGTGCCCGTCTACGGAAAGATGCATCTGCATGCTTAACAAGCGGTTTAACACTAATCGATGCGCGCGTGCTGAAAAGAGCAGCATTGGCGTGCTTGGCACGTCGTTTGGCAGAAATCCACGTGCGGGCTCTGCCAAAAGCAGCATGTGCATGCATAATTTGTGGTTTGGCAGAAAGCAACGTGCGCTTCTACAAAAAGATGCGTGTGCATGCTTAACAAGTGGTTCGCCACAAAGCGATGTGCGTGCGCTATCAAGACCAGCATGCGCGTGCTTGGCACGTCGTTTGGAAGAAATCCACGTGCGGGCTCTGCCAAAAGCAGCATGTGCATGCCTAACTTGTGGTTTGGCAGAAAACAACGTGCGCATCTACGAAAAGATGCATGTGCATGCTTAACAAGTGGTTTGGCACAAATCCATGCGTGTGTGCTGAAAACTGCAGTGTGGGCGTGTTTAGCACGTGGTTTGGTAGAAATCCACGTGCGCGCTCTACCAAAAGCAGCATGTGCATGCTTAACTTGTGGTTTGGCAGAAAACAACGTGCGGGTCTACGAAAAGATGCATGTGCATGCTTAATAGGTGATTTAACACAAAGCGATGCGCGTGCGCTATCAAGACCAGCATGGGCGTGCTTGGCACGTCGTTTGGTATAAATCCACCTGCGCGCTCTGCCAATAGCAGCACGTGCATGCATAACTTGTGGTTTGGCAGAAAAGAACGTGCGCGTCTACCAAAAGGTGCATGTGCATGCTTAACAAGTGGTTTACCACAAATGGATGCGCGTGTGCAGAACGAGCAGCATGGGCGTGCTTAGCACGTGGTTTGGTAGAAATCCACATGCGCGCTCTGCCAAAAGCAGCATGTGCATGCATAACTCGTGGTTTGGCAGAAAACAACGTGCGCGTTTACCAAAAGATGCATGTGCATGCTTAACAAGTGGTTTCCCAGAAATCGGTGCCCTTGTGCTGAAAAGAGAACCATGGGCGTGCTTGGCACGGCGTTTCGTAGAAATCTACGTGCGCGCTCTGCCAAAAGCTGCATGGGCATGCTTAGCTTGTGGTTTGGCAGAAAACAACGTGCCCGTCTACGAAAAGATGCATCGATCTGCATGCTTAACAAGCGGTTTACCACTAATGGATTCGCGCGTGCTGAAAACTGCAGCGTGGGTGCGCTTAGCACGTGGTTTGGTAGAAATCCACGAGCGGGCTCTGCCAAAAACAGCATGTCCATGCTTAACTTGTGGTTTGGCAGAAAACAACGTGCACGTCTACAAAAAGATCCATCAGCATGCTTAACAAGCGGTTAACCACAAATCGATGCGCCTGTGCTGAAAGAGCAGCATGGGCGGGCTTAGCATGTGGTTTGGTTGAAATCCACATGCGCGCTCTGCCAAAAGCAGCATGTGCATGCATAACTTGTGGTTTGGCAGAAAACAACGTGCGCGTCTACCACAAGATGCATGTGCATGCTTGACAAGTGGTTTACCAAAAATCGGTGCGCGTATGCTGAAAAGAGAACCATGGGCGTGCTTGGCGCGGCGTTTGGTAGAAATCTACGTGCGCGCTCTACCAAAAGCTGCATGTGCATGCTTAGCTTGTGGTTTGGCAGAAAACAACGTGCCCGTCTACGGGAAGATGCATCTGCATGCTTAACAAGCGGTTTAACACTAATCGATGCGCGCGTGCTGAAAAGAGCAGCATTGGCGTGCTTGGCTCGTCGTTTGGCAGAAATCCACGTGCGGGCTCTGCCAAAAGCAGCATGTGCATGCATAATTTGTGGTTTGGCAGAAAGCAACGTGCGCTTCTACAAAAAGATGCGTGTGCATGCTTAACAAGTGGTTCGCCACAAATCGATGCGCAGGTGGTGAAAGAGCAGCATGGGCGGCTTAGCACGTGGTTTGGCAGAAATCCACGTGCGCGCTGTACCAAAAGCAGCATGCGCATGCTTAACTTATGGTTTGGCAGAAAACAAAGTGCGCGTCTACCAAAATATGCATGCGCATGCTTAACAAGTGGTTTACCAGAAATCGGTGCGCGTGTGCTGAAAAGAGAACCATGGGCGTGCTTGGCACGGCGTTTGGTAGAAATCTAAGTGCGCGCTCTGCCAAAAGCTGCATGTGCATGCTTAGCTTGTGGTTTGGCAGAAAACAACGTGCCCGTCTTCGGAAAGATGCATCTGCATGCTCAACATGCGGTTTAACACTAATCGATGCGCGCGTGCTGAAAAGAGCAGCATTGGCGTGCTTGGCACGTCGTTTGGCAGAAATCCACGTGCGGGCTCTGCCAAAAGCAGCATGTGCATGCATAATTTGTGGTTTGGCAGAAAGCAACGTGCGCTTCTACAAAAAGATGCGTGTGCATGCTTAACAAGTGGTTCGCCACAAATCGATGCGCAGGTGGTGAAAGAGCAGCATGGGCGGCTTAGCACGTGGTTTGGCAGAAATCCACGTGCGCGCTCTACCAAAAGCAGCATGCGCATGCTTAACTTATGGTTTGGCAGAAAACAAAGTGCGCGTCTACCAAAATATGCATGCGCATGCTTAACAAGTGGTTTACCAGAAATCGGTGCGCGTGTGCTGAAAAGAGAACCATGGGCGTGCTTGGCACGGCGTTTGGTAGAAATCTAAGTGCGCGCTCTGCCAAAAGCTGCATGTGCATGCTTAGCTTGTGGTTTGGCAGAAAACAACGTGCCCGTCTTCGGAAAGATGCATCTGCATGCTTAACAAGCGGTTTAACACTAATCGATGCGCGCGTGCTGAAAAGAGCAGCATTGGCGTGCTTGGCACGTCGTTTGGCAGAAATCCACGTGCGGGCTCTGCCGAAAGCAGCATGTGCATGCATAATTTGTGGTTTGGCAGAAACCAACGTGCGCTTCTACAAAAAGATGCGTGTGCATGCTTAACAAGTGGTTCGCCACAAATCCATGCGCGTGTGCTGAACAGGGCAGCATGGGCGTGCTTAGCACGTGGTTTGGCAGAAATCCACGTGCGCACTCTGCCAAATAAAGCATGTGCATGCTTAACTTGTGGTTTGGCAGAAAACAACGTGCGCGTCTACCAAAAGATGCATATGCATGCTTAACGAGTGGTTTACCACAAATTGATGCTCGTGTACTGAAAAGAGAACCAAGGGCGTGCTAGGCACGTCGTTTGGCAGAAATCTACGTGCACGCTCTTCCAAAAGCTGCATGTGCATGCTTAACTTGTGGTTTGCAGAAAACAACATACGCGTCTACCGAAAGATGCATGTGCCTGCTTAACAAGTGGTCTGGCACACCATGCACATGTGCTGAAAAGAGCAGGTTGGGCATGCTTAGCACGTGGTTTGGTAGAAATCCACGTGCGCGCTCTACCAAAAGCAACATGTGCATATTTAACTTGTGGTTTCGCAGAAAACAACGTGCGCGTCTACCAAAAGATGCATGTGCATGCTTAAAAAGTAGTTTACCACAAATCGATCCACGTGTGCTGAAAAGAGAATCATGGGCGTGCTTCGCACGGCGTTTGGGAGAAATCTACGTGCGCGCTGTGCCAAAAGCAGCATGTGCATACTTAGCTTGTGGTTTGGCAGAAAGCAACGTGCGCATCTACCGAAAGACGCATGTGCATGTTTACCAAGTGGTTTGGCAGAAATCCATGCGCGTGTGCTGACAAAGCTGCATGGGCGTGCTTAGCACGTGGTTTGGTAGAAATCCACGTGCGCGCTCTGCCAAAAACTGCATGTGCATGCTTAACTTGTGGTCTGGCAGAAAACAACGTGCGCGTATACGGAAAGATGCAAGTGCATGCTTAACCGGTGGTTTGGCACAAATCCATGCGCGTGTGCTGAAAGAGCAGCACGGGCGTGGTTAGCACGTGGTTTGGTAGAAATCCACGTGCGCCCTCTGCCAAAAGCAGCATGTGCATGCTTAACTTCTGGGTTGGCAGAAAACAATGTGCGCGTCTACCAAAAATACATGTGCATATTTAACAAATTTTTTACCACAAATCGATCCGCGTGTGCTGAAAACAGCAGCGCGGACGTGCTTGGAACGTCCTTTGGCAGAAATCCACGTGCGCGCTCTGCCATAAGATGCATGTGAATCCTTAGCTTGTGGTTTGGCAGAAAACAACGTGCGCGTCTACCGAAAGATGCATGTGCATGCTTAACAACAGGTTTACCACAAATTGATGCGCGTGTACTGAAAAGAGAACCAAGGGCGTGCTAGGCACGTCGTTAGGCAGAAATCTACGTGCACGCTCTGCCAAAAGCTGCATGTGCATGCTCAGCTTGTGGTTTGCAGAAAACAACATACGCGTCTACCGAAATATGCATGTGCATGCTTAACAAGTGGTATGGCACAAATCCATGCGCGTGTGCTGAAAACGGCAGCGTGGGCGTGCTTAGCACGTGGTTTGGCAGAAATCGACGTGCGCGCTCCGCCAAAAGCTGCATGTGCATGCTTAGCTTGCGGTTTGCAGAAAACAACATACGCGTCTACCGAAATATGCATGTGCATGCTTAACAAGTGGTTTACCACAAATCGTTGCGCTGCTGGTGAAAGAGCAGCATGGGCGGGCTTAGCATGTGGTAACGTTGAAATCCACATGTGCGCTCTGCCAAAAGCAGCATGTGCATGCATAACTTGTGATTTGGCAGAAAACAACGGGCGCGTCTACGAAAAGATGCATGTGCATGCTTGACAAGTGGTTTACCAGAAATCGGTGCGCGTGTGCTGAAAAGAGAACCATGGGCGTGCTTAGCATGTGGTTTGGTGGAAATCTACATGCGCGCTGTCCCAAAAGCAGCATGTGCATGCATAACTTGTGGTTTGACAGAAAACAACTTGCGCCTCTACGGAAAGATGCATGTGCTTGCTTAACAAGTGGTTTACCACAAGTCAATGCGCGTGTGCTGAAAAGTGCAGCATGGGCGTGCTTAGCACGTGGTTTGGTAGAAATCCACGTGCGCGCTTTGCCAAAAGCAGAATGCGCATGCATAACTTGTGGTTTGGCAGAAAACAACGTGCGCGTCTACCAAAGATACATGTGCATGCTCAACAAATTTATTACCAAGAACCAATCCGCGTGTGCTGGAAACAGCATCACGGATGTGCTTGGCACGTCCTTTGGCAGAAATCCACGTGCGCGCTGTGCCAAAAGATGCGTGTGCATGCTTAGCTTGTGGTTTGGCAGAAAGCAACTTGCGCGTCTACCAAAAGATGTATGTGCATGCTTAACCAGTGGTGTGGTGCAAATCCATGCGCGTGCGCTGAAAAGAGCAGCATGGACGAGCTTATCACATGGTTTGGCAGAAATCCACGTGCGCGCTCTTCCACAAGCTGCATGTGCATCCTTAGCTGGTTGTTTGGCAGAAAACAACGTGCGCGTCTACCGAAAGATGCATGTGCATGCTTTAGAAGTGGTTTGGCACAAATTCATGAGCCAGTGCTGAAAAGAGCAGCATGGGCGTGTTTAGCACGTGCTTTGGTATAAATCCACCTGCGCGCTCTGCCAATAGCAGCACGTGCATGCATAACTTGTGGTTTGGCAGAAAACAACGTGCGCGTCTACCAAAAGGTGCATGTACATGCTTAACAAGTGGTTTACCACAAATGGATGCGCGTGTGCAGAAAGAGCAGCATGGGCGTGCTTAGCACGTGGTTTGGTAGAAATCCACATGCGCGCTCTGCCAAAAGCAGCATGTGCATGCATAACTCGTGGTTTGGCAGAAAACAACGTGAGCGTTTACCAAAAGATGCATGTGCATGCTTAAAAAGTGGTTTACCAGAAATCGGTGCGCGTGTGCTGAAAAAAAAACCATGGGCGTGCTTGGCACGGCGTTTGGTAGAAATTTTCGTGCGCGCTCTGCCAAAAGCTGCATGTGCATGTTTAGCTTGTGGTTTGGCAGAAAACAACGTGCGCGTCTACGGAAAGATGCATGTGCATGCTTAACAAGTGGTTTAGCAGAAATCGGTGCGCGTGCGCTGAAAAGAGCATCATGGGCGTGCTTAGCACGTGGTTTGGCAGAAATCCACATGCGCGCTCTGCCAAAAGCAGCATGTGCATGCATAACTAGAGGTTTGGCAGAAAACAACGTGCGCGTCTACCAAAAGATGCATGTGATTGCTTAACAAGTGGTTTGGCACAAATACTTGCGCGTGTGCTGAAAAGAGCAGCATGGGCGTGCTTAGCAGGTGGTTCGCTAGAAATCGAAGTACGCGCTCTGCCAAAAGCAGCGCGTCCATGCTTAACTTGTGGTTTGGCAGAAAACAACGTGCACGTCTACAAAAAGATCCATCAGCATGCTTAACAAGCGGTTCACCACAAATCGATGCGCGTGTGCTGAAAGAGCAGCATGGGCGGGCTTAGCATGTGGTTTGGTAGAAATCCACATGCGCGCTCTGCCAAAAGTAGCATCTGCATGCATAACTCGTGGTTTGGCAGAAAACAACGTGAGCGTTTACCAAAAGATGCATGTGCATGCTTAAAAAGTGGTTTACCAGAAATCGGTGCGCGTGTGCTGAAAAAAAAACCATGGGCGTGCTTGGCACGGCGTTTGGTAGAAATTTTCGTGCGCGCTCTGCCAAAAGCTGCATGTGCATGTTTAGCTTGTGGTTTGGCAGAAAACAACGTGCGCGTCTACGGAAAGATGCATGTGCATGCTTAACAAGTGGTTTAGCAGAAATCGGTGCGCGTGCGCTGAAAAGAGCAGCATGGGCGTGCTTAGCACGTGGTTTGGCAGAAATCCACATGCGCGCTCTGCCAAAAGCAGCATGTGCATGCATAACTAGAGGTTTGGCAGAAAACAACGTGCGCGTCTACCAAAAGATGCATGTGATTGCTTAACAAGTGGTTTGGCACAAATACTTGCGCGTGTGCTGAAAAGAGCAGCATGGGCGTGCTTAGCAGGTGGTTCGCTAGAAATCGAAGTGCACGCTCTGCCAAAAGCAGCGCGTCCATGCTTAACTTGTGGTTTGGCAGAAAACAACGTGCACGTCTACAAAAAGATCCATCAGCATGCTTAACAAGCGGTTCACCACAAATCGATGCGCGTGTGCTGAAAGAGCAGCATGGGCGGGCTTAGCATGTGGTTTGGTTGAAATCCACATGCGCGCTCTGCCAAAAGCAGCATGTGCATGCATAACTTGTGGTTTGGCAGAAAACAACGTGCGCGTCTACCACTAGATGCATGTGCATGCTTGACAAGTGGTTTACCAAAAATCGGTGCGCGTATGCTGAAAAGAGAACCATAGGCGTGCTTGGCACGGCGTTTGGTGGAAATCTACGTGCGCGCTCTGCCAAAAGCTGCATGTGCATGCTTAGCTTGTGGTTTGGCAGAAAACAACGTGCCCGTCTACGGAAAGATGCATCTGCATGCTTAACAAGCGGTTTAACACTAATCGATGCGCGCGTGCTGAAAAGAGCAGCATTGGCGTGCTTGGCACGTCGTTTGGCAGAAATCCACGTGCGGGCGCTGCCAAAAGCAGCATGTGCATGCATAATTTGTGGTTTGGCAGAAAGCAACGTGCGCGTCTACAAAAAGATGCGTGTGCATGCTTAACAAGTGGTTCACCACAAATCGATGCGCAGGTGGTGAAAGAGCAGCATGGGCGGGCTTAGGATGTGGTAAGGTTGAAATCCACATGTGCGCTCTGCCAAAAGCAGCATTTGAATGCATAACTTGTGAATCGGCAGAAAACAATGAGCGCGTCTACCAAAACATGCATGTGCATACATGACAAGTGGTTTACCAGACATCGGTGCGCGTGTGCTGAAAAGAGAACCATGGGCGTGCTTAGCACGTGGTTTGGTGGAAATGTACATGCGCGCTGTGCCATAAGCAGCATGTGCGTGCTTAGCTTGTGGTTTGGCAGAGAACAACTTGCGCCTCTACGGAAAGATGCATGTGCTTGCTTAACAAGCGGTTTGGCACAAATCCACGCGCGTGTGCTGAAAAGAGAAGCATGGGCATGCTTGGCACGTCGTTTGGCAGAAATCCACGTGCGCGCTCAGCGAAAACTGCATGTGCATGCTTAGCTTGTGGTTTGGCAGAAAACAACGTGCGCGCCTACCGAAACATGCATGTGCATGCTGAACAAGTGGCTTGGCACAAATACTTGCGCGTGTGCTGAAAAGAGCAGCATGGGCGTACTTAACACGTGGTTTGGTAGAAATCCAAGTGCGCAGTCTGCCAAAAGCAGCATGTCCATGCTTAACTTGTGGTTTGGCAGAAAGCAACGTGCGCGTCTACCAAAAGATGCATGTGAATGCTTAACAAGTGGTGTGGCGCAAATCCATGCGCCTGAGCTGGAAAGAGCAGCATGGGCGTGCTTAGCACGTGGTTTGGCAGAAATCCACGTGCGCGCTCTACCAAAAGCAGCATGCGCATGCTTAACTTATGGTTTGGCAGAAAACATAGTGCGCGTCTACCAAAATATGCATGCGCATGCTTAACAAGTGGTTTACCAGAAATCGGTGCGCGTGTGCTGAAAAGAGAACCATGAGCGTGCTTGGCACGGCGTTTGGTAGAAACCTACGTGCGCGCTCTGCCAAAAGCTGCATGTGCATGCTTAGCTTGTGGTTTTGCAGAAAACAACGTGCCCGTCTACGGAAAGATGCATCTGCATGCTTAACAAGCGGTTTAACACTAATCGATGCGCGTGTGCTGAAAAGAGCAGCATTGGCGTGCTTGGCACGTCGTTTGGCAGAAATACACGTGCGGGCTCTGCCAAAAGCAGCATGTGCATGCATAATTTGTGGTTTGGCAGAAAACAACGTGCGCGTCTACAAAAAGATGCGTGTGCGTGCTTAACAAGTGGTTCACCACAAATCGATGCGCAGGTGGTGAAAGAGCAGCATGGGCGGGCTTAGCATGTGGTAAGGTTGAAATCCACATGTGCGCTGTGCCAAAAGCAGCATGTGCATGCATAACTTGTGATTTGGCAGAAAACAATCGGCGCGTCTACCAAAAGATGCATGTGCATGCTTGACAAGTGGTTTACCAGAAATCGGTGCGCGTGTGCTGAAAAGAGAACCATGGGCGTGCTTAGCACGTGGTTTGGTGGAAATCTACATGCGCGCTGTGCCAAAAGCAGCATGTGCATATTAGCTTGTGGTTTGGCAGAGAACAACGTGCGCGTCTACTAAAGATACATGTGCATGCTTAACAAATTGTTTACCACAAATCGATCCGCGTGTGCTGAAAACAGCAGCACGGACGTGCTTGGCACGTCCTTTGGCTGAAATGCACGTGCGCGCTGTGCCAAAAGATGCATGTGCATGCTTAGCTTGTGGTTTGGCAGAAAGCAACGTGCGCGTCTACCAAAAGATGCATGTGCATGCTTAACCAGTGGTGTGGCGCAAATCCATGCGCGTGCGCTGAATTGAGCAGCATGGGCGCGTGCTTATCACATGGTTTGGCTGAAATCCAGGTGCGCGCTCTTCCACAATCTGCATGTGCATCCTTAGCTTGTTGTTTGGCAGAAAACAACTTGCGCGTCTACCGAAAGACGCATGTGCATGCTAAAGAAGTGGTTTGGCACAAATCCATGAGCCTGTGCTGAAAAGAGCAGCATGGGCGTGCTTAGCACGTGGTTTGGTAGAAATCCACATGCGCACTCTGCCAATAGCAGCATGTGCATGCATAACTTGTGGTTTGGCAGAAAACAACTTGCGCGTCTACCAAAAGATGCATCTGCATGCTAAACAAGTGGTTTACCACAAATCGATGCGCGTATGCTGAAGAGAGCAGCATGGGCGTGCTTGGCACATCCTTTCGCAGAAATCCACGTGCGCGCTCTGCCAAAAGCTGCTGGTGCATGCTTAGGTTGTGGATTGGGAGATAACAACGCGCTCGTCTACCGAAAGATGCATGTGCCTGCTTAACAAGTGGTTTGGCAAAGATCCATGCACATGTGCTGAAAAGAGCAGGTTGGGCGTGCTTAGCACGTGGTTTGGCAGAAAACAACGTGCGCGTCTACCAAAAGATGCATGTGCATGCTTAACAAGTGGTTTACCACAAATCGATCCACGTGTGCTGAAAAGAGAACCATGGGCATGCTTCGCACGGCGTTTGGGAGAAATCTACGTGCGCGCTGTGCCAAAAGCAGCATGTGCATACCTAGCTTGTGGTTTGGCAGAACGCAACGTGCGCATCTACCGAAAGACGCATGTGCATGCTTACCAAGTGGTTTGGCAGAAATACATGCGCGTGTGCTGACAAAGCAGCATGGGCGTGCTTAGCACGTGGTTTGGTAGAAATCCACGCGCACTCTGCCAAAAACTGCATATGCATGCTTAACTTGTGGTCTGGCAGAAAACAACGTGCGCGTGTACGGAAAGATGCATGTGCATGCTTAACAGGTGGTTTGGCACAAATCCATGCGTGTGTGCTGAAAGAGCAGCACGGGCGTGTTTAGCACGTGGTTTGGTAGAAATCCACGTGCGCCCTCTGCCAAAAGCAGCATGGGCATGCATAACTTGTGGATTGGAAGAAAACAACGTGCGCGTCTACCAAAGATACATGTGCATATTTAACAAATTGTTTACCACAAATCGAACCGCGTGTGCTGAAAACAGCAGTACGGACGTGCTTGGAACGTCCCTTGGCAGAAATCCACGTGCGCGCTCTGCCATAAGATGCATGTGAATGCTTAGCTTGTGGTTTGGCAGAAAACAACGTGCGCGTCTACCAAAAGATGCAAGTGTACGTTTAAACAGTGCTCTGGCACAAATCCTTGCACATGTGCTGAAAAGAGCAGCATGGGCGTGCTTATCACATGGTTTTGCAGAAATCCACGTGCGCGCTCTTCCGCAAGCTTCATGTGCATGCTTAGCTTTTTGTTTCGCAGAAAACAACGTGCGCGTCTACCGAAAGATGCATGTACATGCTTAAGAAGTGGTTTGGCCCAAATCCGTGAGCCTGTGCTGAAAAGAGCAGCATGGGCGGGCTTAGCACGTGCTTTGGTAGAAATCCACATACGCGCTCCGCCATAAGCACCATGTGCATGCATAACTTGTGGATTGGCAGAAAACAACGTGCGCGTCTACCAAAAGATGCATCTGCAAGCTTAACAAGTGGTTTACCACAAATCGATGCGCGTATGGTGAAGAGAGCAGCATGGGCGTGCTTATCACATGGTTTGGCAGAAATCCACGTGCGCGCTCTGCCACAAGCTTCATGTGCATGCTTAGCTTGTTTGGCAGAAAACAACGTTCGCGTCTACCGAAAGATGCATGTGCATGCTTAACAAGCGGTTTGGCGCAAATCCATGCGCGTGCGCTGAAAAGAGCAGCATGGGCGTGCTTAGCACGTGGTTTGGCAGACATCCACATGCGCGCTCTGCCAAAAGCAGCATGTGCATGCATAACTTGTGGTTTGGAAGAAAACAACGTGCTCGTCTACCGAAAGATGCATGTGCCTGCTTAACAAGTGGTCTGGCACAGATCCATGCACATGTGCTGAAAAGAGCAGGTTGGGCGTGCTTAGCGCGTGGTTTGGTAGGAATCCACGTGCGCGCTCTACCAAAAGCAACATGTGCATGCTTAACTTGTGGTTTGGCAGAAAACAACGTGCGCGTCTACCAAAAGATGCATGTGCATGCTTAACAAGTGGTTTACCACAAATCAATCCGCGTGTGCTGAAAAGAGAACCATGGGCGTGCTTCGCATGGCGTTTGGGAGAAATCTACGTGCGCGCTGTGCCAAAAGCAGCATGTGCATGCTTAGGTTGTGGTTTGGCAGAAAGCAACGTGCGCATCTACCGAAAGACATATGTGCATGCTTACCAAGTGGTTTGGCAGAAATACATGCGCGTGTGCTGACAAAGCAGCATGGGCGTGCTTAGCACGTGGTTTGGTAGAAATCCACGTGCGCGCTCCGCCAAGAACTGCATGTGCATGCTTAACTTGTGGTCTGGGAGAAAACAACGTGCGCGTGTACAGAAAGATGCATGTGCATGCTTAACAGGTGGTTTGGCACAAATCCAAGCGCCTGCGCTGGAAAGAGCAGCATGGGCGTGCTTAGCACGCGGTTTGGCAGAAATCCACGTGCGCGCTCTACCAAAAGCAGCATGCGCATGCTTAACTTGTGGTTTGGCAGAAAACAAAGTGCGCGTCTACCAATATATGCATGCGCATGCTTAACAAGTGGTTTACCAGAAATCGGTGCGCGTGTGCTGAAAAGAGAACCATGGGCGTGCTTGGCACGGCGTTTGGTAGAAATCTACGTGCTCGCTCTGCCAAAAGCTGCATGTGCATGCTTAGCTTGTGGTTTGGCAGAAAACAACGTGCCCGTCTACGGAAAGATGCATATGCATGCTTAACAAGCGGTTTACCACTAATCGATGTGCGCGTGCTGAAAAGAGCAGCGTTGGCGTGCTTGGCACGTCGTTCCGCAGAAATCCACGTGCGGGCTCTGCCAAAAGCAGCCTGTGCATGCACAATTTGTGGTTTGGCAGAAAACAACGTGCGCGTCTACCAGAAGAGGCATGTGCATGTTTAACGAGTGGTTTAGCAGAAATTGGTGCGTGTGTGTTGAAAAGAGAACCATGGGCGTGCTCAGCACGGCGATTGGTAGAAATCTACGTGGGCGCTCCACCAAAAGCTGCATGTGCATACTTAACTTGTGGTTTGGCAGAAAACAACGTGCGGGTCTACGAAAAGATGCATATGCATGCTTAATATGTGGTTTACCACAAAGCGATGCGCGTGCGCTATCAAGACCAGCATGGGCGTGCTTGGCACGTCGTTTGGCAGAAATCCACGTGCGGGCTCTGCCAAAAGCAGCATGTGCATGCCTAACTTGTGGTTTGGCAGAAAACAACGTGCGCATCTACGAAAAGATGCATGTGCACGCTTAACAAGTGGTTTGGCACAAATCCATGCGCGTGTGCTGAAAAGAGCAGCATGGGCGTGCTTAGCACGTGGTTTGGTAGAAATCCACGTGGGCGCTCTGCCAAATGCAGCGTGTGCATGCCTAACTTGTGGTTTGGCAGAAAACAACGTGCGCGACTACCAAAAGATGCATCTGCATGCTTAACAAGTGCTTTACCACAAATCGATGTGCGTGTACTGAAAGAGCAGCATGGGCGTGCTTAGCACGTGGTCTGGTAGAAATCCACATGCGCGCTCTGCCAAAAGCAGCATGTGCATGCATAACTTGTGGTTTGGCTAAAAACAACGTTCGCGTCTACCAAAAGATGCATGTGCATGCTTAGCAAGTGGTTCACCACAAATCGATGCGCGTGCGCTGAAAGAGCAGCATGGGCGGGCTTAGCATGTGGTTTAGTTGAAATCCACATGCGCTCTCTGCCGAAAGCAGCATGTGCATGCATAACTTGTGGTTTGGCAGAAAACAACGTGCGCGTCTACCAAAAGATGCATGTGCATGCTTGACAAGTGGTTTACCAGAAATCGGTGCGCATGTGCTGATAAGAAAACCATGGGCGTGCTTGGCATGGCGTTTGGTAGAAATTTACGTGTGCGCGCTGCCAAAGGCTGCATGTGCATGCTTAGTTTGTGGTTGGGCAGAAAACAACGTGCGCGTCTACGGAAAGATGCATGTGCATGCTTAACAGGTCGTTTGGCACAAATCCATGCGCGTGTGCCGAAAAGAGCAGCACGGGCGTGCTTAGCACGTGGTTTGCTATAAATCGAAGTGCGCGCTATGCCAAAAGCAGCATGTGCATGCATAACTTGTGATTTGCCAGAAAACAACGGGCGCGTCTACCAAAAGATGCATGTGCATGCTTGACAAGTGGTTTACCAGAAATCGGTGCGCGTGTGCTGAAAAGAGCAGCATGGGCGTGCTTAGCACGTCGTTTGGCCGAAATCCACGTGCGCGCTCTGCGAAAACTGCATGGGCATGCTTAGCTTGCGGTTTGGCAGAAAACAACGTGCGCGTCTACCAAAGATACATGTGCATGCTTAACAAATTTATTACCAAGAATCGATCCGCGTGTGCTGAAAACAGCAGCACGGACGTGCTTGGCACGTCCTTTGGCAGAAATCCACGTGCGCGCTCTTCCACAAGCTGCATGTGCATCCTTAGCTTGTTGTTTGGCAGAAAACAACGTGCGCGTCTACCGAAAGATGCATGTGCATGCTTAAGAAGTGGTTTGGCACAAATCCATGAGCCAGTGCTGAAAAGAGCAGCATGGGCGTGCTTAGCACGTGGTTTGGTATAAATCCACCTGCGCGCTCTGCCAATAGCAGCATGTGCATGCATAACTTGTGGTTTGGCAGAAAACAACGTGCGCGTCTACCAAAAGATGCATCTGCATGCTTAACAAGTGGTTTACCACAAATCGATGCGCGTATGCTGAAGAGAGCAGCATGGGCGTGCTTATCACATGGTTTGGCAGAAATCCACGTGCGCGCTCTGCCACAAGCTTCATGTGCATGCTTAGCTTGTTTGGCAGAAAAACGTGCGCGTCTACCGAAAGATGCATGTGATTACTTAACAAGTGGTTTGGCGCAAATCCATGCGCGTGCGCTGAAAAGAGCAGCATGGGCGTGCTTAGCACGTGGTTTGTTAGAAATCCACTTGCGCGCCGTGCCAAAAGCAGCATGTGCATACTTAGCTTGTGGTTTGGCAGAAGATAACATGCGCGTCTACCGAAACAGGCATGTGCATGCTTAACAAGTGGTTTGGCACAAATACTCGCGCGTGTGCTGAAAAGAGCAGCATGAGCGTGCTTAGCACGTGGTTCGCTAGAAATCGAAGTGCGCGCTCTGCCAAAAGCAGCATGTCCATGCTTAACTTGTGGTTTGGCAGAAAACAACGTGCGCGCCTACAAAAAGATCCATCAGCATGCTTAACAAGCGGTTCACCACAAATTGATGCGCGTGTGCTGAAAAGAGCAGCATGGGTGTGCTTAGCACGTGGTTTGGTAGAAATCCACGCAGCGTGCTCTGCCAAAAGCTGCATGTGCATGCTTAACTTGTGATTTGGCAGAAAACAACCAGCGCGTCTACCAAAACATGCCTGTGCATGCTTGACAAGTGCTTTACCAGAAATCGGTGCGCGTGTGCTGAAAAGAGAACCATGCGCGTGCTTAGCACGTGGTTAGGTGGAAATCAACATGTGCGCTGTGCCAAAAGCAGCATGTGCATGCTTAGCTTGTGGTTTTGCAGAGAACAACTTGCGCCTCTACGGAAAGATGCATGTGCTTGCTTAACAAGTGGTTTGGCACAAATCCACGCGCGTGGGCTGAAAAGAGCAGCATGGGCGTGCTTAGCACGTCCTTTGGCAGAAATCCACGTGCGCGCTGTGCCAAAAGATGCATGTGCATGCTTAGCTTGTGGTTTGGCAGAAAGCAAAGTGCGCGTCTACCAAAAGATGCATGTGCATGCTTAACCAGTGGTGTGGCTCAAATCCATGCGCGTGCGCTGAAAAGAGCAGCATGGGCGTGCTTATCACATAGTTTGGCAGAAATCCACGTGCGCGCTCTTTCACAAGCTGCAAGTGCATCCTTAGCTTGTTGTTTGGCAGAAAACAACGTGCGCGTCTACCGAAAGATTCATGTGCATGCTTTAGAAGTGGTTTGACACAAATCCATGAGCAAGTGCTGAAAAGAGCAGCATGGGCGTGCTTAGCACATCATTTGGTATAAATCCACCTGCGCCCTCTGCCAATAGCAGCATGTGCATGCATAACTTGTGGTTTGGCAGAAAACAACGTGCGCGTCTACCAAAAGATGCATGTGCATGCTTAACAAGTGGTTTACCACAAATGGATGCGCGTGTGCTAAAAAGAGCAGCATAGGCGTGCTGGGCACGTCGTTAGGCAGAAATCCACGTGCGCGGTCTGACAAAAGCTGCATGTGCATGCTTAGCTTATGGTTTGGCAGAAAACAACGTGCGCGTCTAACAAAAGCTGCATGTGCATGCTTAGCCAGTGGTGTGGCGCAAATCAATGCGCGTGCACTGAAAAGAGAAGCATGGGCGTGCTTATCACGTGGTTTGGCAGAACTCCACGTGCGCGCTCTGCCACAAGCTACATGTGCATGCTTAGCTTGTGGTTTGGCAGAAAACAACGTGCGCGTCTACCGAAAGATGCATGTGCATGTTTAACAAGTGCTTTGGCACAAATCCAAGAGCCTGCACTGAAAAGAGCAGCATGGGCGTGCTTAGCACGTGGTTTGGTAGAAATCCGCATGCGCGCTCGGCCAAAAGTAGCATGTACATGCATAACTTGCGGTTTGGCAGAAAACAACTTGCGCGTCTGCCAAAAGATGCATGTGCATGCTTAACAAGTGGTTTACCACAAATCGATGCGCGTATGCTGAAAAGAGCAGCATGGGCGCGCTTGGCACTTAGTTTGGCAGAAATCCGCGTGCGCGCTCTGCGAAAAGCTGCGTATGCATGCTTAGCTTCTGGTTTGGCAGAAAACGACGTGAGCATCTACCGAAAGATGCATGTCCATGCTTAACAAGTGGTTTGGCACAAATCTATGCACGTGTGCTGAAAAGAGCAGCATGGGTGTGCTTAGCACGTGGTTTGGTAGAAATCCACGTAGCGTGCTCTGCCAAAAGCTGCATGTGCATGCTCAACTTGTGGTCTTGCAGAAATCAACGTGCACGTCTTCCAAAAGGTTGTATGTGCATGCTTAACAAGTGGTTTACCAGAAATCGATGCGCGTGTGCTGACAAAGCAGCATGGGCGTGCTTAGCACGTGGTTTGGTAGAAATCCACGTGCGCGCTCTGCCAAAAACTGCATGTACATGCTTAACTTCTGGTCTGGCAGAAAACAACGTGCGCGTCTACGGAAAGATGCATGTGCATGCTTAACAGGTGGTTTGGCACAAATTCATGCGCTTGTGCTGAAAGAGCAGCACGGGCGTGGTTTGCGCGTGGTTTGGTAGAAATCCACGTGCGCGCTCTGCCAAAAGCAGCATGTGCATGGCTAACTTGTGGTTTGGCAGAAAACAACGTGCGCTCTACCAAAAGATGCATGTGCATACTTAACAAGTTGTTTACCACGAATCGATGCGCGTGTGCTGAAAAGAGCAGCATGGGCGTGCTTGGCATGCCATTTGGCAGAAATCCACGTGCGCGCTCAGTTAAAAGATGCATGTGCATGTTTAGGTTGTCGATTGGCAGAAAACAACGTGCTCGTCTACCGGAAGATGCATGTGCCTGCTTAACAAGTGGTCTGGCACAGATCCATGCACATGTGCTGAAAAGAGCAGGTAGGGCGTGCTTAGCACGTGGTTTGGTAGAAATCCACGTGCCCGCTCTACCAAAAGCACCATGTGCATGCTTAACTTGTGGTTTGGCATAAAACAACGTGCGCGTCTACCAAAAGATGCATGTGCATGCTTAACAAGTGGTTTACCAGAAATCGATCGGCGTGTGCTGAAAAGAGAACCATGGACGTGCTTCGCACGGCGTTTGGGAGAAATCTACGTGTGCGCTCTGCCAGAAGCTGCATGTGCATGTTGAGCTTGTGGTTTGGTAGAAAGCAACGTGCGCATCTACCGAAAGACGCATGTGCCTGCTTAACAAGTGGTCTGGCGCAGATCCATGCACATGTGCTGAAAAGAGCAGGTTCGGCGTGCTTAGCACGTGGTTTGGTAGAAATCCACATGCGCGCTCTACCAAAAGCAGCATGTGCATGCTTAACTTGTGGTTTGGCAGAAAACAACGTGCGCGTCTACCAAAAGATGCATGTGCATGCTTAACAAGTGGTTTACCACAAATCGATCCGCGTGTGCTGAAAAGAGAACCATGGGCGTGCTTCGCACGGCGTTTGGGAGAAATCTACGTGCGCGCTCTGCCAAAAGCTGCATGTCCATGTTGAGCTTGTATTTTGGTAGAAAGCAACGTGCGCATCTACCGAAAGACGCATGTGCATGCTTACCAAGTGGTTTGGCAGAATTCTATGCGCGTGTGTTGACAAAGCAGCATGGGCGTACTTAGCACGTGGTTTGATAAAAACCATGTGCGCGCTCTGCCAAAAACTGCATGTGCATGCTTAACTTGTGGTTTGGCAGAAAAAAACGTGCGCGTCTACCAAAGATACATGTGCATGTTAAACAAATTGTTTACCACAAATCGATCGGCGTGTGCTGAAAAGAGAACCATGGACGTGCTTCGCACGGCGTTTGGGAGGAATCTACGTGTGCGCTCAGCCAGAAGCTGCATGTGCATGTTGAGCTTGTGGTTTGGTAGAAAGCAACGTGCGCATCTACCGAAAGACGCATGTGCCTGCTTAACAAGTGGTCTGGCACAGATCCATGCACATGTGCTGAAAAGAGCAGGTTCGGCGTGCTTAGCACGTGGTTTGGTAGAAATCCACATGCGCGCTCTACCAAAAGCAGCATGTGCATGCTTAACTTGTGGTTTGGCAGAAAACAACGTGCGCGTCTACCAAAAGATGCATGTGCATGCTTAACAAGCGGTTTACCACAAATCGATCCGCGTATGCTGAAAAGAGAACCATGGGCGTGCTTCGCACGGCGTTTGGGAGAAATCTACGTGCGCGCTCTGCCAAAAGCTGCATGTCCATGTTGAGCTTGTGGTTTGCTAGAAAGCAACGTGCGCATCTACCGAAAGACGCATGTGCATGCTTACCAAGTGGTTTGGGAGAATTCTATGCGCGTGTGTTGACAAAGCAGCATGGGCGTGCTTAGCACGTGGTTTGATAAAAACCACGTGCGCGCTCTGCCAAAAACTGCATGTGCATGCTTAACTTGTGGTTTGGCAGAAAAAAACGTGCGCGTCTACCAAAGATACATGTGCATGTTAAACAAATTGTTTACCACAAATCGATCCGCGTGTGCTGAAAACAGCAGCACGGACGTGCTTGGAACGTCCTTTGGCAGAAATCCACGTGCGCGCTCTGCCACAAGATGCATGTGCATGCTTAGCTTGTTGTTTGGCAGAAAACAACGTGCGCGTCTACCGAAAGATGCATGTGCATGCTTAAGAAGTGGTTTGGCACAAATTCATGAGCCTGTGCTGAAAACAGCTGCATGGGCGGGCTTAGCACGTGGTTTGGTAGAAATCCACATGCGCGCTCTGCCAATAGCACCATGTGCATGCATAACTTGTGGTTTGGCAGAAAACAACGTGCGCGTCTACCAAAAGATGCGTCTGCATGCTTAAGAAGTGGTTTACCAGAAATCGATGCGCGTATGCTGAAGAGAGCAGCATGGGCGCGCTTGGCACATCGTTTCGGAGAAATCCACGTGCGCGCTCTGCCAAAAGCTGCATGTGCATGCTTAGGTTGTGGATTGGCAGCAAACAACGTGCTCGTCTACCGAAAGATGCCTGTGCCTACTTAACAAGTGGTCTGGCACAGATCCATTCACATGTGCTGAAAAGAGCAGTTTGGGCGTGCTTAGCACGTGGTATGCTAGCAATCCACGTGCGCACTCTACCAAAAGCAGCATGTGCATGCTAAACTTGTGGTTTGGCAGAAAACAACGTGCGCGTCTACCAAAAGATGCATGTGCATGCTTAACAAGTGGTTTACCACAAATCGATCCGCGCGTGCTGAAAACAGCAGCATGGGCGTGCATGGCACGACGTTTGGGAGAAATCTACGTGCTCGCTCTGCCAAAACCTGCATGTGCATGCTTAGCTTGTGGTTTGGCAGAAAACAACGTGCGTGTCTACGGAAAGATGCATATACATGGTACCAAGCGGTTTGGCACAACTCCATGCTCGTGTGCTGAAAAGAGCAGCACGGGCGTGCATAGCACTTGTTTTGGTAGAAATCCACGTGCGCGCTCTGTCAAAACTGCATGTGCATGCTTAGCTTGTGGTTTGGGAGAAACAACGTGCGCGCCTACCGAAAGATGCATGTGCATGCTTAATAAGTGGTTTGGGACAAATCCATATGCGTGCGTTGAAAAGACCAGCATGGGCGTGCTTAGCACGTGGTTTGGTAGAAATCCTCGTTCGCGCTCTGCCAAAAGCTGCATGTGCATGCTTAGCTTGTGGTTTGGCAGAAAACACCGTGCGCGTCTACCGAAAGTTGCGTGTGCATGTTTAGCAAGTGCTTTGGCACAAATCCATGAGCCTGTGCTGAAAAGAGCAGCACGGGCGTGCTTAGCCCTTGGTTTGGTAGAAATCCACATGCGCGCTCTGCCAAGAACAGCATGTGCATGCATAACTTGTGGTTTGGCAGAAAACAAAGTGCGCGTCTACCAAAAGATGCATGTGCATGCTTATCAAGTGGTTTGCCAGAAATCGTTGCGCGTATGCCGAAAAGAGCAGCATGGGCGTGCTTGGCATGTCGTTTCGCAGAAATCCACGTGCGCGCTCTGCCAAAAGCTGCACGTCCATGCTTAGCTTCTGGTTTGGCAGAAAACAACGTGCGCATCTACCGAAAGGTGCATGTGCATGCTTAACAAGTGGTTTGGCACCAATCCATCCGCGTGTGCTGAAAAGAGCACCATGGGTGTGCTTAGCACGTGGTTTGGTAGAAATCCACGTAGCGCGCTCTGCCAAAAGCTGCATGTGCATGCTTAACTTGTGGTCTTTCAAAAAATAACGTGCGCGTCTACAAAAAGGTTGCATGTGCATGCTTAAACAGTGGTTTACCACAAATCGGTGCTCGTGTGCTGTGAAGAGCACCATGTGGGGTGCTCAGCACGTGGTTTGGCAGAAATCCACGGGCGCGCTCTGCCAAAAGCGGCTTGTGCATGCTTAGCTTTTGGTTTGGCAGAAAACAACGTGCACGCCTACCAAAAGATGCATGTGCATGCTTAACAAGTGGTTTGGCGCAAATCCATGCGCGTGCGCTAAAAAGAGCAGCATGTGTGTGCTTAGCACGTGGTTTGGCAGAAATCAACGTACGCGCTCTGCCAAAAGCAGCAAGTGCTTGTCTAACTTGTGGTTTTGCAGAAAGCAACGTGCGCGTCTACCAAAAGGTGCATGTGCATGTTTAACAAGTTGTTTACCACAAGTCGATGCGCGTGTGCAGAAAGAGCAGCATGGGCGTGCCTGGCTCGTCGTTTGGCAGAAATCCACGTGCGCGATCTGCCAAAAGCTGGATGTGCATGCTTAACTCTTGGTTTGGCAGAAAACAACGTGCGCGTCTACCGAAAGATGCATGTACATGCTAAACAAGTGGTTTGGCACAAATCCATGAGCGTGTGCTGAAAAGAGCAGCATGGGCGTGCTTAGCACGTGGTTTGGTAGAAATCCATATGCGCGCTCTGCCAAAAGCAGCGTGTGTATGCATAACTTGTGGTTTGGCAGAAAACAACGTGCGCGTTCACCAAAACATGCATGTGCTTAACAAGTGGTTTACCACAAATCGATGCACGCATGCTGAAAAGAGCAGCATGGGCGTGCTTGGCACATCGTTTGGCAGAAATTCATGTGCGCGCTCTGCCAAAAGCACCATGCGTATGCATAACTTGTGGTTTGGCGCAAAATAACGTGCGCGTCTACCGAAACATGGATGTACATGCTTAACAAGTGGTTTGTCGCAAATCCATGCGCGTGCGCTGGAAAGCGCAGCATGGGCGTGCTTGGCACGTCCTTTGGCAGAAATCCATGTGCGCGCTCTGCCAAAAGCTGCATGTGCATGCTTAGCTTGTGGTTTGGCAGGAAACAACGTGCGCATCTACCGAAAGATGCATGTGCATGCTTAACAAGTGGTTTGGGACAAATCCATATGCGTGCGTTGAAAAGACCAGCATGGGCGTGCTTAGCACGTGGTTTGGTAGAAATCCTCGTTCGCGCTCTGCCAAGAGATGCATGTGCATGCTTAGCTTGTGGTTTGGCAGAAAACACCGTGCGCGTCTACCGAAAGTTGCGTGTGCATGCTTAACTAGTGGTTTGGCACAAATCCTTGCGCGTGTGCTGAAAAGAGCGGCATAGGCGTGCTTAGCACGTGGTTTGGCAGAAATCCACGTGCGCGCTCTGCCAAAAGCAGTATGTGGATGCCTAACTTGTGGTTTTTAAGAAAACAACGTGCATGTCTACCAAAAGATGCATGAGCATACTTATCAAGTTGGTTACAACAAATCGATGCGCGTGTGCTTAAAAAAGCAGCATGGGCATGCTGAGCACGTGGTTTGGTAGAAATCCACGTGCGCGCTCTGCCGAGAGCAGCATGTGCATGCTCAACTTGTGGTTTGGCAGAAAAAAACGTGCGCGTCTACCAAAAGATGCATGTGCATGCTTATAAGCGTTTACCGCAAATCGATGCGCGTGTGCTGAAAAGAGCAGCACGGGCGTGCTTGGCACGCCGTTTCGCAGAAATCCGCGTGCGCGCTCTGCCAAAAGCTGCATGTGCATGTTTAGCTTGTGGATTGGCAGGAAACAACCTGCTCGTCCACCGAAAGGTGCATGTGCATGCTTAACAAGTGGTTTGGCACAAATGCATGCGCATATACTCAAACGAGAAGCATGGGCGCGCTTAGCACGTGGTTTGGTGGAAATTCACGTGTGCGCTCTACCCCAAGCTGCATGTGCATTCTTAGCTTGTGGTTTGGCAGTAAACAACATGCGCGTCTACCGAAAGATGCATGTGCATGCTTAACAAGTGGTTTGGCAAAAATCCATGAGCGTGTGCTGAAAAGAGAACCATGGGCATGCTTGGCACGGCGTTCTGCAGAAATCTACGTGTGCGCTCGGCGAAAAGCTGCATGTGCATGCTTAGCTTGTCGTTAGGCAGAAAACAACATGTGCGTCTACCGAAAGATGCATGTGCATGCTTAACAAGTGGTTTGGCACAAATCCATGAGCGTGTGCTGAAAAGAGCAGTATGGGCGTGCTTGGCACGTCATTTGGCAGAAATCCACGTACGCAATCTGCCAAAAGCAGCATGTGCATGCTTAACTTGTTGTTTGGCAGAAAACAACGTGCGTGTCTACCAAAAGATGCATGTGCATGCTAAATAAGTGGTTTACCACAAATCGATGCGCGTGCGCTAACAAGAGCAGCATGGGCGTGCTTGGCACGTCGTTCGGCAGAAATCCACGAGCGTGCTCTGCCAAAAACTGCATGTGCATGCTTAGCTTGTGGTTTGGCAGAAAACAACGTGCGCGTCTACCGAAAGATGCATGTGCATGCTTAACAAGCGGTTTGGCACAAATGCATGCGCGTGTGCTGAAAAGAGCAGCATGGGCGTGCTTGGCACGTCTTTGGCAGAAATCCACGTGCGCGCTCTGCCAACAGCTGCATGTGCATGCCTAACTTGCGGTTTGGCTGAAAACAATGTGCGCGTCTACGGAAAGATGCATGTGCATGCCTAACAAGTAGTTTGGCACAAATCCATGCGCGTGCGCTGAAAATGGCAGCATGTGGGGTGCTTAGCACGTGGTTTAACACAAATCCACGTGCGCGCTCTGCCAGAAGCTGCATGTGCATGCTTAACTTGTTGTTTGGCAGAAAACCACGTGCGTGTCTACCAAAAGATGCATGTGCATGCTAAATAAGTGGTTTACCACAAATCGATGCGCGTGCGCTAACAAGAGCAGCACGGGCGTGCTTGGCACGTCGTTTGGCAGAAATCCACGAGCGTGCTCTGCCAAAAGCTGTATGTGCATGCTTAGGTTGTGGTTTGCACAAAACAACGTGCGCATCTACCGAAAGATGCATGCGCATGCTTAACAAGTGGTTTGGCAGAAATCCATGCGCGTGTGCTGAAAAAGCAGCATGGGCGTGCTTAGCACGTAGTTTGGTAGAAATCCACGTGCGCGCTCTGCCAAAAACTGCATGTGCATGCTTAGCTTGTGGTTTGGCAGAAAACAACGTGCGCGTCTACCGAAAGATGCATGTGCATGCTTAACAAGCGGTTTGGCACAAATGCATGCGCGTGTGCTGAAAAGAGCAGCATGGGCGTGCTTGGCACGTCGTTTGTCAGAAATTCACGTGCGCGCTCTGCCAAAAGCAGCATGTGCATGTTGAGCTTGTGGTCTGGCAGAATACAACGTGCGCGTCTGCGAAAAGATGCATGTGCATGCTTAACACGTGGTTTATCACAAATCCATGCGCGTCTGCTGAAAAGAGCAGCGTGCGCGTGGTTAGCACGTGGTTTGGTGGAAATCCACGTGCGCACTCTGCCAAAAGCAGCATGTGCATGCTTAACTGTGGTTTGGCAGAAAATAACTTGCGCGTCTACCAAAAGATGCAAGTGTACGTTTATACAGTGGTCTGGCACAAATCCTTCACATGTGCTGAAAAGAGCAGCATGGGCGTGCTTAGCACGTGGTTTGGTAAAATCCACGTGCGCGCTCTGCCAAAAGCTGTATGTGCATGCTTAGCTTGTGGTTTGGCAGAAAACAACGTGCGCGTCTACCGAAAGATGCATGTGCATGCTTAACAAGTGGTTGAGCACAAATCGATGCGCGTGTGCTGAAAAGAGCAGCGTGGGAGTGTTTGCACGTGGTTAGGTAGAAATCAACGTGCTCGCTCTGCCAAGAGCAGCATCTGCATGCATAACTTGTGTTTTGGCAGAAAACAAGGTACGCGTGCTAGCAAAAGCTGCACGTTCATGTAAAACAAGTGGTTTCACACACATCCACGCACGTGTGCTGAAAAGCAGCATAGGCGTGGTTAGCACGTGGTTTGGTAGAAATCCACGTGCGCACTCTGCCAAAAGCAGCATGTACATGCTTAACTTGTGGTTTGGTAGAAAACAACCTGCGCGTCTACCAAAGGATGAATGTTCATTCTTAACAAGTGGTTTGGCGCAAATTCATGCGCGTGCGCTGAAAAGCGCAGCATGGGCGTGCTTAGCACGTGGTTTGGCAGAAATCAACGTGCGCGCTCTGCCAAAAGCAGCAAGTGCATGGCTAACTTGTGGTTTTGCAGAAAACAACGTGCGTATCTACCAAAAGGTGCGTGTGCATGCTTAACAAGTTGTTTACCACAAATCGATGCGCGTGTGCTGAAAAGTGCAGCATGGGAGTGCTTGGCACGTCGTTTGGCAGAAATCCACGTGCGCGCTCTGCCAAAAGCTGCATGTGCATGCTTAGCTTGTGGTTTGGCAGCAAACAACTTGCACCTCTACGGAAAGATGCATGTGCTTGCTTAACAAGTGGTTTGGCACAAATCCATGCGCGTGTGCTGAAAAGAGCAGCATCGGCGTGCTTAGCATGTGGTTTGGAAGAAATCCACGTGCGCGCTCTGCCAAAAGCAGCATGTGCATGCTTAACTTGCGGTTTGGCAGAGAACAAGGTGCGCGTGCTAGCAAAAGCTGCATGTGCATGCTTAACAAGTTGTTTACCACAAATCGATGCGCGTGTGCTGAAATGAGCAGCATGCGCGTGCTTGGCATGTCGTTTGGCAGAAATCCACGTGCGCGCTCTGCCAAAAGCAGCATGTGCATGCCTAACTTGTGGTTTCGTAGAAAACAAAGTTCGCGTCTACCAAAAGATGCATGTGCCTGCTTAACAAGTGGTTTGGCGCATATCCATGCGCGTGTGCTGAAAAGAGTAGCATACGCGTGCTTATCACGTGGTTTCGCAGAAATCCACGTGCGCGCTCTGCCACAAGCTGCATGTGCATGCTTAGCTTCTGGTTTGGCAGAAAACAACGTGCGCGTCTATCGAAAGATGCATGTCCATGTTTAACAAGTGCTTTGGCACAAATCCATGAGCCTGTGGTGAAAAGAGCAGCATGGGCGTGCTTGGCACGTCGTTTGGCAGAAATCCATGTGCGCGCTCTGCCAAAAGCTGCATGTGCATGCTTAGCTTGTGGATTGGTAGAAAACAACGTGCTCGTCTACCGAAAGATGCATGTGCATGCTTAACAAGTGGTCTGGCACAAATCCATGCATATGTGCTGAAAAGAGCAGCATGGCCATGCTTAGCACGTGATTTGGTAGAAATCCACGTGCGCGCTCTACCAAAAGCAGCATGTGCATGCATAACTTGTGGTTTGGCAGAAAACAACGTGCGCGTCTAGCAAAAGATGCATGTACATGCTTAACAAGTGGGTTGGCGCAAATCCATTCGCGTGCGCTGAAAAGAGCAGCATAGAAATGCTTAGCACGTAGTTTGGCAGAAATCCACGTGCGCGCTCAACAAAAACTGCACGTGCATGCTTAGCTTGTGGTTTGCCAGAAAACCACGTGCGCATCTACCGAAAGATGCATGTGCATGCTTAGCAAGTGGTTTGGTACAAATCCATGCGCGCGTGCCGAAAAGAGCAGCATGGGCGTGCTTTGCACGTAGTTTGGTAGAAATCCACGTGCGCACTCTGCCAAAAGCAGCATGTGCATGCTTAACTTGTGGTTTGGCAGAAAACATTGTGCGCGTCCACCAAGTTTACATGTGCATGCTTAACAAATTGTTTACCAAATAGATCCGCGTGTGCTGAAAACGGCAGCATGGACGCACTTGGCACGTCCTCTGGCAGAAATCCACGTGCGCGTCTACCAAAAGATGCATGTGCATGCTTAACAAGTTGTTTACCAGAAATCGATGCGCGTGTGCTGAAAGCAGCATGGGCGAGCTTGGCATGTCGTTTAACAGAAATCCACGTGCGCGCTCAGCCAAAAGATGCATATGCATGCTTAGCTTGTGGTTTTGCAGAAAACAACTTGCGCCTCTACAGAAAGATCCATGTGCCAGCTTAACAAGTGGTTTGGCGCATATCCATACGCGTGCGCTGTAAAGAGCAGCATGGCCATGCTTAGCACGTGGTTTGGCAGAAATCAACGTGCGCGCTCTGCCAAAACCAGCATGTGCATGCTCAACTTTTGGTTTGGCAGAAAACAACGTGCGCGTCTACCAAAAGATGCATGTGCATGCTTAATAAGGGGTTTACCACAAATCGATGCGCGTGTGCTCAAAAGAGCAGCATGGGCGAGCTTAGCACGTGGTTTTGTAAAAATCCACCTGCGCGCTCTGCCAAAAGAAGCGTGTGCATGCTTAACTTGTGGTTTGGGAGAAAACAACGTGCGCGTCTACCAAAAGATGCGTGTACATGCTTAACAAGTGGTTTGGCGCAAATCCATGCGCGTGCGTTGAAAAGAGCAGCATGGGCGGGCTTGGCACGGCGTTTAGCAAGAAATCAACGTGCGCTCTCTGCTAAAAGCTGCATGTGCATGCTTAGCTTTTGGTTTGGCAGAAAAGAACATGCGCGTCTATGGAAAGATGCATGTGCATGTTTAACAAGCGGTTTGGCACAAATCCATGCGCGTGTGCTGAAAAGAGCAGCATGGGCGTGCTTAGCATGTGGTTTCGTAGAAATCCACGTGCGAGCACTGTCAAAAGCTGCACGTGCATGCTTAGCTTATGGTTTGGCAGAAAACAACGTGCGCATCTACAAAATGGTTGCATGTGCATGCTTAACAAGTGGTTTACCACAAATCGATGTGCGTGTGCTGAAAAGAGCAGCATGAGGGGTGCTTTGCACGTGGTTTGGCAGAAATCCACCTTCGCGCTCTGCCAAAAGCAGCATGTGCACGGCTAACTTGTGGTTTTGCAGAAAACAACGTGCGCATCTACCAAAAAGTGCATGTGCATGCTTAACAAGTTGTTTGGCGCAAATCCATGCGCGTGTGCTGAAAAGAGCAGCATGTGGGGTGCTTAGCACGTGGTTTGGCAGAAATCCACGTGCCCGCTCTGCCAAAAGCTGCATGTGCATGCTTAACTTGTGGTTTGGTAGAAAGCAACGTGCGCGTCTACCAAAAGATGCATGTGCATGCTTAACACGTGGTTTACCACAAATCGATGCGCGTGGGCTGAAAAGAGCAGCATGGGCGTGCTTGGCACGTATTTGGCAGAAATCTACGTGCGCGCTCTGCCAAAAGCGCTATGTGCATGCTTAACTTTTGTTCTTGCAGAAAACATTGTGCGCGTCTACCAAATGGTTGCATGTTCATGCTTAACTTTTGTTCTTGCAGAAAACTACGTGCGCGTCTACCAAAAGGTGCATGAGCATGCTTAACAAGTTGTTTACCACAAATCGATGCGCGTGTGCTGAAAAGAGCAGCAAATGCGTGCTGAGGACGTGGTTTGGTTGAATTCCACGTGCACTCCCTGTCAAAAGCAGCATATGCATGCATAACTGGTAGTTTGGCAGAAAACAACGTGCACGTCTATGTACAGATACATGTGCTTGCTTAAAAAGTGGTTTGGCACCAATCCATACGCGTGTGCTGAAAAGAGCAGCATGGGCGTGCTTAGCACGTGGTTTGGTAGAAATCCACGTAGCGCGCTTCGCCAAAAGCTGCATGTGCATGCTTAACTTGTGGTCTCGCAGAAAACAACGTGCGCGTCTACCAAAAGGTTGCATGTGCATGCTTAGCAAGTGGTTTACCACAAATCCATGAGCGTGTGATGAAAAGAGCAGCATGGGCGTGCTTGGCACGTCGTTTGGCAGAAAACAACCTGCGCGTCCACCGAAAGATGCATGTGAATGCTTAATAAGTGGTTTGGCACAAATCCATGCGCGTTTGCTAAAAACATCAGCATGAGTGTGCTTGGCACTTCGTTTGGCAGAAACCCAAGTGCGCGGTCTGCCAAAAGCAGCATGCGCATGCATAACTTGTGGTTTGGCGCAAAATAACGTGCGGGTCTACCAAAACATGGATGTGCATTCTTAACAAGTCGTTTGGCACAAATCCATGCGCGTGTGCTGAAAAGAGCACCATGGGTGTGCTTAGCATGTGGTTTGGTAGAAATCGACGTAGCGCGCTTTGCCGAAAGCAGCATGTGCATGCATAACTTGTGGTTTGGCAGAAAACAACGTGCGCGTTAATGTAAAGATACATGTGCTTGCTTAACAAGTGGTTTGGCACAAATCCATACGCGTGTGCTGAAAAGAGCAGCATGGGCGTGCTTAGCACGTGATTTTGTAGAAATCCACGTGCGCGCTCTGCCAAAAGCTGCATGTGCATGCTTAGCTTCTGGTTTGGCAGAAAACAACGTGCGCGTCCACCAAAAGATGCATGTGCATGCTTAAGAAGTGGTTTGGCGCAAATTCATGCGCGTGCGCTCAAACGAGCAGCATGGGCGTGATTAGACGTGGTTTGGCAGAAATCCACATGCGCGCTTTGCCAAAAGAAGCATTTGCATGGCTAACTTATGGTATTGCAGAAAACAACGTGCACGTCTACCGAAAGATGCACGTGCATGCTTAACAAGTGGTTTGGCACAAATGCATGAGCGTGTGATGAAAAGAGTAGCATGGGCGTGCTTTGCACGTCGTTTGGCAGAAAACAACCTGTGCGTTTACCGAAAGATGCATGTGCATGCTTAACAAGTGCTTCGGCACAAATCCATGCGCGTTTGCTAAAAATATCAGCATGAGTGTGCTTGGCACGTCGTTTGGCAGAAATCCACGTGCGCGTTTTGCCAAAAGTAGCATGCGCATGCATAACTTGTGGTTTGGCGCAAAATAACGTGCGCGTCTACCAAAACATGGATGTGCATGCTTAACAAGTCGTTTGGCGCAAATCCATGCACGTGCGCTGGAAAGAGCAGCATGGGCGTGCATGGCACGTCCTTTGGCAGAAATCCATGTGCGCGCTTTGCCAAAAGCTGCATGTGCATGCTTAGCTTGTGGTTTGGCAGAAAACAGCGTGCGCATCCAACGAAAGATGCATGTGCATGCTTAACAAGTGGTTTGGCAAAAATGTATATGCGTGAGCAGAAAAGACCAGCATGGGCGTGCTTAGCACGTGGTTTGGTAGAAATCCTCGTGCGCGTTCTGCCAAAAGCTGCATGTGCATGCTTAGCATATGGTTTGGCAGAAAACAACGTGCGCGTCTACCGAAAGATACGTGTGCATGCTTAACAAGTGGTTTGGCACAAATCCATGCGCGTGTGCCTAAAAGGGCGACATAGGCGTGCTTAGCACGTGGTTTGGAAGAAATCCACGTGCGCGCTCTGCCAAAAGCAGCATGTGGATGCCTAACTTGTGGTTTCGCAGAAAACGATGTGGGCATCTACCGAAAGATGCATGTTCATGCTTAACAAGTGGTTTGGCAGAAATCCATGCGCGTGTGCTGTTAAAGCAGCATGGGCGTGCTTAGCACGTAGTTTGGTAGAAATCCACGTGCGCACTCTACCAAAAGCTGCATGCGCACGTTGAGCTTGTGGTTAGGCAGAAAACAACGTGCGCATCTACCGAAAGATGCATGTGCATGCTTAACAAGTGGTTTGGCAGAAATCAATGCGCGTGTGCTGATAAAGCAGCATGGACGTGCTTAGCACGTGGTTTGGTAGAAATCCACGTGCGCGCTCTACCAAAAGCAGCATGTGCATGCTTAACTTGTGGTTTGGCAGAAAACAACGTGCGCGTCTACCAAAAGATGCATGTGCATGCTTAACAAGTGGTTTACCACAAATCGATCCGTGTGTGCTGAAAAGAGAACCATGGGCGTCCTTGGCACGGCGTTTGGTAGAAATCTACGTGCGCACTTTGCCAAAAGCTGCATGTGCATGCTTAGCTTGTGGTTCGGCAGAAAACAACGTGCGGGTCTACAGAAAGATACATGTGCATGCTTAACAAGTGGTTTGGCACAAATCCATGCGGCTGTGCTGAAAAGAACAGCATGGGCGTGTTTAGCACGTGGTTAGGTAGAAATCCACGTGCGCGCTCTGCCAAGAGCAGCATGTGCATGCATAACTTGTGGTTTGGCTGAGAACAAGGTGCGCGTGCTAGCAAAAGCTGCATGTGCATGCTTAACAAGTTGTTTACCACAAATCAATGCGCGTGTGCTGAAATGAGCATCGTGGGCGTGCTTGGCATATCGTTTGGCAGAAATCTTGTGCGCGCTCTGCCAAAAGCAGCATGTGCATGCTTAACTTGTGGTTTGGTAGAAAACAAACTTCGCGTCTACCAAAATATGCATGTGCCTGCTTAACAAGTGGTTTGGAGCATATTCATGCGCGTGCGCTGAAAAGAGTAGCATGGGCGTGCTTATCACGTGG
Source organism: Dermacentor variabilis (assembly GCF_050947875.1). Classification (NCBI taxonomy): domain Eukaryota; kingdom Metazoa; phylum Arthropoda; class Arachnida; order Ixodida; family Ixodidae; genus Dermacentor; species Dermacentor variabilis. The sequence continues at coordinate 206,279,457 of NC_134572.1, read as the reverse complement.
TTTCGCAGAAATCCACGTGCGCGCTCTGCCACAAGCTGCATGTGCATGCTTAGCTTGTGGTTTGGCAGAAAACAACGTGCGCGTCTACCGAAAGATGCAGTGCATGTTTAACAATTGCTTTGGCACAAATTCATGAGCCTCTGGTGAAAAGAGCAGCATGGGCGTGCTTGGCACGTCGTTTGGCAGAAATCCATGTGCGCGCTCTGCCAAAAGCTGCATGTGCATGCTTAACTTGTGGATTGGCAGAAAACAACGTGCGCATCTACCGAAAGATGCATGTGCATGCTTAACAAGTGGTTTGGCAGATATCCATGCGCGTGTGCTGATAAAACAGCATGGGCGTGCTTAGCACGTAGTTTGGTAGAAATCCACGTGCGCACTCTACCAAAAGCTGCATGTGCACGTTGAGCTTGTGGTTTGGCAGAAAACAACGTGCGCATATACCGAAAGATGCATGTGCATGCTTAACAGGTGGTTTGGCACAAATCCATACACGTGTGCTGAAAAGAGCAGCATGGGCGTGGTTAGCACGTGGTTTGGTAGAAATCCACCTGCGCGATCTGCCATAAACAGCGTGTGCATGCTTAACTTGGGGTTTGGGAGAAAACAACGTGCGCGTCTACCAAAAGATTCGTGTACATGCTTAACAAGTGGTTTGGCGCAAATCCATGCGCGTGCGCTGAAAAGAGCAGCATGGGCGTGCTTAGCACGTAGTTTGGCCGAAATCCACGTGCGCGCTCAGCCAAAAGCTGCACGTGCATGCTTACCTTCTGGTTTCGTAGAAAACAACGTGCGCATCTACCGAAAGATCCATGTGCATGCTTAACAATTTGTTTGGCACAAATCCTTGTGCGTGTGCTGAAAAGAGCAGCATGGGCGGGCTTGGCACGGCGTTTATCAAGAAATCAACGTGCGCGCTCTGCTAAAAGCTCCATGTGCATGCTTAGCTTTTGGTTTGGCAGAAAACAACATGCGCGTCTACGGAAAGATGCATGTGCATGCTTAACAAGTGGTTTGGCACAAATCCATGCGCGTGTGCTGAAAAGAGCAGCATGGGCGTGCTTAGCACGTGGTTTCTTAGAAATCCACGTGCGCGCTCTACCAAAAGCAGTATGTGCATGCTTGACTTGTGGTTTGGCAGAAAACAACGTGCGCGTTTACCAAAAGATGCATGTGCATGCTTTACAAGTGGGTTACCACAAATCGATCCGTGTGTGCTGAAAAGAGAACCATGGGCGTGCTTGGCACGGCGTTTGGCAGAAATCTACGTGCGCACGCTCCCAAAAGCTGCATGTGCATGCTTAGCTTGTGGTTTGGCAGAAAACAACGTGCGCGTCTACAGAAAGATACATGTGCGTGCTTGACAAGTGGTTTGGCACAAATCCATGCGCCTGTGCTGAAAAGAACACCATGATCGTGTTTAGCACGTGGTTAGGTAGAAATCCACGTGCGCGCTCTGCCAAGAGCAGCATCTGCATGCATAACTTGTGTTTTGGCAGAAAACAAGGTACGCGTTCTAGCAAAAGCTGCACGTTCATGTAAAACAAGTGGTTTCACACACATCCACGCACGTGTGCTGAAAAAGCAGCATAGGCGTGGTTAGCACGTGGTTTGGTAGAAATCCACGTGCGCACTCTGCCAAAAGCAGCATGTACATGCTTAACTTGTGGTTTGGTAGAAAACAACCTGCGCGTCTACCAAAGGATGAATGTTCATGCTTAACAAGTGGTTTGGCGCAAATTCATGCGCGTCCGCTGAAAAGCGCAGCATGGGCGTGCTTAGCACGTGGTTTGGCAGAAATCAACGTGCGCGCTCTGCCAAAAGCAGCATGTGCATGGCTAACTTGTGGTTTTGCAGAAAACAACGTGCGCATCTACCAAAAGGTGCGTGTGCATGCTTAAGAAGTTGTTTACCACAAATCGATGCGCGTGTGCTGAAAAGAGCAGCATGGGAGTGCTTGGCACGTCGTTTGGCAGAAATCCACTTGCGCGCTCTGCCAAAAGCTGCATGTGCATGCTTAGCTTGTGGTTTGGCAGCAAACAACTTGCACCTTTACGGAAAGATGCATGTGCTTGCTTAACAAGTGGTTTGGCACAAATCCATGCGCGTGTGCTGAAAAGAGCAGCATCGGCGTGCTTAGCATGTGGTTTGGAAGAAATCCACGTGCGCGCTCTGCCAAAAGCAGCATGTGCATGCTTAACTTGCGGTTTGGCAGAGAACAAGGTGCGCGTGCTAGCAAAAGCTGCATGTGCATGCTTAACAAGTTGTTTACCACAAATCGATGCGCGTGTGCTGAAATGAGCAGCATGCGCGTGCTTGGCATGTCGTTTGGCAGAAATCCACGTGCGCGCTCTGCCAAAAGCAGCATGTGCATGCCTAACTTGTGGTTTCGTAGAAAACAAAGTTCGCGTCTACCAAAAGATGCATGTGCCTGCTTAACAAGTGGTTTGGCGCATATCCATGCGCGTGCGCTGAAAAGAGTAGCATACGCGTGCTTATCACGTGGTTTCGCAGAAATCCACGTGCGCGCTCTGCCACAAGCTGCATGTGCATGCTTAGCTTCTGGTTTGGCAGAAAACAACGTGCGCGTCTATCGAAAGATGCATGTGCATGTTTAACAAGTGCTTTGGCACAAATCCATGAGCCTGTGGTGAAAAGAGCAGCATGGGCGTGCTTGGCACGTCGTTTGGCAGAAATCCATGTGCGCGCTCTGCCAAAAGCTGCATGTGCATGCTTAGCTTGTGGATTGGTAGAAAACAACGTGCTCGTCTACCGAAAGATGCATGTGCATGCTTAACAAGTGGTCTGGCACAAATCCATGCATATGTGCTGAAAAGAGCAGCATGGCCATGCTTAGCACGTGATTTGGTAGAAATCCACGTGCGCGCTCTACCAAAAGCAGCATGTGCATGCATAGCTTGTGGTTTGGCAGAAAACAACGTGCGCGTCTAGCAAAAGATGCATGTACATGCTTAACAAGTGGGTTGGCGCAAATCCATTCGCGTGCGCTCAAAAGAGCAGCATAGAAATGCTTAGCACGTAGTTTGGCAGAAATCCACGTGCGCGCTCAACAAAAACTGCACGTGCATGCTTAGCTTGTGGTTTGCCAGAAAACCACGTGCGCATCTACCGAAAGATGCATGTGCATGCTTAACAAGTGGTTTGGTACAAATCCATGCGCGCGTGCCGAAAAGAGCAGCATGGGCGTGCTTTGCACGTAGTTTGGTAGAAATCCACGTGAGCACTCTGCCAAAAGCAGCATGTGCATGCTTAACTTGTGGTTTGGCAGAAAACATTGTGCGCATCCACCAAGTTTACATGTGCATGCTTAACAAATTGTTTACCAAATAGATCCGCGTGTGCTGAAAACGGCAGCATGGACGCACTTGGCACGTCCTCTGGCAGAAATCCACGTGCGCGTCTACCAAAAGTGCATGTGCATGCTTAACAAGTTGTTTACCAGAAATCGATGCGCGTGTGCTGAAAGCAGCATGGGCGAGCTTGGCATGTCGTTTAACAGAAATCCGCGTGCGCGCTCAGCGCATATGCATGCTTAGCTTGTGGTTTTGCAGAAAACAACTTGCGCCTCTACAGAAAGATCCATGTGCCAGCTTAACAAGTGGTTTGGCGCATGTCCATACGCGTGCGCTGTAAAGAGCAGCATGGCCATGCTTAGCACGTGGTTTGGCAGAAATCAACGTGCGCGCTCTGCCAAAAGCAGCATGAGCATGCTCAACTTTTGGTTTGGCAGAAAACAACGTGCGCGTCTACCAAAAGATGCATGTGCATGCTTAATAATTGGTTTGCCACAAATCGATGCGCGTGTGCTCAAAAGAGCAGCATGGGCGTGCTTAGCACGTGGTTTTGTAAAAATCCACCTGCGCGCTCTGCCAAAAGAAGCGTGGGCATGCTTAACTTGTAGTTTGGGAGAAAACAACGTGCGCGTCTACCAAAAGATGCGTGTACATGCTTAACAAGTGGTTTGGCGCAAATCCATGCGCATGCGTTGAAATGAGCAGCATGGGCGGGCTTGGCACGGCGTTTAGCAAGAAATCAACGTGCGCTCTCTGCTAAAAGCTGCATGTGCATGCTTAGCTTTTGGTTTGGCAGAAAAGAACATGCGCGTCTATGGAAAGATGCATGTGCATGTTTAACAAGCGGTTTGGCACAAATCCATGCGCGTGTGCTGAAAAGAGCAGCATGGGCGTGCTTAGCATGTGGTTTCGTAGAAATCCACGTGCGCGCTCTGCCAAAAGCTGCACGTGCATGCTTAGCTTATGGTTTGGCAGAAAACAACGTGCGCATCTACAAAATGGTTGCATGTGCATGCTTAACAAGTCGTTTACCACAAATCGATGTGCGTGTGCTGAAAAGAGCAGCATGAGGGGTGCTTTGCACGTGGTTTGGCAGAAATCCACCTTCGCGCTCTGCCAAAAGCAGCATGTGCACGGCTAACTTGTGGTTTTGCAGAAAACAACGTGCGCATCTACCAAAAAGTGCATGTGCATGCTTAACAAGTTGTTTGGCGCAAATCCATGCGCTTTCGCTGAAAAGAGCAGCATGGGCGTGCTTAGCACTTCGTTTGGCAGAAATCCACGTGCGCGCTTTGCCAAAAGTTGCATCTGCATGCTCAGCTTGTGGTTTGGCAGAAAACAACGTGCGCGTCTACAAAAAAAGATGCATATGTATACTTAACCAGTGATGTGGCGCAAATCCATGCGCGTGCGCTGAAAAGAGCAGCATGGGCGAGCTTATCACGTGGTTTCGCAGAAATCCACGTGCGCGCTCTGCCACAAGCTGCATGTGCATGCTTAGCTTGTGGGTTGGCAGAAAACAACGTGCGCGTCTACCGAAAGATGCATGTGCATGTTTAACAATTGCTTTGGCACAAATCCATGCATATGTGCTGAAAAGAGCAGCATGGGCATGCTTAGCACGTAGTTTGGCAGAAATCCACGTGCGCGCTCTCAAAAAAACTGCACGTGCATGCTTAACTTGTGGTTTGGCAGAAAACAACGTGCGCGTCTACCAAAAGATGCATGTGCATGCTTAACAAGTGGTTTGGTGCAAATCCATACGCGTGTGCTGAAAAGAGCGGCATGGGCGTCCTTAGCACATGGCTTGATAAAAATCCACATGCGCGGTGTCCCAAAAGCTCCATGTGCATGCTCAGCTTGTGGTTTATCAGAAAACAACGTGCGCATGCACCGAAAGATGCATGTGCATGCTTAACAAGTAGTTTGGCACAAATCCATACGCGTCTGCTGAAAAGAGCAGCATGGGCGTCCTTAGCACGTGGTTTGATAGGAATCCACATGCGCGCTCTCCAAAAAGCTGCATGTGCATGCTTAGCTTGTGATTTAGCAGAAAACAACGAGCGCGTCTACCGAAAGATGCGCGTGCATGCTTAACAAGTTGTTTGGCACAAATCCATACGCGTGTGCTGAAAACAGCAGCATGGGCGTGCTAACACATGGCTTGGTAGAAATCCACGTAGCTCGCTCTGCCAAAAGTTGAATGTGCATGCTTAACTTGTTGTCTTGCAGAAAACAACGTGCGCATCTACGAAATGGTTGCAAGTGCATGCTTAACAAGTGGTTTACCAAAAATCGATGCGCGTGTGCTGAAAAGAGCAGCATGTGGGGTGCTTAGCACGTGGTTTGGCAGAAATCCACGTGCGGGCTCTGCCAAAAGCAGCATGTACATGCTTAACTTTTGGTTTGGTGGAAAACGACCTGCGCGTCTACCAAAAGATGAATGTGCATGCTTAACAAGTGGTTTGGCGCAAATCCATGCGCGTGCGCTGAGAAGAGCAGCATGGGCGTACTTAGCACGTGGTTTGGCAGAAATCAACGTGCGCGCTCTGCCAAAAGGAGCATGTGTATGGCTAACTTGTGCTTTTGCAGAAAACAACGTGCGCATCAACCAAAAGGCGCATGTGCATGCTCAACAATTTGTTTACCACAAATCGATGCGCGTGTGCTGAAAAGAGCAGCATGGGAGTGCGTGGCACGTCGTTTGGCAGAAATCCACGTGCGCGCTCTTCCAAAAGCTGCATGTGCATGCTTAGCTTGTGGTTTGGTAGAAAACAACCTTCGCGTCTACCGAAAGATGCATGTGCCTGCTTAACAAGTGGTTTGGCGCATATCCATACGCGTGCACTGTAAAGAGCAGCATGGCCATGCTTAGCACGTGGTTTGGCAGAAATCAACGTGCGCGTCTACCAAAAGATGCATGTAGATGCTTAACAACTAGTTTGGCGCAAATCAATGCGCGTGCACTGAAAAGAGCAGCATGGATGTGCTTAGCACGTATATTGGCAGAAATCCAAGTGCGCCCTCTGCCAAAAAATGGATGTGCATGCTTACCTTCTGGTTTCGCAGAAAACAACGTGCGCATCTACCGAAAGATGCATGTGCATGCTTAACAAGTGGTTTGGCACAAATTCATGTGCGTGTGCTGAAAAGAGCACCATGGGTGTGCTTAGCACGTGGTTTGGTAGAAATGCACGTGCGCGCTCTGCCAAAAGCAGCATGTGCATGCTCAACTTGTGGTTTGGCAGAAAACAACGTGCGCGTCTACCAACAGATGCATGTGCATACTTAATAAGTGGTTTACCACAAATCGATGCGCGTGTGCTGGAAAGAGCAGCATGGGCGTGCTAACACGTGGATTGGTAGAAATCCACGTAGCTCGCTCTGCCAAAAGTTGAATGTGCATGCTTAACTTGTAGTCTTGCAGAAAACAACGTGCGCATCTACGAAATGGTTGCAAGTGCATGCTTAACAAGTGGTTTACCAAAAATCGATGCGCGTGTACTGAAAAGAGTAGCATGTGGGGTGCTTAGCACGTGGTTTGGCAGAAATCCACGTGCGGGCTCTGCCAAAAGCAGCATGTACATGCTTAACTTTTGGTTTCGTGGAAAACAACCTGCGCGTCTACCAAAAGATGAATGTGCATGCTTAACAAGTGGTTTGGCGCAAATCCATGCGCGTGCGCTGAAAAGAGCAGCACGGGCATACTTAGCACGTGGTTTGGCAGAAATCAGCGTGCGCGCTCTGCCAAAAGCAGCATGTGTATGGCTAACTTGTGGTTTTGCAGAAAACCGCGTCCGCATCTACCAAAAGGTGCATGTGCATGCTTAACAAGTTGTTTACCACAAATCGATGCGCGTGTGCTGAAAAGAGCAGCATGGGAGTGCTTGGCACGTCGTTTGGCATAAATCCACGAGCGCGCTCTGCCAAAAGCTGCATGTGCATGCTTAGCTTGTGGTTTGGCAGAAAACAGCGTGCGCATCTACCGAAAGATGCATATGCATGCTTAACAAGTGGTTGGGCCCAAATCCATGAGCGTGTGCAGAAAAGAGCAGCATGGGCGTGCTTATCACGTGGTTTGGTAGAAATCCACGTGCGCGCTCTGCCAGAAGCAGCATGTGCATGCTTAACTTGTGGTTTGGCAGAGAACAAGGTGCGCGTGCTAGCAAAAGCTGCATGTGCATGCTTAACAAGTTGTTTACCACAAATCGATGCGCGTGTGCTGAAATGAGCAGCATGGGCGTGCTTGGCATGTCGTTTGGCAGAAATCCACGTGCGCGCTCTGCCAAAAGCAGCATGTGCATGCTTAACTTGTGCTTTGGTAGAAAACAACCTTCGCGTCTAGCAAAAGATGCATGTGCCTCCTTAAAAGGTGGTTTGGCGCATATCCATACGCGTGCGCTGTAAAGAGCAGCATGACCATGCTTAGCACGTGGTTTGGCAGAAATCAACGTGCGCGCTCTGCCAAAAGCAGCATGTGCATCCTGAACTTGTGCTTTGGCAGAAAACAACGTGCGCGTCTACCAAAAAATGCATGTGCATGCTTAATAAGTGGTTTACCACAAATCGATGCGCGTGTGCTCAAAAGAGCAGCATGGGCGTGCTTAGCACGTGGTTTTGTAAAAATCCACCTGCGCGCTCTGCCAAAAGCAGCGCGTGCATGCTTAACTTGTGGTTTGGGAGAAAACAACGTGCGCGTCTACCAAAAGATGCCTGTACATGCTTAACAAGTGGTTTGGCGCAAATCCATGCGCGTGCGCTGAAAAGAGCAGCATGGGCGTGCTTAGCACGTAGTTTGGCAGAAACCCACGTGCGCGCTTTGCCAAAAGCTGCACGTGCATGCTTACCTTCTGGTTTCGCAGAAAACAACGTGCGCATCTACCGAAAGATGCATGTGCATGCTTATCAAGTGGTTTGGCACAAATCCATGAGCGTGTGCGGAAAAGAGCAGCATGGGCGGGCTTGGCGCGGCGTTTAGCAAGAAATCAACGTGTGCGCTCTGCTAAAAGCTGCATGTGCATGCTTAGCTTTTGGTTTGGCAGAAAACAACATGCGCGTCTACGGAAAGATGCATGTGCATGCTTAACAAGTGGTTTAGCAGAAATCCATGCGCGTGTGCTGAAAAAAGCAGCATGGGCGTGCTTAGCACGTGGTTTCGTAGAAATCCACGTGCGCGCTATGCCAAAAGCAGCATGTGCATGCATACCTTGTGGTTTGGCAGAAAACAACGTGCGCGTCTGCCAAAAGATGCGTGTACATGCTTAACAAGTGGTTTGGCGCAAATCCATGAGCGTTCGCTGAAAAGAGCAGCATGGGCGTGCTTAGCACGTAGTTTGGCAGAAATCCACGTGCGCGCTCTGCCAAAACCTGCACGTGCACGCTTAGCTTATGGTTTGGCAGAAAACAACATGCGCATCTACCAAATGGTTGCATGTGCATGCTTAACAAGTGATTTACCACAAATCGATGCGCGTGTGCTGAAAAGAGCAGCATGAGGGTGCTTTGCACGTGGTTTGCCAGAAATCCACCTGCGCGCTCTGCCAGAAGCACCATGTGCACGGCTAACTTGTGCTTTTGCAGAAAACAACGTGCGCATCTACCAAAAGGTGCATGTGCATGCTCAACAAGTGGTTTACCACAAATCGACGCGCGTGGGCTGAAAAGAGCAGCATGAGGGGTGCTTTGCACGTGGTTTGGCAGAAATCCACCTTCGCGCTCTGCCAAAAGCAGCATGTGCACGGCTAACTAGTGGTTTTGCAGAAAACAACAAGCGCATCTACCAAAAGGTGCAAGTGCATGCTTAACAAGTTGTTTGGTGCAAATCCATGCGCTTGCGCTGAAAAGAGCAGCATGGGCGTGCTTGGCACGTCCTTTGGCAGAAATCCACGTGCGCGCTCTGCCAAAAGCTGCATGTGCATGCTCAGCTTGTGGTTTATCAGAAAACAACGTGCGCATGTACCGAAAGATGCATGTGCATGCTTAACAAGAAGTTTGGCACAAATCCATACGCGTCTGCTGAAAAGAGCAGCATGGGCGTCCTTAGCACGTGGTTTGATAGAAATCCACATGCGTGCTCTCCCAAAAGCTGCATGTGCATGCTTAGCTTGTGATTTTGCAGAAAACAACGTGCGCGTCTACCGAAAGATGCGCGTGCATGCTTAACAAGTTGTTTGGCACAAATCCATACGCGTGTGCTGTAAGGAGCAGCATGGGCGTGCTAACACGTGGTTTGGTAGAAATCCACGTAGCTCGCTCTGCCAAAAGTTGAATGTGCATGCTTAACTTGTAGTCTTGCAGAAAACAACGTGCGCATCTACGAAATGGTTGCAAGTGCATGCTTAACAAGTGGTTTACCAAAAATCGATGCCCGTGTGCTGAAAAGAGCAGCATGTAGGGTGCTTAGCACGTGGTTTGGCAGAAATCGACGTTCGGGCTCTGCCAAAAGCAGCATGTACAAGCTTAACATTTGGTTTGGTGGAAAACAACCTGCGCGTCTACCAAAAGATGAATGTGCATGCTTAACAAGTGGTTTGGCGCAAATCCATGCGCGTGCGCTGAAAAGAGCAGCATGGGCCTACTTAGCACGTGGTTTGGCAAAAATCAACGTGCGCGCTCTCCCAAAAGCAGCATGTGTATGGCTAACTTGTGGTTTTGCAGAAAACAACGAGCGCATCTACCAAAAGGTGCATGTGCATGCTTAACAAGTTGTTTACCACAAATCGATGCGCGTGTGCTGAAAAGAGCAGCATGGGAGTGCTTGACACGTCGTTTGGCAGAAATCCACGTGCGCGCTCTGCCAAAAGCTGCATGTGCATGCTCAGCTTGTGGATTGGCAGAAAACAACGTGCTCGTCTACTGAAAGATGCATGTGCATGCTTTACAAGTGGTCTGGCGCAAATCCATGCATATGTGCTGAAAAGAGCAGCATGGGCGTGCTTAGCACGTGATTTGGTAGAAATCCACGTGCGCGCTCTACCAAAAGCAGCATGTGCATGCATAACTTGTGGTTTGGCAGAAAACAACTTGCGCGTCTAGAAAAGATGCATGTACATGCTTAACAAGTGGTTTGGCGCAAATCAATTCGCGTGGGCTGAAAAGAGCAGCATGGGCATGCTTAGCACGTAGTTTGGCAGAAATCCACGTGCGCGCTCTGCCAAAAACTGCACGTGCATGCTTAACTTGTGGTTTGGCAGAAAACAACGTACGCGCTCTGCCAAAAGCAGCATGTGTATGGCTAACTTGTGGTTTTGCAGAAAACAACGTGCGCATCTCTCAAAAGGTGCATGTGCATGCTTAACAAGTTGTTTACCACAAATCGATGCGCGTGTGCTGAAAAGAGCAGCATGGGAGTGCTTGGCACGTCGTTTGGCAGAAATCCACGTGCGCGCTCTGCCAAAAGCTGCATGTGAATGCTTAGCTTGTGGTTTGGCAGAAAACAACGTGCGCGTGCCATCAAAAGCTGCATGTGCATGCTTAACAAGTTGTTTACCACAAATCGATACGCGTGTGCTGAAATGAGCAGCATGGGCGTGTTTGGCATGTCGTTTGGCAGAAATCCACGTGCGCGCTCTGCTAAAAGCAGCATGTGCATGCTTAACTTGTGGTTTGGTAGAAAACCATCTTCGCGTCTACCACAAGATGCATGTGCCTGCTTAACAAGTGGTTTGGCGCATATCCATACGCGTGCGCTGTAAAGAGCAGCATGACCATGCTTATCACGTGGTTTGGCAGAAATCAACGTGCGCGTCTACCAAAAGATGCATGTAGATGCTTAACAAGTAGTTTGGCGCAAATCCATGCGCGTGCACTGAAAAGAGCAGCATGGGCGTGCTTAGCGCGTATTTTGGCAGAAATCCAAGTGCGCGCTCTGCCAAAAACTGGATGTGCATGCTTACCTTCTGGTTTCGCAGAAAACAACGTGTGCATCTACCGAAAGATGCATGTGCATGCTTAACAAGTGGTTTGGCACAAATCCATGTGCGTGTGCTGAAAAGAGCACCATGGGTGTGCTTAGCACGTGGTTTGGTAGAAATCCACCTGCGCGCTCTGCCAAAAGCAGCTTGTGCATGCATAACTTGTGGTTTGGCAGAAAACAACGTGCACGTTTACCAAAAGATGCATGTGCATGCTTAACAAGTGGTTTACCACAAATCGATGCGCGTGTGCTGAAAAGAGCAGCACGTGCGGGCTTGGCATGGCGTTTGGCAAGAAATCAACGTGCGCGCTCTGCTCGAAGCTGCATGTGCATGCTTAGCTTTTGGTTTGGCAGAATCCAACATCCACGTCTACGGAAAGATTCATGTGCATGCTTAACCAGTGATGTGGCGCAAATCCATGCGCGTGCGCTGAAAAGAGCAGCATGGGCGAGCTTATCACGTGGTTTCGCAGAAATCCACGTGCGCGCTCTGCCACAACCTGCATGTGCATGCTTAGCTTGTGGGTTGGCAGAAAAGAACGTGCGCGTCTACCCAAAGATGCATGTCCATGTTTAACAAATGCTTTGGCACAAATCCATGAGCCTGTGGTGAAAAGAGCAGCATGGGGGTGCTTGGCACGTCGTTTGGCAGCAATCCACGTGCGCGCTCTGCCAAAAGCTGCATGTACATGCTTAGCTTGTGGATTGGCAGAAAACAACGCGCTCGTCTACTGAAAGATGCATGTGCATGCTTAACAAGTGGTCTGGCGCAAATCCATGCATATGTGCTGAAAAGAGCAGCATGGGCGTGCTTAGCACGTGGTTTGGTAGAAATCCACCTGCGCGCTCTACCAAAAGCAGCATGTGCATGTTTAACTTGTGGTTTGGCAGAAAACAACGTGCGCGTCTACGAAAATATGCCTGTCCATGCTTAACAAGTGTTTTTCCTTCAAATCGATGCGCGTGTGCTCAAAAGAGCTGCATGGGCATGCTTGGCACGGCGTTTGGCAGAAATCAACGTGCGCGCTGTGCTAAAAGCTGCATGTGCATGCTTAGCTTGTGGTTTGGCAGAAAACAACCTGCGCGTCTAGCAAAAGATGCATGTACATGCTTAACAAGTGGTTTGGCGCAAATGCATTCGCGTGCGCTGAAAAGAGCAGCATGGGCATGTTTAGCATGTAGTTTGGCAGAAATCCACGTGCGCGCTCTGCCAAAAACTGCACGTGCATGCTTAGCTTCTGGTTTGGCAGAAAACCACATCCGCATCTACCGAAAGATGCATGTGCATGCTTAACAAGTGGTTTGGCACAAATCCATGGGCGTGTGCCAAAAAGAACACCATGGGTGTGCTTAGCACGTGGTTTGGAAGAAATCTACGTAGCGCACTCTGTCAAAAGCTGCATATACATGCTTAATTTGTAGTCTTGCAGAAAACAACGTCCGCGTCTACCAAAAGATGCATGTGCATGCTTAACCAGTGGTTTGGCACAAATCCAGGCGCGGGTGCTAAAAAGAGCAGCGTGGGAGTGCTTGGCACGTCGTTTGGCAGAAATCCACGTGCGCGCTCTGCCAAAAGCTGCATGTGCATGCGTAGCTTGTGGTTTGGCAGAAAACAACGTGCGCGTTTAACGAAAGATGCATGTGCATGCTTAACAAGTGGTTTGGCACAAATCCATGAGCGTGTGCAAAAAAGAGCGGCATGGACGTGCTTATCACGTGGTTTGGTAGAGATGGACGTGCGCGCTCTGCCAAAAGCAGCATGTGCATGCTCAACTTTTGGTTTGCAAGAAAACAGCGTGCGCGTCTGCTAAAAGATGCATGCGCATGCTTAATAACTGATTTACCACATATCGATGCGCGTGTGCTGAAAAGAGCACAATGGGCGTGCTTAGCACGTGGTTTGGTAGAAATCCACATGCGCGCTCTGCCAAAAGCAGCGTGTGCATCCATAACTTGTGGCTTGTCAGAAAACAACGTGCGCGTTTACCAAAAGATGCATGTGCATGCTTAACAAGTGGTTTAACACAAATCGATGCGCGCATGCTGAAAAGAGCAGCATGGGCGTGCTTGGCACGTCGTTTGGCAGAAATCCAGGTGCGCACTCTGCCAAAAGCTGCATGTGCATGCTCAGGTTGTGGATTGGCAGAAAACCACGAACTTGTCTACCGAAATATGCATGTACATGCTTTACAAGATGCTTGGCACAAATCCATGCGCATATGCTGAAAAGAGCAGCTTGGGCGTCCTTAGCACCTGGTTTGGTAGAAATCCACGTGCGCGCTCTACCAAAGGCAGCATGTGGATGCCTAACTTGTGGTTTGGCAGAAAACAACGTGCGCGTCTAGCAAAAAATGCATGTCCATGCTTAACAAGTGGTTTGACACAAATCATTGCGCCTGCGCTCAAAAGAGCAGCATGGGGGTGCTTAGCAAGTGGTTTGGTAGAAATCCACGTGCTCGCTCTGCCAAAAGCAGCATATGCATGCTTAACTTGTGGTTTGGCAGAAAACAACGTGCGCGTATACGGAAAGATGCATGTGCTTGCTTAACAAGTGGTTTGGCAAAAATCCATGCGCGTGCGCCGAAAAGAGCAGCATGGGCGTGCGTAGCACGTGGTTTCGTAGAAATCCACGTGCGCGCTATGCCAAAAGCAGCATGTGCAGGCTTAACTTGTGGTTTGGCAGTAAAACAACGTGCGCGTCTACCGAAAGATACATGTGCATTCTTCAAAAAGTGGTTTGGCACAAATCCATGCGTGGTTGCTGAAAAGAGCAGCACGGGCGTGCTTGGCACGTCTTTTGGCAGAAATCCACGTGCGCGGGCTTCCAAAAGCAGCATGTGCATGCATAACTTGTGGTTTGGCAGAAAACAACTTGCGCGTCTGCCAAAAGATGCATGTGCATGCTTAACAACTGGTATGGCGCAAATCCATGCACGTGCGCTGAAAAGGGCAGCATGGGCGTGCTTGGCACGTCCTTTGGGAGAAATCCACGTGCGCGCTCTGCCAAAAGCTGCATATGCATGCTTAGGTTGTGGTTTGGCAGAAAACAAGGTGCGCATGTACCGAAAGATGCATGTGCATGCTTAGCAAGTGGTTTGGCACAAATCCATACCCGTGTGCTGAAAAGAGCAGCATGGCCGTGCTAAACACGTGGTCGGTAAAAATCCACGTAGCGCGCTCTGCCAAAAGCTGCATGTGCATGCTTAACTTGTGGTCTTGCAGAAAACAACTTGCGCGTCTACCAAAAGGTTGCATGTGAATGCCCAACAAGTGATTTACCACAAATCGATGCGCGTGTGCTGAAAAGAGCAGCATGTGGGGTGCTTAGCAAAGGGTTTTGAAGAAATCCACGTGCGCGCTCTGCCAAAAGCAGCATGCGCATGCTTAACTTGTTGTTTGGTAGAAAACAACTTGCGCGTCGACCAAAGGATGCATGTGCATGCTTAATAAGTGGTTTCCCACAATTCGATGCGCGTGTGCTGAAAAAAGCAGCATGGGCGTGCTTAGCACGTGGTTTGGTAGAAATCCACGTGCACACTCCGCCAAAAGCAGCATGTCCATTCTCAACTTATGGTTTGGCAGAAAACAACGTGCGCGTCGACCAAAAGATGCATGTGCATGCTTAATAAGTGGTTTACCACAAATCGATGCGCGTGTGCTGAAAAGAGCAGCATGGGCGTGCTTAGCTCGTGGTTTGGTAGAAATCCCCATGCGCGCTCTGCCAAAAGCTGCATGTGCATGCTTAGCTTGTGGTTTGGCAGAAAACAACGTGCGCATGTACCGAAAGATGCATGTGCATGCTTAACAAGTGGTTTACCACAAATCGATGCGCGCATGCTGAAAAGAGCAGCATGGGCGTGCTTGGCACGTCGTTTGGCAGAAATCCACGTGCGCGCTCTGCCAAACGCTGCATGTGCATGCTTAGGTTGTCGATTGGCACAAATCCATGCGCATGTGCTGAAAAGAGCAGCCTGGGCGTGCTTAGCACGTGGTTTGGTAGAAATCCACGTGCGCGCTCTACCAAAAGCAGCATGTGGATGCCTAGCTTGTGGTTTGGCAGAAGACAACGTGCGCGTCTACCAAAACATGCATGTCCATGCTTAACAAGTGGTTTCACACAAATCCTTGCGCGTGTGCTCAAAATAGCAGCATGGGCGTGCTTAGCACATGGTTTGGTAGAAATCCACGTGCTCGCTCTGCGAAAAGCAGCATGTGCATGCTCAACTTGTGGTTTGGCAGAAAACAACGTGCGCGTATACGGAAAGATGCATGTGCTTGCTTAACAAGTGCTTTGGCACAAATCCATACGCGTGTGCCGAAAAGCGCAGCATGGGCGTGCTTAGCACGTGGTTTCGTACAAATCCACGTGCGCGCTATGCCAAAAGCAGCATGTGCAGGCTTAACTTGTGGTTTGGCAGTAAAACAACGTGCGCGTCTACCGAAAGATGCATGTGCATGCTTAACAAGTGGTTTGGCACAAATCCATGCGCGTGTGCTGAAATGAGCAGCATGGCCGTGCTTAGCACGTGGTTTGGTAGAAATCCACGTGCGCGCTCTACCCAAAGCAGCATGTGCTTGCTTAACTTGTGGTTTGACAGAAAATAACGTGCGCGTCTACCAAAACAATCATGTGCATGCTTAACAAGTGGTTTACCACAAATCGATGCGTGTGTGCTGATAAGAGAACCATGGGCGTGCTTGGCACGCCGTTCAGCAGAAATCTATGTTCGCGCTCGGCCAAAAGCAGCATGTGCATGCTTAACTTGTGCTTTGGCAGAAAACAATGTGCGCGTCTACGGAAAAATGCATGCGCTTGCTCAACAAGTGGTTTGGCACAAATCCATGCGCGTGTGCTGAAAAGAGCAGCATGGGCGTGCTTAGCACGTGGTTTCGTAGAAATCCACGTCCGCGCTCTGCCAAAAGCAACATGTGCATGCTTAACTTGTGGTTTCGCAGAAAACTACGTGCGCGTCTACCGAAAGATGCATGTGCATGCTTAACAATTGGTTTGGCACAAATTCATGCGCTCCCGCAAGGGCACCTTCAGACTCAAGGTGATGGTGCTTGGCGCCACCACGGACCCTTGGCCCCCATACTGAAGCTGTAATCCGCACCGTGGCGACAGGTTGTAAGGTGAAGGGTAGAAACCATGAACGGTGGCGGTCGGAGCCATGGTCAAGCCCCGGCCGACGGGCTTCCCGTCTGTTTACCAGGCGGGGGACTCCGGGACCTTCTTGTGTCTATAAGGGTGAAACACAAGTGACACAATAGGAACCCTTAATCCATACATGCCACATGGATTCTCAATTTCCCCCTCTAAAGAAAAACGATCGGAACCGGAAATGGTACCGCACCGAAGCAATCAAAGTTGCAACTCAGAAATGTGCTGAAAATTTTCCACAGTTCCTGGTAGTTCACGCTGTTGAGCAAAACGCTCTCGTGGCCACTCTATCAGTGTTTGTTATACAGAAATGGCTAGTAGCTAACATAGGCGAAGAATATGAAGCAAAGAAACTGTCCTCAGGAGATCTCCTTGTAGAAGTCAAATCCAAAAAGCAAAGTGATGCGCTACTCGCGCAGAAGAAGCTTGCTGACCTTACCATTACTGTAACCCGTCACAGAAGCCTGAATAGCGTTCAGGGAGTAATTTCTGAGCGGCTGCTAATGACAGAGAACGAAAATGAGCTCCTCGAGAATTTGCGAGACCAAGGAGTAACGTCCCTTCGCCGCATAAATATAAGGCGCAACGGCGAAGAAAAAACAACACCTCACATCGTACTAACATTCGGCAGCACTCGCTTACCCGAGTCTGCATTCATCCCTGTTTGCATTCATCAGGTGCCCAGTGCGCCCATACATCCCTAACCCTAGGAGATGTTTCAAATGCCAAAGGCATGGGCATGGCAGCAACACATGTAGAGGCAAGGAGACCTGTGCCAAATGCGCCGAAACCGAGCACAATACTGACAACTGCCAAGCAAGTGAAACAAAGTGTGCAAATTGCAACGGTCCACATACAGCGTACTCACGAACCTGTGAAGTATTCAAAAAAGAAAAACAAATAATCAATCTAAAAGTACGAGAAAACATATCTTACCCTGAGGCAAGGAAAAAGTTCACTCAAGAGTCATCCAGGTCGTATGTTGACGCCGTGCGCCGGGGGGCCGAGCGGCGTCTGGTGACAGTGGGCACACAGTACACCATTGTTGATGTGTGCCTGCCCCGTCCCCCACCCGAACGGCACTCCGGTGTCGGCACCATTGACATCCCGGAGGTGCACCTGACGGCGGCCTCTGGCGCAACCAAAGTTAGTGGGAGTGGCGACACACCACTCCAACTTCACGCCACTGCCCAGACAGGGCCATCCACAACTATGACAGGTGCAGCCAAGGCTGCCATACTACCACACAAGAAAGGCTCACTGGCCCCTGAGCCGGTAGGCCGCAGGGCTTCCCCCCATCGGGAGAAGCCACAAATCCGTACCCACGCGGGTTCCCCGCGGAAACCCATCACCTCGCTGGAGGCGATGGATACAAGCAGTAGCCCGCCTCCGCAGCAGCGGCGGCGCAACTCCCTTGAATACAAAAAGGGAGGAAAAACTCCAATAACGGGCCCCACAAAACCGGGAGCATAGCTTTTGAAATACATCCATCAAAGTTATTTGATATGGCGTTCCTAATTCACTGGAACTGTCGAGGTATATTAAAAAACTACGGTGACATAAAAGACATTCTTTCTGTATATTCCCCGGTTGTTTTGTGTCTCCAGGAGACAAACTTGGGATCAAAACATAAAAATATTTTAAGTAAATATAAAGTCTTTCGTCACGACCGAGAGCAAGCAAATAGGCTCTCTGGAGGTACTGCCATAGTTGTTCAAAGTAGTGTCGCTACTCGTGAAGTCAAGCTTCAGACTACATTTGAAGCCGTTGCAGTGTCTGTAGCACACTTTAAAACAATTACAGCATGCTCCGTATATATCCAACCACACCTGACAGTAACACTCCATGACTTAGAAGACCTTTTAAAACAATTACCAGAGCCATATCTCTTAGTCGGCGATTTTAATGCTCACTCCAGTTTGTGGGGGAGCGAACAAACGGACACTAGAAGCCGTATTTTAGAAGATTTTATTCTCTGTAATAATATATGCCTGCTCAACAGGGGCAAACACACATACTGCTCTCCAAGCTCAGGAAAATGGAGCTCCATAGATTTGTGTCTGACGTCTCCATCTGTTTTCAACGCTTTTAAATGGGATGTCTTGGACAACCCGTATGGTAGCGATCATTTACCTGTTCTTATCAACCTAACATCATCTCCGCAAATCATTCCTACAAAACCACAACGTTGGAAGCTCCATTTGGCCAACTGGGCGCTGTTTCAAGAAAATGCCAGCTTAGAAAAAATAGATCTACATAATTTAGGTATAGATGAACTTAATGAAATTGTCACACACTACATTATTTCTGCCGCGCTCCTGGCCATACTTCAATCCTCCGGAGTGGTGAAATAAAACCACAAAACCTGGTATACAAAAGAATGTAGACTAGCGAAAAGAAACAGAACAAAGCATGGGGAAACTTTCGAAGGTACCCCACGCAGAAAAATCTCATAGACTTTACAAAGGCCCGATATATCCGTCGTAGAACCGAAAAGACTTCGTGGCAAAATTACGTGACTTCCATAAATAGCTCAACCACATCAAAAGAAATGTGGGAGAAGGTACGAAAGCTAGATGGTAAATACTCCCCTTTCACACTTCTCTTTCTAACAGCCCCTGGTAAACAGACAAACATCGAAGAACAGGCAGACATTTTAGGTGAATATTTTTCAGCAGTTACCAGCTCATCAAACTACACAGAATCATTTCTTACGTACAAAAACACAGCCGAGAAACAAAGACTCCCTACAAGTGGATATACAAATGAACCATATAATAAATTATTCGCAGTTCATGAAATCAACACAGTCTTGTCCGCTGGTAAACAGACTGCACCCGGCCCTGACAGAATACACTATCGAATGCTGTCCCACCTCTCTGAACCTGCCATAGAAGCACTCTTAAGTTTTTTAATAAGGTGTGGGTATTGGGTAAATTACCCGAAGCCTGGAAGAAGGCCATCATCGTTCCATTTTTAAAGCCCGAAAAACCACCAACCTCTCCCAGTAGTTACAGGCCCATAGCGCTCACCAGCTGCCTCGCAAAATTTTGAGAGTATCGTGAATATGAGATTAACCTTCGTGCTAGAAGTCCGTGAGCTTCTCGATGTCCATCAGTGCTGTTTCAAAAAGGCATGCTCCACAACAGACCACCTGGTTCGTCTTGGAAATACTGTCCGTGAAGCCTTTATACACAAACAACAATGTCTCGCTGTCTTTTTCGATTTAGAGAAAGCTTATGACACAACCTGGAGGTACGGAATTCTTCACGATTTGGCTGAACTTGGCATTCGTGGCAGGATGCTGAACTGCCTAAAAGACTTCCTGTCAAACCGTTCATTCCATGTACGCCTCGGTTCAACCCTGTCGAGAATTTTCATTCAAGAAAATGGAGTGCCCCAAGGGAGTGTTTTAAGCACGACCCTTTTTGTTGTTAAAATGAATTCGATCAGTAAAATAATCCCAAGGTCAATTATGTATTCAATCTATGTCGACGACCTTCAGATAGCTTGCACATCCTCAAGCATAACAACATGCGAAAGACAACTACAGTTAACAATAAATAAACTTTCAACACGGGCTGACCGAAATGGTTTCCGGTTCTCCCCACAGAAAACAGTGGCCATCCTTCTTTCACTCAAACGTGGCCTACAGACAGATCCTAGACTATATCTGAACGAAGCGGAATTGCCGGTAAAAAGTGAACACAAATTTCTGGGCATAACTTTCGACAGAAAACTGACCTTCTTGCCGCACATAAAGAACCTGAAGAAGAAAACGTCCCAATCATTAAACATATTAAAGGTGCTTTCACATAAACGCTGGGGGGCTGATAGGACCTGCCTTTTACACATCTACCACAGTATAGTTCGCTCTTGCCTCGATTACGGGTGCATAGTATACAACTCAGCTCGACCGTCCTACCTCAAGCAATTAGATCCAGTTCATAACTCAGGTCTGCGCCTTGCAAGTGGGGCATACAGGACATCACCCATAAACAGCCTACATGTCGAATGTAACGAACCAGCCCTTGCAGATAGAAGAGCCATGCTCACATGTGCATATGTCCTAAAAACCCGTTCACTACCAAAACATCTCTGCTACTCCATAGTTACGAAGTGCCCGTCTAAGCAGCTTTTTAACAACAAACCGAAAGCGACGAGACCCCTTGTTCTCAGATTTGAAGAAATTTGCCAGGAATTAGGTATTCTAGACACACTGCCCGATGTTGCCCAGAGACCCGAACCACTACCACCTTGGCACACCTTTCCCAGTGTAGGTGACTACACACTGACACAATTTCATAAAAAGCAAACTCCACGTGAACATCTAATACAAGAATTTTTGGCGCTAGACAAAAAGTACAAAGAACACACAGCATTTTATACTGACGGTTCTAAAGCATCACTTTACGTCGGAAGTGCTGTAGTGCAAGATAAATGGGAAAAGGTAGCCAGGTTGCCTCAGTGCGCGTCAATTTTCACAGCCGAATGTCGTGCCATTTCGGTGGCTGTATCAAAAATAGTCGAGATGAACATTCAAAACAGCATTATCTACACGGACTCGCTTAGTGCAATCATAGCACTGAAAGCCAGAAACGCAAGGGAACCTTTAATAGGAAATGTAATCCATAACTTAATAACCGCTCAAACACAAGGACATGAAATTAAGCTTTGTTGGATACCAAGCCATCAAGGAATCAGAGGCAACGAGAGAGCTGACGCGTGCGCCGCTCAAGCCTGCCATAAGGATATCAGTACTGTAAATATACCCTATGCAGATTGCATGAGGTTAGTAAAAAACAAGCTTAAAGAAAAATGGCAGCGTACATGGAATAACGAAGAAAATAACAAACTACATTTAGTAAAACCTATTCTAGGAGAATGGAGATCATGCAGGCATCAGGAACGTTTTATAGAAGTAATTTTATGCCGCCTGCGCATCGGACACACACACCTAACACATAACTTTCTCCTGACAAAACAATACAAACCCTTATGTGAGAAATGTGGAGATGAACTCACTGTAAATCACATTTTATTCTCGTGCACACAAATCGAATGGCTAAGGAAAAAACATTTTACTGTATTTTACAATGAACGCATTCCCTTCCATCCCAGTCTGCTTTTAGGAGATAACCCACTAGTACAAACTTCATCTGTTTTTAGTTTTTTGAAAGACGCAGCGATCCTAAACGAAATATAACGTATCACAGAACTACTAATTTTAAAAATTATTACCCGGTTTTTTCAGGCATCTTATGATGCACCTCACCCGTTTTCTCAGTTCTGAGAAGAAGGCTGAGGTCTTAATTTGGTTTGTTGGGCTCCTCAGAGGCCTTGTCCGGACAAGGACCTCGCTGAGGATACCCAATTTTTGAAATAAGTTATACCATGTGTTTGCCGCATGATAGCCTAAGTCGCTTATGCGCCATAAAACCCAATACAATACAATACAATACAAATTCATGCGCGTTTGCTGAAAAGAGCAGCATGAGCGTGCTTGGCACGTCGTTCGGCAGAAATCCACGTGCGCGGGCTTCCAAAAGCAGCATGTGCATGCATAACTTGTGGTTTGGCAGAAAACAACTTGCGCGTCTACCAAAAAATGCATGTCCATGCTTAACAAGTGGTTTGACACAAGTCGTTACGCGTGGGCTCAAAAGAGCAGCATGGGCGTGCTTAGCAACTGGTTTGGTAGAAATCCACGTGCTCGCTCTGCCAAAAGCAGCATATGCATGCTTAACTTGTGGTTTGGCAGAAAACAACGTGCGCGTATACGGAAAGATGCATGTGCTTGCTTAACAAGTGGTTTGGCACAAATCTATGCGCGTGTGCCGAAAAGAGCAGCATGGGCGTGCGTAGCACGTGGTTTCGTAGAAATCTACGTGCGCGCTATGCCAAAAGCAGCATCGGCAAGGTCAACTTGTGGTTTGGCAGTAAAACAACGTGCGCGTCTACCGAAAGATGCATGTGCATTCTTCAAAAAGTGGTTTGGCACAAATCCATGCGCGTTTGCTGAAAAGAGCAGCATGGGCGTGCTTGGCACGTCTTTTGGCAGAAATCCACGTGCGCGGGCTTCCAAAAGCAGCATGTGCATGCATAACTTGTGGTTTGGCAGAAAACAACTTGCGCGTCTACCGAAAGATGCGCGTGCATGCTTAACAAGTTGTTTGGCACAAATCTATACGCGTGTGCTGAAAAGAGCAGCATGGGCGTGCTAACCACGTGGTTTGGTGGAAATCCACGTAGCGCGCTCTGCCAAAAGCTGCATGTGCATGCTTAACTTGTGGTCTTGCAGAAAACAACTTGCGCTTCTACCAAAAGGTTGCATGTGAATGCTCAACAAGTGATTTACCACAAATCGATGCGCGTGTGCTGAAAAGAGCAGCATGTGGGGTGCTTAGCAAGTGGTTTTGGAGAAATCCACGTGCGCGCTCTGCCAAAAGCAGCGTGTGCATGCTTAACTTGTGGTTTGGTAGAAAACAACGTGCGCGTCTACCAAAAGATGCATGTGCACTCTTAACAAGTGGTTTGGCATAAATAAATGCGCGTGCGCTGAAAAGAGCAGCATGGCCGTGCTTAGCACGTGGTTTGCCAGAAATCCACGTGCGCACTCTGCCAAAAGCAGCATGTGCACGGCTAACTTGTGGTTTTGCAGAAAACAACATACGCGTCTACCGAAAGATGCATGTGCATGCTTAACAATTGGTTTGGCACAAATCCGTGAGCGTGGGCTCAAAAGAGCAGCATGGGCGTGCTTATCACGTGGTTTGGTAGAAATCCACGTGCACACTCTGCCAAAAGCATCATGTGCATGCTCAACTTGTGGTTTGGCAGAAAACAACGTGCGCGTCGACCAAAACATGCATGTGCATGCTTAATAAGTGGTTTTCCACAAATCGATGCGCGTGTGCTGAAAAGAGCAGCATGGGCGTGCTTAGCACGTGGTTTGTTAGAAATCCACGTGCACACTCCGCCAAAAGCAGCATGTGCATGCTTAACTTATGGTTTGGCAGAAAACAACGTGCGCGTTGACCAAAAGATGCATGTGCATGCTTAATAAGTGGTTTACCACAAATCGATGCGCGTGTGCTGAAAAGAGCAGCATGGGCGTGCTTAGCTCGTGGTTTGGTAGAAATCCCCATGCGCGCTCTGCCAAAAGCTGCATGTGCATGGCGAACTTGTGGTTTTGCAGAAAACAACGCGCGCATCTACCAAAGAGTGCATGTGGATGCTTAACAAGTTGTTTACCACAAATCGATGCGCGTGTGCTGAAAAGAGCAGCATGGGAGTGCTTGGCACGTCGTTTGGCATAAATCCACGAGCGCGCTCTGCCAAAAGCTGCATGTGCATGCTTAGCTTGTGGTTTGGCAGAAAACAGCGTGCGCGTCTACCGAAAGATGCATATGCATGCTTAACAAGTGGTTGGGCCCAAATCCATGAGCGTGTGCAGAAAAGAGCAGCATGGGCGTGCTTATCACGTGGTTTGGTAGACATGCACGTGCGCGCTCTGCCAAGAGCAGTAAGTCCATGCTCAATTTGTGGTTTGGCAGAAAACAACGTGCGCGTCTACCAAAAGATGCATGTGCATGCTTAATAACTGGTTTACCACAAATCGATGCGCGTGTGCTGAAAAGAGCACAATGGGCGAGCTTAGCACTTGGTTTGGTAGAAATCCACATGCGCGCTCTGCCATAAGCAGCGTGTGCATCCATAACTTGTGGCTTGTCAGAAAACAACGTGCGCGTTTACCAAAAGATGCATGTGCATGCTTAACAAGTAGTTTACCACAAATCGATGCGCGCATGCTGAAAAGAGCAGCATGGGCGTGCTTGGCACGTCGTTTGGCAGAAATCCACGTGCGCGCTCTGCCAAACGCTGCATGTGCATGCTTAGGTTGTGGATTGGCACAAATCCATGCGCATGTGCTGAAAAGAGCAGCCTGGGCGTGCTTAGCACGTGGTTTGGTAGAAATCCACGTGCGCGCTCTACCAAAAGCAGTATGTGGATGCCTAGCTTGTAGTTTGGCAGAAGACAACGTGCGCGTCTACCAAAACATGCATGTCCATGCTTAACAAGTGGTTTGACACAAATCCTTTCGCGTGTGCTCAACATAGCCGCATGGGCGTTCTTAGCACGTGGTTTGGTAGAAATCCACGTGCTCGCTCTGCCAAAAGCAGCATGTGCATGCTCAACTTGTGGTTTCGCAGAAAACAACGTCCGCGTATACGGAAAGATGCATGTGCTTGCTTAACAAGCGGTTTGGCACAAATTCATGCGCGTGTGCCGAAAAGAGCAGCATGGGCGTGTTTAGCACGTGGTTTCGTACAAATCCACGTGCGCGCTATGCCAGAAGCAGCATGTGCAGGCTTAACTTGTGGTTTGGCAGTAAAACAACGTGCGCGTCTACCGAAAGATGCATGTGCATTCTTCAAAAAGTGGTTTGGCACAAATGCATGCGCTTTTGTTTAAAAGAGCAGCATACCGTGCTTGGCACGTGCTTTGGCAGAAATCCACGTGCGCGCTCTGCCAAAAGCTGCATGTGCATGCTTAGCTTGTGGTTTGGCAGAAAACAACGTGCGCATGTACCGAAAGATGCATGTGCATGCTTAACAAGTAGTTTGGCACAAATCCATACGCGGGTGCTGGAAAGAGCGGCATGGGCGTCCTTAGCACATGGTTTGATAGAAATCCACATGCGCGGTGTCCCAAAAGCTGCATGTGCATGCTTGGCTTGTGGTTTAGCAGAAAACGTGCGCGTCTACCGAAAGATGCCCGTGCATGCATAACAAGTTGTTTGGCACAAATCCATACGCGTGTGCTGAAAAGAGTAGCATGGGCGTGCTAAACACGTCTTTTGGCAGAAATCCACGTGCGCGGGCTGCCAAAAGCAGCATGTGCATGCATAACTTGTGGTTTGGCAGGAAACAACGTGCGCGTGTACCAAAAGATGCATGTGCATGCTTAACAATTCGTTTGGCGCAAATACATGCGCGTGCGCTGAAAAGAGCAGCATGGGAGTCCTTATCACGTGGTTTGGCATAAATCCACGTGCGCGCTCTGCCAAAAGCTGCATGTGCATGCTTAGCATGTGGTTTTGCAGAAAACAACGTGCGCGTCTACCGAAAGAGGCATGTGCATGCTTAACAAGTGGTTTGGCACAAATCCATGAGCGTGTGTTGAAAAGAGCAGCATGGGCGGGCTTAGCACGTGGTTTGGCAGAAATCCACAAGCGCGATCTGCCAAAAGCAGCATTGCAGAAAACAACGTGCGCGTCTACAGAAAGATGCGTGTGCATGCTTAACAAGTGGTTTGGCACAAATCCATGCGCTTGTGCTGAAATGAGCAGCATGGGCGTGCTTAGCACGTGGTTTGGTAGAAATCCACGTGCGCGCTCTACCCAAAGCAGCATGTGCTTGCTTAACTTGTGGTTTGACAGAAAAGAACGTGCGCGTCTACCAAAATATGCCTGTGCATGCTTAACAAGTGGTTTACCACAAATCGATGCGTGTGCGCTGAAAAGAGAACCATGGGCGTGCTTGGCACGCCGTTCAGCAGAAATCTACGTGCGCGCTCTGCCAAAAGCTGCATGTGCATGCTTAGCTTGTGGTTTGGCAGAGAACAACGTGCGCGTCCAAGGAAAGATGCATGTGCATGCTTATCAAGTGGTTTGGCACAAATCCATGCGCGTGTGCTGAAAAGAGCCGCATGGGCGCGCATAGCACGTGGTTTGGTAGAAATCCACGTGCGCGCTCTGCCAAAAACAGCTTGTGCATGCTTAACTTGTGGTTTGGCAGAAAACAACGTGCGCGTCTACCGAAATATGCATGTGCATGCTTAACAAGTGGTTTGGCACAAATTCTTGCGCATCTGCTGAAAAGAGCAGCATGGGCGTGCTTGACACGTCATTCGGCAGTAATGCACGTGCGCGGTCTGCCAAAAGCAGCATGTGCATGCTTAGCTTGTGGTTTGGCAGAAAAAAACGTGCGCATCTACAGAAAGATGCGTGTGCATGCTTAACAAGTGGTATGGCATAAATCCGTGCGCGTGTGCTGAAATGAGTAGCATGGGCGTGCTTAGCACAAGGGTTGGTAGAAATCCACGTGCGCGCTCTGCCAAAAGCTGCATATGAATGCTAAACTTGTGGTTTGGCAGGAAACAACGTGCGCGTCTACCAAAAGATGCATGTGCATGCTTAACAAGTGGTTTGGCGCAAATCCATGCGCGTACGCTCAAAAGAGCAGCCTAGGCATGCTTAGCACGTCGTTTGGCAGAAATCCACCTGCGGGCTCTGCCAAAAGCAGCGTGTGGATGCCTAACTAGTGGTTTGGCAGAAAACAACGTGCGCGTCTACCAAAAGATGCATGTGCATTCTTAACAAGTGCTTTGGCACAAATCCATGAGCGTGTCCTGAAAAGAGCAGCATGGGCGTGCTTAGCACGTGGTTTGGTAGAAATCCACGTGCGCGTTCTGCGAAAAGCAGCATGTGCATGCTTAGCTTGTGGATTGGCAGAAAACAACGTACTCGTCTACCGAAAAGTGCATGTGCATGCTGAACAATGGTTTGGCACAAATGCATGCGCATGTGCAGAAGAAAGCAGCATGGGCGTGCTTAGCAAGTGGTTTGGTAGAAATCCACGCGCGCGCTCTACCGAAAGCAGCATGTGCATGCTTAACTTGTGGTTTGACAGAAAAGAACGTGCGCGTCTACCAAAACATGCTAGTGCATGCTTAACAAGTGGTTTACCACAAATCGATGCGCGTGTGCTGAAAAGAGAACCATGGGCGTGCTTGGAACGGCGTTCAGCAGAAATCTACGTGCACGCTCTGCCACAAGCAGCATGTGCATGCTTAGCTTGTGGTCTGGCAGAGAACAACGTTCGGGTCTACGGAAAGATGCATGTGCATGCTTAACAAGCGTTTTGGCACAAATCCATGCGCGTGTGCTGAAAAGAGCCACATGGGCGCGCATAGCACGTGGTTTGGTAGAAATCCAAGTGCGCGCTCTACCAAAAGCAGCATGTGCATGCTTAACTTGTGGTTTGGCAGAAAACAACGTGCGCGTCTACCGAAATATGCATGTGCATGCTTAACAAGTAGTTTGGCACAAATTCATGCGCATCTGCTGAAAAGAGCAGCATGGGCGTGCTCAGCACCTGGTTTGGTAGAAATCCACGTGCGCGCTCAACCAAAAGATGCATCTGCATGCTTAACTTGTCGTTTGGCAGAAAACAACGTGCGCGTCTACAAAAACATGCATGTGCATGCTTAACAAATGGTTTACCACAAATCGATGCGCGTGTGCTGAAAAGAGAACCTTGGGCGTGCTTGGCACGGCGTTAGGCAGAAACCAACTTGCGCGCTCTGCTTAAAGCTGCATGCACATGCTTAGCTTGTGGCTTGGCAGAAAACAACATCCGCGTCTACGGAGAGATGCATGTGCATGCTTAAGAAGTGGTTTGGCACAAATCCTTGCGCGTGTGCTGAAAAGAGCAGCATGGGCGTGCTTAACACGTGGTTTGGTAGAAATGCAAGTGCGCGCTCTGCCAAAAGCAGCATGTGCATGCTTAACTTGTGGTTTGGCAGAAAACAATGTGCGCGTCTACGGAAAAATGCATGCGCTTGCTTAACAAGTGGTTTGGCACAAATCCATGCGCGTGCGCTGAAAAGAGCAGCATGGGCGTGCTTAGCACGTAGTTTCGTAGAAATCCACGTGCGCACTCTGCCAAAAGCAACATGTGCATGCTTAACTTGTGGTTTCGCAGAAAACAACGTGCGCGTCTACCGAAAGATGCATGTGCTTGCTTAACAATTGGTTTGGCACAAATTCATGCGCGTTTGCTGAAAAGAGCCTCATGAGCGTGCTTGGCACGTCGTTCGGCAGAAATGCACGTGCGCCGTGTGCCAAAAGCAGCATGTGCATGCTTAGCTTGTGGTTTGGCAGAAAAAAACGTGCGCATCTACAGAAAGATGCGTGTGCATGCTTAACAAGTGGTTTGGCATAAATCCATGCGCGTGTGCTGAAATCAGTAGCATGGGCGTGCTTAGCACTAGGGTTGGTAGAAATCCACGTGCGCGCTCTGCCAAAAGCTGCATATGAATGCTTAACTTGTGGTTTGGCAGGAAACAACGTGCGCGTCTACCAAAAGATGCATGTGCATGCTTAACAAGTGGTTTGGAGCAAATCCATGAGCGAGCGCTCAAAAGAGCAGCCTAGGCATGCTTAGCACGTGGTTTGGCAGAAATCCATGTGCGCGCTCTGCCAAAAGCAGCATGTGGATGCCTAACTTGTGGTTTGGCAGAAAACAACGTGCGCGTCTACCAAACGATGCATGTGCATGCTTAACAAGTGGTTTGGCACAAATGCATGCGCATGTGCTGAAAAAAGCAGCATGGGCGTGCTTAGCAAGTGGTTTGGTAGAAATCCACGCGCGCGCTCTACCGAAAGCAGCATGTGCATGCTTAACTTGTGGTTTGACAGAAAAGAACGTGCGCGTCTACCAAAACCTGCATGTGCATGCTTAACAAGTGGTTTACCACAAATCGATGCGCGTGTGCTGAAAAGAGAACCATGGGCGTGCTTGGCACAGCGTTCAGCAGAAATCTACGTGCACGCTCTGCCACAAGCTGCATGTGCATGCTTAGCTTGTGGTTTGGCAGAGAACAACGTGCGCGTCTACAGAAAGATGCATGTGCATGCTTAACAAGTGGTTTGGCACAAATCCATGCGCGTGTGCTGAAAAGAGCAGCATGGGTTTGCTTGGCACGTCGTTTGGCAGAAATCTCTCTGCTGGGAAAGATGGTAGGAACCGTGAAAACGGGTGAGTAAACAGTTACTTTCTGCGCTTTCTAGCGGCTCCTTACTCGAACGACCATTTATGGAAATGTCACAATTGCTGAAACCCTCCAACTATAGCCACATCAAAACAAGTATAGACGACCTTCTCACGAATGCGAGCCAGTTTCCACCACTGCCACAAAGGAACGACCACTGACATCCAGAAGGGGTTTAAGAAAACAACCCGCTACACCATCTGATCTTTGGTGGGAAACATGGCAGGAAGCGTGGTAATGTGTGATCAAATGGTCCTTTCGGTGCTTCGCAGCTGCTCTTTACTGGAATTACCATTTTTGGAAATGTTACCATCGCGGCAGCCGTCCAACTGTAATCACATCAAACTAAGTACAGACGAGTTTCTTCCGATTGCGAGCCAGGAAGGTCATAGATGGTTGACAGAATACTGACAGCTGAACTATTTCCGCCACTCAGGAACATCCTCTGACATCCTGAAGGGGCTCTATAGAAGGAACGCGCTCCAGCATCAGATCTTTGGCGGGAAAGGTAGCAGGAAGCGCGATAGCGCACGATTAAACGGTCCTTTCTGCGCTTTTCAGTGGCTCCTTACTGGAATGAGCATGTATGGAAATGTTACAATCACGGAAACCGTCCAACTATAGCCACATCAAAAATAATATACACGAGCTTCTCCCGATTGCGAGACAGGAAGGCCTAGCTGGATGAGAGAATACTGACAGCTGGAATATTTCCACCGCTGCCACACAGAAACGTCCGCTGACATCCTGAATGTTTTTAATAAACCAACCCACTGCACCATTTGATCTTTGGTGGGAAAGATGGCAGGAAGCGCGGCAATGTGTGATCAGACGGTCCTTTCTGCGCTTCGCAGCTGCTCTTTACTGGAATTACCATTTATGGAAATGTGACAATCACGTAAACCGTCCAAGTATAGCCATATCAACCATATTATAGACGAGCTTCTCCCAATTGCGAGCCAGGAAGGCCTAGCTTGATAAAAGAATACTGACAGCTGGAATATTTCCACCGCTGCCACACAGGGACGTCCACTGACATCCTGAAGGGGTTGAATAAAACAAACCGCTGCACCATCTGATCTTTGGTGGGAAAGATGGCAGGAAGCGCGGCAATGTGTGATCAAACGGTCCTCTCTACGCTTCACAGCTACTCTTTACTGGAATTACCATTTATTGAAATCGCGGCAACCGCCCAACTGTACCCACAACAAATTAATTACAGATGAACCTCTTCCAACTGCGAGCCATGGAGGCCCTAGCTGGATGACAGCTGAAATTTTTTCACAACAGCCGTACAGGAACGTCAGCTGACATCCTGAAGAGGCATCATATAAGCAAACCGCTCCACAATCTGATCACTGGTGGCAAAGATGGCCGGAAGCGCGACAACGTGTCATTAAAGGGTGTTTTGTGCGGTTTGCAGCTGCTTCTTACGGGAATGACCGTTTACGGAAATGTTACCATTTCGCCAGACGTGCAAGTACAGCCACATCAAAATAAGTACACAGGAGCTTCTGCCAATTACGAGCCAGGGAGGCCATAGCTGGATGACAGAATACTGGAAGCTGGAATATTTCTGTCACGGCAGTTCAAGCATGTCAGCTCATATCCTGAAGGGGCTTCATAAAAGAGACCCGCTCCACCATTTGATCACTGGCGGAAAAGATGACACAAGCGCAACAAGGTTTGAATAAACGGTTCTTTGTACGCTTTGCGGCTGCTCCTTACTGGAACGAACATTTACGGAATTGTTACCATCGCGGAAGCCGTCCAACTATAGCAACATCAAAATAAGTACTGACGACCTTCTGCCAACTACGAGCCAGGGAGGCGATAGCTGGATGACAGAATACTGACAGCTCGAATATTTCCGCCACGGCCGCTCCGGCAAGTCAGCAGATATCCTGACTGGGCTTCTCAATAGAGACCCGCTCCACCATCTGATCAAAGATGGCAGGAAGCGCGACAGGGTGTGATTAAACGGTCCTTTGTGCACTTTGCAGCTGCTCGTTACTGGAATGACCGCTTATGGAAATGTTACTAACGTGGCAAACGTCCAACTGTAGCCAGATCAAAATAAGTACAGAAGAGCTTCTGCCAAATACGAGCAACGGAGGCCATAACTGGATGACAGAATAGTGACAGCTGGAATATTTCCGCCACGGCCGTTCAGGCACGTCAGCTGATATCCTGAAGGGGATTCACAAAAGAGACCCGCTCCACCATCTTATCCTTGGTGAAAAAGATGGCAGAAGCGCGACAAGGTGTGATTAAACGGTCCTTTGAGCACTTTGCAGCTCCTCCTTACTGGAATGACCGTTTATGGAAATGTTACCGTCGCGACAACCGTCCAACTGTTGCAACATCAAATTAAGTACAGACGAGCTTCTCGCAACTGTGAGCCAGGGAGGCCATGGCTGGATGACAGAGTACTGTCTCCTGGGATAATTCCGCCACGGCTTGCTAAGGCACGTCAGCAGAAGTCCTGAAAGGGCTTCATAAAAGAGGCTCTCTCCACCATCTGATCACTGTCGGAAAATATGGCAGGAAGTGCGGCAAGGTGTGAATAAACAGTCCTTTGTGCACTTTGCAGCTACTCCTTACTGGAATGACCGTTTATGGAAATGTTACTATCGTGGCAAACGCCCAACTGTTGCCACAGCAAAATAGGTACAGACGAGCTTCTGCCAACTACAACCAGGGAAGCGAAAGCTGGACGACAGAATACTGACAGCTGGAGTACTTCCGCCACGGCCGCTCAGGCACGTCAGCTGATATCAAGAAGGGGCTTCATAAAAGAGGCCCTCTCCACCATCTGATCATTGGAGAAAAGGATGGCAGGAAGCGGGATAAGGTGTCAATAAACGGTCCTTTGTGCACTTTCCAGCTCCTCCTTATTAGAATGACAATTTCTGGAAATGTTACCCCCGCAGCCGACCAACTGTTGCAACATCAAATTAAGTACAGACGAGCTTCTGCCAACAGGGAGCCGTGGAGGCCATGGCGGGATGACAGAATACAGTCGGCTGAAATTTTTCTGCAACAGCCGCTCAAGAACGTCAGCTGATATCCTGAAGGGCCTTCATAAGAGCAACCCGCTCCAACATTTCAACATTGGGGCAAAAGAGGGCTAGAAGCGCGACAGCGTGTGATCAAAGGGTGCTTTGTGCGATTTGCAGCTGGTTCCTACGTGAATGACCGTTTATGGAAATATTAACATCGTGGCAACCGCGCAACTACAGCCACACCAAAATAACTACAGATGAGCTTCTGCCAACTGCGAGCATGAGAGGCAATAGCTGGTAGACTGAATACTGACAGCTGGAATATTTCTGCCATGGCCGTTCAGGCACGTCAGTTCATATCCAGAAGGGGCGTCATAGAAGAGCCCCGCTCCACCACCTGATAATTCGTGAAAAAGTTGGCAGGAAGCGCGACAACGTTTCATTAAACGGCCCTTTGTGCACTTTGCAGCTGCTCCTTCCTGGAACGACGATTTATGGAAACGTTACCATCGCGGCAACGGTCCAACTGTAACCACATCAAAATAGGTACAGACGAGCTTCTGGCAACTGCGAGCCAGGGAGGCCATAGCTGGATGACAGAATACAGTCAACTAAAATATTTCCGCCACTGCCACACCGGAACGTCAGTTGATATCCCGAAGGGCCTTCATAAAAGCAACCCGCTATACCATCTCATCATTAGTGGGAAAGATAGCAGGAAGGCTTACAACGTTTGATTAAACGGACCTTTCTGCGCTTTTCAGCGGCTTCTTACTGGAATGACTATTTCTGGAAATGTTAAAATCACCGCAACTGTCCAACTGTAGCCGCATCATAATAAGTACGGACGAGTTTCTTCCGACAGCGAGCCAGGGAGGCCATAGCTGGTTGACAGAATACTCACACCTGAACTACTTCCCCATGGCCGCTCTGGCACGTCAGCTGACATCCTGAAGGGGCTTCATAAAAGAGACCCACTCCGCCATCTTATCATTGGTGAAAAAGATGGCAGGAAGCGCGATAAGGTGTGAATAAAGGGTCCTTTCTGCAATTTGCAGCTCCTCCTTATTAGGATGACCATCTATGGAAATGTTACCATCACGGAACCGTCCAACTGTTGCAACATCAAATTAAGTACAGACGAGCTTCTCCCAACTGCGAGCAAGGGAGGCCATAGCTCGATGACAGAATACTGACAGCTGGAATACTTCCGCTACTGCCGCTCGGGCACGTCAGCTGATATCCTGATGGGGTTTCATAAAAAAGGCCCTCTCCACCATCTGGTAACTGTCGGAAAAGATGGCAGGAAGCGCGGCAAGGTGCGATTAAACGGTCCTTTGTGCGCTTTTCGGCTGCTCCTTACTGGAACTAACATTTATGGAATTGTTAGCATCGCGGAAGCCGTCCAACTATAGCAACATCAAAATAAGTACACATGATCTTCTGCCAACTACAAGCCAGGGAAGCCATAGCGGGATGACAGAATACTGACAGCTGGAATATTTCTGCCACGGCAGTTCAGGCACGTCCGTTCATATCCTGAAGGGGCTTCATAAGAGAGCCCCGCTCTGCCATCTGATCATTCGTTAAAAAGTTGGCAGGAAGCGCGACAACGTATCATTAAACGGTCCTTTGTGCACTTTGCAGCTGCTCGTTATTAGGATGACCTTTTATGGAAATGTTACCATCACGGCAACCGTCCAACTGTTGCAACATCAAATTAAGTATTGACGAGCTTCTCCCAACTTCGAGCCAGGACGGCCATAGTTGGATGGCAGAATACTGACAGCTGGAATATTTCCGCCACGGCCACTCAGGCACATCAGCTGATGTCCTCAAGGGGCTTCATAAAACAGACCCGCGCCACCATTTGATCTTTGGTGAAAAAGATGGCAGGAAGCGCGTCAAGGTGTGATTAAACGGTCATTTGTGCACTTTGCAGCTGCTCGTTATTAGGATGAACTTTTATGGAAATGTTACCATCACGGCAACCGTCCAACTGTTGCAACATCAAATTAAGTACAGACGAGCTTCTCCCAACTGCGAGCCAGGGAGGCCATAGCTGGATGACAGAATACAGTCAGCAGAAATATTTACACAACAGCAGCTCAGGAACGTCAGCTGACATCCTTAAGGCTTCATATAAGCAAACCGCTTCACCATCTGATCATTGGCGGCAAAGATAGTAGCAAGGGCGACAACGTGTGAATAAACGGCCCTTTATGGCCTTGCCAGCGGCTCCTTACTGGAATGACAATTTATGGAAACGTTAAAATCGAGGCAACTGTCTAACTATAGCTATATCAAAAGAAGTACAGACGAGCTTCTCCTGACAGCGAGCCAGGGAAGCCATCGCTGCATGACAGAATAGTGAGAGCTGGAATACTCCACCACGGCCGCTCAGGCGCGTCAGCTGATATCCTGATGGGTCTTCACAAAGGAGACCCGCTCCACCATCTGATCATTGGTGAAAAAGATTGCAGGAAGCTCGACAAGGTGTGATTAAACGGTTCCTTTGTGCACTTTACATCTGCTCCTTACCGGAATGACCGTTTTTAGAAATGTTACAATCGCGACAACCATCCAACTATAGCCACATCAAAATAAGTGCAGATGAGCTTCTCCTGACTTTGAGACAGGGAGGCCATAGCTGGATGATAGAATACTGACAGCTAAACAATTTCCGCCACAGCCACTCAGGAACGTCAGCTGACATCCGAAGAGGCTTCATAAAAGCAACCCGCTCCACATTTGTGATAAAGATGGCAGGAAGTGCGACAATGTTTGATTAAACGGTCCTTTGTGCGCTTTGCAGCTGCTGCTTACTGGAACGACCCTTTATGGAAATGTTACCATCGTGGCAACCGTCCAACTGTAGCCACATCAAAATAAGTACAGACGAGCTTCTGCCAACTGCAAGCCAGGGACGCCATAGCTGGATGACAGAATGCTTACCGCTGGAATATTTCCGACACGGCCGCTCAGGCAGGTCTGCTGATGTCCTGAAGGGGCTTCATAAAGGAGACCCGCTCAACCATCTGCTCTTTGGTGGGAAAGATGGTAGGAAGCGCGACAACGTCTGATTAAACAGACGTTTCGGCGCTTGGCAGCGGCTCCTTAATCGAATGACCATTTATGGAAAGGTTACAATCATGGAAACCGTCCAACTATAGCAACAACAAAAATAATATAGACGAGCTTCTCCCGACAGTGGGCCAGGGAGGCCGAGCTTGATGAGACAATACTCATCGCTGGAATATTTCCGCCGCTGCCACACAGGAACGTCCGCTGTAATCCTGAAGGGGCTTCATAAAGGCAACCCGCTCCAGCATCTGATCTTTGGCGGGAAAGATTGCAGGAAGCGCGGCAATGAGTGATGAAACGGTGCTTTGTGCGCTTTGTGGCTGCTCCTTACTGGAATTACCATTTATGTAAATGTTACCATCACGCGCCGTCCAGATGTAGACACATCAAAAAAGCACAGTCGAGCTTCTCCCGACAGCGAGCGAGGGAGGCCTAGCTGGATAACACAATACTGGTAACTGGAATATAATCGCCACAGCCGCTCCGGCACATCAGCTGGTATAATGAAGGGGCTCCATAAATGTAACCCTCTCCACCATCTGATCATTAGTGGGAAAGATAGCAGGAAGCGCGACAACTTGTGATATAACGGTCGTTTCGGCAGTTTGTAGTGGCTCCTTATTGGAATGGCCGTTTATGGAAAACTTAAAATCGCGGGAACTGTCCAACTATAGCCACATCAAAACAAGTACGGATGATTTTCTGCCGTCTGCGAGCCAGGGAGGTCATAGCTGCTTGACAGTATACTTACAGCTGAACTAGTTCCGCCACCGCCTCTCAGGAACGCCAGCTGACATCCTGAAGGGGCTTTATAGAAGGAACGCGCTCCAGCATCTGATTTTTGGTGGGAGAGATAGCAGGAAGCGCGACAACCTATGATTTAACAGTGCTTTCTGCGCTTTGCTACGGCTCCTTACTGGAATGACCATTTATGAAACTGCTAAAATCATGGCAACTGCCCAACTATAGCCACACTGTGGGCTTGGCGGCACCGTTCAGCGCACTATGTTAAAGTTCGCGCTCTTCTTTGTCCAGGTGCGCTGGCCTGGACAAGCAATGGCACCTTGCAGTTGCTCTTGGATTACCACAGTTCGACAAGCAGCTATCAACCGGTGGTGTCTCACCCGATAGTCAACCTGATGCCTCTACGGACACCATCGCATCACGAGGAAGCGCTGCAGATAACTTTCCAACTAAACCCGCGCTTTGGATTACCAGCGGCATCGATAACATAGTGGGAAACGTTTAAAAACCAAGAACCGCGGCACGGACAGGCCAGTGGGCTTGGCGGCACCGTTCGGCACATGATGTTAAACTTCGTGCTCTTCTTTGTCCAGGTTAGTGACAAATGGTGCTTCTCAAAGTGTATAAAAAGCAACAGCGCAGGCCTTATTGTGCTGCCAAGCCCACAGTGTCTGCTATCTTATTGCAGCGAGTCGTTCTGTGTTGCCCAATTGCTTTTACAACTTAGTTGTGATGACGAGAAGAATCCCGGTCCAGATAAGCTGGACCAAATTTTTGCCATGGTCACTTCAATTAAGACTTCTCAGGCTGCTCTGGAAAGCGGACTCGAGAGTGTAGATCCAAGGTTAACGCAAGTAGAAACTGCATTGTCCACATTAAGACAATGCCATGAAAAAGTCGATGAGTGCGTAGCAACAGTCAAAGCGATGCGTGCAGATGTTAACCAAATTAACAATAAGATATGTTATTTAGAAAACCGCAGTCGAAGAAACAACATCGGGGCATACGGCTTGAAAGAAACCGTACGGGAATATTACGCAACACTTGAACAAAAAGTTGTGAAGGGCGTTATCAGGGATATGTTGGGCGTTGAAGTACGTTCGCTGGAGCGTATTCACAGAGTTGGCTCTAATAAAGAAAATCGAGAGCGTCCTGTAATCTTGCGCTTTTATAATTTCACAGAAAAACTGTCATTCTTGGCAATGCTTTCAAGCTGAAAGGCAGTTCGCTAACAATATCGGAAGATTACTCCGCCGATGTTCGTGAGAGGCGTAGAAAGCTATGGCAGTCAGCCAAAGATAATCGTGCAAATGGTGATAAAGTTGCGCTTGTATTTGACAAACGTAAGGTAAACGACGAGCTATACGTGTGGAATGATCGCGAAAGTAAGCGAGTCCAAGTTGGGCGGGCAAATCGAGACATTAGAGAGTTTTAGTTTAGGGGACGCAAGCGGCTTGCATACGCAAGAACTAGGGGCGATGGTACTGCGCATGCGCAGACCGCTACGTCTGCTTGCGTCCTTGGGTTGTTTGGCCGGCCGAAAACATCGCTGCCCCTAAGTGGTCACGTTACCCACGTGACTCTCGCGGTGTAGGAGAACTTACAAGTAGCTAGCGGGTAGATAATCTGATAAATCTTTCGCCAAATGTCGACAGACGTTATTTTTATATAGATTAGAGAGGTTTAGCGTGTCCGGTATTCGGATAAACGCCGTTGGGCGTTGGGGCGGAGCCATAAACGGGAGCGTCCTGCATGGTGCAGCCACCTGGCGGCGCAAAGCTCAAACGGACAAAAGAAGGTAATATTGCTTTAACCAAGTCTTTTCTACTTCGCTGGTGGTGTAAATTTTTGGCACTGGCGTAATTGTGTTGCTGCCAAAAATTTATAGCCGCAGCAAAGTAAAATACACTCGGTTACTGCAATATTAGCTGTTTTTGTCTGTTTGAACTTTGCGCCACCAGGTGGCTGCACCATGCAGGACGCTCCCGTTCATGGCTCCGCCCCAACGCCCCAGCCTGCGTTTACCCGAATACCGGACTCTCTAAACCTCTCTATTAACTGCTTTTAATAAGAATAGTTTTATGTGCTTTACTTCATATGCTTGATTTCATGTTTTGAAAAATAATAACGCAGCAAAGATGTGACGTTGATGGCGCTGCGAGCGCATGCGACCTCACTGCGGCTTGCGTTTGGGGCCGCTAACCTATAACGTGTTTCTGCTTGCGTACGCAAACGCACCCAATCGCTAGGGGCCCCAACTCCTTGCGTCCCCTACACTAAATCTCTCTATTGACTCGGGGCGTAGTGGTACGACTGCCTGACGGTATGAAAATCATGCCTCGCTTTCGTTGCTTTGTTTCAAGCCCCGTAGTATTGTCAATAAAGTTATTAAAGCTGATAAATGTGAAGAATTAATACTACTGTACTCTCCAGATGTTATCATCCTCACAGAAACCTGGCTCCATCCTGAAATCCATGATTCAGAAGTAGTCCCATCCTTGTATACATTGTTGCGCACAGATCGTGACGGGCGTGGAGGTGGAGTGGCTATTGTGATAAAGAATTACCTACCCTTTCAAAGAGAAATAGGCATAGCAAATCACGAGAATACATGGTGTAGGGTTAAGCTTAATGAAAACTTGCTTTTAATAGGCGCTTTTTATAGATGTCCAGGAGCGCCACATAAATATCTAGCGCAAGTGCATGACTATCTACAGAGCGTGACAAACCCATGCACTAAGATAATGCCAACAGGGCATTTTAACTTACCGGACATAAATTGGGCAGACCTAATGGTGGGCACGAAACGAAAGCAGAGTTCTGATCAACTTTTGGATATAATGTTCAGTTTTTCTTTATCTCAAATTGGTCAAACAACCCACACATGTGCAGGCAGGCACGTCGTCGCTGCTAGACCTGGCTCTCGTGTCAAGATCATTATCAACAAGTATTAGCACAGCTGATGGTATCTCGGATCATAAGATTTTAGTGTTGACAGTACGCCACACAAATTTGGGCCCAACCCCTCGCGTATTGAAATTAAAGACTACAACTGGACTGCCGAGGTAAGTGTAATAAATTACTTAGAGCAGGCACTAGATAATTCTTCAATTCAGTCTTCCGTCACCGCTAATGAGCTGTGGGTGAAATTAGAAGAAGCTATCGTGCACTGTGAAAAAACCTTCACACCTACAAAACTATAGAGAATTGGGAATAGGTCTCCTTGGATAACAACCCACATAATCCACCTTAAACGGAAATTCAAACGAATGAGGAAGAAAAGGAATACCTGAAAAGACATACGTAAACTTTCGCAGATGTCAAAATGGGAGATCAGAACTGGGAGAAATAACTTCTTTTCAAATACCCTAGTGAAGTTCATGCAAAACCAACCACAAAAGTTCTGGAGGTATCTATCGAAACCAGAGCATCGTACTAGTAACTTAGAAATTAATGGCTCTGTTGTAAGAAATTAAGGCACTATAGCAAATACATTTAATAATTATTTTCAATCGGCATTCACTCGTTCACCTGTAATAAGCACATCGTTGTTTGAACCTGCCGCCGTTATGCCAGAGCTTCTGATAACAGAGTCAGGCGTGTTGAACCTACTTTTACAAATTGATACTAAGAAAGCGCCCGGTCCTGATGACATATCGAACACGTTTCTGAGACGATATGCACAACAGTTAACACCCTTCTTACACACCATATTCACCGAGTCGATTAGTAGAGCCACGTTACCTGCGGACTGGTTATGCGCAAAGGTTGCTCCTATTCACAAAGAAGGAAAAAAGGCACTAGTAGACAAATATCGGCCGATATCACTTACAAGTTACTGTTGAAAATTACTCGAGCATATAATTAACAAAGCAATCATGACCCAGCACAATGCGTTGGCGGGCTAGTTGGTGCGAATCCATGAATACTTTGTTTAATTACTTTACTTTGTTTCGCAGTGTGATGTCGTGCATCGAAGAAAGTGGCGAGGCAGATTTTCGCAATGCGACCGGGATGTCTTCGGAAAGTTTCATGTCCCTTCTTGAATTTTATTTAAGTGCAACTTTTATCCAGTTCGAAAATAACCATTTTATCCAGAAGAATGATGTGTGTATTCGTTCATGTGTGGCACCTGCTCTTTGTAATATTTTTTTATCGTTTGTCGACCGCGCTCTTAAGCGTGCCTTAAACAATGACTCGGTTCAAATTTTTAGATATGTTGACAATTTTCTTGTTGTGATAAGACCGACTAACAACGAATGCTCCGTGACGGTAGCTGATACTTTAACTCTGTTCAATGACAATGCCAAAGGTTTAACTTTCACACATGAGCTATCTAGGGACGGTAAACTCCAGTTTTTAGATTTGCAGCTATCCTTAAAAACAGGCCACGCCTGTTGGATGTATTCGCCACGTGCACGTAAGGAACTTTTACCTTACGCGTCTGCGCACTCAAAGACTGTGAAACGCGCCATTGCTTTGATGTGTTTAGAATATTCCTTAAAGAAATCTTGTCATCACTCTGCGAACATGAGTTTCATTGCACAGTTAAATAGGCTACAGGCGGCTGGTTACCCAAGTGTGGTGATGAAGTCAGTCTCGGAGGTATTGCTTCAAAAACTGAAAGGGAAGCGGCACAAAAGTAACTGTATCACACAAAAGAAGAGGCCTGAAGTTGTGCCGTATTGCCACAGAGTGGCTCACAATCTGAAGAATGTCGCCACTAGATACCAAATTCCGGTAGTGTTTTCCGCTCCTCAGAAACTGTCAATGTTGTGCAGCCGTATTTCTAAAACAAGTCAAAAACCTGAGTGTGGAAAGAACCACGTGAAGTTTGTAGATTGCAGCGTCGGTGTGGTGTATAAGATTCCCTTGTCATGTGGCAAAGTGTATGTAGGGCAGTCATGCTGCTGTGTTAACGAGCGCCTTAGAGAACATGAGCGATCCATATCAACAGGCACAGGTTCGCATTTGGCTCAGCATTGTAAAACACGCAAGTGCAAACCCATGTTTCGTGATACCACGATTTTGAAGAAGAGACGTGACACCACCGCCCGAGAGTTATCGGAAGCATTTTTCATTCAGTCATTGGGGTCACAGTGCATTAGTGTGCCTTCCTTAACCTTGTACAGCGCTGAATTTGGTTTTTTGGATTCTGTCGCATGAGTGCGCTCTTGGGATCGGATGTTGGTGGCTCCACCGCATGGTGCTCACTGAGCATGTTCCTCTAGTTTGAGCGATCTATAAAGGAGTGACGCAATAAAATTATGTCAGTTGAGAGTAGCGCGTTGTCCTGTCGTCTTTCTTGTGTATGTCTTTTTACGCTAAACAAAGTATTCATGGAATCTTGACCCACTTAGAACAAAATAATTTATTATGCCCAATGCAACATGGTTTTAGAAAAGGGTTATCTACAGTAACACAACTTCTAGGAATTATAAAAGACTTGGCTTCAGCAATTAATGATAGGTCACAAATCGATGCTACATTCACTGATTTTTCAAAAGCATTTGACCACGTTATACATCTTAAATTAATTGATAAACTTAGCTCTATTGGTATAGAATCAAAATTGTTAGCCTGGATCACTGCCTACCTGTCCAATCGTACACAATATGTGGCCATCAATAATAGTAAGTCTGATTTACTTGAGGTATACTCCGGAGTACCAAAGGGATCAGTGTTAGGGCCAATATTATTTCTTATTTATATTAATGACGTTGCTAATTGTGTTGAAGCAGGCGTGAAAGTTCGGTTATTCGCTGATGACCTGGTTGTGTATACCTGTGTGCGTGATGCTGAGATCAGAAGCTCCTAAATGCCTCATGAGATAAAATTACTCAATGGTGTGTATCCTGGTGCATGAAAATTAACGTCAGTAAAACAAAGTGCATGACTATTAGCCATAGGAATTCAATTATAGAATAGCTAGCTCCGACATAACACGAACAGACGCTATAAAATATTTGGGCTTAACAATTACAAGTAACTTAAAGTGGAACGTTCACATAGAGTATACATGCGCAAAACCTTCTAAAACACTGAGGTTTCTACGAAGAAAGCTGGCTGCGGCTCCTCCTTCCGTTGAGTTATTAGCCTATAAAACTTTAGTGCAGCCCATTCTCGAATATGGCAGTATAGTTTGGAACCCTCATCAGGTACACGTTATAGAGAGATCGGAAAGAATCCAAAATAAGGCATTAGGTTTCGTTTATTCAAAACATTCCCGTCAGGACAGCTTCACTGCGCTTCGAAATGCCGCAGGCATTTCTACACTTGCTTGTCGGTGGCGTGTCGCAGCAATGAAGTTGCTTTTTTTTGCTTTATCATGATTGTATATAAATAGATAAACACGTCCACTTGAAACCACCACATCGTCATTCCCGTGGAAACTGTCATGATAAACATATCAGGCAATACGTCACATGCTGCAACACGTTCAAATTTTCATTTTTTCCTGCTGCCATT
Source organism: Dermacentor variabilis (assembly GCF_050947875.1). Lineage (NCBI taxonomy): Eukaryota > Metazoa > Arthropoda > Arachnida > Ixodida > Ixodidae > Dermacentor > Dermacentor variabilis. The sequence continues at coordinate 206,236,929 of NC_134572.1, read as the reverse complement.
GAAATATGGAACGCTTTGCCCCGGGAAATTATTAGCATCGATAGCGTAGAGAAATTTGTGGAAAGGGTAGAAGAATACCTTCTTATGCTATAACATTGAAGTGCTATACTTGGTTATATTAAGTCTAAGTATGTTTTATGCTTACTTATGAGGCTTAAGGTTTGTTAGTTATTGGTTGTATAGGATTTTTTTATCGATTGCTGTTGTATCGGTTATGATTACTGATGTATAGTTGATAAATTGTACTTCTACATGTACCGACCGGTCCACTCCCTGTAATGGCATGTATAAGGCTGACAGTATTTTTCAAATAAAAGTCAAATAAAAAATGGCTGTGGCTTAGCTAAGGTTAAGCCCAGGATGCGAAGCATACTAGCCTTTATTTTAGTTGTTGAACCACTGTTTAGCCTGGTGAACTGCTGTTGCTTGGCTATATTTGGTTCGGCTAGATGAAGAAACAACTCATGCGTTACTCTGCTTCGCCTTCAAGAGTGGAACGCGACAGCGTTCCCGTCGACCCACCAAGGGGTGTAAGACAATGGGCTACGGCGCAGCGACTACGCGCCCCGCATTGGACGCGGTGAGCGTCGAGCAACGCAGCGTTGGCGCGGCAACGAAATGTGCGCCTGAGCAAGCGACGCACGCCTGAGCCTTAGAAACAGCTCGTTACTAAGGCAACACCGCATTCACTAGAGGCGCTTTTGTACCGCTTTGAAGCATCGTACTTGTGGCTCAGTGGTAGCGTCTCCGCCTCACACTCCGGAGACCCTGGTTGGATTCCCACCCAGCCCATCTTGCAAAAGTTGAGCCAATGCCACCTAGCAAAAAGCGCAGCTGCTTATATATCGCCGCGACGCCGCGAGCGACGGCGCGAGTTGGAGCCCCGTATCTCCTCTGTCGTGACGTCACGGTGTCACGTGGTCAGCCTTGAAGGCGACACCGCCGCGCCTGAGGAGCTGGGTTGAGCTCTAGTAATATGCTTCGCACAAAAATAAAATTAATGCAGATGACCTTCTCCCGCCAGCGAGCCAGGGATGCCACAGCTGGATCACAGAATAGTGACAGCTGGAATATTTCTACCACGGCTGCGCAGGAATGTCAGCTGATATCCTGAAGGCGCTTCATAAAAGCGAACCACTCCCCCATCTGATCATTGGTGAAAAAGATGGCAGGAAGCGCGAGAAGGTGTGACTAAATGGTCCTTCGTGCACTTTCAACCTGCTCCTTACTGCAATGACCGTTTATGGAAATGTTAGGATCGCGGGAAGCATCCAACTGAAGCCACATCACAATAAGTACAGACGAGCTTCTGCCAACTGCGAGCCAGGCAGGCCATAGCTGGATGACAGAATACAGTCAGCTGAAATATTTCCGCCACGGCCGCTCAGGAACGTCAGCTGACATCCTGAAGAGGCTTCATATAAGCGAACCGCTCTACCATCTGCTCTTTGGTGGGAAAGATTGTAGGAAGCATGACACCGTGTGATTAAACGGTCCTTTCTGCGCTTCGCAGCCGCTCCATAATGGAATGACAATTTATGGAAATGTTACAATCGTGGAAACCGTCCAACTATAGCAACATCAAAAATAATATAGACGAGCTTCTCCCGACTGCGAGCCAGGGAGGCTTAGCTTGATGAGAGGATACTGACAGCTGGAATATTTCCGCCACTGGCACACCGGAACGTCAGCTGATATCCTGAAAGGGCTGCATAAAAACAACCCGCTCCACCATCTTATCATTAGTGGGAAAGACAGCATGAAGGGCGACAACGTGTGATTAAATGGACCTTTCTGCGCTTTGCGGCGGCTCCTTACTAGATTGACGATTTATGGAAATGTTACAATCGTGGAAACCGTCCAACTATCGCCACATCAAAATAAGTGCAGACGAGCTTCTCCCTTCAGCGACCCAGGGAGCCCATAGCTGGATGACAGAATAGTGACAGATGGAATATTTCCACCACGGTCGCGCAGGAACGTCAGCTGATATCCTGAAGGGGCTTCATAAAAGCAAGCCGCTCCGCCATCTGATCATTGGGGCGCAGGATGGCAGGAACGTGACGTGTGATTAAACGCTCCTTTGTGCAATTTGCAGCTGCTCCTTACTGGAATGGCCGTTTATGGAAATGTATCCATCGCGGCAACCGTCCAACTGTAGCTACATCAAAATAAATACAGACGAGCTTCTGCCAACTGCGAGCCATGGAGGCCATAGCTGTATGACAGAATACTGACAGCTCGAATATTTCTCCCACGGCCGCTCAGGCACGTCAGCTGATATCCTGAAGGGGCTTCATAAAAGAGACCCGCTCCACCATCTGATCATTGCTGAAAAAGATGGCAGGAAGCGCGACAAGGTGTGATTAAACGGTCCTTCGTGAAATTTGCAGCTGCTCCTTACTGGAATGACCGTTTATGTAAATGTTACCATCGCGGCAACCGTCGAACTGCAGCCACATGAAAAAAAGTACAGACGAGCTACTCCCGACTGCGAGCGAGGGAGGCAGAAATATTTTCGCCACAGCCGCTTAAGAACGTCAGCTGACCCCGCCGGGGCGTCTGCGTCAGCAAGCGTTTGGTGCGTTGCGACACCACATACCCGAGCACACGAGGGTTCGACCCTCCCGCGTGTAGCCGTGCGCGGCTTAGCCGTGTCCGGGGAAAAGGGGATCCTGGGGGTTGAGCCAATGCCGGGTGTTTGGACCTTTACGGCCCCTCGGCGGCGGCAACACACCCCTTTGGCCTCGGCTTCACGTAGACGGCACCCCCGGACTGACCCACCCGGGGGAAATCGGTAGTTGCCTTTTCCTGTCTCTCTCTCCCTCCAATCTTCGTCTTTCTCTTTCTTTTCATCTTTCCTGTCTTCTCCTAGCTTCTGCTTACTTCCAATTTTTCCAGGCAGCAAGGGATAACCTTGTGTGAATACCCAAGCTAGGTTATTTCATATTTGGTTATAGTGGTAATGTACAGTACAGGCTCCCTCGAACGCTCCAGAAAGGGCAGAACCCCGGTTACAGGGCCTCGAAAGAGCTCTGTAACCTGAGGCACCACTTCCGTTTCCTTACACACAGCACCAATTTACTCTAAATATGGATACAATGGGACGTCAGAGGTCTTCTTAGAAACCTGGATGACGTACAAGAACTCATACACATAGACATTCCAAAAGTGCTGTGTTTACAGGAAACACACCTAAAATCAAAACACACAAGCTTTCTCCGACAGTATATAGCTTATCGCAACGGTCGCGATGATGCTGTCGCATCATCGGGCGGTGTTGCCATTGTTATTCAGAAAGGCATTGCGTGTCAACGTTTGCAGCTACAAACGCCCTTTGAAGCAGTGGCGGTTCGTGCTGTTCTCCTAAACAAACTTATCACTGTGTGCTCGCTCTACATACCCCCACATTACAAATTAACTAAATATGAATTTCAGTCCTTCATAGATGAATTGCCAGAACCTTATATTGTTCATGGCGATTTCAATGCACACAACTACCTGTGGGGCGACTCCCGTATAGATGCGCGAGGACGACTTGTTGAACAGTTCCTTCTCTCTTCTGGTGCGTGCCTGTTGAATAAGAAGGAACACACATAAAACGCTCTTGCAAACAGAACCTATTCTTCAATAGATCTTAGCATAGTCTCCCCGTCTGTAGTGCTTGAACTTGAATGGGAAGTTGCCAACAACCCTTACGGCAGTGACCACTTCCCTATACAGCTAAGATCACCGAAAGGAAACGAATATCAACCACACGCTCCTAGGTGGAAGATTGAGACAGCTGATTGGGAGAAATTTCGATCTCTTACTAGTATCTCATGGGCTGACATGTCTTCGTTAGGCATTGATGCTGCAGTGGAGTTTTTCACAGCCTTCATAATAGATGCCGCATATAAATGCATATCACAAGTAAATGGCTTGGCATGTAAACGGCGTGTCCCGTGGTGGAACGACAATTGTAGGATCGCTCGAAAGAAACAAAACAAAGCGTGGGGGTTGCTACGCGCCCCCCCACTGCGGAGAATCTTATCAACTTTAAAAAAGTAAAATCCAAAGGCAGGCGAACCCGCCGACAGGCCAGAAGAGACAGCTGGCAGAAGTTCTTATCAGGTATCAACACGTATACAGATGAGGCCAAAGTCTGGAACAAGGTAAATAGCATAAGAGGGCGACAAACATACTCCCTCCCTTTGGTAAACACACAAGGCGATACCCTGCAAGACCAGGCTGATGCTCTGGGTGAACACTTCGAGCGAGTGTCTAGCTCCACTCACTATTCAGAGAACTTCCTTAAATATAAAGAAATAGAAGAACTCAAGCCTCTGAATCGGAATTGCACGCCAAACGATCCTTATAATCGCCATTTTACCATTGCTGAACTTAAAACCTCCTTGTCAGTATGTCGGAGCTCTGCACCGGGCCCCGATAGAATCATGTATGATATGCTTAAACACCTGCACTCCGACACACAAATCACACTACTTACACTTCTCAATGCTATCTGGGCTGCTGGTTATCTCCCATCGAAGTGGAAGGAGGCTATTCTGATCCCTATTTTGAAGCATGGTAAAGACACTTCATTGCTCACTAGCTACCGTCCCATAGCGCTTACAAGCTGCCTCTGTAAGCTTTTCGAAACAATGATAAATCGCCGTCTGATACATCTCCTAGAGTCTAGTAAAATGCTTGACCCATTTCAATGCGGATTTAGGGAAGGGCGATCTTCAGCCGACCATCTCGTGCGCATCGAAGCGAGCATTCGCGATGCCTTCGTACACAAACAATCCTTCTTATCTGTATTTCTGGATATGGAAAAAGCATACGACACAACCTGGCGGTACGGAATCCTGCGCGACCTTTCGGCGCTAGGCATCCGCGGCAATATGTTAACTATCATAGAGAGCTACCTAGAGAACCGTAAATTTCGGGTGAAAATAGGTCCTGCACTGTCGCGTACATTCATACAGGAAACTGGGGTACACCAGAGTGGCGTACTCAGCTGCACGCTCTTTGTCGTAAAGATGAACACGCTTCGTGCATCATTACCACCAGCTATTTTTTATTCCGTCTCTGTAGGCGATATGCAAATGGGCTTCAAATCCTGCAACCTCACAGTCTGCGAGAGACAGGTACAGCAGGCCCTAAACAAGGTGTCCATGTGGGCAGACCAAAATGGATTTAAAATCAACCCCCCCCAAAAGTTCCTGCGTTCCCTTCACAAGAAAGAGAGGCCTGGTCCCAGATCCTTTTCTAGAACTGGGCGGGCAAGAAATTCCTTTTAACAAAGAGCACAAATTTTTAGGTGTTATACTTGACTCCAAGCTTACTTTCATTCCACACCTAAAATGTCTGAAAACAAAATGTCTAAAAACAATGAACCTACTTAAAATCCTATCCCACACAACATGGGGTAGCGACAGGAAGTGCCTGTTGAATCTTTACAGGAGCCTAGTTCGATCACGAATAGACTATGGTGCCGTAGTATATCACTCTGCCGCCCCGAGCGCACTAAAGATGTTAGACCCCGTTCATCATCTGGGAATCCGCCTGGCTACTGACGCATTTAGAACAAGCCCTGTTGAATGTCTGTATGTCGAGTCCGATGAGTGGTCACTCCATTTTCGGAGAACATACCTCAGCTTTAACTACTTTCTGAAAGTGCGCTCTAATAAGGAACATCCGTGTTTCACAACCGTGAACGACTTGACGTGGGAAACACTTTTTCGTAATAGACCCTCTATGAGATTACCTTTCTCACTGCATGTAAGAGAACTTGGGGAACAAATGGACCTCCCATTTCTCGAACATTGCCTAATGCCTGCTGTTAAGCTATTACCGCCCTGGCAGTGGCAGGTGACTGAATGTGACGTATCATTTGTAAAGGTCACAAAGCACGCTCCTGAGCTTGAAATTATCATGCATTTCCGGGAGCTTCAATTGAAGTACTCCTGCTCCAAGTTTTACGCAGACGCATCGAAATCACATGCTGGCGTATCCTACGCTGCTGTCGGTCCCTCTTTTACTGAATCTGACGCGTTGAACCCCATAACAAGTATCTTCACTGCAGAAGTCTACGCAGTACTGTGTGTAGTAAAACATATAAAGCAACTAAAACTGGACAAAGCCATCATATTCACAGATTCCTTAAGTCTTTTAAAAGCACTCATTTCTTCTCAAAAGCATACGAATTCTGTCTTCAATGAACTCTACTCACTCTTATGTAACATCTACTTATCACATAGGCATGTAGTAATATGCTGGGTTCTTGGCCATAGAGGAATCGAGGGGAATGTGCTTGCCAACGAGATCGCCAAATCAATAGCATCGCAAGGTATTCGTTCTGCTGCTGTCCCTGCCACAGACATGAAGCCTTTTCTAAGACACAAACTCCGAAGCCAGTGGCAGCGCCTGTGGGACACAGAAACAAGTAATAAGCTTCACCTAATTAAGCCGAAGCTAGGTCCCTGGCACCCAACTACGAAAATACGAAAAACAAATGTCCTATTCACTAGACTGAGAATAGGACACACATTTGGCACTCACAACTTTCTCTTGTCCGGTAACGAGCCTCCAACCTGTGGCAGATGTGGCGACCGGCTGACCGTCCTCCATGTCTTCCTGGAGTGCCGGGAAGCCGAAAGAAACAGGAGGAAACATTTCCCGTTTGCATACCGCCATTCTATTCCCCTGCATCCGACCATGTTTTTTGGTGAAGAGCCGCTTTTTAGGACCAAAGCAGTCCCCGCTTTCCTAAAAGACGTTGAACTACATGTTACAAGCCCATTCATTTCGTAGCGCATCCTCTTTCCAGAGGATATCGCTAGGATAGCTTCTCTTTATAGCACATGCCTCTAGGCCCTTGAGTTTGAAGGGCCCCGGGGAGGCAGTAGTGCTCTAGACTATTTTATGCATCTAGATAATCACATGTTTAATATATGACATCACTCTATCTCAATGCCTTCTAATGTTCATAGTACACGTCAATAGTCATTCCCATAATTTTATTACTCCTACATTTTATGGAATTTGGATCAACTCTTTTGGGCCCCTTTACAGCCAAGGCACATTAAGATAACAGAACCCATCTGTCCACTTCCAACTCATTAATATTAGCATGGCGCTCTTTGGCCACACCTGGCCCTTGCGCCATTAAACACCAAACATCATCATCACCACCTCGCGTGTGGCCGTGCGCGACTTAGCCGTGTCTGGGGAAAGGGGGATCCTGTGGGTATAGCCGATGCTGGGTGCTTGGACCTTTAAGGCCCCCCGGCGGAAGCAACACACCCCTTTGGCCTCGGCTTCACATAGACGGCACCTCCAGGCTGACCCACCTGGAGGAAATCGGCAATCGCCTTTTACTATCCTCCTCTCCAATCTTCGTCTTTCTCTTCCACTTCTCCATCTTTCCTGTCTTCTCTTCACTTCTTATTACTTTCGAATTTCATGGCGGCAAGGGTTAACCATGTGTAAAATATCATGCCTTGGCTATATATATAATAGGTTATAGCGGCAATGCATGGCTGGCGTCTTCAGGCATTCTCCCAACCTTGTAGCGTTCCTTTATTGGCCTCGATGGTGGGTGGCCACCATCGCCGCCGAAATTTCCAACGCTACATGGCAAGCGACTTTCCACCATTACATTATCGCTCCCTCAAGAGGGGGCGCACCGATGAAACATTTACATTTTTCATGAAATCAAACCAATCTTTTTCGAAGTACCACGTTGTACACAGTCAGCACGATACCAAAACAGTCAGAATGGTCTCACCATTTGTTGTAGCAAAATCCCTCACGGGAGCAATTGGCCCAAGCTATAAGGTAACGAAGAAGGGAAGTGGCGATCTTCTTCTCGAACTTTGCGACCAAGCACAATAGGATAAATTCTCGAAAGTTGTAGCATTTGGGGAAATTGCAGTCTCAGTGGGCCCGCACAGATCCATGAAAACAGTGCGGGGGTCGTCTCAGAAGGTGACCTTCTCGAACTCAGTGAAAGCGAACTACTTGAAGTATGGCAAGACCAGAACGTAGTGAAAGTACAAAGGATAACATTGAGGCGAGACGACAAGCAAATAACTACCAAACACATAATCATTACTTTTGGAACCTGCAACCTACCTGAAACAATAGAAACTGGTTAGTGTACACTTTGCGTCAGGCCGCATATTCCAAATCGGCGTCGATGCTTCAAGTCTCAGCGCTTTAGCATAGGAGATCACCCCACCTACTCGCGATCGTGCCCCTCGTGGGAAAAAGAGAAACAAAGCATAGATCTGAAAGTAAACTCAACCTATCTTTTCCAGAGACATGTAAGGCTTTCTCACTCCACAAATTGTAAAGTCCCTCCTACACCGATGTGGTGCGCCTGGGGGCAGCGCTACATCATTCGGCGGCCGCCCAATTCAGACGGAGTGTGACGGCGGTCACGCCATACCTCCCCCCCCCCCACCGCTTGAACAGACAGCGCTGTTCTGGTCCCCGCAATGAAGGACCAGCGGACCCTTGGGCCTGTTGGACCCAGGGCCACTGCCCGTGCAGATCGACCCAACATTCCCGCGAAAGTGCCCGCCGCACGGGCAGTATCCATCGCCTCAGATGAGGTGAAGGATTCCACTACAACTCCGGCGTCTCAGACGCCCAAGGAACGGCGCAGCTCCCTCGAGCACGCCGGAAAGAGTGATCTCGTATCATGGGGCCTAGAAATGTCTCGTGAGGTAATATAATCTACATTTCTTAGACACGCAGCACAAAACACATACATTATGGATACACAGATAATACAATGGAATGTCAGGGATTTACTGCAACACCTAGATGACATTAAGGCACTTTTACATAGGTACACTCCAAAGATGCTGTGTGTCCAAGAAACACATCTTAAACTTTCACAAGCAAGCTTTCTCCGGCAGTATGCTATTTTCTGAAAAGACTGCAACGACGCCCTTGCCTCGTCGGGCGGTGTGGCAGTAACAGCAGATAAGAGTGTTGCTTCTCGGCAATTACAACTTAAAACGCCCCTAGAGGCAGTTGCCGTAAGAGCAGTGCTTTTTAGTAAGCTGCTGACAATTGCATCTTTATACATTCCTCCCAAATGTCAACTTTCCAAAACTGAATTTGAAAGCTTAATTGTGCAACTACCGCAACCCTACATTGTCGTTTGCGACCTAAATGCTTATCATACCTTGTGGGGCGACTTCGATGTGATGCCAGAGGGCGTCTGATTGAAAACTTCCTTTTAAGTACAAATGCGTGTTTGCTAAATAAGGAGCCAACTTTTCCAGCGTTGCAAACTAGTCATTTTCATTTATCGATTTAACCATTGTTTCAAGTACAGTGGTGCCGTACTTGGAGTGGAAGGTACTACTGCGCTCAATATGAGTTGCAAAGTCCTCGGCTTGCATTGCGACAACACACGCTAGGAATTCTGGGGGAAAGTGCTGTTCCGGTAAGTGACCGTACCCCCCATCAGGAAAACAGCTTGCAGTCTGTGGTTCCAGGGTTTTACAGGCGGCCTCTTTCAGCAGATTAAAAATTTTCTGCTCAGAGCCCGAATTTGCCTGCGTCACTTTATTCCAAAATTGAAATCAATTTGATGCAAACGAATTTAATATGCAGTGAAACGCAATTCTAGCATCATGCCCATACAGGAAACGGTTCTTGAAGCCCAGTTTTACTATGACTAAATGATTTCACATAGAGTCACTACTGATTCCTGTGACGAGACCACATTCAGGGGGTGTATTTCTTTGCTCCCAAGACACGACACATGTGAAACGACTGGGGTCTCGACGCCCTGCTTGGCTCTGAACATAAGAAGTTTGCATGACCAAGTACCTAGAGATTCTGGTCACGTGACCACCATCTGACATGCTGCTCTGTTTCGTACCCTGGCTTCATGTATATCAACCGATAAAAGTTCAGTCGAGTGCACTGCTCTTGTAACAAGAGATGATGCATATCAAAGGAAATGGTTTTTAAAGCCCGGCTTTGTTACCGCCATGAAGAGGTCACTTGACCAAGTTACTAGTGATTAGAGACGAACGATCATCATAAAGAGCGCTGGAAACTTTCTTTTTATATGCATGACACATATCAAACGACGCGGATGCAGAAGCTCTTTTCGAGTATGAGAGTGAGAGGCTTGACACGGACAAGTCAGTAGCGATTCAGGTCACGTGACTATTTAGGGCATGCTGTCATATTGTGTACCCTTGCTTTATCGATATCAAACGAAATGGTTTTCGTAGCGCAGTCTTGCTATCACTAAATGAGTCCACATAGAATGATCACTAGTGATGTGGTCACGTGACCAAAATTCAGTGGTCTTCTACCCAAGGGTGATGCATATCAAACGAAATGGTTTTTGAAGCCCGGCTTTGTTACCGCCATGAGGAGGTCACATGACCAAGTCACTAGCGATTAGTCACGGACGATCATCATAAAGAGAGCCGGAAGCTTTCTCTGTATATGCATGACCCATATCAAACGACGCGGATGGAGAAGCCCTCTTCGAATACGAGAGTGAGAGAGTTGACATGGACAAGTCAGTGTTGATTCAGGTCACGTGACTACTTTAGGGTATGCTGCCATATTGTGTACCCTGGCTTGATGCTTACCAAACGAAATGGTTTTTCTAGCCCAGTCTGGCTATCAGTAAATGAGTCCACATTAGATGATCACTAGTCACGTGGTCACGTGACCAAAGTTCAGTCGAATGCAGTGGTCTTCTACACAGGGATGATGCATATCAAACGAAAGGATTTGCAAAGCCCGGCTCAGCTTCCACCATGATGAGGTCACATGAGCATGTCACTAGCGATTAGTGACGCACGATCATAATAAAGAACGCTGGAAACTTCGTCTAAATGTGCATGACGCATATCAAATGACGCGGATGGAGAAGCTCTCTTTGAATACGATAGTGAGAGAGTTGACACGGACAAGTCAGTAGTGATTCAAGTCACGTGACTACTTTCGGACATCCTGCCCTATTTTGTACCCTGGCTTGATGCCTATCAAACGAAATGGTTTTTGTACCTCAGTCTGACTATCGCTACAATGTGGCTTCATGTTTCCACCAGTGACTCTTATCACGTGGCCGTATTCGAAAGCATTGCACACGTTTGTATCCTGGCCTGATGCATATCAAACGAAATTGTGTTGGGAGCCCGGTTCGGCTATGACTCTTATAAGCTCCCACTACGTAAACACTAGTGACGTCGATAAAAGTGTCACATAGCGACAGAGTGCGCTTTTCTTCTATCCCAGAGCATGATGCATGTCAACCAATATCGTTTTTGAAATACTCTTCATCTATCAAATCGATGAACGGTAACGACCGAGTTACTAATATTTTTTTCCCACATGACCACTTTCGGGTGTGATGCAATGGTGTTCTACATGCACGATGTATATCAAACGAAATGGCCTCAAAAGCCCTGGTCAACTATCACTATAATAAGCTCACATGGGGCAATTACAAATGATTAGTGTTACATGACCACTTCCGGACATGGTGGACTCCTCTTCAGCTCAGTCTTGGTACACACTTATCTGAATGATTTTGAAGCCCTGTTCATCTATCACTGAATGAGCTAACACGCAGAAACTTAATGACTGGTGTTACATGACAGGGAATTTTAGCATAGTGCGCTCTTCTAATCACACATTATAGATAGCAAACAAGGTGGCATCCGTCTCTCTTGAGCTATCTTTACATAAAGCTCACTTTGCAAATGAGCTAACGATTCGTGTAACATGACCATGTTCGATCACAGTGCGCCCTTGGTGTAACTAGGAATGACACATATTACAGGATGGAACATATTGTCACGTGGTAGTGACGGTGAAGAAAGAAGCAATACGGTGAAACACAAAACTAGCTTTTATTGGGCGAACCTGTGCCTACAAAAACAGGCTACACTTATAGCACAACGATAGCGGCCAACACGGTCGGCGATCGTCGGAAATCTGATCTGCGGGTCAAGCGCGTCGGCTTTTATAGAGCAGTCGTCGAATGTTCCAGACTAATCGTTCGGACCCGCGTGCCTTCCACAAAGTTCTACACACACAAAGTTCTTCCTTCACACCACGCATGAGTAGGCGTACTTTCTTTTCCTCGGCCATATCCGGGTCGGCGTGGCGGAACAGACGGCTCATTTCTTCCGTAAAGATGGCAACGTTCTCATTTGGTAGCTGCACTCGGGCGTCCAGCATAGCTTCGGCCCTTTCCTTGCGCACGACACTTGTAAAGGTGCGCAGGAAGGCGCTACGGAACAGGTCTCACGTTGTCAAGGTCGACTCCCTGTTCTCAAACCAAGTTCTGGCGGCGTCTTCTAAGGCGAAGTAGACATGCCGCAGCTTGTCGTCGGAGTCCCAGTTGTTGAATGTCGCGATCCGTTCGTAGGCTTCCAGCCATGATTCCGGGTCTTCGAATGTTGAACCGCGGAATGTTGGAGGCTCCCTGGGCTGCTGCAGCACGATGGGGGACGCTGGGGCTGCCATTGCGGTTTCCTTGGCCACAATCTTCTTGGTCCTCTCAGGTAGAAGTCCGTGCTCCGGGGGCAGCTGTTGAAGACGGCGGCTTGCTCGATGTTCCGGGACGGCGCTGGTGTTGTATTTGCGGTCCGGGCTTGGATTAAGGCTTGTCGGGGGCGTCCGGTACATGGACGTAAAGCACCTCCACCAGATGTCACGTGGTAGTGACGGTGAAGAAAGAAGCAATACGGTGAAACACAAAACTAGCTTTTATTGGCCGAACCTGTGCCCACAAAAACAGGCTACACTTATAGCACAACGATAGCGGCAAACACGGTCGGCGATCGTCGGAAATCTGATCTGCGGGTCGAGCGCGTCGGCTTTTATAGAGCAGTCGTTGAATGTTCCAGACTAATCGTTCGGACCCGCGTGCCTTCCACAAAGTTCTACACCATTCGCGTCAGGTAATGAAATCAGATAACATAAGTCTCGGCGACAACAGACAGCGGATAGAAGCATCGATAACTTTCCAGAAACTTCGGATACATGCAGGCGCGTCCCATGCTGTGCGATTACATTTGTTAGGCGGCGAAACGTGGTTGCCCGATAAAGATAAGCACAGGTGTCAATATGATCCCCTGCTAAGCTATAACTCCAATTAACTGGCAAGACTAGTTCAGTGGGGATTCTCATTGCGTAATCATGTTCTAGTAAAATGTACTTGTTTACTGCGTTAGGCACTCCTAGCACGAGACCCCCCCCCCCCCCCCCTACGCCCTTGAGACTCAGCGCTATTTTTACATTGAAAGCAGATTTATACGAATATATGAAAAGATGCTATGCCCATTCTGATACTGTGAGTCACCAAACTTCAGCAATTTAATAGAGATATGATCCTATGTAGTCGTACTCTTAACAATTAAAAAGAAGGCGTAAACGAAAGCAGCTGAAAGGGTAAGGATACAGCTTTAAGTGACGCCAAATTTCAGTGAATTAATTCGTATGTCTTTGCACGTCACCTCAGCCCCAGTGTCGGGTTATGCCTCCTTTGAGGTCAGTGACATCCTCTATTCGAGAAGGCAGCGATCTGTAAATTGCGTCAAAGAAGCTGGAGTCGGCCTTCACACAGTCTCACTTCCTTTCTACCGCCTCCGAGACTGCACTTGCCTAAATGCCATGACATTCGCTCCTCAAGATGTTCAGCTTTCTTTTGCCCCATATATGTTCAGTTATGTTCATAGAGGCTCTTTTGGTAGCCATCGAAGCCTTCTAACGTTAGATAGATTTGAAGCCCATCCACTTTCGTGATGTGTGCACAGAAGAGAGGTCCTGTCGAAAAAATAATATCACTATCGGGATAGCGCCGTCTTGAACATTTAAGAGCATGACGAGATTACGTATTTCGGAGCATTTCTCTGGTGTATGGCTCCCATCTATCCAATGCAGCAAACAAGGTTTCCCTCTGTATACTGCGTCCCACACATTGACTGCGCATCTTTCTCTCAAGTAGGAGGTTTTCTGTATATAGTGGAGGTGAGACCTTTAGTAAGCGGGACGTCAGATGCGCCTTTGTAAATCGCGCATGGTCGTACAGGCAGATTAATCGGTGAAGGCGACTATATTCCACCTATCTGTGCCCCACGAGGCGTGTTCGTTGGCGAAAAATAGGCGCTCAGTTTTGGTTTGTGCCGATATCGGTGGTATCTGCGCAACTACGTGGCTGTGGAGGTCACTTTCTGCTAGCTGCCGTTTCAGTGCTGATTGGCTGGCAAACACGCTGGCAATAGCACCAGTTTGGCAGTACCAAACTAGTGATTTTGCAGCGCCAAAGCGTTTCATGTGGGTGGCAGGAAGAACGGCTTCGTCTTCGAATTCTTCTGTTACCCAAGGGCTACGGGGACGAGGAGCACCCGTGATTCAGCCATCTCCCTTCGCTTGTGTGATTCTATTTACGCTCTGCGTTTAGCTTCCCATCATTATCCGAATTTGTCTCTCAAAATATTGCTTTGTTCAGGGATCTATAATTAGTACCCATTCTTTGCTCAGCACCCGTGACATGACGGCCACATCGGCACAACCAAGAAGCAACAGTAGACGTTTACCGCAGTGTATCATGTATTCCACGTCTGCAATAAGCAACAACTCGGAACAGGCGGCAGTTACACACTGCCGTGTTATGTACTGACATGCGGCTCACATCATATAGATTTTTAAAAGGTTTTTAAATATTATGCATTCTCTTTTTCTTCACGGTAAAAATTGGCTGCGGCTCAGCTCGGCTGGGCCCAGTTATGCACGTGAAAGCTTGTTATGCTTGGTTATGCTGTCTTGCTAAGCCGGGTTAGGCCCATATGGAAAACCAAATGTTTTGCGATGTTTGCATCGTTTATTGACGGTTTAGTTTTATGGCAGCTAATTGTGTTCGCTTTTGGTGAAGTAGTTTGGCGCCATTTTAATCTTGGCCACGCAAAGTAAATCGAGCCCAACAACTCTCTCTAGAACATGAGGTCTATTCGTGACTCAAATAATCCATGCGGTACCTGGCAGCAAAAGCAAGCAACGCTAACTGGAAGTGAAAGTATCAGACGCCCCTCGCCAGCCTAATAAAAAACCCTTATTATATGGCAGGTGGAGCCGCGAATACAGAAAAAGATGAGCGTGAAACTACTTCTGCAGCGTTATGCAGTACGTGTCAACACGGTGACCATCGCTTCGCAAATTTCCTTTCTGCTGCAACAATCGGCGCCGCAGCATTTTATGCATTGTGAATCTCCTCACATGGGTATGAAAGTGACGCTTACGTGTATATTTTCGTCCGTTCTGAACAAACGATTCCGTCATTCCTGACATCTGTTATCTCTTAAGGTACCCGATACACGGAGCTCCTCTGTCGTAATTGTGCTCGTATTCGCCCTTGTCATCACAACGTTCACTCGCACAAACAGCTGCCACAGCTGTGATCATAACACATTTCAAACGTGCTACAAAGTCGCACGTACTTGCTGATGACTAAAGATGCAATGTATTATGCTCGGTTTTCTTTTTCGCCAAATCTTGTCTTAACGGGCCAGCAGCACCGGTCTCAATCTTGGACCGCGCGCATTACTGCAACAAGGAACTGTTGCGCGATGGCCTATGTAAAAGATCGTCCGGCAGTAACTTCATTTACTCGAGGCATGAATCCCGCATCTGTCTCGAATAGAATGCGAGGATGTGACGATCGGCCGACATCGCCAACGCCACAGAACTGCTTTTATTCCGGATAAGGTCCGCGAAAGGGGTGCGCCTGGGAGCGACGCACGTAGCGGCGGGTAAGCAAACGCAAGCTGGAAAGTATGTGTAAGCAACGGATGGTACCCGCGCAAGCCCCCGATGATGACGATCGGCTTTTCCTTATGCAACTTTTTTAAGCATGTATAGGAACGCACGTCGTCGGATCGTAAAGATCCTCTTGACGGGTGGAGACAACTGCTGGTTGTCTCGGTTTCCTCTAGAGGTTAGCCCTTTGGCATTAGCGGTAGCACGTGCAAACTGTCGACGCCAAAAGAGGCTACCGACGCGATCGATCACGCAAAATATTTTGTCATGCTTGTTTGGCGAAATTTCACTGTGATATAAAACGCTCTGTTCACGCACACGAATGAATCTCAGCGAAAGCACAGGCATTTTTACGTGAGCACGCTACATATAGTCGCATGCCGACTTATTTGGCTACCCCTTCTCGCTACAGACAGCTATACATTCCCTACTGAGAAGAAAAGAAGTCATCAACTCGTAAGCGTAATCTATTGCTACTGCTACGAAGAAGTTAGTGGAACAAACATGGCGCATTCTTAGAAAGGTTGACAACCAAAGGCACCCTCGGCGAGCGTGGCTCCGTTGGTTGCAAGCTAATTGGTGGAAAAATTGCTCACACCCGTACTTAGAGGGATGAATGAACATGGGGCTAACGTAATCCCTTCCGTCGGCGACATCTGTGGCTCAGAAGCCATTCGATTCCTCTATGTAGACTCCGCGAAATCGTTCGTCAGCCAGATTGCGATCTCGATCGGATATGCCACGCCGAAAATTCCGAAACTTCGGTGCGATTGCTTACGGTGACTTAAACACGTCAAAATTGCTCGACGTCAAGTACTGGATCGTTCTCCACAAAACACTGCGAATACCTCCCCAAGCAAGTAGCCACAATACATTACCCGGCGACGAGTTGCGAGTGAACCTCCATGTGACGCAATGTGGCCAGATCCTCGCTGCGCCCCCTAAATGTGAGTTAAATCACAAATAGTAGTAGGATCCTCGTAGCGCATGCACAGTTTGCCAACCGAACTATTCGAACGTTCCGTACTGGGAGCACTCACTACCGTTGTTTTGTCAGTTTTCGAGGCCGTCGTCGAAGTCGAAGGAGAGGCGTTCATTGCCGCCTCTAAAGCTCGTCCTACTGCCGCCTTCGCCCCGCACTAAGCTCGCCGAAGTTCACGTTCTTCGCTGGTTTCAACCTGCCACTTAGCGTGCCCTTTCTCACGTGTCCGCTTTATCTTGTTAGCAAGCCGAGTGACATCTGGAGGATGGTCCGACACAGCTTGCTGCTTTCGTCACTGGGACCATGCAGACAACTTCGTCAGAGATGGACCAGCGTCCACGCTCCTTTTTTCCATCGCACAACGGCTCAACTGAAGCACTGGCCTGGATATAGCGAGAAACTGCGAGGCGGTAGTGAGCGCGGCGCCGTTAGCCTTTCAAGAGATCGGCGAGTCACGTAGTTAGTCACTTAGACACATCTGGCGAGGCGGCAGTCGGTGCAGCGGCGGCGAGTCACGTGGTATCAATTCTTCGCTTCAAAGTCTTACTGTCACACACGGCGAAACTCACTCGACTAGGCCAGTAACGCTGTCGCTTTAAGAATAAGCAATGTTTCAAACACGCAATATGTAATGACGACGCACACGAGCTCTCTGCTAGGCGTATTGCACAGTGTCGTCTGCTACCGCGTCGCAAACAGACGATACTGAACTTAACTACGCGGTGAAGCGGCGCACTGGCGCCAGTGGCGATAAAATGGCGCTTAGATCACTGTATAACTAGCGATATGAGTGCATTGCTCCTGGGTCCGAGTCCAAGTGCAGTGCTCCTAGGAATATGGCCAGGGTTCCAGAAAGCGAACGGGTGAAGATTGTAGAGCTTTCTTTGAGGTGTTATTGTCAGCGGAGGACCGCAGAGATGACATGGCCGTCTACACGCACAGTCAACCGCATTGTACAAGCCTACCGCGAAGAAAGCCGCATTTCAGATGCTCCACTTGACCGACGCCGACGGGCAACTTCAGTAGAAGGAGACGAAGTTTTGATCACTGCAGCGTGCGCTAACACATTCGGTGATGCTAAAGGACTTGCCGATACTGCAGGTGTTTCTGTATCACTTGCAACGATGAGAAGAAGACTAGCGGAAGCGGGTCTACAGAGCCGGGTTGCTGGGCAGAAGCCAAAGTTGACTGAGGGAAACAAAGCGGCCCGTCTCCACTTCGCAATTGATCACAGTGGATGGAGCGTTGACCAGTGGAAAAGAGTGCTATTTTCAGATGCGTCGACATTCACCACTGTCTGGGACCAGAAACGTCGTGTTTGGCGTTCGGACAACGCTCGCTACGACCCTGAATATATTCAGGAAGTGGCTACAAGTGGCAGGACTGCTATAAAGGTATGGGGAGCCGTGTCGGCCGAAGGGCTGGGTCCACTGGTCCGAATCGAGGGTGCCCTGACGTGTGAGAAGTACTGCGACATCTTGGACTAAACAATGATTACATATGTCCTGGATGGGCGGTTTCCCGATGGAAACTTTTATTTTCGGCAGGACCTATCCCCCATCCACACAGCAAACCGGGTCAAGACACTGTTAGAAGATCGTGGTGTGCCCCAGCTTCCATGGGTCCCAAAGGGTGCGGACATGAATATTATTGAACATGTCTGGGGCCAAATGAAGAGCACCCTGTCCAAGCAAGTCCACCCTGTCCATAATGGATCCCATGCGGACTTGTGGGTCGCCGTCCAAGCAGCTTGGAATGCCATTCGAGTGGATACGAGCTTCATTGAAGCATTGTACGAGTCCCTTCCTTCGAGAATGCGTGAGGTGATCAGGGCGCCTAAAGGGATGACACGCTACTGAACGTCTCCAGTTTCCCCCTTTTAGGTTGATTTCTTCAAAACGAGGGCCTTCGTTACGCCTCTTTTGCTTATGTTTTTCTCGGCAAATAAAAATGCCAATGCAGTGGCCTTTTGTTGCTAAATGAATTAGAATTTTTCCTGAACAGTGCTCGCTCCCGTGACGCACTTTATTAACTCGTAGTTATGTCATCTGCATGCCTATGTCTATAGCACAATAAACGCACCGTGAATTGCGAGCAGTGACGATGGCATATAGCGTTGAGCAGAGGACACGGGCATGCACCTGGCTGCTGGGACAGCCGAATACATTCCACATCATTCTCACGCGCGTCGCTTGTAGGCAGCATCGTGCGTCCGTTATTGTCTGCGGCCACACGCCGTCATGCAATCAATTTGCCAGGCCTCTGGGCAAATGGGTGGAGGCGCTGGGGGTGGGGGGGGAGGTTGAGGCTATCATTGCCATCAAGAAAGAGCGCGTTATGCTAGAACAATGCGATGTAACGAAGGGCTTTACTGAACTTGCCTTCCCAAACTTTTTTTAGTGATAGTGGAATGCCTTGTAGAGTGCGTGGCTTCAAATGTGTATCATGCCTTGCTAAAAAATATACAGCGATTTGCGTAGTCAGTCACATAGGAAGTAAATGATTTGGCATTGATTACCACCGCTAAACTTTGCTGTGACATTAACCAGAGAGAATATCGCACCTCCTGATGAATGCGCGTGGCAGTTTCTTCCCTGCCCTACAGCTGATCTAGAGAGTGCGCGCGAAGAGCACCCACTCCCCCCGAGGCCGGCAGTGCCTTCCCGCGCATCGGCGCCGCCACATACTGTACCGCAGGGATGCCAGCTGAAGCGAGTGTTTTATCCCTAGGTTGGCGCCCTCCGAAAATATCTAGATTGAGATAAGATCCCCAGGAATTAATTATAGTGTAGTTATTGCGACCACTTCTCCTTCAACAAAGTCTCAACGCAGTTAGCTCTTTACTTCGTTTTGTCTGCGTCTGTTTGAGGCAGAAAGATTATTAGCCGCAACCCTAGCTCTTTTTTGCATTTAGTAGAAACAAAAGGAACCTATTTTACAGTCTGGTAGCCATCATTTGTGCTTGTAATCAGCCTCCTATTTGACGACATATTTTTGTCATATACTTTCGCTTTCTGCTTGCCTCATCTTGCTCATCGTGTCCTGTTCCTGAAGTTTCCGTTCTAGACTTACAACATTTTTGTATTATGAAGGTACAAGGTGAGTGCTAACCTAGCTTGTTTTTCCGGGCATAAGTGGAAGTTGCAGTCTTCGCTTCGCAGAGCAGCAGTCACTCGCGGCGCTACAAATGATAAGTGCGTCCCAATTTAAAAATCACCAAAGTAAGGTTTCGTTTTCCTCTCGATATGCAGCAGTCGATAATCTAGTGTTCCAGAACTCCTCTAGTACTTTGCCGGCCCGGCACAACAGCAACGCTGCTTTAAATAAAAACAGGATGCTGCAGTAATCTGAGTCTTTTACTGTCTATTTTTAAACGGGAGAATAATCGCGACACCTGCCATTAACGAACTTAACGTAACAATTAGCGAGCCTCTCAAAAATCTCTAGGTTTCAAAAAAAAAAACGGTGACTCCCTGAACGAGAAGTAATGCCCTAGATCTAGAGATCAGTGGCGTAGTAACGGGGGTGGGGGGGCGGGGTCCGTGGGTCCCTGGTGCCAGTTGTGGGGGGTGTCATATATGTCTGAAGACTCCCCTCTTTCCGCCGGCTTGAATGGTCGTAAATGGTAAAGAATGCTCCCGTAAGCAGCAGCGGGAGCTCATGTAGCCCATATACCGGATATATTGGATTGGGAGATGCCGCACAAATCTCGATTAGATCCTTATCAACATCGTACGTAATAATTTCAGGAATGCGCGGGCTAAAAAAAATGTATTTCGCTATGTGGTCGCCATGCTGCTCCCCTTGTCGGAACGTATCGTGTGCGGTGCGCTCGTACAATGCGCTCGTGCACAGGGCGGGCACCGCCAAACGCACAGTATGGCGATGTGGCTTTTGGGTCCCTCTTCAATTCAATCCGCGCTCTCCAGAAACATATGTTAAATAACTGTTTAATTAGCAAATATAGACGAAACATTGCAATTCAGGAATTGAGGACCTAAAGCCATATTATTAACTCAACAAAAACGCAATATCGTCTAGGGTCCTAGAGCATGCAGTGCTTTGGCAATGTGGGCGGCCCGGTATGGCAGTACCGAAATTAATATGAAATAATGCACCAGCGACAGCAATGTCCCTATCCTCTCGATTTCGAATGCAGACCAACTGTAGCTCATGCTTTCGCAGGCTTGGGCTTCATCGCGGCCTTCTCGCTTTTTGCGTCGTGACGCCAAGAATCGACGTTGAGCGGGCTCTATTTCTTTCCCAACATTCAGGCGGTAGCGCAGCTATAGGATAACGACGCTCGCCAATAGTAGCAAATAAAGAAAGGTTTTATGGATCAGAATGACAGATTTCGGAAATGTCATAGCATTGGACCCCCGCGCGACAGGGAAGCATGTGCCATTTTCTAATAGGGTGAGGAGATCCGCGTCACTGACACGATATTTAATTTTCGTTCGTGTTCAAGGCTGCGCACAGCCAAAATACTGCACGCGGTAGTGCCTACGACGATTTTTGTGGAGTTGCTGATGGGCAACACATGACTGTCGTGCTTCAACTGTGTAAAGGCTACATAGCCTCTGAAATTGCCAATGAAAATTTTATTGAAATCTTTTTGTGACTCGTAATCCATGTTTTCCACGATACCTTACATTCTGACAGCGCATGTGCAAATGCGCTTATTACAAGTTATCAACGCAGCACCCTGTGTTATTTGGTGCAGAAAATTAAACAGCATGTATACCTGCTTCATTCGCGATCTCAGGGAATAAAAGCGAAGAGGAGGGGGGGGGGGGGGGGCTTATCCAATGCGGTTGTGCTGGTTCTGAAACATACCCCGCCCCCTTCCCCGGAAATTTTTGATATTCTGCTCTTCCTGAATACAACGGAGAGAGGGGGGTGACATAGGGTCTATGGGCCCCGGGTGCGAGACGACCTAGCAAAGCCACTGCTAGGGATAAATCCCTAAGATCGGTATCCATGCGCGAGATACCCTGGCTACAGTGTTCCTTGGCCGTCGCGTCGGCCGCTCGTTACGCGATCTCTCGCGTGAAGCTCGCAGGCCGTGAGTGAAGTGGCAGTGGGGGGCGGGGCTCCTTTAACGTAGTGTAGAAACCAAGGCATTAGCCAAAGCGGCGCTCTGCCAGTGAGGCTGAGAAAGTGGTCTTCGCGGTGCGGCGCTGGCATAGTCTCCTAGAGCAGAAATCAGCGCGGATACGGTGGTGGTCGTGAAAACTTTTACCGGTCAAACCGAGAAAGTTCGGAGAACAAGAAGTAGCCCGCTACATGGTCAGCGTACCTACTCCGGGACCCCGCATGACAAGGCCCCGTCTCGTCTCGCTCCCATTCACCAGAGCCCTTTGGGACTCCAGCGAGGAGCAGTTAAAGAGGGCAGACTCTCATGCCTCTGGGGAAGGGTTAGGTGAAGGGGAGAGGTCGGGATTTTGAATACATGCCCACACCATGTGCAAGATATCACAGGTCTCCCCACAGTGCGCGCACCAGTCTGCCGTGTTAGGATTAAAATGTTTGATGTTTGCAGGAAAGAGTAGAGTACCTGTCTGCAGGCGCCTTAATCTTCGCTCCTCGGCCTTACATAGCCCGCTTGTAGGAGCCGGAAAATGCGGTGGTTGTCTCTATAATGTGTTATGATTTCCTTGAACTGCAGCAGCGGTTGGTTTGCCTCCGAGCCAGAATAGCTGGGGTTAGGAGGATCCCGGTGCGTAAGTGCTCGGGCAGCTGCGTCAATGGCCTCGTCATCTCGTAAGCCCTGAATGACAGACAGGCCAGGGGTCCGAATGATACGATTCGGTGTTGGATCAGTGGCAGCCAGTTTTAGAATTTGCTTCTCCTCATTTGCCCCTTAGCCTGTGGTCCAGATTGCAATGTCATCTGCATATAACGCATGATGAATGCCTTCCACCCGGACTTTGGAGGCACATCATAGATATGTTGGACAGGAGCGGGGATAACACCAATCCCTGAGGGGTTCCCTCTGTTCCCAAAGGTTGCAGGGGGCCGACCGCATAGTCGCGCTGTTTGCTGTAGCAGTATCATATAACTAGCGTATTTTTTGTTTATAACTACTAAGCTGCCAATGTAGACGCATAAAGCAAGCTGACCCTTTACTTTGAGTCATTTAAAAGGAAATCAGTTGGTTGAAAGCGCGTTTCATATGAAAAAGCGGAAGCTTTTTCCGAACTTGGCTCTTTTCCCTGGCTCTTCCGAACTTTTTTTTTGCTCTTTTTTCATTAATCTGAGCCGCAATACCTCCCCCTTCCCACACACACACACATAAATAAATGTAGTATTACTGTTCTATGGGTCCGGAGGTGACATCGACTGTTTTACTTTCCGATGCTCGCTCACATTAATTACGAAAGACATCGCAAATAATTTGTCTACATTCATCCTATATTTGTTTGTCTGCTGTTTAAACATACAAGCGCACGGAGACTTATTTTTCATTGTGGCGATCAAAGCAAGAGGTACAATACCAGGATTTAATAAAGTTACAGAGCATCTCGTAGGTCGCGATACAAATTTATTGCAACTTGAAGAAGACGAAAACAAATTGCATACTGAAACGTACCTCTCAAATACATCTGAGAATTTATGATTGTAGATTCTCCAAAGCGTCCAAGTTGTACGACAATACACACCCATGAAATTTCTTCTGTAATGTGCTAGTCTATTTTACCTACTGTTTCATAATTTGGATACGTAATCGCTAGCGGAAAAGACGCGAGACACCTATAGGGGCCGCCGTCCGTAAGGCTGTGGGCTAGGAGCTGATTAGCTGCAAGTACGACGGCCACAAGCACCATCTAAATATCTCAAATTAACCATGATTCAGTCATCCATGCATAGGCACCCGATAGATCACCATTTTCCGGAGTGTTGGGCATACCTCGTAGCTGAGTTCGCTGTGAAAGCTCATTTAACTGGCTATTGAGCCAACCCATGCTGCCGCTAGCTCTTCGATGATACTAATTCGCACTTTCTAAGCTTTACGTCCCTCCAGCACCGCCTTAGCGATCGACCACTGCTAGCTATCATTCAAATTTAACATAATGAAGTGCCAACCGCGGAAATAAATAAAAAGGCTACGTATTGGCAATTGTGATGAAATTGCTACCAACTTTCACTTTTTACGGATCATTTCCTTTCTGTCTACGACGCACGTTATGTCCCCGTCTAGTGGGACATTTTCACTGATATGAAAGCCACCAGTTATCTTCACATATATACACAGAAAAACGGCCTCCTAGCCCTACTTACATTCGACTGATTTTCATCTTGGAAATCTGATCCCCAGTACCCTTCCTCAAAACAGGGACTGCAGCTGCGCGTCGTTTTCACAAAACTACTCTATGATCGCGAAAAGTGTCAGCTGCCTTACCAGCGAACTCAGGTCTGATCGAAGCACTTCTGCCAGACAACGCTGCATCAAACGTTGTCACAGAAATTTAAACACATTTTTTCCCGCTAGTTTCTTGAATCATTGCTCTGCAGCCCTTTTCGTCCTTGCTAAATCGTCGCCTCCTTGGTCTTCCTGAATGGTTTTGCAATCCTCCCTTCCACTGTTTCGTTCCTTCCATCCTGCGTTCGCTCTCCTCGTCATTCTACTGCTACTATGCGTTCGCTGGCCTCCTGACATGCAGTGCATTGCATTTTCAATGCGTTTTCATTCTATCTATTTCCTCAGGATGTCCCGTTGAAGCCGCGTCTTCGCGGGCGGCATTTTGTACAATGCCCACATGTGACAGGGAACCGCTCCCCGTTTTTGTCATAATTTGTGTACTTTTGAAATCCCCCAGGCGTACTGTTTGTGTTTTTCTTAGCCTCACAACTGCCGCCAGCTGAAATCGCTCCCTTTTTTTTCAACGGCAGCGCTGAAACCTGCTCAATGCAGCAACGCGGCGAAGCAGACAGCCAGCATTTCACCTCCGCTAATCGACGGAAGAGCAACGCGCGGCCCACCGCCTTTTTCACACAGCGTCTCCCATCGAAGCGCGCCGCATTCTGAATAGTACCCATCCTTCTAGAATACTGTAGCTCCGTGCTCCACTGCGGCTTGGGACAAACCCCGGCGAAATCCGTGACTGCGGCCAGTGGTACTAGGGCACTGAAATTATGCGCTACGATCGAACTTTGTCAGGATACTGCAATCACCGTCGAACCTGCACTGCCACGGTGGCTCAGTGGTTAATGTGCTCGGCTGGTGGCATGAAAAGACGCGAGTTTGATCCGACGGCAGCGGTTCCATTTCCATGGAGGCGAAGTGCTAGAGGCCCGTTTACAGTGCGATGTCAGTGCGCGTCAAGGAACCCCCACGTGGTCTATATATCCCTGAACCCAGCTCCACAGCATCCCTTACATGCTGAGTGGCGTTTGAGACTTTAAACCACGTAAAATGAGCAGACAAAGGATCGCGAATTTCCAAAGTGAGCATTATGTGATGATAGCATAAGAAAGTTTAAGGAATAGCTTATTTGCTACATATAATATGTAGATAGAAGAGCGCACTATGCTAAGACATGCTCTCACATAATCCTATTCGCAAAACTTTGTTCATATGAGCTCACTATAGTGCTAGTTGGACAAGGCTTTAAAACTATCAAGAACTGTGCATCTACACTGAATAGTAAAGGAGTGCATCATGCCCGGTCATGTTGACATAACACTAATCACTAGCGAATGCCTCACGTGAGCTCATCAAACGTACAGCTGACAAGGCCTTTTAAAGCATTCTTGTATGACATGCATCATACCCTCGGCTAGAAAAACAGTGCACTCTGTTGCAATGTGGCAATTTTATCGCAGTCACTACAGATGCTGCACGTCAGCTCGGGCCAACGTTCGATACGTATTGGCAGTTCCTGGCGCAGTGATGGCCTAAGGTTGACAGCGTGGTTCCAATATTGGCTGTGCCATTCTGATTCCTTGCCCAATGATGGCCTAAAGTTAACAGCGTGGTTGAAATATTGGTTCTGCCATTCTGACTGCTTCGCCAATGATGGCCTAAGATAAATAAAATTCTTGTCTCGCTATGTTTGATGTACCACTGTTCTCACTGATATGTTACTCCGCACCACCTGCACCGACGTCTAATGCGGGTGTGAGGCCTCGTCAGGAGACATCCTAGTCTCCTTTAGCCTCTCCCCGCGGACACCATGTATCGTTGTCCGAAAATAAAATACATTTAAAAAATCGAATATCGGCTGTACCACTGCGACACAGATCCAAGGTTGGCCCTGTTTGTACATGCAACAAACAATATTAGCCCTGCCATTCAAAAAGACGGGAAATATTGGACCGACATTCGCATTGATTTGACAACATGGGTTACTAAGCTGGCTTTCTTGGAACAACACAAGACTTGAAGTAAGAAAATGTGTTAAGTTTAAGTGACGCTTAAAAATGTCAATGCAAGCCTAAAATATGGAGTTATGCGTGCCTAAACCACAATGTGATTATGAGGCGCGTCGTAGGGGCGAAGTGCGACGGGATTTCTACTAACCACCTGTGGTTGTTCCATGTCAACTGAATGCGTGGTATGCAGCCGTTTTCGCACTTCGCCTTCACCGAAATGCGCCCCTAAACAGAAAAGCCAATGCGCGACGTAGCAAGCAGGAGAAGTCGCATAACGGGCAAACTAGCCGCTGCTTTATTGGTCGTGCTTGGTAACATGAGCTTTGCATAAGACACAACCGTATTGCGCATGTGCCTGCACATTGTACATTTTGCATTACGCTCCGCGGCTTCAGAGGATCATGATTCTGAGGGGAATCTGGAATAATAGTGCTACAGAGCTGATGGAACCGCTTTATATTCCATCAAGATGGAGCGCATATGTATTAGTGAAACTTTGTTTAGCATGCATGGCAAGTTGCAGTGACATTATCGTCATGCTTCTATTCCAGTAGATTTGTTTGTTCGAGCATGTGTAGTAAGCTCCTTGTATGAGTGCCCCTGACAGAAAGAAAAATTAGTTGGAAGTGTGTGCTTGTCCGTGTCAACACCCTCTCGTCGTTCCCTGTCTTTGGCACGGCGCCATTCCCGATTTTTTTGCCCCTACTTGCATCTCCCCCACACACCCGCGTGAGCCTGTTCAATGCTATCAATCGAGCGCTCAGACAGCTGCAAGCTGCTGAGTCGCATTGGCTGCTCTCGCAGACAGGGGGGCAACCTGGTAGGGTTACTATTGTCATCCTTGTCTCCCTCCGTCGCTGCCGCTAGAAGAACGCGGTCGGGCTAGGTCCAGCGGGGGAAGTGTGGCGTTTAGTGCCGTTTCTTCATTCACCCTTTCCTTTTACCTTTTCCTTCTGTGCATAGCTAGCACCAACTCGGCGCAACACCACCTGAGTGCTTGCAGTTTTGTCCGTTCTTGTCAGCGCACTCCTATCGCGAAAAATGTTTGCTTGTGGTCGTTATTCCTACTGAGACGCCTACATATTGAAATACGCAGCAAAGTGGGCACAAATTTTTTGTGAGTGTAAGAATTATTAAAGGCGATTCAGCAGCAGCAGCAGTGGTGGTGTAGCAGTGTATGCATGCTTGATTGTTTCGCCTCGACTTCACAGGTTTACGCTATCGGCCTGCCTAAAGAAATCTTGAGCACCTACTCGCGACCCTGATCGTGCAAGTAACCGGCCCAATCGCCAGCTGCGTGCGCCATCGGGCTCCCGGCGTGATTCTGACAGCTCACCGCAGCCCTCGGATCTGCGCCTGCGCCTGGTGGCCAGCAGCTTGCCTATATAAACGTCCTACGAACCACCCAACTTCATTCAGCAGCAGCAGCAGTGGTGGTGTAGCAGTGTATGCATGCTTGATTGTTTCGCCTCGACTTCACAGGTTTACGCTATCGGCCTGCCTAAAGAAATCTTCAGCACCTACTCGCGACCCTGATCGTGCAAGTAACCGGCCCAATCGCCAGCTGCGTGCGCCATCGGGCTCCCGGCGTGATTCTGACAGCTCACCGCAGCCCTCGGATCTGCGCCTGCGCCTGGTGGCCAGCAGCTTGCCTATATAAACGTCCTACGAACCACCCAACTTCATTCAGCAGCAGCAGCAGTGGTGGTGTAGCAGTGTATGCATGCTTGATTGTTTCGCCTCGACTTCACAGGTTCGTGCACATTTTTCCCCTGTCTATATATTGGTATTCATTTAGTTCATTATTTAGTGCCACTGCTGCTGCTGCTTCCGGTGTTATCATTTAACCATGCCAACTGTCGCCGAACTGTCCAAACGCGTGGAACAGCTAGAAAATACCTTTAAAGAGAGACTTGATAACCTGCTTGACAAGATAACGACAACTGTAGTAACCAAGCTAGATTCCCAGCCTTCCTTGATCATTAAAGGCCTAAAGGACCAGATAGAGGGACTAACAGGCAGTCTTGATTTTCTGAACAGAACTGTTGAATCCCTCAAATCAGAAAAGGATGAACTAACTGCAATGAACAAATCCCTGATTGCGCATAACGAGTCTTTGGAAAGACGAATTGGTGATCTAGAACAATACTCGCGAAAAAACAACTTAGAAATCAAAGGCGTTCCGGTTACGCAGGGTGAAGACTGCATGACGATTCTTCAAACTATTGCCTCTAAAATAGAATGTCCTATCTCTGTTAAAGATATTGACGTCATTCATCGTGTTCCGTCCGCTTCTGAGACAAAGCACTTGCTTGTCCGATTCCACTCTCGAGCCTTGAAAACCGAGTTCATCAGCAAAGCGCGAAAGGCACGCCTTAACACTAGCGACATTGGATTCGGCAAAGCACGAGGTAAAGCTTTTTTCGTAAATGACCACCTCACTCCACAGAATAAGCAATTATTCAGCAAGGCCTTGCAACTGAAGAAAGAAAAAAAGTGGCTTTTTTTGTGGACCGATGACTGCGTCATCAAGGCGAGGCAATCTACTGACAGCAAAGTGTTTCGCATAAGGACTGACGCGGACCTTGCGATATTCAGTTAAACTGACAAATCTTTTCCTTTTTTTTTTCTCGATTCCTCTTATCCTGATCAGATTGCATGTCGTACATTTCGGTTAACGATATTCAATCCTATTTTTCGGATAACTATCATTCAGCGATCCATTTTAATTCACGTAGTCTTCGAAAACATTTCTGCGATTTTCAGAGTCTATTGTCTTCTTGTCTTCATTCTTTCTCAATTATATGTGTTTCTGAGACATGGCTGAGTGATTTTGACAAAAATCTTTATGGTTTTCCATCATACAATTCAGAATATTGCAATCGCATTTCATCACAACATGGTGGCTCAGCTATGTTTATTCGGTCCGACATTAGATACAAGCGTAGGCTTGATCTTCACTTAAATATCTGTGATTGTGAGTCCGTGTGGATTGAGGTTGATCATTCTGTAATGGGCAATGATAGTCATATTGTCTTTGGTACCATCTATCGATCACCACATTCGCCAATTCCTGCTTTTTGTGAAGCCCTTGACACTATTCTTGACCTTCTTTCAAAAGAAAAAAGGTCCGTTGTCATCTTGGGTGACATTAACATTAATTTACTTGATGCTTCCTCCTCTTATCTAACTCAGTATATCAGCTGTTTCCAAGGTTATGGTCTTGAATCTCTACTCTACCTTCCCACCCGTTGCACTAATACTGGTTTAGGAACACTTATTGACCATGCTCTTTCGAACCTTCTTCATCCTCCCTCTGCATTCATTCTTCAAAGCAATATTACTGATCATTTCCCAGTTGCACTTTTCTTTGAGAACAGTCCTCGCACAAATAGTGTAAGCTTTGTTAAAAAGAAGTTTGATCGCGAAAAATTCATAGAAATGGTATCTAATTCCGATTGGTCTTGTGTCACTTCAATGAATAATGCTGAATCAGCATACACCGCTTTCATTTCTACAATATCCAATTGCGTATCTTCATCGACAACATGTGTACACTGCCATAAACGTTATTCTTCCCCTAGAAACCCATGGTTAACAAAAGGATTACTTAATAGCCTGCGTAAGAAAGATAACCTATATAAAAAAACAAAAAGACAGCCATTTAATGTGCATCTACTTGACCGTTACAAGCAATATTGCAACACACTTAACACACTAATGAAGAATGCCAAAAAGCGCTATTATCAAAACGAAATTAATTGTACTGGTTCAGATATTAAAAAACAATGGCGCTTGATCAATTCCTTTCTCAATAAAACCATTAAACCGCCTATAGCCAACATTAATCATGAAGGATCTGTTATATCTAACCCACTAGATATCGCCAATGCATTTAGTGACTACTACTCCTCTCCCATACCCGTTCCAGCCAGTACGCATGACGAACTTGATCATTGTGGTCACTCATTTTTTCTTTTTCCTGTTACCCCGGATGAGGTAAGAAGAACAATTATTAGTATAAAGTCCTCTAGCGCAGGTATCGATAATATTTCTGCTAACCACGTGAAAATGATTGTTGATCATATTGCGGATGTGCTCACCTACATAATCAATCTAATTTTTGAAACCGGCGTATTTCCCCATGAGTTAAAGATGAGTAGGGTAATCCCGGTATTTAAAAAAGGTGACAGATGCTTAATTTCTAATTATAGACCGATATCAGTTCTCCCCTTTTTTAGCAAAGTAATTGAAAAAATAATACATGTTCGCCTGTCTAGCTACCTGACGAAATTTAATCTACTTCATCCGAAACAATTTGGGTTTAGACAAGGGTATTCGACTAACCTTGCCCTCATTTACTTCACAGAAAAATGTAAACTAGAAATTGACAATGGTAACTTCGTTGGTTCTGTTTTTCTAGATTTTACTAAAGCTTTTGATACACTAGATCATGACATTCTTTTTTCTAAACTTGCATCTTATGGCATTATTGGCAACTCTCTCAATCTTTTCCGTAGTTACTTATCTGATCGTGAGCAATTAGTATCCATCTCCGGCATTTATTCCACAAAAAAAATTATTAACATCGGCGTTCCGCAAGGCTCAATTCTAGGCCCGCTTTTATTTTTACTATACATTAATGACATTCCACAGTGCCTAACCGCATTATCAGAATGCATCTTATATGCTGACGACACGACTGTCTTATGTTCGAGTAATTCTCTAAGCAACATTTCAACAACCCTTAACGCTGAACTTACTAACGTTAGCGCATGGTGCGCTAAAAATAAGCTTTTGATAAATCCCTCGAAAAGTAAGTTCTTAATTTTCTATTCCAGGTCAATAAATAACGCGCAAGTTATGCCCCTCTTTATAAATACACATCCTATTCATCTGTCAGATCAATGTTCCTTCCTTGGTATCAAACTTGATTCCCGCTTAAAATTTAATTTGCATATTAATGAGCTACAGCGGAAAACTTCCTATGGTATTAGGGTATTACTAAAAGCTAGATGTTACTTTGACTTGACTACTTTGGTAACCTTATACTATGCATTCATTCACAGTCATCTAAATTATTGTATTGCTTCCTGGGGTCAAACATATCATTGCCACCTTTCTTCCCTCCAACATGTACAGAATCAAGCCATTCGCATTCTCACCTGGAGCAACCGAAGTTCACATGTCACTGATCTGTACCGGCAACTGCACATACTGAATATTGACAATCTAACCAAATTTAATGTCTGCACATTTGCTTACCAAACAGTTAAAGACCATAACCTTCTCAAATTTGTTCTTATCCGACACCTTACTAACTCAAATATTACGCGCTTTTCCTCCAATAACAATTTTATACTCCCTAAGGTACGAACTAACTATGGTTCACAAAGAGTAGCATTTGTTTTAATCAAACTTTGGAATTCATTGCCTTTTAACATTAAATGTGCCTTTTCTATATCATCATTCAAACATCAGCTTCGCAATCTCATGTTTAACCTATAGCTCCGTTTATTGAATATGTCTTTTAAAACACAACTTCAGTTCTGTCGTTTCTAATACTGTTTGCCTCGTTTCTTACTTCTGCTTAAGCCTCATCCCTACAGTTTTATATTTTCCATTGTATTATTCTTTTGCATCATTATGTATTTGTATTTGCATTTTCGTATTTTTTTTTTCCTCGCTGCCTTTTTGCTGCCAAGTAGTATTAGCTTTTTTAACATTATAAAAGGTCCCCCTACAGTGTTTACACTATGGGACCTTTTTCTGTACTAAATATCAATATTCTTGTATCTGCACCATGTATTCAATAAACTTCAAACTTCAAACTTCAAACAAGCAGGAAAAAACCGGCGCTGGTAGCCACTGTCTTCGATGTGGGATGAACTCGGATACACAGAAGCTTGGATCTTGCAATGGTCAGTGCACTTGTTTTGCGCATGCTATAAGTTTTATAAGGAGCCAGACGAAGTGAATTAGGAAACGACACAATAAGTTTTGTGTTTTACAGGTAAGGTTGTTTCAAAGGCCTAAATTTCAGGACACTTTTATCTTTAAAATTATGTCCGGCTGCTCAACGCTCTTTCTCTTCTCTTTTTAGTTTCACGATTTGTGTGTGTGTTACTGTTGACGTTCAAAGATTTCTCATGGTTTCGCTGCATCTTTAACGTTGAATTTCTTCCCCATTCATGCTCAGCACTGCATCGGTTTTGGATGGATTAAAGAACAATGTGAGGTGGCGATTGCAACGTTATACTGCGTTTGCCTGCTATAAGCTTGGGCCAGTCATGTGAGCGCAATAACTATAGGTTGACTAGAAATTTAAAACAGTTTTCATGTGCAGCGGTTACATTTCAGATATGATAATACATATTTTTTCAGCACACATGTTTTAAATGAATACATTTTCATATAACCGCCAGATCGTTGTCGAGTTCCCTGAAGTGGAAAAACTCAATTATTTCAGGAACAAGCAGGCGATCAAAAATGAAATGGTGGTCCTCACAGCTGGAAAATGCTGATATCGAAGTAGGTTAGCACACAGCCCAAAGGATCTCGGAAATATGCTTTCTTATTTTGTTCATTTCTTGCCTGTGGAAATTTAGGTGCTGCTAAATTGCTCATGTGGACCCATCAACTTTTACTGAGCAGAAAAACTGTGAGCCGAATCGACAATTCTTTTGTGATATTATAGAATCAATGTTATAAACTGCTGTCAACCCAAGCAAAATCATGCGGTATACACAATACTGAAACAGCCCTGGCTAATATAGAGTGCCTGCAATTACATAGTTCTTATTCGTAGCCTTTGAATAGTGCCCGGAGTAGAACACGTGTAAATCTCTGTGAATTTCACCCAAATTCAAGGGCTTTGCTTTTATCAAGCCATGCGCGCTGCCTGATCCTGCTAGTCGTACCGAGGAACCGCGCTTATTCCCACTGCTCTAGGTCAAGGATTGTTTCCAGCCGGCAGTCTGTCTTTCTTTTCCTATAATAAACGACGATTTTGCTAGTGTTTCCTGAGGGAACTTCTCGGATTTCACATGACAAATTTCGCATGGAGGCCGCACTGTGTCTACACTATCAGAAACTTGGCTTTTTGCTTTGTGCTGGTTGTCTTTTCTACACTGTCTAAGAATTCGTTCTGCTATTGACACTTGTAGGTACACGGGATAACCAGCCTGCGAAAGCCGTTCGCACTAAGAGGCAAAGCTAGACGAAACACTATGGTGGCACGACTTTTTCAGAGCATTATTAAGGCAAAGGTTAGCAATGCCTCTCTTCACCAACTTAGAATGGGCGGAATGGAACGGAAGAAGTGGTTTGTTAGCACGAGATTCATAGTACCAACACGTATGACTATCAGAACAAGATAAGTGCAAATCCAAAAACCGGATCTTATGATTCTGTGGGAGTTCGTAGGTAACGTCGAGGGGCGCAAGGCATTCTTGGATTATTGGCATAACCGAGGCAACCTCAGTCTCAAGGTCAGCCGGTGAACACTGAACACAAAACAAAATATCGTTTGGTTGGTCAGTGTTCACCGGCTGACCTTGAGACTGAGGTTGCCTCGGTTATGCAAATAATTCAAGAATTCCTTGCGCCCCTCGACGTTACCTACGAACTCCCACAGGATCATAAGATCCGGTTTTTGGATTTGCGCTTATCTTGTTCTGATAGTCATACGTGTTGGTACTATGAACCTCGTGCTAACAAACCACTTCTTCCGTTCCATTCCTCCCATTCTAAGTTGGTGAAGAGAGGCATTGCTAACCTTTGCCTTAATAATGCTCTGAAAAAGTCGTGCCACCATAGTGTTTCGTCTAGCTTTGCCTCTCAGTGCGAACGGCTTTCGCAGGCTGGTTATCCCGTGTCCCTACAAGTGTCAATAGCAGAACGAATTCTTAGACAGTGTAGAAAAGACAACCAGCACGCAGACAATCCTGTAACCACTCGGGGTAGGACTAGCGTCATCCCTTATATTCACACCGTCTCACATAATCTTAAGAAAATCGCCCAGCGAGCGAATGTTCGTGTAGTATTTTCTGCGCCCATAAGCTCATGAGGATTTGCAAACTCACTGATCCGAATAAGGTAGCTCCTCTTTCCTGCGACAAGAACCACAAAAATAAGTTTGTTAATTGCGCACATAGTGTTGTTTATTCTTTTCCACTCAAGTGCGGAAAACGTTACGTTGGACAAACTGGCCGATGCCTGAATGACAGGCTGCGTGAGCATGGTTACAAAGCCAAGAATTGTATTACAGCTGGGGGGTTTCTCGCGCAGCACTGCAAAACGTGTGGTTGCGAACCTGTCTTAGAGGAATGCGTCATTCTTGGTCGCAGTCGTAATCAGCTCACAAGAGAAATCATCGAAGCAAAGGCTATCATTGGTCTGGGCCATGCATGTGTTAGCTCACCCTCATTATCATTATCAAGAAATGAATTGGCGTATCTCCGACTGCAGCCACAGGCTGTATGAATGTGTTGCCACCTGGTTGCTATCGGTTTTCTTGCTTGGTTTTCTTTGTTGATGTCACATGGTTTGCGAATGTATAAGTAGTCTTGTGTCACGAAATAAACCTCAGTTGGAAGTTAGCGCTCACACTGTTTTCCGCTCCCTTTGATTACCCCTACCTCTTTCCTTTTTTGCTCGTCCTGAGCGGCGCTACTAGCCTTAAACAGTTATGACATACCAACTCGCCCAAACTGCCACGCTTTTGTGTTCTAAATATTATCTGTTACACTTTCTACGACATATGCCATATATGTTGAAATATTATTGAGTGCTACCTGAAAAATCTCTTGCAAGAAAATTTCTTGATTTACCCCTTCGAACTCATTGCTCAATTATATTCTTACGGTAAGGCGATTTTTGAAATGACAATACTGCCACATACATTTGTCATACCAACATCTCTGATAACATCTATTTTTATTTTACAGTGCAACCGCGTCTTCCAAGTAATGGTGAAGTCGCTACGGGAAGTGGTAGCAAATTCAACGAAACCACCGAGTTATCGTGGTCCTCGGGGGCCTGCCCCGCCCGCCGTTCTCCAAGCACTGACCAACCTCCCTACCGTTGTCAGCTCCCTGCCCTAAAATCCTTGGCCAGCCCACCGTGCTAGGCACCTTGTCCACTTCCAATCCTGAGGGCGCTGCCTGTAAATAAACTGTTCGAAGATAACCGAGCGTCACCCATCTAGGTCCACGGAAAATGCCTGTTTGTGCAAATTTATTCGCAAATGCACTGTCTTCACTTCACTTTTATTTCCCTAAAGACCCCTCAGTGGGGGTATTACACAAGGGGTGGGGTTTACAAAAGTTCAAATACATAAATAAAATAAATAAATAATTAGTGGCCACATGAGTTCAATGAAGAATATTAGTATTAAGCTCATCATCAAACGTCGTTGAACAGGTGATTTCGGATATGTGACGGGGCAGACCGTTCCAGTCGGTTGATGATCGGCAAAAGAAGGATGAAGAGAAGGTTGTAGTTCGGCTGAGTGGACGGCTTACTTGCAAGGAATGCAAGTACGCAGGGAATGGCGAGGGGGTGGGGCCAACACATATGGTGCATGATGGAGCGAACTGTAATAAAACTTGTGAAAGAGGATTAACGAAACAAAGCGACGCCGGGATGATAGCATGTTTAAGGCGGACTGTGCTTTTAGTAGTGATACGCTAGTGTTGTAAGAATACGGAGAATGAATGAATCTTGCCGCACGATTCTGAATTCCTTCAAGTGCATTGAAAGGTAAGTTTGATGGGGTGATCAGATTGGGGATGCGTATTCAATTTTCGGTCGTACGAGCGTCTTGAATGCTAGTAGTTTGACGTGTTGCGGTTCATGACGCAGATGATGTTTTAGGAATCCCAGTGTTTGGTTAGCAGAGGCAGTAATGGGCGTTACATGAGCAGAGCAGTCTAAGTCGTATGAAAGGGTGACGCCGAGGTATTTAAATGTGTCCACTTTTTCTAACGTAGTATTAGTAATACTATACGGTGAGTATAAGGGCTGATGGCGGCGAGTGAAGCACATTACTTTACATTTATTCGCGTTAAGGGTCATTAACCAGCCGTTGCACCAGTCCTGGACTTCATTAAGGTCATTTTGCAAAATACTTTGGTCATAGTCGTTAGTAATTGTGTGGTAGATGACACAATCGTCAGCACACATACGAATTTGAGATCAAACATTAAGGGGAAGGTCGTTAATATAAATAAGAAAAAGTAGGGGGCCTAGAAGGCTAACTTGTGGGACGCCAGATGGTACAGGCAGCGGTACGGAGGTGCGATTGTTGACATGTACTGACTCTGATCGGTTAGTGAGAAATTCAATAACCCAATTTAAGATATCAGGGTGCAGGTTCAGCTGGGAGAGCTTAAGTATTAGGCGTTGATGAGGTAACTTATCAAATGCTTTAGCATAATCCAGAAAAATGGCATCGATTTGGGTGTTAGCATCGAGATCAAAGTGTAAGTCATGGACGAATATAGCAAGTTTCGTTTCGCACGAGAGGCCCTTACGAAAACCATGTTGGGATGGGTGAAAGAAGTTGCTAGTGTCAAGGAAGTGCATAATTTCGGTGAAAATGACGTGCTCCATTACCTTGCAGGGTACGCTGGTTAGGGAAATCGGTCTGTAGTTAAGAGGTGAGTTTTTGTTGCCTGATTTGTAGATTAGAACGACCTGCCCTTCCAGGTGACGGGTATGTTACAGGAGGATAAAGACTGTGAGAAGATTAATGCAAAGTACGACGCGCAGATGAGCTTAGTATTTTTTACTAGTTTAGAGTTGATGTCATCGGCCCCCGATGACGATGAGAGTTTTAGCTTTTCAATTATTGCCGTTATGCCATGTTCAGTGACATCGATGGGTGACATAACAGATAGCACAGGTGACGGTGGTATGGGTAATGGAGCATCCGGTTCAGTGGTGAATACTGATGAAAACACGCGGTTAAATGCATCAGCACACTCTTCTTCGGGGATTACTATATCGTTATGGTCGGCGATAGTGATAGCATCTGGTGGCTCTGGGGTTTAGAAATTGCCAGAATTTCTGGAGGTTAGCGCTTAGTAAACGAGGCACGTGTCATGGAAAAAGGAGTGTTTTTCGCGGCGTATAGCTGGGAGATCAACTTTCTCTGCCTCGAAATGTTTGTCCCAGGCCACAGCAGAATTGATTTGCTTTGCCGACCAAAAAAATTGTTTTTTCCTGTTTTCTAACGTTGATAATTTTTTGTGAACCAAGGTTGATTGCTGTTAGTCGGTACTGAAACAACTGGAATGTGGTTATTAGCAAGGTCGGTGATTTTTTGTTGGAAGATCGACCAATTTGGTTGAAGTGTGCGGTTGTGGAATTCATCACTGAAAGTGGGGCAGAAGGACATAAGTTTGTTGTTAATGGCTTCGTAGTTGCCTTTGTCGTATAGGCGTATTATTTTATTCCATGATTCTAGTTTTGGAAAGGTAAAGTTAAAGACAGTGTGGATTGCTCTATGGTCGCTAATTGCTGGGAGATAAGATATCGAAGATAGGCTAGAAGGATTGTTTGTTAATATGAGATCTAAAATGTTGGCCGAGTCATTAACTACGCGTGTTGGATCCAAGATTAGCTGGGTTATGTTGAAATTAAAGCAGACTTCGAGGAAATCATTTTCGGTCGTACTATGTGACGAAGGTGGATAGCTATCCCAATTGATATTAGGGAAATTAAAGTCTGCAAAGAGGAAAATCTTAGCATTAGTGTATTTATTTATTAGTACATATAGGACGCAGTTGAGCTTCTCAGTAAAGCTAGTGTCTGCTCGCGGGGGGCGGTAGCAAACGCCGAGTAAAATAGTTTGCGGGGTTGCACAAAAGAGTAGCCATAATATTTCAAGGTCATTTGGGTTGTCAACAATGGAGCGACTTATCGTATTACTAACGGCGATGAGCACCCCGCCGCCTCTAGAGTGCTGGTGATCGTGACGGAAAACATGGAAACCAGGTAGGTCATCCATGACCTCCGCGTCGGATACGTCAGCGGTTAGCCAGGTTTCGGTAAGTATCGACAAGTTACATCCAGAAGATTAAACCAGATTAGATGCAACGTCACGTTTGGAAAGGAAGCTACGTATGTTAGAATATATTGCTGAAATAGTACTGTTAGGGCGGGTTGTCGTTATCGAACGGTGTGTTGGATGATGGTGATGCAGCGATTGCTATTGGATTTCTTTTACACATTTCGTAGTTTCGTCGTACATGTACTTTGCAGATCCTATAAACAGAGTTTTGTAACGTAATGAAAATGCAGCTGACTTGGTCCTCGCAAAAGCCAAAAGATGTTTCCGGGCATTCTGCACAGTAAGAGAGTGGTCTTCGCGAATGCTATAGTTAGTCCCTTTCAACTTGCGGCCATTAGACAGAATTTTTCTTTTGTTTTAGAAAAAAGGAATTTTACGATTACAGGGTGGTTGCGCTTATCAGAATGGCGGCCGAGACGATGCGCACGTTCAATCTCCTCAGGATTCACGGTCATGTTTAGTTGGTCTGCGCAAAACCGAATGATTTTTTCCTCTGCCTGAGCGGCGGATTCAGACGCACTTGGGTCGTGGATACCGAAGAAAATAAGGTTGTTGCGGCGGGCTCGGTTTTCTGCGTCATCGATGCGCGCTTCTATATTGGAGATTGCCCGTGTCGTCACGGCCACAGAAGTCTTAAAAGATTCAACCGGCCGCTGCAGGTCCTCAATGTGTTTACAGTGGCTCTCGACGGCACGCATTCTTCTGTTTAGTTCGGAAATCGAATTCTTAGTCTCGAGTAGTTCGCTTTTTAAACCTTCAATCTCGTTAATTAACTGCGATTGCCCAGCGCACAGCATCTTTAGTTCAGTTAGTATAGCGTTAGAGTCAGGACCGGGGTTAGTTTCTATGTCGCCCTACAGTAGCAGCAAAGAGCGCGAGACATGAATACAATTCATTGCGATGGAAAACAGACACGGGGGGCTCGGCAGCAGTACCAAAACATAGTCGCTTGATTTCTTAACGTAAAGATATAACACTGACTAACCTGCTTATTAAACAGCAGCAGTTTAGTGGACTGTATCGTGGCACAGCCACCGAGCCCACAGGTTGGCGCGTGAAGGCGTTGGTCTTTTATGTGTGATCTGACAGATGTTGCTGACGCAGGTAGCTCTCTGGTGGTAGGGCTGATCACGCTCGTCCCAGGCGGCGCTAGTAGAAGCGTAGGGGGTGCTAGCATGACTTGACGATAAACAGCAGGGGCACGGCGAAGGCACGGTTCCAGGCAGTTTGAAGTTGCGTGTGGGATAGCCGAGAAGGTAGCGGGCAGAGCTGTGCCGATCAGTGCGATGATGAGCACCTGCATATTAAAAAGGGCAAAGGCCTCTCCAATACTTCTCCAACTACCCCGGTCATGTACTGATTGTGGCCACGTTGTCCCTGCAAACTTCTTAATCTCCTCCGCCCACCTAATTTTCTGCCGCCCTCTGCTACGCTTCCTTTCCCTTGAAATCCATTCTGTAACTCTTAATGACCATCGGTTATCATCCTTCCTCATTACGTGTCCTGCCCATGCCCATTTCTTTTTCTTGATTTCAACTAAGATATCATTAACTCGCGTTTGTTCCCTCACCCAATCTGCTCTTTTCTTATCCCTTATCGTTACACCTATCATTCTTCTTTCCATAGCTCGTTGCGTCGTCCTCAATTTAAGTAGAACCCTTTTCGTAAGCCTCGAAGTTTCTGCCCGTACATGAGTACTAGTAAGATACAGCTGTTATAAACTTTTCTCTTGAGGGATAATGGTAACCTGCTGTTCCTGATCTGAGAATGCCTGCCAAACGCACCCCAGCCCATTCTTATTCTTCTGATTATTTCATTCTCATGATCCGGATCCGCAGTCACTACCTGTCCTGAGTAGATATACTCCCTTACCACTTCCAGTGCCTCACTACCTATCGTAAACTGCTGTTTTCTTCCGAGATTGTTAAACATTAGTTTTCTGCAGATTAATTTTTAGACCCACCCTCCGGCTTTGCCTCTCCAGGTCAGTGAGCATGCATTGCAGTTGGTCCCCTGAGTTACTAAGCAAGGCAATGTCATCAGTGAATCGCAAGTTACTAAGGTATTCTCCATTAACTCTTCTACCCAATTCTTCCTAATCCAGGTCTCGGAATACTTCCTGTAAACACGCTGTGAATAGCAGTGGTGAGATCGTATATCCCTGTCTGATGCCTTTCTTTATTGGGATTTTGTTGCTTTCTTTATGGAGGACAACGGAGCAGTTTAGTGGACCGTATCGTGGCACAGCCACCGAGCCCACCCGTAAAGTGAATTTCAGTATTATTTTATTATTATTTGCAACTGTAGAGGACTTCTGCTTCTTGAGATATTGACACCTGCACTTATCTTTATCGGGCGACCACGTTTCGCCGCTTAACAAATGTAATCGCACAGCGAGGGACGCGCCTGCATGTATCCGACGTTTCTGGAAAGTTATCGATGCTTCTACCCGGCTGTCTGTTGTCGCCGAACCTTGTGTTATCTGATTCCATCGCGTAACGCGAATGGTGTAGAACATTGTGGAAGGCACGCGGGTCCGAACGATTAGTCTCGAACATTCGACGACTGCTCTATAAAAGCCGACGCGCTTGACCCGCTGATCAGATTTCCGACGATCGCCGACCGTGTTCGCCGCTATCGTTGTGCTATAAGTGTAGCCTGTTTTGTGGGCACAGGTTCGCCCAATAAAAGCTAGTTTTGTATTCCACCGTACTGTTTCTTTCTTCACCGTCACTACCACATGACATCTGGTGGAGGTGCTTTTCGTTCATGTACGGGACGC
The DNA here is from genome assembly GCF_050947875.1 of Dermacentor variabilis. Lineage (NCBI taxonomy): Eukaryota > Metazoa > Arthropoda > Arachnida > Ixodida > Ixodidae > Dermacentor > Dermacentor variabilis. The sequence goes on along the minus strand of NC_134572.1, from coordinate 206,195,916 downwards.
CCCCGACAAGCCGTGATCCCAGCCCAGACCGCAAACAGAACACCAACGTAGTCCCGGACCACCGAGCAAGCCGCCGTCTTCAACAGCTGCCCCCGGAGCACGGACATCTACCTGAGAAGACCAAGAAGATTGTGGCCAAGGCAACCCCAATGGCAGCCCCAGCGTCCCCCATCGTGCTGCAGCAGCCCAGGGAACCACCGACGTTCCGCGGTTCCACATTTGAGGACCCGGAAACCTGGCTGGAAACGTATGAGAGGGTCACTACGTTTAACAACTGGGCAAGCGACGACAAGCTACGACATGTCTATTTCGCATTGGAGGACGCCGCCAAGACGTGGTTCGAGAATTGAGAAGCCACCTTGACGACGTGGGATCTCTTCCGAAGCGGCTTCCTGCAAACATTTCAAAGCGTCGTGCGAAAAGAGCGAGCCCAAGCTCTACTGGAGACAAGAGCGCAGCTGCCGAATGAGACGATAGCGATCTTCACTGAGGAAATGAGCCGTCTGTTCCGCCACGCCGACCCCGAAATGTCCGAGGAGAAGAAAGTACGTCTACTGATGCGTGGTGTAAAAGAGGAACTTTTCGCAGGTATGGTAAGAAGTCCACCGAAGACCGTCGACGAGTTCCTTCGTGAGGCGACGAGCATCGAGAAGACACTGGAATTGCGGAACCGGCAATTTGACCGACGCACCAAGCCAACAAGCTACTCCGGAATTCAATCACTGGCCACGGACGATCTATGCGAGACCATCAGGGCCATTGTGCGCGAAGAACTGCGCAAGGTCTTGCCATCGACGCAGCCTCAAGCGGCCTCGATCGCCGACATCGTGAAAGAAGAGGTGCACCGATCGCTAGCAGTTCCTGAACTGCAACCACAATTACCGCAGCCTCAGCCAGAAGCGATGACATACGCCGCCATCGCACGCCGTCCAGGTCCCCCTCCGCGACCACGCCAGGGCCCTGCAACGACGCAATTCCGTCGTCTACCCCCGCCGCCGCCAGCACACCCACCCGTCGCCCAGCGCACCTACGTGAGGAAGACGGACATTTGGCGCGCCCCCGACCACCGCCCGCTCTGCTACCACTGCGGCGAAGCCGGCCATGTGAACCGCCGATGCCCATACCGCGACCTGGGATTGCGAGGCTTCGCCGTCAACGCACGTCGCCCGAGGGAAGGTGAACGACCTCGTGACATCGCCGACTACCTCGCCGCTACTCAGTGCAACACTCTACGACCATCGCGTTCGCCATCACCAGGCCGCTACCTGTCGCCGCAGCGCCGACCATACACCGGCCCAGCCCGGGGCCGGTCAGCGAGCCCATATCCGGAAAACTAAAAGCAGCAATCGATGGAGGTGCGGTTGCTGTTCGTCGAACTGACGAAGATCCTCCACCGCCGACGAAGACGACGAAGAAACGATCTCGACGACATAACAACGACACGCCGCCGTCCCGACGAAGTCAGGAAGGCAAGACAACACCGACGAACGACGACTTGACGACGCGACGTTCCAACATCAGTTCAACACGACGCAGCCATGATCCGACGCCACGACCTAACCGCAACGCCAGACAAAGAACCACCGACCTCGACGTGCTTCTCGACGGCCACGCAGTCACTGCCTTAGTCGACACAGGGGCCGATTACTCCGTAATAAGTGGACACATCGCCGCCCAGTTGAAGAAGGTTAAGACTGCATGGGAGGGCCCCCAAATTCGGACCGCTGGAGGACACCTCATTACGCCGACTGGAATCTGCACGGCAAGAATTACGATTCATGACCGGACTTACCCTGCCACCTTCGTTATCCTCCAACAGTGTTCACGAGACGTCATTCTCGGCATGGACTTCCTGAATCAACATGGCGCAGTCATCGACCTGAAGTCGAAATCGATAACGCTGTCACAAGATCAAGCGATACCGTCGGAGAGCTGTCGTAGTCACCACGCCTTGAGTGTGCTCGAAGATCAAGTGAGCATCGCGCCGCGTTCCAGCATTATTTCCGTCGGCACTGAAACACCCGCTGACGTTGAAGGCGTCATCGAGGGCGACCAACATCTACTGCTCGACCGTGAAATTTGCGTCGCAAGAGGGATCGCTCGACTCCACGGAGGGCAAGTGAAAGTTATGCTAGCCAACTTCAGCCAAGAGTTCAAGCACATCATCACGGGCACGACAATCGCATACATCGAGGAAATTGTAGAAACTAGCAATGCCTTTGTCCTCTCGGATTCAGCCGCATCTACCCCGATGAGCATTATCCCCGAACCAGACTTCGACGTGAATCCAAGTGTTCGTATGAGTAAGCAGCAACAGATCAGAAGTCTTCTCAGACGATACAAAGACTGCTTTTCGACGTCATCGAGGATTCGCCAAACACCAGTTGCAAAGCATCGCATAATAACCGAAGAGAGCGCTCGACCACTCCGCCAGAGCCCTTACCGAGTTTCGACGCGAGAACGTGAAGCTATTAGGCAACAAGTTGACGAAATGCTGCGCGACGACATCATCCAGCCGTCGAAAAGCCCGTGGGCCTCTCCTGTAGTCCTGGTGAAGAAAAAGGTCGGAACGCTGCGCTTCTGCGTCGATTATCGTCGACTGAACAAGATCACGAAGAAGGATGTGTGCCCCTTTCCACGAGTAGACGACGCATTGGATCGGCTCTGCAACGCTAAATACTTCTCATCGATGGACCTCAAGTCTGGCTACTGGCAAATAGAAGTGGACGAGAGAGATCGCGAAAAGCCTGCCTTCATCACGCCAGACGGCCTCTACGAGTTCAAGGTCATGCCATTCGGATTATGCTCGGCGCCTGCAACGTTTCAGCGCGTCATGGACACGGTGTTAGCCGGACAGAAGTGGCAGACGTGCCTTGTTTGCCTGGATGACGTCGTTGTCTTCGCCGGAAATTTCGACGATCACCTTAGGCGGCTTGCGACAGTGTTAGAAGCCATCAAATCATCATGACTCACTCTGAAGCAGGAAAAGTGCCGTTTCGCTTACGATGAGCTTTTGTTCCTAGGCCACGTGATCAGCAAATCAGGAGTACGCCCCGACCCACAGAAGACAGCTGCCATCGCAAAGTTCCCGCAGCCAGCCGACAAGAAGGCAGTGCGCAGATTCCTTGGCATGTGTGCCTACTATAGGCGCTTTGTCAAGGACTTTTCACGCATCGTGGAGCCGCTAACACATCTAACCAAATGTGATGTCGCGTTTAAGTGGGAAACGCCTCAGGCCAAGGCATTTCAAGAACTCAAACGACGCATGCAGTCGCCGCCGGTACTTGCACATTTCGACGAGGACGCCGATACCGAAATCCACACTGACGCCAGTAGCCTAGGCCTCGGTGCCGTCCTAGTCCAGAGGAAAGAAGGACTTGAAAGGGTGATACCTTATGCTAGCCGGTAGCTGTCACAAGCGGAAAGCAACTATTCTACGACTGAAAAGGAATGCCTCGCCATCATTTTTGGCCACAGCTAAATTCCGCCCTTACCTCTATGGCAGGCCATTCAAAGTCGTCAGTGACCATCACGCACTGTGTTGGCTAGCTAACTAAATGGACCCTTCAGGACGGCTGGCGCGGTGGAGCCTCAGACTACAAGAATATGACGTCACGGTAATATACAAGTCCGGAAGAAAACACTCCGACGCCAACTGCTTATCACGCGTCGCCATCGATCCCCCGCCGCAAGACGACGAGAACGACGACGCCTTCCTTGGGGTAATAAGCGCGGAAGACTTCACTAAACAGCAACGAGCAGACCCGGAGCTAAAAGGCCTCGTCGAGTATTTGGAAGGGAACACCGACGTTGTCCCTGGGACATTTCAGCGGGGGTTGTCTTCGTTACGCTACAAAACAACCTGCTCGTGACGAAGAAATTCTCACCAGTCCGTGCCTGCTACCTTCTTGTTGTACCGTCAGCGCTGCGTCCAGAAATACTGCATGCCCTGCACGACGATCCAACCGCTGGGCACCTCGGATTCTCCCGGACGCTGTCGAGAATACAGGAAAGGTATTACTGGCCGCGTCTGACCGCCGACGTCGCCCGTTACGTCAAGACATGCCGAGACTGTCAACGACGCAAGACACCACCGGCAAGGCCAGCAGGATTACTACAGCCGATCGACCCTCCTCGCCGACCATTCCAGCAGATTGGGATGGATTTGTTAGGGCCGTTTCCGATATCAACATCCGGGAATAAGTGAATCGTCGTAGCGACGGACTATCTCACCCGTTTTGCTGAAACTAAAGCTCTACCAAAAGGCAGCGCAGCCGAAGTGGCGAAATTTTTCGTACAGAACATCCTGCTGCGACATGGTGCCCCAGAAGTCCTCATCACAGACAAAGGAATGGCTTTTACAGCAGAGCTCACCCAAGCCATTCTGCAGTACAGCCAGACAAGCCACAGGAGGACAACTGCCTACCATCCGCAGACGAATGGTCACACGGAGCGCCTGAACAAGACCCTCGCCGACATGCTAGCAATGTACGTCGACGTCGAACACAAGACGTGGGACGCGGTCCTGCCGTACGTAACCTTTGCGTACAACACGGCGATGCAAGAAACAACACAGATCACGCCGTTTAAGCTAGTTTACGGCAGGAACCCGACGACGCTTGACGCCATGCTGCCGCACGTAACTGACGAAGAGAATGTTGACGTCGCTAGCTATCTCCAGCGCGCCGAAGAAGCCCGACAGCTCGCCCGCCTGCGAATCAAGAGCCAGCAGAGGACCGACAGCCGACACTACAACCTCCGACGACGCTTCGTCGAGTACCAACCTAGCGACCGTGTTTGGGTCTGGACCCCGATACGCCGACGAGGACTCAGTGAGAAACTACTCCGACGCTATTTCGGACCCTACAAGGTCATCCGACGTATTGGCGCTCTGGACTATGAGGTCGTGCCAGACGGCATTTCGCATTCACAGCGGCGCCGCGCACGATCTGAAGTGGCCCACGTGGTGCGCCTTAAACCCTTTTACGGACGCTGACAAACTTCGCCATTTTCGTTCTTTTCTTTGCTACGAGTGCTTTTGTTTATTACCTTCGTTTGTTTGCAGCATCGGGTCGATGCTTTTTAAGAAGGGGGTATTGACACGTGTACTTATCTTTATCGGGCGACCACGTTTCGCCGCTTAACAAATGTAATCGAACAGCGAGGGACGCGCCTGCATGTATCCGACGTTTCTGGAATGTTATCGATGCTTCTACCCGGCTGTCTGTTGTCGCCGAACCTTGTGTTATCTGATTCCATTGCGTAACGCGAATGGTGTAGAACATTGTGGAAGGCATGCGGGTCCCAACGATTAGTCTGGAACATTCGACGACTGCTCTATAAAAGCCGACACGCTTGACCCGCTGATCAGATTTCCGACGATCGCCGACCGTGTTCGCCGCTATCGTTGTGCTATAAGTGTAGCCTGTTTTGTGGGCACAGGTTCGCCCAATAAAAGCTAGTTTTGTATTCCACCGTACTGCTTCTTTCTTCACCGTCACTACCACGTGACAATATCTTTCTGTCGAGCTTTCCTGGCTACAATTGGGGAAGAAAGTATGGGGACACTTCTTATCAAAAATGCCGCAACCAAAAGGTTCACAGTAACAATAGCTGTGTACTCTAGAGCCAGCGTATCTACAATATTCGTCATGGACAGGGCATTGGCTCAAACTGGTATCAATAATGGCAACGATACGGCTCAACACTGGTCCTACGCTGGCAGGACAATGGTTGCTGCTTTGAGTCAAAGCTCGCATAAATGAAGGCAACGATATGGCTCAACACTAGTCGTATGCTGGCAGAACAATGGCTCCTGCATTGGCATAAATAACATTGTTCCGATATTGCCTGTAATTCTGGGCCAACATTGGATTGTGTGGCACTTTGCCAATCTGCCAATATTGGCTGAATATTGGCAGCCATTTCTGCCAGGATTTGATCATGCTCGACCGTTGCTGGTGTGCTATCTGGGTAGTTTACCTAGAATAAGCTCATAAGAGTCATAGCCGAACCAGGCTCCAAACACAATTTCGTTTGATATGCATCAGGCCAAGGTACAAACGATCACCATGCTTTCGAATACGGCCACATGATAAGAGTCACTAGCGACAACATGAAGTCACATTGTAGCGATAGCCAGACTGAGGTACAAAAACAATTTCGCTTGATGCCAGGGTACAAAATAGGGCAGGATGTCCGAAAGTAGTCACGTGACCCGAATCACTACTGACTTGTCCGTGTCAACTCTCTATCTCGTATTCTACGAGAGCTTCTCGATCCGCGTCGTTTAATATGGGTCATGCATATACAGACAAAGCTTCCAGCGCCCTTATGATGATCGAGCGTCACTAATCACTAGTGACCCGGCCATGTGACCTCTTCATGGCGGTAACAAAGCAGGGCTTCAAAAACCATTTCGTTTGATATGCATCATCCCTGGGTAGAAGACCACTACACTCTACCGAACTTTGGTCACGTGACCACATCACTAGTGATCATCCAACGTGGACTCCGTTAGTGATAGCCAGACTGGGTTAAAAAACCATTTCGTTTGATATGCATCAAGCCAGGGTAGACAATAGGGTAGCATGTCCGAAAGTAGTCACGTGACCTGAATCACAACAGACTTGTCCGTGTCAACCCGTCACTCTCGTATTCGAAGAGAGCTTCTCCTTTCCCGTAGGTTGATATGCGTCACGCGTATATAGAGAAAGTTAGCACCGCCCGTTACGATGATCACGCGTCCCTAACCACTAGCGACATGCTCATGTGACCTCATCAGCGTGGTAGCAGAGCCGGGCTTCGAAAACTATTTCGTATGATATGCATCATCCCTTGTTACAAGAGCAGTGCACTCGACTGAACTTTTATCGGTTGATATACATAAAGCCAGGGAACGAAATAGGGCAGCATGTCAGAAGGTGGTCACGTGACCAGAATCTCTAGCGACTTGGTCATGTAAACCTGCAATGCTCAGAGCCTTGCAGGGCGTTGAGACCCCAGTCGTTTCACATGTGTCGTGTCTTGGAAGCAAAAAAATACACCTCCTGAATGTGGTCTCGTCACAGGAATCAGTAGTGACTCCATGTGAGATCATTTAGTCATAGTGAAACTGGGCTTCAAAAACCGTTTCCTGTATGTGCATGATGCTTGAATTGCGTTTCACAGCATATTTAATCTGTTTGCATCAAATTGAGGTAAATTTTATAATAAAGTGACGCAGGCAAATTCGGGCTCTGAGCAGAAAATTTTTAATCTGCTGAAAGAGGCCGCCTGTAAAACCCTGGAGCCACAGACTGCAAGCTGTTTTCCTGATGGAGGTTACGGTCACTTCCCGGAATAGCACTTTCTCCCAGAATTCCTAGCGAGTGTTGTCGCAATGCAAGCCGAGGAGCGAGCTCCGGTCGGTGCTCGGATGTCGCAACTCATATTGAGCGCGGTAGAACATAAGAATCCACTCGGGAGTTATCATTTCCCGATTGTTTTAAAATTAAGGAAACGGGACGAATGTTCTCCACATGCGCCTTAGTGGAAAGCTGACTCGGCGAACTGGCAGCAATACAGAAAGCTGACATATATGGCATGATGCCCGTGCGCTTAGTACTGACGATGCAGCGACATATTTAACCGCATTTATTGTCGACGCAGCTTCAATATGTATCCTGCAAACAAATGCATCGCCTATTAAACGACGTGTTCTCTGGTGGAACGATGAATGTAAGGAAGCGCGAAAGAAACAGAATAAGACTTGGAATCAGCTCCGTGACTCTCCGACTACTCAAAACCTTATCAGCTTTTATAAAATAAAACCAGAAGGTGGAGGGATGCGCCACCGTGCCAAAATGGAATGTTGGCAAAAATACATTTCCGGCATTAATTCCTATACAGACGAAAGAAAAGCCTGGAACATGGTAAACAAAACAAAAGGCCGCGAAACTCATCCTCTACCATTAGTAAACACGCAAACAGATACACTCGAAGACCAGGCTGACGGTCTAGGAGCACATTTCGAGCACATTTCCAGTACATCACATCAAACAGACACATGCCTAAAATTCCGGCGACATACAGAGCACATGACTCTGGGCCGGAAAGGCACATCCAATGAAGTGTACAATCGTCCATTTAGTATGGCTGAGTTTCAGGCTTCACTGAACTATTCCAACAAAGCCGCTCCAGGAAGTGACAGAGTAATGTACGAGATGATCAGACACTTACACCCTGAAACCCAAGAAACACTACTGTCGCTCTTCCATTCCACGTTCTCTGCCGGCCGCATTCCTTCCGTCTGGAAAGAAGCAATCGTAATCCCTATTCTCAAAGAGGACAAGGACCCTTCCTCACCGAACAGTTATAGACCTATAACTCTGATAAGTTGTCCATGCAAACTATTTGAGAAAATGATTAACTGTCGCCTCATCCATTTTCTTGAAAGCAACAAGATGCTCGGTCCCTTACACTGCGGTTTTAGGGAAGGTAGATCACCTTGTCCGCCTTGTCCGCATCGAGACAGCTCACCTTGTCCGCATCGAGACAAATATCCGTGATGCCTTTACCCACTAACAGTTTTTCTTGTCAGTATTTTTAGATATGGAGAAGGCATACGACACAACCTGGCGCTTTGGAAATCTCCGTGATTTGTCCGAAATGGGAGTTCGAGGCAACTTGCTGAACATGATACAGAATTATCTCTGAAATCGCACGTTTCGGGTTAGAGTTGGTAACGTTCTCTCTCATCCATTTACGCAAGAGGCTGGTGTTCCACAAAGAGGTGTGCTGAGCTGCACTCTTCTTATTGTCAAAATGAACTCGATCCAGACTGCCAAACCACATACTATATTTTATTCTGTATATGTGGATGACATCCAGATAGGTTTCAAATCATGTAACCTAAGTATCTGTGAGCGACAAGTACAGCTTTGCATAAATAAATTATCTAAGCGAGCGGACAAAAACGGTTTCAAGCTAAACCCACAAAAAAGTACATACGTCCTGTTTTGTAACAAGAGAGGCATTGTGGCGGACCCCACAATAGATCTAAAGGGAGAACGGCTATCTGTGAGCCATGGACACAAATTTCTAGGAATCTTTTTAGACAGTAAGCTGACTTTTGTACCACACCTGAAGTATCTGAAATCAAAGTGCCTCAAAACTATGAATCTTCTGAAGCTCTAGTCACGCACATCTTGGGGAAGCGACAGGCGATGCCTCTTAATACTTTACAAAAGTCTTATATTAACACGGCTTGACTACAGAGCAATAGTCTATAATTCTGCTGCACCTAGCGCTTTGAACATGCTAGATCCTATTCACCACTTAGGTATCCGCCTTGCTACAGGCGTCTTTAGGACTAGCCCTGTGCAAAGCCTCTACGTTGAATCAAACGAATGGTCATTGTACTACCAAAGGACATATTTAACTTTCTCCTTCGCCCTGAAAGTTAGCTCAGATATTAAACATCCTTTTCATTCTACTATATGCGACTTGTCCACTGCTAGGCTGTTTCGTAACCGCCCAGCCACTAGGCCTCCTCTGTCCGTCCGGTTGGAAGCACTCTCAGAAAAAACAGGGGTCCCTCTTCTACACAATGTTCTAATGGCTCCTACATGGCTTCCACTGCCTAGGAAGTGCAGACTATCCAATGTGACATCTCTTTCTTAGAAATACCGAAACGAGCCCCGGAGGCACACATATATTTGTATTTCCTGGAACTTAAGGAGAAGTACTCATGTGATGAGTTTTATACAGATGCTTCGAAGTCTCCCGCTGGGCCGCTATCTCGTACACGTTTGAAAAGCCGACGTTCGATTTCGCTTCGCACGATTGTCCAGGCTGCGCCGATATCGCGGCCTGGGCCAATCTAGTCCAATGGCGTGAGGCGAAATCGAACGTCTGCTTTTCGAACGTGTACGAGATAGCGGCCCTGGTGTTGCTTACGCAGCTATAGGACCCTCATTTTTAACATCTGGAGCACTAAACCCACACACCAGTATCATTACAGCGGAGGCAGAGGCTATACTTAAGGCTATTCAACACATACGGCTCACAAATATCGCCTTGAAAGACTCATTAAGTGTAGTGAGAGCCCTAATTAGCCTACGAACAGACAAGAACTCCGCTTTTATAGAACTATATACCTTATTGTGCTCTGCAAATATGTGCAACACAGTGATCGTCTTATGCTGGGTACCTGGCCACAGGGGTATAGAAGGCATGTAGCTGCTGACGAAATGGCTACGTCGGATAGTTTTAGCGACAAAGATGGAAATACACCCATCCCTGCAACAGACCAAAACCCTTTTCTGCACCGTAAATGGAGGAATCATTTGCGAGGCGCGTGGGATGCACAAGAGATGAATAAGCTTCACATTGTACTACCAAAACTGGGGAACTGGATAAGTGGAAAAATAGCACTGAACAAGGAAGAACTGCTTTGCCGATTAAGGATAGGCCACACATGTGGTACACACTCTTATCTCTTGACTGGGGGCGATCCTAAAACTTGTAATAAGAGCGGCAATAGTCTCACAGTCATCCATGTTCTTATTCAGTGTCCTGCCACAGAAACACAGGACACAGGACACATTTCCCTGCTCCATATCGCGAGAATATACCCTTTCACCCTGCATTTTTTTCTTAGCGATGAACCGCTTTTAATTCAGCAAACAGTCTTAGAATTTTTAGCCAAGACCGACACCATGAAAACCATTTGGCCAGGCAACTTTTAGCACATGACTAGCAGCCCTGCATTAAAGCGCTCTCTTGAAACGCTGGTGTCCGTGCTATGTTTTATTGTATCATGATCTAACGAAAGCCCATTGCCAAAGCCCGCATCGCATGCAAGTCACCGTCATTATTTTAGCATCTATATATTCTACGCCACTTACACCTATAGGTTTTAGGCCCTCTTACAGCCATGTCACTTATACCAGGAGGAATTCATTTTGCACGCCATCCATAATACATCGTCCACATTACCACTTGACATGGCGCTCTTTGGCCAACCTGGCCCTTGAGCTATAAAACACATACATTATCATCATCAGGAACGTCAGCTGACATCCTGAAGGGGCTTCATAAGAGCAAACCGCTCCACCATCTGATCTTCGCCGGGAAATATGGTAGCAAGCGCGACACCCTGGGGTCAAACGGTGCTTTCTGCGTTTCGATGTTGCTCCTTACTGGAATGACCGTTTATGGATATGTTACTATCGCGGCCACACTCCAACTGTAGCCATATTAAAATAAGTACAGACGAGCTTCTGCCGTCATCGAGCCAAGGAGGCCATAGAAGGATGACAGAACACTGACAGCTAAACTATTGTCACGTGGTAGTGATAGTTGAGAAGGCAGCGAAACTGTGATTAACGAAACGAGCGGTTTATTGGGCGAACTTGTGCCCTCAAAAACAGGCTACACTCAAAGAAGGATGGTAGCGGCGAACACGATCAGCGGTCGTCGAAAATCTGATCAACGGGTCAAGCACGTCGGCTTTTATACATCAATCGTTGAATATCCCAGACTTATCGTTGGGCCCCGCGTGCCGTCTACAAAGTTCTACACCATTCGCGTCAGGCGATGAAATCAGATAACATAAGGTTCGGCGACAACAGAAAGCGGATAGAAGCATGGATAACTTTCCAGAAACTTCGAATACATGCAGACGCGTCCCACGCTGTGCGATAACATTTGTTAGGCGGCGATAAGTGGTCGCCCGATAAAGATAAAGAAGCACATGTGTCATTACCCCCTCTTAAAAAAAGCATCGTCCCGATGCTACAAATATAAGAGCGCGAAACACAAAAGGACACTTATTTAAAACAGCAACAAAACAACAAAAAGAAACAAACTCCAAAGGTCGGTTACGCGAAGTCCCAAAGTTCATTAACGCTTGTAGTACGGCTTGAGTCGCACAACATGGACTATTCAGGTCGTGAGCGGCGCCGGTGTGATAGCGAAATGCCGTCTGGCAGGATTTCATAGTCCAGTGCACCTATACGTCGGATGATCTTGTACGGTCCGAAATAGCGACGCAAAAGCTTCTCGCTCAGTCCTCGTCGGCGTATAGGGGTCCGAACCCAAACACGGTCACCGGGCACGTACTCAACGAAGCGTCGTCGGAGGTTGTAGTGTCGACTGTCGGTACGCTGCTGGCTCTTGATCAGTAGGCGGGCGAGTTGTCGGGCTTCTTCGGCGCGCTGGAGAATGGTCGCGACGTCAAGATTCTCTTCGTCGCTGCCGTGCGGCAGCATGGCGTCGAGCGTCGTCGTCGGGTTCCTGCCGTAAACAAGCTTAAACGGCGTGATCTGTGTTGTGAGCAAAGGTTATGTACGGCAGGATGGCGTCCCACGTCTTGTGCTTGACGTCGACGTACAATGCTAGCATATCAGCGAGGGCCTTGTTCAGGCGCTCCGTGAGACCACTCGTCTGCGGGTGGTAGGCAGTTGTCCTCCTGTGGCTTGTCTGGCTGTATTGCAGAATGCCTTGGGTGAGCTCTGTTGTAAAAGCCGTTCCTCTGTCGGTGATGAGGACTTCTGAGGTACCATGTCGCAGCAGGATGTGCTCGACGAAAAATTTCGCCACTTCGGCTGCGCTGCCTTTCGGTAGAGCTTTAGTTACAGCAAAGCGGGTGAGATAGTCCATCGCCACGACGATCCACGTAATCCCGGATGTTGGCATCGAAACGGCCGCAACAAATCCATCGCAATCTGCTGGAATGGTCGGCGAGGAGGTTCGATCGGCTGTAGTAATCCTGCTCGCCTTGTCGGTGGTGTCTTGCGTCGTTGACAGTCTCGGCATGTCTTGGCGTAACGGGCGACGTCGGCGGTCAGACGCGGCCAGTAATACCTTTCCTGTATTCTCGACAGCGTCCGGGAGAATCCGAGGTGCCCAGCGGTTGGATCGTCGTGCAGGGCATGCAGTATTTCTGGACGCAGCGCTGACGGTACAACAAGAAGGTAGCAGGCACGGACTGGTGAGAATTTCTTCGTCACGAGCAGGTTGTTTTGTAGCGTAACGAAGACAACCCCCGCTGAAATGTCCCAGGGACAACGTCGGTGTTCCCTTCCAAGTACTCGACGAGGCCTTTTAGCCCCGGGTGTGCTCGCTGCTGTTTAGTGAAGTCTTCCGCGCTTACTGTTCCAAGGAAGGCGTCGTCGTCCTCGTCGTCTTGCGGCGGGGGATCTATAGGGGCGCGTGATAAGCAGTCGGCGTCAGAGTGTTTTCTTCCGGACTTGCACATTACGGTGACGTCATATGCTTGCAGTGTGAGGCTGCACCGCGCCAGCCGTCCTGAAGGGTCCTTTAAGTTAGCTAGCCAACACAACGCGTGGTCGTCGCTGACGACCTTGAATGGCCTGCCATAGAGGTAAGGGCGGAATTTTGCTGTAGCCCAGATGATGGCAAGGCATTCCTTTTCAGTCGTGGAATATTGCCTTCCGTTTCTGACAGCAACCGGCTAGCATATCACCCGTTCAAGTCCGTCTTTCCTCTGGACTAGGACGGCACCGAGGCCTAGGCTACTGGCGTCAGTGTGGATTTCAGTATCGGCGTCCTCGTCGAAGTGTGCAAGTACCAGCGGCGACTGCATACGTCGTTTCAGTTCTTGAAATGCATCGGCCTGCGGCGTTTCCCACTTGAACTCGACATCACATTTCCTTAGATGTGCTAGCGGCTGCGCGATGCGTGCAACATCCTTGACAACGCGCCTCTAATACGCAGACATGCCAAGGAATCAGCGCACTGCCTTCTTGTCGATTGGCTGTGGGAACTTTTCGATGGCAGCTGCCTTCTGCGGGTCAGGGCGTACTACCTATTTGCTGATGACGTGGCCTAGGAATACAAGCTCATCGTAAGCGAAGCGACACTTTTCCGGCTTCAGAGTGAGCCCTAATGACTTGATGGCCTTTAATACTGTCGCAAGCCGCTTAAGGTGATCGTCGAAATTTTTGGCGAAGACGACGTTGTCATCCAAGTAAACAAGGCAGGTCTGCCACTTCAATCCTGCTAAAACCGTGTCCATCCCGCGCTGAAACGTTGCAGGCACGAGCACAGTCCACATGGCGTAACCTTTAACTCATAGATGACGTCTGTCATGATCAAGGCGGTCTTTTAGCGATCCCTTTCGTCGACTTCTATTTGCGAGTAGCCAGACTTCAGGTCCATCGACGAGACGTATTTAGCATCGCAGAGCCGATCTAATTCGTCGTCTATACGTGGGAGGCGGCATACATCTTTCTACGAGATTTTGTTCAGTCGACGATAATCGACGCAGAAACGTAGGGTTCCATCCTTTTTCTTCGCTAGAGCAACTGGAGACGCCCACGGGCTTTTCGACGGCTGGATGATGTCGTCGCGCCGCATTTCATCGACTTGTTGTCTTATAGCTTCGCGTTCTCGAGTCGAAACTCGGTAAGGGCTCTGGCGGAGTGGTCGGGAGCACTCTTCGGTTATTATGCGATGCTTTGCGACTGGTGTTTGTCGAATCCTCGACGGCGTCGAAAAGCAGTCTTTGTATCGTCGAAGCAGACTTCTGAGCTGTTGCTGTTTAATCACGGGGAGACTTGTATTTATGTCGAAGTCTGGCTCGGAAACTACGGTCGTCGGTGTAGATGCGGCTGAATCCAAGAGGACAAACGCATCGCTGGTTTCCTGAATTTCCTCGATGTATGCGATCCTCGTGCCCTTGTTGATGTGCTTGAACTCCTGGCTGAAGTTTCTCAGCAACACTTTCGTGTTTCCTCCGTGCAGTCGAGCGATCCCTCTTGCGACGCAAATTTCGCGGTCGAGCAGTAGACGGTCGCCTTCGATGGCGCCTTCTACGTCAGCGGGTGTTTCGGTGCCGACCGAAATAACAATGCTGCAGCGAGGCGAGATGCTCACTTGATCTTCGAGCACACTCAAGGCGTGGTGACTACGAGGGCTATCCGGCGGTATCGCTTGATCTTCCGACAGCGTCATTGACTACGTCCTCAGGTCGATGATTGCGCCGTGTTGGTTCAGGAAGTCCGTGCCGAGAATGACGTCTCGTGAACGCAGGATAACGAAGGTGGCAGGGTAAGTCTGGTCATGAATGGTTATTCTTGCCGTGCAGATTCCACTCGGCGTGAGGAGGTGTCCTCCAGCGGTCCGAATTAACGGGCCTTCCCATGCAGTCTTAACTTTCTTCAATTGGGCTGCGATGGGTCCACTCATCACGGAGTAATTGGCTCCTGTGTCTACTAAGGCGTTGACTGCGTGGCCGTCGAGAAGCAAGTCGAGGTCGGTGGTTCTTTGTCTTGCGTTACAGTTAGGCATTGACGTCGGATCACGTCTGCGTCCCGTTGACCTGTGGTTGGTACGTGGCGTTGTCAGGTGGTCTTTCGTCAGCGTGTTCTTTCCTGCCGGACTTCGTCGGGACGGCGGTGTGTCGTCGTTTTTATGTCGTCAAGATAGTCTTTTCGGCGTCCTCGTCGGCGGCTGAGGATCTTCGTCAGTTCGACGAACAGCAACCGCACCTCCATCGGATGCTGCTTTTAGTTTTCCGGATATTGGCTGACGGACCGGCCCCGGGATGGGCCAGTGTATGGTCGGCGCTGCGGTGACAGGTAGCGGCCTGGTGATGGTGAACGAGACAGTCGTCGAGGGCTCCACTGAGTAGCGGCGACGTAGTCGACGATATCGCGAGGTCGTTCGCCAATCTGTGGTCGCGGCAGTAGTAACATCGGCGGTAGATGTGCCCTGCTTCTCCGCAATGGTAGCGAAGCGGACGGTGGTCGAGGGCGCTCCAAACGCCAGTCTTCCTTGTAATGCCGCGTGGGGTGAAGGGTTGGCGTGCTGGCGGCGGGGGTGGTGGTGGACGACGGAGCTGTGTAGTGACTGGGCCCTGCCGTGGGCGCGGAGGGGGAAGGTGACGGTGGGCTAGAGCGGCGTACATCATCGATTGCGGCTGAGGCTGCGGCGATTCAAGGGCTACTCCGAGTTGTTGTTGGAGCTCCTCACGTACGGCGTCGGCAATCGAAGCTACTGAAGGCTGTGATGACGGGGACAGCTTCTGTAGCTCCTCCCACACGATCGCTCGGATAGTCTCGCGCAGGTCGTCGGTGGCCAGTAACTGAATTCCGGCGTAGCTAGTCGAGTTCGTGCGGCGGTTGAATGGCCGGTTCCGCATCTCCAGTGTCTTCTCGATGCTAGTGGCCGCGCGAAGAAACTCTTCTACAGTCTTCGGTGGGCTTCGTATCATCGCGCCGAAAAGTTCTTCCTTTACACCACGCATGAGAAGGCGGACTTTCTTCTCCTCGGGCATATCTGCGTCGGCGTGGCGGAATAGACAGTTCATTTCTTCCGTGAAGATGGCAACGTTCTCGTTAGGTAGCTGCACTCGCGCGTCCAGCATGGTTAAAGAAGGGAATTGCGCTAAAAAAGACACGGACGAGTAAGGATATGGACGGGCGCAAACTCGCGACTGATCTTATTCAGAAAGAACATAAATATATATATATACCTAGATTCTTATTCAATCATTGCCTAAGCGCACATGCTAAGAACGTTTTCTCTTTCTTATACAAATTGATACTAGAATCGCTTACGCATTCATCACCTCACTTATCAATGTAAAAAGCCTCTGCGAGTTCACGTGCTACCTGGTTACGACTGCGCCTTAAGATTTTGGTTCTAGCCAGCAAAGACTGGCATGCTTTATCAGGCGTAGCCAAAGGGCATGCGCCGCAATGTAAGGGCAAATTTTAGCCTTTTTCGTTAACCATAGAAAGCTTATGTTCCCTTAGTAGTTCATTTATACAACAGCCCGTCTGGCCAATGTAAACTTTTCCACATCTCAGGGGAATTTCATACACAGCCCCGACCAAACACCTGACAAACTGGATGGCGGGACGTTTCGTGCAGTCTCGCACGCGTTACTCGCCGGAGACAATCCGGGGGCACAAAGAGGCCAACTTGCGCGGGGCAGGAAATACCACCGCCACACCGTAGCGATTGGCTACATTCTTTAGGTTGTGGGAGACCCTATGAATATAGGGGAGAACCGCCGGTCTGGTCTTCGGTTGACCGCCACCTTCTCGAGGTGTTCTAGGTTTCAAGCTTTGCAGAAGCTTCTCTGCCACAGCAGCCACGACGGAAACAGGAAAACCAGCCTCCTGTAACCTGACAATCTGATTGTTGAGGCTGTCCTTTACCAGGTGAACACATGATTTCTGCAGGACTTTTTTCAGGCACAGCATAACAACGGCGCGTTTTACAGTCTTAGAATGAGCGGACTCAAACGGCAACAGGTCTTTCCGGGCTCGTGGTGAATACATCTAACACGTGTGATCTGGTGTTAAAGTAATGTTAATATCTAAAAACTGCAATCTATCTTGTTCAGGTAATTCGTGGGTGAAGGTTAGAACCCTCCCGCGTCGTTTAAAGACAGATAAGGTCTCTTGCACGGTAACCGTGTGCGTCAAACCGGGTTGCTTCTTAAAAATCACCAAATAATCGTCCACGTATCTAAAAACTCTCAGAACTATCTTGTCGTCCAAATAACACTCCCGTCCATGTCCTTACTCGTGCGTGTCTTTTTAGCGCAATTCCCTTCTTTAAGTATGTACGACCGACTCGCCCAACAACGTGCTCTCCGGAGTCCAGCATGGCTTCGGCCCTTACCTTGCGCACGACGCTCGTAAAGGTGCGGAGGAAGCCGCTACGGAGGAGGTCCCATGTTGTCAAGGTCGACTCCCAGTTCTCACACCACGTTCTGGCGGCATCTTCTAAGGCAAAGTATACATGCCGCAGCTTGTCGTCGGAGTCCCAGTTAAATGTCGCGATTCGTTCGTAGTTCTCTAGCCAGGATTCCGGGTTTTGAGTCGCTGCTCCATGGAATGTCGGTGGGTCCCGAGGTTGTTGTAGGATAACGGGGGACGCTGGGGCAGTCATTGGGGTTGTTTTGTCCACGGTCTTCTTTGTCGCGTTAGGTTGAAGTTTGTGCTCTGGGTGCAGTCCTTGCAGTCTGCGGCTAGCACGCTGGTCTTGGGCGAGGTTAGTTTTGTCCTCGAGCTTCAGGCTTGGATCGCGGCTTTGCGGGGGCGTTCGGTACATAAACGCACTAGCACCTCCACCAGATGTCACGTGGTGGTGACGTTGAAGAACACAGTAGCAATACTGTGAACGACAAAACTAGCTTTTATTGGGTGAACTTGTGCCCACAAAACAGGCTACACTTATAGCACAACGATAGCGGCGAACACGGTCGCCGATCGTCGAAAATCTACTCAGTGGGTCCAGCGCGTCGGCTTTTGTACAGCAGTCATCAAATGTTCCAGACTAATCGTTGGGACCCGCGTGCCTTCCACAATGTTCTACACCATTTGCGTCACGCGATGAAATCAGATAACACAAGGTTCGCCGAAAACAGACAGTGGATAGAAGCATCGATAACTCTTTAGAAACTTCGGATACATGCAGGCGCGTCCCGCGCTGTGCGATAAGATTTGTTAGGCGGCGAAACGTGGTCGCCCGATAACTATAAGTACAAGTGTCAATATTTAAGTCAATGATCTCGTTATTATTGATCCCGGTGCCAAATTCATTATCTATGCCGAACACACTACAGGCCTGTTTTCGTCCAATGATGCTTTGGAGCTAGTGTAAGTGGCTAAATCTTGTTCGGAAAAAATATATTTATGGCTTCTAGAAAATTGTCTCAAGATCAACGCTGAAAAAACAAAGGCAGTTTTATTTCAACCGAAGAATAAGAATACCTGTCTTTGTAGGGAATTGTTGTTCGGGTCTTCTAAAATTGAACTCATCCCTACTGTGAAAACACTCGGGGTCTTTTTTGATGAAAATATGAGCTGGAGCGATCATATTGATTTTCTTGCAGGCAACCCTCGCAAAATACTGGACGCGTTTTCTCCATTCGCTACATGCCTCCGAAGATTAAAATGTTAATTTATAATGCTTTGTTTGTCAGCCACCTTCTTTATTGCTGCCTTATTTGGGGCACCCCATCTGTTACAAATATTTCCAGTTTGCTTGTAATACAAAAAAAATTGTTCGCGTAATTAGTGATATGCCCTTTGACACCTCATGTGAGCCCCTATTTAAAAAAACTTTGGGTAATTAAAGTTAGCGATACGCTTAACTACCGCCTTGCTCTTGGATACCTTGTTTCATCTCTGGCTAGATTAAAACACAACATCCCATGTTATAACCCAAGGTCCCCGGAATACTGTCATGTGCCGCATGTGCGTTCAACCTATGGTAACCAAATGACTTGTTACACTTTCCCCATTCTGCTGAAAAATCTCAGATTTGCGTCCATCGATGTACCTAATTGTTCTGGCAGAGAACTGTATCATTTCTATTGCCCCAAGACTTGGGCTTAACCATGTACCTAATGTTTTTCTTTTTGAGAGTTCGGTGTATCTATATATCTATATTGTTTCTTTTTCCCGAGCTGTTTCATGTGTGTAGCAGATTCTTTAAGTGAGATCTATATACTACATGTCATTACTCTCGTTCCTTTCTCCATTTTCGTTGTTCCTCTTTCATTTTCTTCTTTTTTTCTCGCTCCTTGCTGTCTGCTGCCTTTTGGACCTTCTGGTTATTAGGACCAGTAAAGTTGCTTTTGTACAACTTTTTTCCTAATGCCGTGGCACTTTGTACCAATTCTCTTTATGAATAAAGGTATTATTATTATTATTATTATTATTATTATTATTATTATTATTATTATTATTATTATTATTATTATTATTATTATTAAAGACGGCAGGAAGCGCGACAATAAGTGAATAAATGGTTATTGCGGCGCTTTGCAGCTGCTCCTTACTGGAATTATCATTTATGGAAAGGTTACCATCACGCACCGTTTAACTTTAGCCACATAAAAATAAGTAGGCACAAGTTTCTCCCGAGTACCGCCAGGGAGGCCATAGCCGGATGACATATTACTGGCAGGTGGAATATTTTGCCACGGCCGCTCAAGAACGTCAGCTGACATCTTGAAGCGGCTTCATAAAAGCAACACGCTGCACCACCTGATCTTCGGTGGGAAATATGCTAGCAAGCGCGACAGCCTGGGGTTAAACTGTGCTTTCTGCGCTTCGAAGTTCCTCCTTCCTAGAATGACCGTTTATGGAAATGTTTTTTTTTTAATATTTGGGGTTTTACGTGCCAAAACCATTTTCTGATTATGAGGCACGCCGTAGTGGAGGACTCCGGAAATTTTGACCACCTGGGGTTCTTTAACGTGCACCTAAATCTAAGCACACGGGTGTTTTCGCATTTCGCCCCCATCGAAATGCGGCCGCCGTGGCCGGGATTCGATCCCGCGACCTCGTGCTCAGCAGCCCAACACCACAGCCACTGAGCAACCACGGCGGGTTATGGAAATGTTAACATCACAGCAACCGTCCAACTGTACCCACATCCAAATAGGTAAAGATGAGCTTCTGCCGACCGCGAGGCAGGGAGCCCACAGCTGGAGACAGAATACTCACAACTGGCATATTTTTCCAATGGTTGCTCAGGACCATCAGCTGACAACCTGAAGGGGCTCCGGAAAAGCAACATGCTCCACTATCTGATCTTCGGTGGGAAATATGGTAGCAAGCACAACAACGTGTCAGTAGGCAGTGATTTCTGCGCGTTGCAACTGCTCCTTATAGGATTGGCCATTTATGGAATTGTTACAAGCGCAGTAAGAGTCCAACTGTAGCCACCTCAAAATAACTACACACGAGCTTCATCCCGATTGCTAAGCAGGGAGGCCTAGCTTGATGAGAGAATACTGACCGGTGGAATATTCCGGCCACGGCCGCTCAGCTACGTCAACTCATATCCTCAAGGGGCATCATAAAACCTAGCCGCTCCACCATTTTATCTTCGGTGGGAAAGATGGCAGGAATCGCGACAACCTGTGATTAAGCGGTGCTTTGGACGCTTTGCAGCGGCTCCTTACTGGAATTACAATTTATGGAAATGTTACCATCGCGGCCACCGTCCAACTGTAGTCTCATCAAAATAAGTGCAGACTAGCTGCTCCCGACTGCGAGCTAGGCAGGCCTAGCTTGATGACAGAATTCTGACTGCTGGAATATTTCCACCGCTGCCACATAGGAACGTCCGTTGACATCCTGAAGGAGCTTCATAAAAGTAACCTGCTGCCCCATCTGATCTCTTGTGGGAAACGTGGCAGGAAGCGCGACAATGTGTGATTAAACGGTGCTTTGTGCGCTTTGCGGCTGCTCCTTTCTGGAATTACCATTTAGGGAAATGTTACCATCACGGCAACCGTCCAACTGTCGTCACATAAAAAAAAGTTCATACGAGCTTCTCCCGACTGCAAGACAGAGAGGCCTAGCGTGTTGGTAGAATACTGACAGCTAAACTATTTCCGCCACAGCCGCGCAGGAACGTCAGCTGATATCCTGCAAGGGGCTCCATAAAGGCAACCAGCTCCACCATCTTATCTACGGTGGGAAAGATGGCAGGAAGAGCTATAACATGTGATTAAACGGTCCTTTGTGCGCTTTGCGGCTGCTTTTTACTGGAATGACCATTTACAGAAATGTTGCCATCACAGCAACCGCTGAACTGTTGCCATATCAATATAAGCACACACAAGCTCCTCCCAATGCAGCCAGGGAGGCCATAGACGGATGACCCAACACTGACGCGGTACGCTGCTGCGCAGGCACCTCTCATGACTGTCCCTTTCTTGACGCAGGCCTACCTTGTGTTGGTCTTTCGAAGCTTTCCCGCCTACCTTGCAAGCATCGAGGGCACAGCATACCACCGCTTCACAGTTTCTGGCCAACTTTTCAGCGGAACAAGGACAGGAGCTGCTACGTGGCCTCGGATTCCCGCCATTACTGATGCTCTTATCTGGCAACCTGGACCCACCTTGTGCGCGGTCAACGCCGCTGGTCTATTTAACCCGCCTCCCTTCCGCTGCCAGTCGGGCACGCTACCGCGAAGGAACCTGTCATGACTGTCCCTTCCTTGACGCAGGTTAGTTACTTACCTTATGCTGCTTCATTTCGCAGCAGCAACCCATTCTTGCTTGCGGTATCGTGCCCCCCTGAAATGCGTGACTTTTGTCGACGTTTGCTCAAAATGGTTTATTTGTATGCAAGTGCTGTTGTCGTGGCTTTTAAGCTCAATTTGTCTGGGGACGTCGAACTTAATCCCGGTCCTGATCATAACACCGCACCGTCCCTTGAGTCCATTTCTGATATCTTGTCGCGACTTGAAGAGTCGCAAACTACCTTGTTATCTGAGGTAACAATGATCCGTGTTGCCCAAAGCAATATTGAGCACCTGGTCCACAGTCTTTCAAGTTGTGTTGATGCCTTAGAAAAACTTGCTTAAAATAACCGTTACGCCTCTTCAGAGTCAGTCTCCTCCCCAAATGCTGAAATTGCCAAACTTATTGCTGAAGTACATGCTTTAGCCGGAAAGTGCGAAGACTCAGAAAACCGTCAGCGCCGGTCAAATCTGCTATCTTTTAGAATTCCGGATGAGAATGGGGGGAAAGCTGGACGCGATCAGAATCGCATGTTGTCTCATTTTGTGCTAATAAGCTAGCCATTACGATTAATAGCTGTGATATTGAAAATGCTCATAGACTAGGACGTTACCAGGTTGGAAAGAACCGTCCGATAATTGCAAAGTTTACAAGATTTAAGGGTAAAAGTTGAATTCTTTCTGCAACGTCAAAGCTGAAGGATACACCATTCGCAGTTCGCGAAGATTACTCGGCACGTGTCAGAAAAGCCCGCCAAAAACTTTTTGCACATGCGCAAGAGGCTCGGTCCACTTCCTTTAAGATTCGTTTTGGCAAGCTAGCAATGAGAAACAAATTATTCATTTACGAGTCCCTGACTGATACCGTTAGAGAACTAAACTCGCAGAGTTCACCGTAAACTCGCTCGCTGTTATCCTGCCACACTACATGGTCACATTCACACCAGCCTAAAGTCCCAGTATACGACAGTATTTCATTCCTTCTGGGAAACATACGAAGCTATCTTCGTAAAAAAGACCTAATAGAAGCCGTTATTGATGAGAGTTCTGCCGACATTGCAATATTTACAGAGTCATGGCTTACTACTGATATAAACACCCAAGAACTTTTGTCCAGTGACGTGTTCAACGCCTTCAGAATTGATAGAGTTGGTCGCAGGGGTGGTGGTGTACTTCTTACTGTTTCAATCTTGTCTGCCTTCCTCCGCAATACCAATCAACAACGAACAAGAAATTATTTGCGTTAAAGTGTCTTTTCGTTTTTGCACGATAATTATTATCGCGTGCTACCATACGCCCGACTGCGATAAATCTTTTACGAAAAACTTACACAACTTGCTTTTGCATTTATTTGCTACATTTCCCAAAAGCAACTTCATCCTCTACGGTGATTTTAACCTTCCTGACATTAACTGGGATAAAATGACAGCATCTTCTCAGCTATCGAAAGAATTTCTTGATCTTGTTCTAACATTTAACTTCACACAAATGGTGTCTACGCCGGCTCGTGGTGCCAATATTCTTGATTTAATTTCGGTTTCGAACCCCGATGCTGTTCAATCATTATTGAGTATTGATGGCCTAAGTGATCAAAAGATGGTGTTATTTGACCTGACCTTTCAGGTACCAACCAGTCAGCCTTCAACAAAATATATCCGCGATTACAACAAAGCAGACTTCTAAAAAATAAATCAGGAATTAGATGCTTTTTTTGTGTCTTTTGAGCAGTCCGCTTCCTCGCGAAGAGCAATTGGCTACTTTATAAACAGGAGATATTGTCTCTTGTCGAGAAATATGCGCCACTTGTCCGCATTCGGGGCGACGTCGATAAAACATGGTTCACCAACTCCCTCAGGAAGCTCGCAAACAAAAAGAAGAGCCTTTTCCGGGCAGCTAAACTCTCTGACTGCGATTCCAAATGGGAAAAGTATTTCACATGCCTCCGCCAATACAATAATTTGTTACGGCAATCAAAAAAAGTTTTTTTTTCATATCGACCTTCTTAGTATCCTTTGTGAAAACCCACAGAAATTTTGGAAACTTTTACCTACAAACCGCAGTGCTTCTCACAATATAACTTTGTCATATCCTGATGGATCACCTGTCTCTACTGATCATCGATCCGATGTCATGAATCCTTCTTTTTCTTCCGTTTTCACTCAAGAACCCGCCTTGGGTAACAGTACCCGTCCTGACTGCAACTTTTCCTGCATCCCTTCAATTGACGTCACATCTGAAAGCATTTAGGCCCTCATCGATAATATCAAGATCTCCAGTGCCCCCGGCCCGGATAACATTCCCGCTAAAGTCGTCAAAAGCACTAAGGTGCTTACTAGTAAAATTCTGCAAATCATCTTTACGCAGTCCATAACTACCAGTACCATTCCTAAGGACTGGAAGTTAAGCAAGGTTGTCCCAGTTTTCAAAAGTGGCGGCAGAACTGATCCATCGAAGTATCGCCCGATATCACTCACCTGCATTGCCTGCAAACTTCTTGAACATATAATCTACTCTCACGTTACCTCTCACCTTGAAGCTAACTCTTTTCTTTTCTGTAACCAGCATGGCTTCCGACCAGGTCACTCTTGTGAAACTAAACTCTAGGAATTCACTACTGACCTCCATTTAAACCTTGATTCTCTCTTCCAAACAGACGTAATTTATCTAGACTTTTCGAAAGCCTTTGACCGTGTACCTCACGAACGACTAATGATCAAAGTGAACAGCTTGTGTCTCCATCCTCTAATCACGTACTGGATCCGGTGCTTCCCAATTGGCCGATCACAGGTTACAGTGATTGGACGCCGTCACTCTACAGTCACCGAAGTATTATCTGGAGTACCTTGGACCCCTTTCGTTTTTAATTTTCATTAATGACCTCCCCTCTGGTATTTCGTCATCCATCCGGCTCTTTGCCGATGACTGCGTGCTGTACCGCAGTATAAACTCATACAATGATCAGTTGCTTTTACAGCGTGACCTCACCACAATTGAAAAATGGTGCACAGAGTGGCTCATGCAGGTAAACAACAAAAAATGTAAGTTCATGCGCGTATCGTGGAAGCACTCTCTCAAGTCATGCTGTTACTCTTTGCATTCCCTCCCTATTGAGCTGGTTCAATCATACATGTACCTTGGTATCACCTTCACTAGCAAGCTTACATGGTCAGAACATATCCAAAATTTGGTTACTGCCACTAATCGATCTTTGGGATTCATAAGACCGTCACTATCATCATCACCCCCTGTGATCCGTCAACTAGCATATGAAACATTTATCCGTTCTAAACTGGAATTCGCGTCGGCAACATGGATTCCCCATCAAGCGTACCTTGCTTGATGGGGAATCCATCAAGCAAGGATAGTTGTACAACCCAGTACAACTATCGGCTAAGTGTTAGAAACATCAAATCATCCCTCCACATCCGATCATTAGCACATCACGGAAAAATCTCACGCTTATGCCTCTTTCAAAAGCTCTATTATAATTTACCGCATTTGCGCGAGACATTTCTCTTGCCACCCAACCGTACTTCACGCCGTCTCTCAAAAAACCTCAGTATTCAACGTCTTCACGGCTCTACCAGATCCTTCAACAGCTCTTTCTTGCCGGTAGCTATTGCAGAATGGTATAGTTTACCGGACCGCGTAGTAATCGAACGTAGCCCTATCAAGTTTCGAAACATACTAACGAACTTTCTGAGTATTGATGCTTAATGGATTTTGCTTTTTACTACATCACACTTTCTTGAGTGCATTGGTTATTACTTTTTGTGTTTGACAGTCATTTGATTGCACCTTCTTTGCCCTTCTGAATGTTTATTATTATTGTTTCTTACTTCAGTCATGACTGTTTGTACGTTTATTTTTCTTATGTATGCTCCCCCGTTATGTAATACCCCAACAGGGGCCTTTAAGGGTCAATAAATGATGATGATGATAATAATTTTGCTATGGCGGCTCAGGAACATCAGCTGACATACTGAAGGGGCTCCATAAAAGCAACATGATCCACCATCTGATATCTTCGGTGGGAAATATGGTAGCAAGCAGGACAGCGTGTCGTTAAACAGCGCTTTCTGCACTTTGCAACTGCTCCTTACAGGAATGGCCATTTATGGAAATGGCACCATCGCAGTAACCGTCCAAATGTAGCCACATCAAAATAAGTGCAGGCGTGCTTCTCACGACTGCAAGCCAGAGAGGACTAGCGGGATAACAGTATACCAACAGCTAAATTATTTCCGCCACAGCAGCTCAGGAACGTCAGCTGATATTCTGCTTCTTACTGGAATGACCATTGATGGAAATATTACAATCACAGCAACCGCCGTGCTGTAGCCACATGAAATTAAGTTGGGGCGAGCTTCTCCCGACTGCGAGCCAGAGAGACCTTAGCTCGACGACAGAATACTTTCCGACACGGCCGATCAGGAACGTCAGCTGAAATCCGGAAGGGGCTCCAGAAAATCAAACTACTCCACCATCTGATCTTCGGCGGGAAATATGGTAGCAAGCGCGACAATGTGTGGTTAAACGGTGCTTTCAGCGCGTCGAAGTTGCTCCTTACTGGTATATGATGGCATTACTGTTTCCATGCCTGGCAGAACTGCAACGGAATGATGAATACAGGAAATTAGCTTTAATACATGTGTAAATGATTCCGGTATAATTGTTTAAAGTTAGCGGAAACAAAACTATACGAGTAATTTTTCAGCAGAAAATAAGGCTTTACTAGAAGACATTATGCTCTAATACGGGAGCGCCAGTAATGAAATTGCACCTAGTGTAAGATGCCTCTGAGGATCAGGATCGCCTAAATGGTACGCGCAAACTAACACTGTGTGAATCCAAATTAATAAAGTGAAGGGTGTGTTCTGTCGTCATATATTTGTTTCATCAACAGGATAAATCATTTACAAATTGTTTTTTACTTCGAGTCTCACTCTCATACTGTTTGGGGCAGAAGAACAACGCTAAAAATATCGGAGATTTTTTTTTTACCTCAGTAAAGCGCGGTCAGGTTTTATTTGCGAACGACCTAGGTATGGCCGCACATAAAAATGCTTTTCCCAGTTTAAATTCATCAGTGTTTCGGATAATAATGAGTTCAGGTTTCCTTTATATGTAGTGGAACGCTTCTAGGACTAGAGACGCGACAAGTTGGCCCTATTGTCACGTGGTGGTGACAATGAAGAAAGCAAAACGGTGAATGGCGAAACTACCGTTTTAGTGGGCGAACTTGTGCCCACAAAAGCAAGGTACACTCCAAGGAAAGGAATACTGGCGAACACGATCGGCGGTCATCGAAATCTGACCAGCGGGTGAAGCGCGTCGGCTTTTATACATCAGTCGTCCAATGTTCCAGAGTACTCGCTGGGACCCGCGTGTGTTCGAAAAAGTTCTACATTATTCGCGTCGCACATAAATGCAATCACATTACACAAAGTTTGGTCACAAAGAGTGGATGGAACCATCGAACACATTCCAAAGACTTCCGATACATGCAGGCGCGTCCTGCGCTGTACAACATTTGTTAGGTGGTGAAACGTGGTCACCCGATAAAGATAAGCAAGTGCACGTGTCAATAACCCCCTCTTAAAAAGCATCGACCTGATGCTGCAAATAAACAAAAATAATAAACTAAAACACCCGTTGCAAAGAAACAACAAAGTAAGGTCAACGTGCGCCAAAGGTATTAAAGGGACCCTGAAACGATTTTGACCTTTTTCTACATACGTACTGAGTCGTTAGAGCATGTCCTTCTGATAATTAATTTATACATCTAGGTGTTCCGCGTAAAGCGTGTAATTTATTATAAGGTTTTAAAAATGCACATCACTGTCGAACGCAGCACACTGCTCGGGGTAATTTTAAGCCACCCCTACCCATATGACTAAATCTCCCAATGGACGCCAGTGGGGCAGCTATCCATTGCCTGACCAGGGTGTGTGATCAATGGTTTTTCCAACTTTCTGGTAAGCAAATGATGTTCGTAATAGTTGGAATATTAGCAAATTTCTTTTTCATGAAAAGGAATTACCACTAAGAGAATGCACAAGAACTATTTTTCAGCACACTAAAGCACTTACGGTACACAGCAAGTGTCGTCTGCTTGGTTTACTACGTGCTCCGTCTTCGACGAGAGCTCCGCCGTCTGTATCGGTCTCTCTTTTCGTGAGCGCGATGAATCCCCATTGTTGCCTTGTGGGCTGCGGACGTAACGACTGGAAATATGTCAAGTTGCGACGTCGTGTCCCCACTGCAAGGCAGCGGAGTGGCTGCAGCACATCGGACTATCGGTATCCGGTTAGCGCCAGGCTTTGCGCGTCGGCGGCCGTAATTTTACGCTGGAGGATTACAACAACAAACGGTTGCTGCGATTGGGAGTCAACACGCAGAGATTTCACCTCAGAGACTACCGCCTTTGTTCCTTCCCGTTGCAAAGCTAAGTTCTCGAGCAGTGCAGGTCATGTGCGGCTTGACGGGCACGATATCAGAACTATGCTCTTTGGAAGCTACCAAACTGCTATCTACATCTTCGGACTAGCGGAAAATGTTGGAGAAGTCTGCAGCGTACAGCAAATGGCATGTTTCCTATTCATTGAGCGCAAATGGACCTACCCTAGCAAATAATTGAGCTCGCGTCCTCCTGGTATACAGCAACCAGACTGCTAGGTTCTAGCATGTCGAGCGGCAAGAGCTCGGCGTTCTTTAAATAATCGTAAAGTTCATGGTTCAGAGGGTGGTCAAGCACGCAATGCAGCTGTTATGGGCTTTCACGCATTTTTATCAAGCGCAAAGCACGCGAAGAAAACGGAACTATACTGCGAATGCGCCGATATGAATGAAAGTCGTTCATGTGGTGCGCTACGAAACAAGTTGCTGATTTAATTTCATGCATTTCATGCAGCGTCGTACACCACCTCGGGAAAGCGTGACAGAGAGTGTCAGTGTCATGAAAACCTCCACTAGCCAGGTAAGTACTTGATTGATGATTATTGTTTTTTGGCGCAAGGGCCAGAAATGGCCAAAGAGCGCCATGACAATTGGTGATGTATGACAACGATGACAGTTGAATGTGGTGGAAATCGAGTGGCTGTATATTGACCTACAATATTCGTTGTTAATGGTGTAAAATATGTATCGATTAAAATATTGTCAATGAGAAGTGAACCCTATGGTTCTAAAAGTACGTTGTGAATCAGTAGATACAAAAACGTGTTAATTTATAGCTGCACCAGTGCCTCTGCGGAGCTCTTCAGCGCAAGGGCTGCGAGGCATGTGCTCTGTAAGTGATTTCATTGCAGCTACAGCCTCTAGGCAGAGGCTGTGCTACAAACAGCCTGGCGAAATAATGTATTGGGTATTTGGTTCTTCTAAGAACTTGAGTACTAATTCAAAATTAAATAGACGGTCATTGCCTAAAAAGAAGACTGGGTGTGAAGGTACATTATGACGGTATAAGAAAGGGAAGAACTTTTTTTCTCCCCCTTTCTAATAATGGGCACTGAACGAGAACATGAACGACTGCAAGTCTACTATGTTGGAGGATTAGTTCCAGTTAGAATATCCGAGTGACTGCTATAGGTATGCCCAATTCTTAATCTACAAAGCAGTACTTCCTGCTGTCTTGTTGTTTTCTCAGAGATCCAGTTTCCTATCTTCGGTTTGGTTAGGTGCAGTTTGTTGGATACCTGAGTGTCCCATTGCCAATATTTCCGTAGTTTATATTGTAAAAAAGGCTTAAGGTCTGTGTAGGGTTCAGATATATGGAAGTTTACATCACAAAAAGCTACAGATGTAGCCCTTTCGTCAGCAGCTACGTTGCCCTCTAGGCCTCTATGGCCAGGCACCCAACAAAGAGCAGTTATCTGGTTCGACATGTATGCTGAGCATAGAAGGTTGTAGACTTCATTAAGGATAGGGTTTTTGTGTTTTCGTAGACTTGATATGCCACTAACAACGCTTAATGAATCTGTGAATATGACAGCCTTTATTAAACCGGTTTGTTTTATAAGTTTCACAGCAGAGAGGATCGCGTATGCGTCCGCTGTGAAAGTGCTGGTGTTTGGATTTAATGCACCGCACGTTGAGAATGACGGTCCGATAGCTGCATAAGCTACACCATAAGTAGACTTTGAAGCGTCTGTATAAAACTCCTCGCAGGAGTACTTCGCCTGGAGTTCGAGGAAGTGTTAATGTATGTGTACCTCAGGCGCATGTTTTGTTAATGCGACGAAGGACATATCACACTGGATATTCTGCCATTCGCAAGGTGGTGCAATGTTAGTGGGAGTCATTAGGACTGTTTCTCGATGTTGAATACCAATTTCATGAGCCAGTTGTTCTAAGCGCACAAACAGAGGAGCTCGAACAGATGGGCGGTTACGGTGAAGTCTTGCAGAAGACAAGTCAAGTACAGATGAGTAACCCGGATGTTCGTTATACGATTTACATTTTAAAGAGTAGTGGAAGCTTAGATACGTTCTGCGCAGATGTAACAACCATTAGTTAGCCTCCACATACAGACTTGTCCTACAGACAGACATACAGACATACAGGACTTGTCCTAAATGCGCCTGTTGCCAGCCGTATGCCTAGATTGTGGGCTGGGTCGAGAATTCTGAGAGCACTATCCGATGCGGATTGGTACACCACGGCTCCATAGTCGAGGCGTGATCGTATAAGGCTCCTATATAGGCTAAGCGAACACCTCCCGTCACTGTCGCAGTTTGTTCGAGAAAGTAGCTTCAGCAGGTTCATTGTCTCCAGGCACTTCGCTTTGAGATATTTCAAGTGCGGAATAAAATTAAGTTTTGTGTCCAAGATAATACCTAAAAATTTGTGTTCTAGGCTGACCGACAGTCGTTCTCCATTAAGGTGAATAGTGGGTCCTGGGGATATGCCTCTCTTGTTTGAGAAGAGAACACAAGCGCTTTTTAGAGGGTTAAATTTAAAACCATTTTCTTCTGACCACTTTGAGAGTTTGTTTAGCCAAGCTGTAGCTGTCTCTCGCAAATGCTAAGATTGCATTATCTAAAAGCTATCTGTACATCGTCTACATAAACCGAGTAAAAGAGTGTACGAGGTGTGATGGTATGTAGGGAGTTCATTTTCACAATAAAGAGCGCACAACTCAGCACTGCACCCTGCGGTACACCTGTCTGCTGTACGAATGATCGTGACTGCACATTGGCAACTCTAACACGAAACGTTCTGTCAGACAGGTATCGCTCAATAATGGTCAGCAAGTTGCCACGTATACCCATTCCAGAAAGATCCCGAAGGATCCCAAAGCGCCACGTAGTGTCATAGGCCTTTTCCATATCAATGAATACAGATACGACAAGCTGTTTGTCTTGTTTTTTTGTCTTTGAAGTATGTCCGAGTAGTGCGACAAACTGGTTGTGCGTTCAAAATGTGCGCCTAGAAAGTTCGCCTGGTCTTCCATACTATCTCCCTGTGTATTTACTAACGGTAGCGAGTAAGCTTGTGGACCTTTTATTCTGTACACTCTATTCCAGACCTTTGTCCCATCCGCGTAAGAGTTAATTCCTGATATATATTTTTGCCAACTCTCTTCTAGCTTGTCGGTGCGTTCTCCTTCCCTGAGATAAAAATTGTAACAGCGCAAACACATGCAACCACAAAGTACCAAGGACGAGACACAAGCGCTGTACTTGGTACTTTGTGGTTGCATGTGTTTGCACTGTTACAATTTTTATGTCAAGTATGCTCCAACTCACCCAGAAAGAAGTTTTAAAGACGTCCTTCCCTGAGATTTGACATGCTTGAAATTCACAAAGTTTTCTGCAGTCGAAGAATCGCGGAGACACCCCCATGCGTTGTTCTGCTTTTTACGCGCGTTACGACACTCCTCGTTCCACCACGGAACACGGCGCTTTTTAGATGATCCCTTTGTTTCTGGGATACATTTGGTCGCAGCATCAATCTGAAAAAAGGTGAACTATTCAACCGCAGCGTCCAGACTTAGAGCGGAAATGTCAGCCCGCGATATGTGAGTAATTTTTCGGAACTGCTCCCAGTCGGCTAAATTAGTTTTCCACCGAGAAAACTGTGGGGGAATTTCATTCCTCTTCGGTGTAGACAGAACTATCGGAAAATGGTCGCTCCCGTGTGGATTTCTAATAACGTTCCATTTAAGATCAGATAAAAGGGTGGGAGATGCAATACTGAGCTCTATACAGGAATAGGTTTCATGTGCATCATTATAATATGTAGGTGCTTTACTATTCAAAAGACATGCACCAGAAGAAAAGAGAAACTGTTCAATCAGTCGACCTCGCACATCGCAATGAGAGTCACCCCATAGGTTGCTGCGCGCATTTAAATCTCGTAGAAGCGAATAGGGTCGGGGTAATTGATCTATTATGCTATGGAATTCATGTTTAAGGAGCTGATAATGCAGGGGTATGTACAGAGAGCAGATGGCAATAAGTTTGTTTAGAAGTATGGCTCGAGCGGCCACTGCCTCTAAGGGCGTTTGTAGTCGTAGATGTTGACACGCTATTCCTTTGTCTAGTATAATGGCTACACCGCCAGATGACGCAATGGATTCATCGCGATCTTTACGAAAAATGACATAATGACGAAGAAAGTAAGTCAGTTTAGACTTAAGATGGGTTTCTTGTGCACACAGCACTTTTGGAATGAGTTCGCAGAAAAGCTCTTGAACATCATCAAGGTTTCTAAGAAGACCTCTGACATTCCATTGAATAATTTGTGTATCCATATTTAAAGAAAATTGGTGCTTTGTGTACGGAAACCGAACTGATGCCTCAGATTACAGAGCTCTTTCAAGGCCCTGTAATTGGGGTTTTGCCCATTCTGAAGCGCTCAAGGGAGCCTCGCCACTCCTTAGGCATTTGGTGCGCCTTGAGTACAGGTGTGGTGTTCATTGCCTCTAGTGAGGCTCCGGACACGTGCTCTTGCAAGCGAGAAGTTACCAGAGAGAGTCCCGCCTTGGAGGGCAAGACCCCTGCGCCCACCAGTCCAGAGGTCGATGGGGCTCCCTGGGGGATTTGGCTGCGCCGGTTGTTGCCAGCGCTGGAAGGGGCCGGGGAGGTTGGGGCAGCCTCGGCTGCTCCCACCTTCGGGGGTGATGGTCCCTTCTGCTCGGTTGGCGGAGCAACGCTAGCTGCAACCACCATGGGGGCAGATGGCGTAACTGCCGACTCACTGCTTGTGGGTCGTACAGCCGCCGGCGGCCGTTGTGACGCTGCCCCTCGACACGTCACTTCGGCAAAGATTTTCTTTGACAGGTATTCTACCCGCCTGCGTGCCTCTTTGAACGATATATTTTCTTTTACTTTGATCGTTACTATTTCTTTTTCCTTCTTCCAGGAGGGGCATGACCGCGAGTACGCGGCGTGCTCCCCATCACAGTTTACCCAGTGGAGAGCGTTCTGAAAAGTTTCAGTGGTGTGTTCGTGGGCACTGCATTTAGCACATGTTTAGCGACCCCGACAGCTCTGCGAACTGTGGCCGAAACGCTGGCGTTTGAAACATCGAAGCGGATTTGGCACGTACGGCCTAACACGGAGCTTGATGTACCCGGCCTCGATTGACTCGGGCAGGACAGTTGAACCAAAGGTGATTATAAAGTGCT
Organism: Dermacentor variabilis; assembly: GCF_050947875.1. Taxonomy (NCBI): domain Eukaryota; kingdom Metazoa; phylum Arthropoda; class Arachnida; order Ixodida; family Ixodidae; genus Dermacentor; species Dermacentor variabilis. The sequence continues at coordinate 206,162,276 of NC_134572.1, read as the reverse complement.
AAGTCTGAATCTCTTTACCATCTCGCCTCACTTTAATTTTTCTGACATTGATCACATTTTGTTCGTAGAAGCCCTCCAGGAGTTCCGCTTCAGTCAGCTCAAGCAAATCATCATCCAACAGAACACCGCGAGTGGTGTTCATTGTAGGGTGCGGGGTTACTGTTATGTGGGTCTTCCGAAATGACACTAGTTTCGGTAGTTTTTCATATTGTTTCAAATCGCGGAGCGCCAAGAGGAGGTCACCGCTTGCCATCCTCGACACCTTGTAACCTGGACGAAAACATCAGTCTGGGAGGGACCTTGACACAAGGAACGATGAAATGGTTCGCACTGCTTTGTTTGGCTTTTCAGAGTGAATACCATGGAAGCGGGGGAAATTCTGGATTTGGTGTCCGAAAAACTGAAATAAATCTTCGGCGCGCCCTCGTTTCTGAGGGGGATAAGGAAGCTGGAGGAAAGAAGTTTCCATGAAAATACAAAAAAAAATCGGCAACAGCGCTGACCCCCCGCCGCGGAGCCCAACGAGGGGACGCGGCAGAGCTTGCTTACAAGTCTGCACGACGCCAGTCGTACGCTATCACTATAACCAAATATGGTGCACCCAAGGTAGGATAGCCACACAAGGTTAACCCTTGCCACCAAGGAGAAGGAAGTAAATAGAAGAAAGAAGGAGACAGGAGAGGTGGAAAGTAAGGAAAATACGAAGATTGTAGGAAGAGAGAGACAGGACAAGGCGAATGCCGATTTCCTCCAGGTGGGTCAGTCTGGAGGTGCCGTCTATGTGAAGCCGAGGCCGAAGAGGTGTGTTGCCTCCGCCGGGGGGCCTTAAAGGTCCAAACACCCAGCATCGGCTCATCCCCCAGGATCCCCTTTTCCCTAGACACGGCTAAGCCGCGCACGGCTACACGCGGGAGGGTGCAACCCTCGTGTGCTCGGGTACGTGGTGTCGCAACACATCAAACGCCTGCTGACGCAGACACCCCTGCGGGGCCAGGTAAGTACTCTCAGCTTGTACAAGATAGTACTCAAACAAGTGAACAAAAGCACGTAAATGTACCACATGTGGGCGCTACTCATATGCAGCTGTTCACTGTGCAACAGGACGGTCTAGGAGAGGGCAGTTCAACTGCTGCGGCTCGCACCACACAGGTGAAAATTCCTTTTCGCTACTCTAGAAGGTAACTGTAAAGCAGCTAACTTCATATCTCAAAGTCATATTCATAAACACTACGTGTATTTTAACATACTTAAACTGAATGGCTCGCAATTCAAAGGCAACTCGCCTTACATGAACAAATTTTAATGGCAAAAAATAAAAGAACGCCAGTGTGGTGAGGAAATGCATTGTGATGTATTTGGCGCACCCATTTTATGATGCATAAAATGCAGTGTGATGTTTAAAATACGCATGTAAGAACATACTGAGTTCCTTGTACGTCTTTATTCTTATCCGCCACATATTAGGAGCTGGTGCAGAGATGTGTGTGCCCGACAGCCACAATAAACGCCACAAGAACATTGGAAATTCAGAAAACACCAGAATGCCAGTCTGTTGGTAAGCTGACTAAAGAAGAAATGATGCACATTGTGTGCACAGGTACAAAGTTGTACTTTATTGACAGAATTTGCCTGTCAGCACAGTAACAACAAACGATGTTCATTATGGATAAGAAATTAGGCACGTTGTCACTAAACATATTTAGATTACCCAACCGGTTTTATTCAAGCCACGCAGGTGCACATGGTCACGAAAGTTATGGTTTCCGCAGCGACACAGACCGAGCGCCCCTTCATCACGCGGACTGTAGTGCAGAATGAGCGTGAAGCTGAATCCCCTGAATCCCAAAGCGACACTGCAATACAAGTTGCCATTGGCAGAGGCGTGTTTCAACACCTCTGCCAATTGAAGTGGATGACTCTTGTGCAGGTGATGAAGGAAAGCAAGCCACTAATGTAGAAAGGAGCTATCTGCCATCATTCAGTGAGAGCTTCAACAGGTACGATGTGCATTAAACTACCGCAGGCTCATGACAAAATAAATTATTCTCTCACAATTTTGCATAACAGTGCATGAAGTTTCCACAGAATGCCAACTGCGCTAAATAAATGTACGAAAGAACTATAGAAAAGGCTCTAGATATGCACTGCACCAATGCAATTATTCTAGAAACAATAGCAAAACAAGCGGGCTAGTGCGAGAGCATATCGGTAAAGGTCAGAAATTTTACAAATATACTAACTAAAAAAGTAACACAAGCACGAAAAAACTTTAAATGGAAAGCAAACATAACATCAGAATTATAATTTTATGATAGCCTTCAGATAGCTTATTGAGCAAGTATTTCTTGCAGGAGCGAGAACTACCAACAGACTCAACATGAACTACCAACATACCCAAGGCTTCATAGCTCTACGCTTCATAGCTCTCAAAGAGGCACGACACCCAGGCTCTGATATAAAGGGCTAGAGTGAGTACAACTTAGATAGCTATAGAAGGGAAAATAACTCTACATGTAAAAAGGCAACCGAGTTCTCTCGAGAAGCCTGCAACTATGCTCTATTTCATAAAAAGGAGGGGTAATACTCACAGGTTTTAGATTGCATATCTTGCAATGGGAGCAAAACTGCAGCAAAATAACTGGTACCACCGTGCATTGTACAATATCAATTAGACATATGAACACACAAGTATTGACATGTTTTGTGATGCCTTTCGCCTGCAGTGCTCACTACGAGAGTTCAGAAGTCCCCACACAGGCAAATAACCCTTCCATAGTGAACGGAAGTTCATTGTCTTTGAGAGCTGCCCAAAAGAATTGCCCGATACCTGCAACGTTTGTGGCCATGCTGTAGGAGACATCAGTTCAAGGGTTGTGGGCACTTTGCTCATAGTGGAGGGCAGGTGCGACAAAGAACACTTGCTCCAGTGTCGGAGCCAGGCACTTGTGGGCGGGAGTGGAGCTGGCGCTGGAAACAATCTTCCAGCAGCAATAGTGCTATTTTCTGGCTGTGCAGCGGCTGCGACAATGCGGAACCTAAATTCTATTGGCATGCAGACCATCACAAAACCGACCTTCTACAACTACCAGAGGGCCTACTTGCTGTCTTCTATAAATGGGGTGACTTACTTGGCCACAATTACAAAGAATCAGAGCATAATTTATGCATGGTGGTAGAATAATGTTCCAGCAAGGTAATGTACAATCAAGAGCGGTTGCATGACTAGCAAGTCTGATATTAAAGAATATAATCTTGGTGTGTAAATTTAGATGGCACATCACAGATACCGAGTATAAATACTGGCGTTAGTCCTTTGTATCTCAACTGGCCATCCAAAGTTGCACCAAAACATCATGCTGCATAATTTTTTTAACCAGCTGGCTCATCTAACTTATTCTAACATCTAATCTAACATCTAACTTTAGTACATTGTGTTGAATTTTCGAAATCATTTGTGTGTTTCATTTAATTGACATGGACTAGTTTTATCATCCTGTATTGTCTAGCTCGAAGTGTCTCGCACATTGCCACAAGTGAGAAGAGTCCGAGTATATTAGGAAGCTGTTGTAGCAAAACTCTAGAAGTTTTGTTGCATTCCATTTGGCGCTTCTAGTTAGGAAATGTACTACCTGTTATATTGTGGAGCAGCACAAGAAATTGTGCTGCTCTGCACTTGGTTTTCCAGCTTTTCCACCGTAAGCAAGCTGAAGTGGCAACGAGCTTAGTGGCTTGCAAGTCAACTGGCAAGTGACGGGCGATGTGGCTCTCCAGGCTACAGTGCCAAGTACATGACATACAGTGTGCTTTGTATGCAGAATGGCTGCATTTTGCATGCAGAAAGAGTACAGGCGGGATAGGTAAACTCATAGTGCTGCTATTAGTAAACATATTGTTACGGTGAAGGGAACGAAGAAGTTGAATTGGACTAGACGAAGACGAAGTCTGGCAGTTGCCTGAACGCCATATACACCAGTTGTAAATATACGTTATTTTACACTCGTGGACCTGCTTCCTTCCTGCAACATTTTGGTGGAAGCTGCGGAGTACAATCACGGAACTTCGCAACGGACGTCATCTACCTGCCGCCACAATGGCAAATCAACCGACACAAGCGACAACGCCTCAGCAGCCCGTGCCAACGGTCATCCTTACTCATCCGCGGGACGCAGGGACATTTTGTGGCACGGGCAACGCCGACGTCGATGAATGGCTTATGATGTACGAACGAGTGTGCGACAACAATAGGTGGAATCCAACAATGATGCTAGCAAACGTGATATTTTATCTAAGAGGAACTGCGAGGCAATGGTAGGACACACACGAAGCTGACCTAACAAGCTCGGATGTCTGCAAAGAAAAAATTCGAGACCTCTTTGGCAGACGTGTCGGTCGTCAGCTGGCAGCAAAAAAAAAAGAACTTTCGTGTCACGCTCAAACGTCCACAGAATCCTATGTCGTCTACAGACAGGATGTGCTGGCCCTCTGTCGCAAGGCTGATAACAACATGACCGAGGCAGACAAGATTGGTCACATACTGAAAGAAATCGCAGACGATGCCTTCACTCTCCTCATGTGTAAGGATTGTGCCACTGTGTATGCAATTATAAAGGAGTGCCGGCAGTTCGAACAAGCGAAGGGCCGCCGCGTCGCTCAAACTTTCGACCGATTGCCCAATACCGCCGCGACATCTTCTTGCGAAGACCCGCCGCGCTTCGTTCAGCCCACAGGACCGGAAGATATCACGCGCATCGTTCGCCGTGAGCTTGAGGCTATGGCTCCGGCTCCAGTTCGATCTGATTGTTGTCAAAGCGTGCCCGCTATCTCCCTTATACAAGCGATCGTTCGGGAGGAAATAGCAAGTTTCGGCATTACATCTCTCTGCTCGGTCCGCCATACAAACACCTACCAGATTTCTCCTGCCGCTCGCTCCCAGACGCAAAGCTTTCCGCCCCTCCGTCGCAACCGAGCTGACTGGCGCACAGCGGATGATAAACCTATCTGTTTTAATTCTTGCGGTATTGGACACATCGTTCGTCATTGTCGCAGCCATTGGTCATCGCCTCTTCGGTGGTCGTCTCCGAGTCACTACTGCCAAGTACCCGACAATCGTACTTTCTCGCCCTATACGCCGACTAGGAACATCAACGCCGACAGTGCTCAACCAAGATCCAGCCGCTCCCCGTCTCCGCAAGGTCGTACGTTCCGTTCGCCTCTCGTTCATCGCTCTTCATCCCCTTCTGCAACTGGTCGCTTCGCTTCGGGGAACTAGGCGGTGCAGCTCCCGGAAGTGAAGCTGGAATTCCGACCCGTCCCACAAATCCTCTGTTGACCCTGCCTACATGTGGAAACCTACTGGACATTGAAGTTGATGGCGTTCCTGTTAGATCTCTCGTTGATACAGGAGCGCGGCCTTCAGTTATGAGCGCTGCTCTCCGCCGAAGGCTCAAAAAGGTTCTGACACCCGCCGTACCATGCACTGCGCGAGTCGCCGATGGAAGTACTTCACCTGTCCTTGGAATGTGCACAGCACGTGTGACCATTGGGGTCCATTATACCGTCGTTCTATTAATCGTCTTTGAACACTGTCCATACGACCTAATTCTCGGCCTCAACTTCCTTTCGAAACACTGTGCCCAAATTGACTGCTCCGCAGGTGTTGTAAAGTTAGATCTGCCGCTTGCTGCCGACGCAACTTGTGCTTCACACCGGTTATGTTCTCCTGAGTTTGCAAGGCTGTCTCCACAGGCAGCTACAAATGTCCTTCTGACACCCTGTCCTCCCGTACCTGATGGCGAGTACGTCCTGTCACCGCTTACTGATGTGGTTTTGTCGCGCAATATTACCCTACCGAGCACCTTAATCCGGATCCACGAAAACTGCGCTCGCGTGCCCATCCTCAACCTTGAATATTCGTCGCATGTGCTGCCGCACGGTATCGCCATAGCGCATATCACTCCTTTGAAAGAATTTGAGATTTCTTATTTGACCTCTAAATCCTTCCTCAATACCAACGGACCTTTTTTACAAACTTCTCCGTACTCGACGCCTGCGGACGATGTTTCTAAGATGATCGCCCTTGAACTTTCTTCCGAAAAAACAACAGCTCTTCGTCACTTCCTGTCACCTTTTCGGGACATCTTTGATTTGGACGACCGTCCACTTGGCCAGACATCTGTTGTCACGCATCGCATCAACACCGGTGATGCCAGCCCCATTCATAGGCGGCCATATCGTCTCTTCTCAACAGAAAGGGCCATCATACAGAAAGAAGTAGACAGGATGATGAACAAGGACAACATGGAACCTTTCAGTAGCTCTTGGGCATCACCGGTTGTCTTAGTAAAGAAAAAAGACAACTCGTGGCGCTTCTGCGTTGACTACCGTCACCTCAACAGGATAAAAAAGAAAGATGTTTATCCCCTGCCGCGCATTGATGATGCTCTTGACTGCCTTCAGGGATCCCAATACTTGTTATCAATTGACCTCCGCTCCGGCTATTGGCAGATTAGCGTCGATGAGATGGACCGCGAGAAGACCTTTTTCGTCACACCGGACGGTCTGTACCAATTTAAAGTCATGCCATTTGGATTATGCAATGCGCCAGCTACATTCGAGCGCATGATGGACTCTCTCTTGCGCGGCTTGAAGTGGTCTACATGCCTCTGTTACCTCGACGATGTGATTGTGTTTTCGCCGAACTTTCAGAGCCACCTGCGGCGCCTCGCAACCATACGCTCCGTGTTTCGCAGGGCTGGCCTTCAGCTAAATTCCTCGAAGTGCCATTTCGGTCGCCGTGAAATTAACATGTTCGACCACCTCGTAAACGCCGCCGAAATCCAACCTGATCCACAGAGTTCACGCCGTGCGAAATTTTCCTGTACCTTGTTTAGCAAACGATGTCCGTAGTTTTCTGTGCTTATGCTGTTATTTCCGTCGATTTGTGAAAAATTTTGCCGACATCGCTCAGCCTCTCACTGACCTTCTTAAGAAAGAGTCTTTTTCTCTTGGGGACCACTGCAGGAGAAAGCCTTTTCTACCCTGATTGAGCGGCTTACAACTTCTCCAATTCTGTCACACTTTGACCCTTCTGCGCCCACTGAAGTGCGAACTGACGCGAGTGCTCATGGCATCGGCGCTGTCCTCGCTCAGCCTCAACAAGGCCAAGACCGTGTCATCGCTTACGCTAGCCGCCTTCTTTCTACGCCCGAGCGAAATTACTCCATTACTGAGAGAGAATGTCTCGCGCTCGTACGGGCGGTCGCAAAATTCTGGCCGTACCTTTTCAGTCGGAGCTTCTGCGTCGTAACCGATCATCACGCCCTCCGCTGGCTCTCCTCTTTGAAGGACCCAACTGGACGACTTGCACGTTGGGCATTGCGTCTACAGCAATATACATTTTCTATTATGTTTAAGTCAGGGCGCCTGCATACAGACGCTGACTGCCTATCCCCCAATCCCGTAGATCAACGGGACGATACTGGTGCAGACTCGGACATCAGTGTTGCATCCATCTCCGGCTTCCTCCATATTGGCGACGAGCAGCGCAAAGATCCTGTTATTCGAACACTTTTGGAACGCCTAAGCTCCTCGCCCAATGACCCGTCCCTCCGTATGTTCACCTTGCGCGATGTGACTTTATACTGTCGTAGCGTTCGTCCTGAGAGCCCGGAGCTCCTCTTAGTCGTTCCCAAGCACTTTTGTCCAGCCGTGCTCCAGCAACTTCACGACGCTCCTTCTGCTGGACATCTTGGCATCACTCGTACATACGACCGCCTGCGGCGCCGCTTCTTCTCGCCCGTCATTTATCGCTCTGTGCGCCTATTGTCGCTTCTTGCGACCTGTGTCAGCGCTGGAAAGCGCCTTCTACACCTCCCGCTGGTTTAGTTCAACCAGTTGATATCCCTGCAGAGCCTTTTTTCTGTGTGCGGCTAGACCTCCTTGGCCCCTTTCCAATTTCCATCAAAGGAAACAAATGGATTGCTGTAGCAACCGATTATGCCACGAGCTATGCCATCGCACGAGCGCTACAGATGTCGCCGACTTCTTACTATACGACGCCATCCTGCACTACAGCGCCCCTCGCCAGTTGCTTACGGATCGCGGCCGCTACTTTTCATCGAAGGTCGTCGATGATCTGCTCCGCTCCTGCTCTACAGAACACCAGATTGCTACCGCGTACCACCCTCAAACGAACGGCCTCAGCGAGCGACTCAACCGTACGCTAACTGAAATGCTGGCCATGTACGTTTCCGACGGTCACTGTGACTAGGACGTCGTCTTACCATACATCCCTTTTTCGCATACAACTCGTCCCGTCACGGTACTGCCGGATTTTCACCATTTTACCTTTTGTATGGCCGCGACCCCACCTTGCCCTTTGACACGTTGCTACCTTCGGCATTACAATCACCCAGCACTGGTTACGCTCGCGATGCTATTGACTTAGCCGCCCAGGCCCGAGACGTCGGCCGTCATCGCCTCACAGTCTCGCTACCTTCTCAAAAGCGACGCTACGACCTTCGGCACCAAGACTACCATTTTTCACCTGGTTCCCTTGTCCTTCTCTGGACGCTTTCACGCCGCGTCGGCTTGTCGGAAAAACTACTTTCCCGGTATTCTGGTCCGTACCAGATCTTACGCCAACTGTCCGACATGACATACGAGATCGCCCCAGTCGGTCAGCCTTCAGTGCATCCCAACGTCACCAGCGATGTTGTTCACGTCGCCAGGCTTAAGCCCTATGTCCTCCCATTAAGTGAGGCTCTATAACTTGCACCAGGACGGAGCTACTCCGCCGGGAGGGTGACGTTACGGTGAAGGGCACGAAGAAGTTGAATTGGACTAGACGAACACGAAGTCTGGCAGTTGCCTGAACGTCATATACGCCAGTTGTAAATATACGTTATTTTACACTCGTGGGCCTGCTTCCTTCCTGCAACAATATTGTATGAATTTTTATGAAACTATCTGCTGTATTTGTGCAGTCACCCGAAGTCCCTCACAGTGTTTCTATGGAAAAACAAGAACTTTCCAAGTTCTTGGTGGGTGTCGAGAAGCTGGGCACCTTGACGCTTCACTGTACTCCTTTCTGCTGTCCCTCTTCAAGAAATGTATTTTGCGCCACAAAGTATACCTAGGAAATCTTAGCAGCAGGATACGTTCTCTGACAACAGGTACCACAGAGAGTTTTTCTTCATTTTTGTCATGCAATATGAAGCAGTAAGCAGTGCTGCGGTGTGTACTAGAGCATCTTATTTACATTGCTGTAATCAACTTGATTGTTGTACCCATGTAGGAGGTTTATAGGGAAGAAGTTTGCAGGGACAACATGACCACAATTCGTACATGACCTGGGTAGTTGGAGAAGTATAGAAGAGGCCTTTGCCGCGCATTGGGCGTAATCAGGCTGGTGATGACGATGATGATGAATCAACCTGAGAACAGATTCCCAGCTAGGTATATTGGGAAGATGCAAAATAGCAACTTCCCCTGCGCCTAAGTCTTGATATCTTTCTCATTACAAGGTCAAGATATTTGTAACACTGCTAGGAACGATAAAAAACATAAATTTTTGATGAAACTAAAGCACGCTCGCTGTGACGAGATAAGAGGCTTTTCGCAAGGGCTGGTGGCGGTAGCTGTGAATGGCGACATGCAATGAGCTAAGAGTAGATTTGCTGGTACTGGAATAGGGAACCGTGTGCATGACATCATTTGTTAGTGACACGGGCGGGTGACTACTGCAAAGAAGCTGCTGTTGTGCGTGTCAATTGATCTCTATCACAAGTGCCTCACTCCTTTCCTTGCTTACATGTCATCTAGCGGTTGAAAAACGCACGACTGATCGCAGTTTGGCGTTATAAAGAACGTTAGTGCCAGAATGTCTTGTTTTCACATGTCGTATAGTCAGTAGTTGCTGGTGGAATGTGTATTAGGTCTTTCAAAAAGGTGGCCGAGAATATTCCTTGCCAAACAGCAGGTATTCAGGGGTGAATATTGAGCAGTCACATCACACTAAAGACTATTCGTAATTCAACAAAGAGAAGCGCCTTGCTGGTTGCTTCTCTCGAAGGCTCCGGCAAGAGCTGGATGCAGAAACTTTTCTTTTCACAACACCTAATTGTGAAGTGGATTACGTCTGAAAGATGTTTCTTCTCATAATTCTATTGTGGTACTGCAAATGAAACTGACTCTCGCACATATTTCGCCGCCGCCTATGCTGGGAATGCACACTCTTTTGCCTCTAGCAATATTACCGCTGCGGCTTCACTCGCTTCCGTGAGGGACTGCTACTCTAGAAGTCTTATGTAATCTCCTTGCTCACTACGCTTCAATCTTTTCACAGACCGACATCCTGGTGTCACCCGATACTGTGGTGTGGACAGGCCAGACAAAAGACACTGGTTTGATGTTTGGCATGTTGCTAAATGTAAGCATACACAAAATTTTAGGCAAATTTTTTATGTAGTTGTATCCGCAAGAAGTGCATGTGCCACAATTCGGCATATTCAGGAATCCTCCTGACGAGGCACGCATTTTTTGCATGTTTGATCGCCTAAGAGGTCATCTTGACGTAGGGAATAATATAGGTCCTTGATGTCTACCGAGAATGCCTGTGAAGATTACCTCTTTGCCGTCGTGCAGGAAGGCATAGAAAGGATAGGTGAAGTGTGGTTCCAGAATGCGGTTGGCGCCAGCATCGCCAATTTCCTGGACCTGCTGCAGGTTTACCTAAGATCTACCATCGTCTAGCATAATGAAAAGTTCTTTGTGCAAAAGAACGGGATATGCATAGGCTCTCGTATTGCGCCCATAATGAGTGATCTATTGTTGGCGCACTATGATAGTCTCCTCCAGGAGCAACTCGGCACAATTCCTGTTAAGAAGGTGTTTTTCTACGTCGACGATTTTCTGGTGATCCTTTCAGCCCACCCTAATGAAGCCACAACCCTGGTCGACCAAGTGTTTGAAAAAATCAAGAGCAGCTATTGAGGTTTGACGCTCACAAGAAAATAGCCGGAAAAAGGCAAAATCCGCTTCCTAGACCTTGCACTGCACCTCCAGGTAGGGCACACGTGTGGGATATATGCCCCGCGTTCCAAAAAACACCTTCTCCCCTACACATCCAACCATTCTAAAGTGGTGAAGCGCTCCATCGCCCTAGGGGCCCTTAGAAATGCGGTCCTTCGCTCTTGCCACCACTCGATGTCCAGCAGCCTCTTCAATCAAGTCCAGCGGCTCAAAACAAGTGGCTATCCTGAACAACTGCTGTTATCCTTGGCGCAAGTTTTATTGCAAGAGGCTCTTTCCCCCAAGAAACAGCGCGAAGCGGGTGATGTCTTAACCAAGACTGTTGCGATCCCGTATATACATGGTGTGTCCCATCGAATCAAGAAAGCCGCAGGCCGGGCTGATATAAAGGTCATGTTCACTGCGCCTAACAAGTTGCGAGGATGTGCAAAAAAATTGGAGGCTTATCAAGGTTAAGCCCAGTGGATGCGAAGCATCCACTGGGCTTAACCTTAGCGTATCCTTAGCGTTTGGCGGCATCTTGACCGCATACACGCCCGGCACAAAGACGCTGGCGCGGTTGCGGGCACAGAGACTGACGCGAGGCGGGCGCGCGCCGCTTCATCCCTGGCGTGACGTCACATATCACGTGATGCAGCGATGGTGGCGCCGCCACCGCGTCGCGCGCGACGGCGCGAACCGAAACGTGGAGGCCTCCGCCGGGCGACGTCCGACGGCGCGATATGAGGCTCCATCTGCAGCCGTTGTGACGTCATCACGTGACGTCACATCATGTGATCTCACTTCAGGGTCAATGGTGGCCACCGCCGGGAGGCGACCGACGGCGCGATATGAGGCCCCATCTGCAGCCGGTGTGACGTCATCACGTGACGTCATGTCACGTGACCTACTTGAAGGTCACTTGAAGGTCAATGGTGGCCACCGCCGGGAGGCCACCGACGGCGCGATATGAGGCCCCATCTGCAGCCTGTGTGACGTCATCACGTGACGTCATGTCACGTGACCCCACTTCAAGGTCAATGGTGGCCATTGCCGGGCGTCGCGCGAAGGCCCGAAACCTACATTAATATGCTTCGCATAAAAATCAACGAAAGCCGGAGAACACCTGGACCGTGCAATAAGCAACATGTCGCCAAGCCTGTAGATTGCAGTACCAATGTAGGTTATTCCATTCCCACCTCTCGCGGCTGCACTTACATAGTGCAAACAGGACGCTGTATCAATGAACGTTTGCGTGAGCATGCCCACTGTGTCAAGATTAAGACTGGCAGTAATCTGGCTGTTTATTGTGCAAAGTGTGGCTGTTCTCCACTCCTTGGCCACACACGTGTGTTGAAAAGGTACAGCAATCAGATGGTCAGGGAAATCTTTGAGGCATTTTCAATGTGTCAGTTAGGAGCCACCTGTGCTGGTTACCCTTCTATTGCACTTTGTGATAAAGAACTTAAGTTCCTCAGAAGTTAAGCAGTTTGGCCTGTGTCCACCGTGTTATGGTTACTTTTATATTGTTTAATGTTATTGACGCATGCGCAGCAGGAGTTGACCGAAGATGACTCGCCTTCCCCTCCCCTTCTTATTTCACTCTCTTTATGCCTGTTGCAAATGGTATATATTTGCGCAGGCTCCAATAAAGGTGTTGGCAGTCAGCGCTCGTACTGTGCCCTCCCTTGTCTGTGTTTTTGGCGCTGTTTTAAATATGAATGATCCGTACCAACTAGCTCGCAACCAAACCCTTCTGAGTCAAGATAAAGTTATCAGGCCATGGATCCAAGCTATCCTAAACTGCCTACTGGGTGGCTGCCATGGGCCAAGGCGATGAAGAACTTGTTAGTATGTGGAGAAGCCTCCTCAACCATGTGTGCAACAATGGGCCCTACAAAAATGCCTACATGACCATAGGGAATGGTTGAGGCCACGTAAGCACTGCAGTAAATTTATTCGTGCCCTACAAATTATTTCTTACAGTGTGGACGTCACATCATCAGAGGAAAAGCTGAAACTTTTTTTTAAATTTCTTACATCTCTTTCAGCATCACCTTCATTTATTCGCGTTAAGAGCATTGTGGACAACATGAGATTAGTGCGAGATATCCGCCGGCTCTCGCACGAGGTGCAAACATTCTCATTGGAGTCCTTCCGCACCGTGCTGAATCGCTTTGCTCCAAAATCCAATGCCTTCTCAGCAGACGGAACGCCAGAGAGGTAATTTTTTCGGCATCTAAGAAATAAGAGGGTATAATCCGAACCTCTCATTCATAAGGACGAGGTTCGCTGTGTTCCACTTCAACGAGAATGCTGCACGATCCCAAACACTCACTCGTGATGGAGACCAGCGTTGGAAAATTATATGCTCCGAGGCGAGGCGAGGCCACTTCACTCTGACCACAGTGAAAGAGGATCCAAGCTATAGTATGTCACATGGAGCGGCGTATGAAGAACACAGTAGCAATACGGTGAAGACGAAACTAAATTGGGCAATTTTACTGTGCCCACAATAACAGGCTACACTTAAAGAATGGCGACAACGGCAAACATGATCGGCGGTGATAGAAATCTGATCAGCGGGTCAAGCGCGTCGGCTTTTATACATCAGTCGACGAATGTTCCAGCGTAACCGCTTGGACACGCATGCCTACCACAAAGTTCCACACCATTCGCGTCGAGCACACATGCCATCAGATTACACAACGTTCGGCGACGACAGCGGATAGAAGCATCGATAACATTCTAGAAACTTCCGATACATGTAGATGCGTCCCGCGCTGAGCGATGGCATTTCTTAGACGTTAAAAGCGCTCACCCATAAAAGATAAACGAGTTCACGTGTCAATTCCGCCCTCTTAAAAGGCATTGTCCCGACGTTATAAATACAGGAGAGTTAAACACAAAAGGTCACTTGGTAAACAAAGTCACAAAACAACCACAAAGAAAGCCCAAGGTGACACAATCCAAAAAAAGTCCAAAGTTCAGCTATGCGACGTCCCCAAAGTTTATTAGCGCTGGTGGAACGGCTCAAGTCGCACAAGATGAACTACGTCAGGACGTGAGCGGCACCATTGTGATAGTCACGACCTCATAGTCGAGTGCGCCAATGCTTAGGATGATCTTGTATGGTGCGAAATAGCGGCGTAAAAGCTTCTCGCTCAGTCCTCGTCGGCGTATAGGGGCCTAAACGCAAACGCGGTCGCCGGGCTGGTACTCGACGTAGTGACGTCGAAGGTTGTAGTGTCGGCTCTCGGTTCTCTGCTGGTTCTTGATCCGCAGTCAGGCGAGCTATCGGGCTTCTTCGGCGCGCTGGAGACAGGTGCCGACGTCAAGATTCTCTCCGTCGCAGACGTGCGGCAGCATGGCGTCTAGAGTAGTCGTCGGATTCCTGCCGTAAACCAGTTGGAATGGCGTGATCTGCGTCGTTTCTTGCACCGCCATGTTGTTAGCAAAGGTTGCGTATGGCAGGATCGTGTCCCACGTCTTGTGCTCGACGTCGACGTACATTGCTAGCATGTCGGCGAGGGTTTTGTTCAAGCGCTCCGTGAGACCATTCGTCTGCGGATGGTAGGCAGTTGTCCTCCTGTGGCTTGTCTGGCTGTATTGCAGAATGGCTTGGGTGAGCTCTGCTGTAAAGGCCATTACTCTGTTGGTGATGAGGACTTCTGGGGCACCATGTCGCAGCAGGATGTTCTCGAAGAAAAATTTCGCCACTTCGGCTGCGCTTCCTTTCGGTAGAGCTTTAGTTTCAGCGAAGCGGGTGAGCTAGACCGTCGTCACAACGACCCACATATTTCCGGATGTTGACGTCGGAAATGGTCCCAACAAATCCATCCCGATCTGCTGAAGTGGTCGGCAAGGAGGTTCGATCGGTTGTAGTTATCCTGCTTGCCTTGTCGGTGGTGTCTTTCGTCGCTGATAGTCTCAGCATGTCTTGACGTAACGGGCGACGTTGGCGGTCAGACGCGTCCAGTAATACCTCTCCTGTATCTTCGACAGCGTCCGGGAGAATTCGAGGTGTCCAGCTGTTGGATCGTCATGTAGGGCGTGCAGTACTTTTCGATGCAGCGCTAACGGAACAACAAGAAGGTAGTTGGCGCGGTCTAGTGAAAAGTTCTTGTTCACGAGCAGGTTGTTTTGTAGCGTGAACGAAGACAATCCGCGCTTAAATGCCCTAGGGACAACGTCGGTATTCCCTTCCAAATACTCGACGAGGCCTTTTACCTCCGGGTCTGCTCTTTGCTGTTTAGTGAAATCTTCCGCGCTTGTTATTCCAAGGAAGGCGTCGTCGTCTTCGTCAGCTGGCGGCGGGGAATCGATTGGGGCGCGTCATAGGCAATCGGCATCAGAATGTTTTCTTCCGGACATGTAGATTAGCGTGACGTCATATTCTTGCTGTCTGAGGCTCCACCGCGCCAGCCAGTCTGAAGGGTCCATTAAGTAAGCTATCCAACACAACGCGTGATGGTCCCTCACCACTTTGAATAGCCTGCCATATAGGCGACGGCGGAATTTTGCTGTAGCCCAAATGATGGCGAGGCATTTCTTTTCAGTCGTAGAATAATTGCCTTCAGCTTTTGACAGCGACCCGGTAGCATAGCACCCGTTCAAGTGTGTCTTTCCTCTGGGCTAGGACAGCACCAAGGCCTAGGCTACTGGCGTCAGTGTGGATTTTGGCATTGGCGCCCTCGTCGAAGTGTGCAAGTATTTGCGGCCACTACATGCATCGTTTGAGTTCTTGAAATGCGTCGGCCTGCAGCGTTTCCCACTTGAACTCGAGATCACATTTGGTTAGATGTGCTAGCGGCTCCGCGATGCGTGAAAATTCCTTGACAAAGCGCCTATAGTAGGCACACATGCCAAGGAATCTACGCACTGCCTTCTTGCCGATGGGCTGCTGGAACTTTGCGATGGCAGCTGTCTTCTGCGGGTCGGGGCGGACTGCAGATTTGCTGATGACGTGGCCTAGAAACAGAAGCTCATCGTAAGCAAAGCGGCACTTTTTCGGCTTCAGAGTAAGCCCTGCTAACTTGATGGCTTCTAGTACTGTCGCAAGCCTGTGCCCACAAAAACAGGGTGCACTTAAAGAACGGTGACAACAGCGAACACAGTCGGCGATCGTCCAAATCTGATCAGCGGGTCAAGCGTGTCGGCTTTTATAAATCAAGAAATCCTGGAGCACTGTGAACATTCATCGTATAAGCAGAGCATTCTGAGCTGTGAGCGGTCTCCACCATGCCACATGTAGAACGGTTTTCAAAGACCTTCAGAGCAGGAGCTCACCGAACGAAGGCTTCCCCAAGGCATCAACACGAAGCAATGGCACCTAGATAGCCAACACTGTTTTCGTGAGCTCGGCTAATCCTAATACTCTCAGGCAGCCATAAAAACTTGGCCTGTCAATAGAGCTTTGGATACCACATGACAGCACTAATAACGTGCACGCACACATGTGAAATGCAGTCGCAATGATTTATTTCATCGAAACCAATACCTGCATGGTCAAGTATGCACTGATGTGTTCCGAGCACTCACACGAAGAGACCCACTCGGCTAAACGAAGTCGGGAAGCTACCTTTCCTCGGGGCTGCATGAAAGACCTGGCATGTCAAGGGAGGTTTACAGAGCACTGCATCGGCTAAAAATGTGAAAATCTAGTAAAACTACACCCTGGTACCTTGCGCCGCCACGAGAGGTCAATACGTATGCGTGGTATCATCATCAGCAGCTGCAAGGAATGTAATAACTTCTGTCATCTACTAGAGGGGTCACAAATTCATATCCAAAGCTCGATAGCTCCTCTAGCGCCTCTGCAAACCTGTTGCCATGCCGTTGCCCTTGTTAGCGTGGACGTGCAGATTTGGACTTCAGTCAGCTTCAGTCACTGCAATGTTGACCTCACCTTTTGTGTGACTAGCTGCCGCGTCTAACGCGTTCGACTCTGACTAAACGCTTCGGGCCAATTTCTTCAAGGGTGCTGTAAGCCTTGTGAGCTGGGAATGTCAAGAACTCCTGTGCACTCACCTGTTCTGCAAGGCGTATGGCAACGTCTCCATCTTCCTGGCATGTATTGTTGCGTCGATGGCCGTCTTCAAGTAGGGCGATCGTGAGCAACACTCGCATAGTTCGAAGCTGTCCGACTACACCAGAATATAACGTTCCATGTGTGCCATACATCTGTAACTTCGCAAGGATGGGTTACCCCTGTTCGCATTGAAGGAGTTGAAGAAGCAATTATGCATTGAAGAAGCAATTATGCGATTTTTTCTATGTCACTTGCAGTCCAAGGTTCCTGCTAGCCAACGGGCAAGCCGGAAATTGCGCTCAAGTGTTGAAGTGGCTGCTGAAGAAAACCAAGTATACTCATGAACCTCTGTGGTTTGGTCTCCTAAACTAGTCTCTCCCTTGGAATATGGGCTTGCCCGTCAGTACTTCTTATGGGAAGGTGGCCGCGTATCGGACTTTGGAGCACCAGCAGAATCTATAGTGACCAGGCGCACCCAAAGCCCGTAGCTATATCATGAATTGCCAGTGCTGAATGTAGGTACCACAGTGCAGTTTTTGGAGAATCGGGCATGGCCCAGGATTGTCCAGGTCTTCAGCAGGTGGTTACGCATTCTTCCATACTAGAAATAGGGAGTGGGAAGCCTGTCAGTCTGAACCGCCAACACATTTTGAAGATAGCAGAGACATCCAAACTGTAGAACTTCAGCGGGGATGACGGCCGGGGATTACGGCACGGTTGCTCATGTGGAGAATGAGTCATAGGCTGGCGATGAATCGATAGAGCGTTGTGGGTGTCCAAACTGACTTTTTGTGTCCCACAGAAATGCCAGAAGATCTAAGCTCCACTGTGCATTGTAGCGCGCATATCAGGGGACCTTGCAACAGGCTAACATATAATGAAGAATATGAGCAGGAAGGCTGCAAACTGTGGCAAGGTGATCTGAACTGAACTTCTTGCTTGTAAGCCATACGAGTAGCAGGTAATAAAAAGCACTTTATTCTGAAACGCAGCCGAGTATATAAGGAGCACTGCGATAAGTAGTGGGCGTGTTGCACGTGCGCACTGTTTGGCTTCCAGGCTCGATATTTCGCTCTAGTACATCTTTGCTTCTTTGGAAAAAAAGAAGAAAAATTGATTATCTTTTTCATTCGCAAAAAAGGATTAATGTGCTATTTACGTTCTGGTAGTGGATAACGTTGCGGCTCTTGGCGCACCAGTTCACTTCTTCGAAGTGGGACTTGAATTGCGTCTGCTGCTGTACTTGGCGCAGCCTGTCTTGGGGTTTCTGCTTGTAACTTGTCTGCTTGTGGCTGTTCCCACCAAATAAATTGCCTTCTTTGATCCATTTTATGAAGTGTGTCGCGTCACTCCTTTACAACCCCATGACGGCCTTATCAGCATACACGAGGGTGTCTCATTGACTCCGGCTGTTCAGGCCACGTGGAGAGGTCACGCTCGGGTATCCCCTGAATCCTGCCCTTTCTGTCGCACATCTCCTTCGGACGTAACACTGGACCACATCTCTCAGAGGCTATCCAGGCCTTCAGGCGGCCCATGCGTGCCGTGTACGTAGCCTAGGCCAACTCGGCCGCCCACCTGAATTTTGCCAATGGACACATTGCCTTTTGTTCGAGCCTCTCCTGCATTTCACCCATGACAGAGGCCTTATTATTTTCATGTATTTCTGCCGCAGGGAATCCATGTACAATAATATGTGTTTCCTTCCGCAATGCACTAACACCTCTCTGGTCAAATGTGCCCCACTATTTCCGAGCACACAAGCGAAAAGAACTACTTGGCTAATGCACTCGGGCAGCCACCTTTCCTTGGGGCAGCATCAAAAACTTGACCAAGCCTTGAACGCCCACCACTTGGTGGAGCTCCGAATAACCTGAATGGGCAAATCCAAGCAGAAAAAAATGATTGAACGAGCGCAGGCCTAGCGACTGCAATCGCATCACTTGCCAACAGTGCACACACCATATTTGTTGCGATTTCGCTAGTGGATGTTTGCATGCGGTATCAATTTCTCAGTTGGCTTGAAACAAAATTGTGCAGCTACATGTACATATGAGGGAGAGGTTTGGCACATCCACAGCATCCTGTAGCGATGACAAGAAAGATTCGATGAAAACTTAACTACTTTAGACATGGGCGTTCGTCAAGCAGGTTCTGATTGCAATGTAGTATATCTAGATGCTACCAAAAGCAATCCTTACTCAAATAAGATAACGGGACGTGAACTAAGATCACATTTATGAATGCACCACTGATGGCACAAACAATCTTCCATTAATTTTGTTTCTACCAATTATCGGATAAACTAGGTCATACGTGAACGTGTCTACAGAAGTGGGTATCTGAAGTCAACGTATTCGGCCGACGGGAACTGTCTCCGCATAGCAGATACGACGCCTGCAGGTAGCACGACCCTGTTGCGTCTCCCCAGCCTCTTCCAAATCAACTTTGTAAAGAGGCGGTACACTAAAAAGCGATACTTCCTGGGAAAGAGTATAGAGTGGTGCGGTCAACATTGTAGTCGGAGTCTACTGGCAACTTCCAGAAGTACTGTGTCCGTACCTTTATCTGTGCACTTCTCCGTCTACCGCGACGCCCTTCTCCTGCAGGTCCCAATACAATGCTCCAAGTACCGCGGGGCTAAGGCAGACACTCCTGAACTCTTCATGTTGCGTGATGCAATCCTCCTGACTTTCTGCAACCACTTGTGGCATGTCATGGCAACGCACTTGCTCAACAGCCGTTGGCATGTGCTCGCAAAGCCGGCAATCGAATCTGCATCATAACGAGTCATCGGAGGTGGTCGTTATATACCACACATTCATCGCGAAATAAACTATAAATTGTCCCAACAAGACTGGTTAAAGCACGATCGAACCTGAATGCAGAAATGGTAAAAGAAATATGCTTTTGTATTTCCTTTTGTTTGTCTCAGTCGTGCTGCGCCTTTTGAATAGCAAGAAGAGTACACCGTACAACTTGAATGTTTTTGTTTTTCCTGTAACAAGCTAGACAGCTTCGAGAAGACAGACACGTATCGAACAGAGAAAGTCAATTTCCGTATTCACGCTTACCGGTGATCGTTGTCCTCGTTGAGGGCGTCAGGGGAATTCGGTGAGGCTGGTGGTGGCGAATCGTTGCTGCCGTCGTCAGCGTGGAGCAGATTGCGAAAAGGTGTGTCGCTATATGGGTCGAAACCCATCTCTTCGCTCATCCGGCGCAACCGCTCTTCAAGCTCCGGGTCCATGACGCGAATGACCACCAACCGACACATTGCAACGCACGCTGCTTGGATAGCTCTCGCTGGTGATCGACGGCCAAGCTGCAAGCGGAGAGGTTTCGCCCGGGCGGGGGCGGGCTCCAAAACAACCGGAAGGGGACGATGTGACTTGGATGTGATGGACGATGTGGACGATGTGATGTGACATCCCATCGCGACGCAGAACCAGTGAAGGTGGAGCTTAGTCCCGATCGCTCGGCGAACGAGTTGAGGAGGAAAACCATAGCTAGGGAGGAGGGTATTTTGTAATCGCTTGTAGCTCCCTTAATACGTAATGCTTCGCTTAAATTGTGGTGGGAATGTTCTACTTAAGCTGTACCCTACGCGCCTACAAAATTTGTCCGAACCGTTTCAGTGGCCCTTCAAGACGCACCACGTGGACCACTTCAGATCGTGCACGGCGCCCTTCTAAATGTGAAATGCAGTCTGGTGCCGACCTCATTGTCCAGTTCGCCACTACGTCGAATGATCTATCTTGTAGGGCCAAGCGTCGTGATTGTTTTTTACTGAGTCCACTTTGGCGCATCGGGGTCCAAACCCAAACATGGTCGCTAGGCTGCTAGTCGACGCAGCGACATCGGAGGTTGTAGTGTCGGCTGTCAGTACGCTGCTGGTTCTTTATCCGTAAGCGGGCAAGCTGTCGGGCATGCTGTCGGGCTTCTTAGGCGCGCTGGATATAGGTGGCGACGTCAAGACTCTCTTCGTCGGTGACGTGCAGCAGCACGGCATTGAGAGTAGTCATCGGGTTCTTGTCGTAAACCAGCTTGAACGGCGTGATCTGTTGTGTTTCTTGCACCGTTACGTATGGCAAAGTTACGTAAAGTTACGTATGGCAGGACGTCATCCCAGGTCTGTTGTGTTCGACGTCGACGTAAATGGTTAGCATGTAGGCGAGGGTCTTTTTCAGGCGCTTCGTAAGACCATCCGTCTGTGGCATATGGGTAGTGGTTCTCCTGTGGCTTCTTTGGATGTGTTGCAGAATTGTTTGGGTGAGCTCGGCTATAAAGGCCGTTCCTCTGTCGGCGATGAGGACTCCTGGAGCACCATGTTGCTCAAGGAGGTTATCCATGAAGAATTTTGCCACTTCCGCTGCGCTACATTACGGCGAAGCTTTCGTTTCAGCGAAGCGCGTGAGGTAGTCTGTCGCAACAACGCTCCACTTATTTCCGGTTGCTGACGTCGCAAAGGGTCTCAACAAGTCAATCCCGATCTGCTGAAATGGCGGGCAAGGCGGCTCGATGAGCTTTAATAATCCCGATGGCCTTGTCGGAGGTGTCTTGCGTCGCTGTCAGTCTCGGCATGTCTTGACGTAACGGGCAATGTCGGCGATCAGGCGCGGCAAAAAATTACCTTTCCTGTATCCTCGATAGCGTCCGGGAGAATTCTAGGTGTCCAGTGGTTGGATCGTCATGCAGGGCGTGCAGTACTTCTGGACGCAGCACTGAGGAAACAGCAAGAAGGTAGTTGGCGCAGACTTGTGAGAAGTTCTGTTTTAATAGTAGGTTGTTTTGAAGCAAGAATGAAGGCAATTATCACTTGAATGACCTAACTTCGGTGTGCCCTACCAAACACTTGACGAGGCCTTTGAGCTCCGGGTCTTCTCGTTGCTGTTCCGCGAAGCGTTCCGTGGTTATTAGTCCAAGGAAGGCGTCGCCATCCTCTTCATCTTGCGGCGGCGGGTCCACGGGGGCACGTGATAGGCAATCGGCATTAGAATGTTCTGGTCTGGACTTGTAGGTCACAGCGATGCCGTATTCTTGTAGTCTGAGGCTCCACCGTGCCGATCGTCCGGAAGGATCATTTAAAGTCGCTAGCCAGCGCAAGGCCTGATCGTGGCTGACGACTTTGAATGGCCGGCCATGCAGTTAAGGGCGAAATTTTGCTGTAGCCCAAGCGATGGCGAGGCATTCCTTTTCGGTCGTAGAATAATTGCCTTCCACTTTTGACAGTAACAGGCTAGCGTAAGCTATCACCTGTTCAACTCCGTTTTTCCTCAGGACTAGAACGGCACTGATGCCTAGGCTACTGGCGTCAGTACGGATTTCTGTATCGGCGTACTCGTCGAAGTGCGCAAGTACCGGTGGCGACTGCATGCGTCGTTTGAGTTCTTCAAATGCGTCGATAGCGTTTCCCATTTGAACTCGACATCACATTTAGTTAGATGTGTCAACGGCTCAGCGATGCGTGAAAAGTCCTTGGCAAAGCGCCTGTAGTAGGCACACATGCCAAGGAATCTACGCACTGCCTTCTTGTCGATAAGCGGCTGCAGCTTTGCGATGGCGGCTGTCTTCTGTGGGTCCGGGCAGACTCCAGGTTTGCTGATGACGTCGCCCAGGAACAGAATCTCATCGTAAGCGAAGCGGCACTTTCGCGACTTCAGAGTGAGCCCTGACGATCTGATGGCCTCTAGTACTGTCGCAATCCGCCTAAGGTGATCGTCGAAATTTCCGGCGAAAACGACGACGTCATCCAAGTAAACAAGACAGGTCTGCCACTTGAACCCTGCTAACACCGTGTCCATGACGCGCTGGAACGTTGCAGGCACCGAGCACAGCCCGAATGGCAGGGCCTTCAAATCGTAGAAGCCGTCTGGCGTGATAAAGGCCGTCTTTTCGCGACCTCTCTCATCGACTTCTATTTGCCTATAGCCAGACTTGAGTTCCATCGACCAGAAATATTTAGCGTTGCTGAGTCGATCCAATGCGTCGTCTATCCGTGGGAGAGGTTACACGTCCTTCTTAGTCATGTTGTTCAGTCGACGATAATCTACGCAAGAACGTAGGCCCCCGTCCGTTCTTCATTAAGACAACAGGTGATTGCCACGGGCTTTTAGACGTCTGGATGATGTCGTCGCGCAGAATTTCGGCAACTTGTTGTCTTATAGCTTCACGTTCTCGCGTAAAAACTCCGTAAGGGTTCTGGCGGAGTGGTCGACTGCACTCTTCAGTTATCAGCTTTGCTTTGCGACTGCTGTTTGTCGAATCCTCGATGACGACGAAAAGCGGGTTTTGTATTGTCGAAGCAGACTTCTGAGCTGTTGCTGCTTAATCATGGGGAGACTTGGATTTATGCGGAATTCTGTTTAGGGAACTACGGTCGTCGGGGTAGATGCGGCAGACTCCGAGACGACAGACGCATTGTTGTTTCCAAAATTTCCTCGATGTATGCGATCGTCGTGCCCTTGTTGATGTGCTTGAATTCTTGGCTGAAGCTTGTCAGCAACACTTTCGTTTTTCCTCCGTGCAGTCGAGCGATCCCTCTTGCGACACAAAATTCATGGGCGAGTAGTAGGCTTTGGTCACCCTCGATGAGTCCTTCTACAAGTGCAGGTGTTTTCGTGCCGACGGGAATGACAATGCTGGAGCGGGGCGGGATGCTAACTTGGTGTTCGAGCACACTCAAGGCATGGTGACTACGACAGTCCTCCGGAGGTATCTCCTGATCTTCGGACAGCGACTTCAGGTCGAAGATTGCGCCGTGTTGGTTCAAGAAGTCTAAGCCGAGAATGACGTCTCCTGAACACTGTTGGAGTATGACGAAGGTGGCAGGGGAGGTCCGGTCTTGAACTGTAATTCTTGCGATCCAAAGTCGGCGTTATTAGGTGTCCTCCAGCGGTGCGAATACGAGGGCCTTCCCTTGCAGTCTTAACCTTCTTCAACTGGGCGGCGATGGGTCCACTTATGACGGAGCAGTCGGCTCCTGTATCAACTAAGGCAGTGACCGCGTGGCCGTCGAGAAGCACGTCGAGGTCCCTTGTTCTTTGTCTTGCGTTGCAGTTAGGTCTCGGCGTCGCATCACGGCTGCGTCATGTTGAACTGAAGCTTGAACGTCGCGTCGTCTTTCGTCGGTGTGTTGTAGACTTTATGGCTTCGTCAAGACTTCGGCGTCTCGTTGATGTATTGTCGAGATCGTCTTTACGGCGTCTTCGTCACCGGCGGACGATATCTGTCAGATCGACAAACAGCAGCCGCTCCTCCATTGGTTGCTGACTATAGTTTTCCGAATACGGGCTGATGGACCGGCACCCGGCTGGGCCAGTGTATGGACTTGGCTGCGTCGCCAGGTAGCGGCATGGCGACGGAAAACGGGACGGTCGTTGAGGGCTCCACTGTATGACAGTTAGGTAGTCAGCGATGTCACGCGGGCTTTCGCATTGCTGTCGGTGCGGTGCATTGATGGCGAACCCTCACAGTCCCATTTCACGGTAAGGGTATCGGCAGTAGATGTGCCCGGCTCCTCCACAGTGATAGCAAGGTGGACGGTGGTCGGGGGCGCACCAAACCTCAGTCATTCTTGGAATGCTGCGTGGGCCGACGGCTTGGCATGCTGGCGCCGGGGTTGGTGCTGGACGACGTCACTGGGCCCTGCCGTGAGCGCGGAGGGGGAGCGTGTCGGCGGGCTGCAGTGGCGTATGTCATAGCTTGCGGCTGATCCTGCTGCAATTCAAGGGCTACTGCGAGTTGTCATTAGAGCTCTTCGTGTACGACGTCGGCAATCGAAGCCACTTGAGGCTGTGATGAAGGGAACAGCTTCTCTAACTCCTCCCGCAAGACCGCTGGGATAGTCTCGCGCAGGTCGTCGGTGACGAGTGACTGAATTCCTACGTAGTTTGTAGAGTTCATGCGGCGGTTGAATTGCCGGTTCCGCATTTCCAGTGTCATTTCGATGCTGGTGGCCTCGTCAAGAAACGCGTCTACGGTCTTCGGGTGGGCTTCGTACCATTCCTGCGAAAATTCCTCCTTTACACCACGCCTCTGTAGGCGGACTTTGTACTCCTCGGACATTTCCGGGTCGGCGTGGTGGAATAGGCGGCTCATTTCACCTGTAAAAATTGCAACATTCCCGTTTGGTAGCTGCACTCGGGCTTCCAATAGAACCTCGGCCCTTTTTTTGCGGACGATGCCCGTGAAGGTCCGTAAGAATACCGGAACAGCTCCACGTAGTAAGGGTCGACTCCCGGTTCTCGAACCAGGTCCTCCCGGCATCTTCTAAGGAGAACACGTGCCGCAGATTGTCCTAAATTATGGGGTTTATCGTGCCAAAACCACTTTCTGATTATGAGGCACGCCGTAGTGGAGGAATCCAGAAATTTGGACAACCTGGGGTTCTTTAACGTGCACCTGAATATAAGTACACGGGTGTTTTCGCATTTCGCCCCCATCGAAATGCGGCCGCCGCGGCCGGGATTTGATCCCGCGACCTCGTGCTAAGCAGCGCAACACCATAGCCACTGAGCAACCACAGCGGGTGCAGATTGCCCTCAAAGGTCCAGTTGTTGAATACCGAGATCCTTTCCAATGTCTCCAGCCAGGTTTCTGGATCCTCCGCCGAAGCTCCACGGAAGCTGGCTGGCTCTCTAGGTTCCTGGAGGACGATGGGGGACGCTGGTGCTGCGATTGTGGTCGTTGACTTGGTAACGATCTTCCTGGTCGTCTCAGACAAACGTCCGTGCTCCGGGGCAGTCCTTGCAGCCTGCGGCCAGGTCGCTGGTCCATGGCGACGGTGGTGTTGTCCTCGGGCTTCGTGCTTAGATAGCGGCTTTGCGGGGGCGTCCAGTACAGGAACGCGCAAGCACTTTCACCAGATGTCGCGTCGTAGTGGCGAACACGATCGGCGGTCATCGAAATCTGATCAGCGAGTCAAGCGCGTCGGCTTTTATACATCAGTCGTCGAATGTTCCAGAGTAATCGCTGAGACCCGCGTGTCTTCCACAATGTTGTAAATTATTTGCGTCGCGCATACATGCAATCAGATTACACAAGGTTCGGTCACAGACAGCGGATAGAACCATCGATAACATTGCAGAGACATGCGATACATGCAGGCGCGTCCTGCGCTGTGTGATAACATTTGTTAGGTGGTGAAACGTGGTCGGCCGATAAATATAAACAAGTACACGTGTCACTATTTCACCTCCAAAGTGTAGTACCGATGCATAATGTGCGTCAAAGCACCCCTTTCTATATACCGTTTGATAGGATTTGGTCACGATTGCAATCTCGCACCTCTTAACTACAATGTTACTTTCACATAGTTGAACGGAATAACATTTCCTCAGAAGAAAAATTGAAAAAAATCTCTCATTTGGCGGGAAGGCGATACATCGATTGCAGTAGGATTGCAGTAGGAAATTCGTGGACGAAGTGAGGATGTTAGCGTTATCGCGTCGTAAACATAGCCACCCAAACTAAATTAACGCCGATGGTGTCACGCGCGTACAAGCAAACATCTGGCTCGACGACCGCGTAAGCTCCGTGCCAAAACGCTGGAGTGAGAAAACGTGGCAGCAGCAGCAGCGCGTGAAGTGACATTAAAGTGACGAAGTGAAAAAAACTAAATCTTGCGATCCATCTCTTCGTCGCTTCCTCCACCATAACTGTGTTTATCTGCTGTTATTGACTTCATTACAAAATGCTTATTCCTTTCGATTGTGTAGCTGTTTCATCCCTATACAAATTTTGTAGTTGATTTCCTGTGCTATTTAATTCACTTTTTGTCAGGTACTTTTAATGTCTGCATCATCTTTTTTGTACATTTCTGTCATTGTTCGCTGTCTGCCAGGCGCTGCCACGCAAGCACTTTGAGGCATTGGTAATCCTCGTTGTCAGTGTATTCAGACTGGCACGAATAAATGCGCTATCTACCTAGCTATTGTGTTGTTTATCGCTTCAAGGAAAAGTGAGCGCTGAGAACAGACCGCACGCACAAAAGCTACGAGCCACCGACGACCCTAGACTCTGACCCCAGCGCAGATCGCTCTCAAGATACGGTTTGCAGCCGCGACATGCGCATTAGCAGCAGGAGTCCGTAGATCGCCGCCGCCTCTACCTGCTCCCCCGGCGCCTCGCAGCGTTGGGTGCATCGCGCACGACGAGAGACGGCGCACTTTCTGCCCGCTTCCGTCTCTTTTGCATGCGCGAGACTGAGCCGCGATCGTCGGCGCCCCTCGCACACTGGCGCACACAGCGTAATGCGCGCGGCCGCGCTTTTATCGCCCTTAGACACCATACGGAACCTCGCGGCGACGGCGGAAATGCGCTTGGAGTGTCCATTTAATCGCGATCGCAATAAAAAGTATATGATATATTGTGTTTTATCCTTCATGTGCATGTACTAAATATTGACACATTCAGTGCATTGTATATAAATATTTACTTTGAGGGTCATTACACGTTCATTTATAAATTCTGCTTTTTTTCTCGTGTTTTTGTCAATTCGTGTTTATTTGTAGTGCTCATTTAGTGCAGTGATTAAAAAAGTATAGGTACGTATGGCAGAGCTGTGTATTTACAAAATCACACAGCGTTTCAAATGCTTCATAAGCTAGAAAGGGCTGCGCTCTTTCTCGCTCACGGGCGTAATGGGGCTCTTCAAACTGCTACGTGCAGCTGTATTGCAACCTTTCGTAACCATAAAAAAGGGATAAAGATTTGATTTCGCATGTGTGACTTCCACGTTCCAATTTTATAAACTTGAATTATTTCTGCTATCGATAAGTACAAAACATAACTTGTTGTGTAGCAGCGTGTCCCATCTCGAATGCTTCGATAATTTCCCTTCTTCTAGCATCACTTTTGCCTAGACTCTTGCCTCCTGACACTTGGGTGTACAGCCGAGCTCTTCACCATCTCGCTGGAAGGACCCGATTGTAAAATCTGAAAGGATAGATGGCAGGCCCCCAAGCAGTCCCGAGCGCCTCCGCGCTCACCGGAATGCGCCTTCTTGTCGTCCGCTGCGGGTGCGAACAGAGAAACGCCATTGGCCGCTTCCTAGCGCGTGCGCACTCGAGCTCCAGTGCGCTTCGATTTTTCAAACTGAGCGGCGCGCCTCTGCGTCGACGTAGTAGTACGCATCGCTGGAGGTGCACCATGCAGGCGACTCTCTTCACGGCGCTCTTGCTGGTCATCTCGGCAGCCGTGACCAATTCGCGCGGCTGGGTTGCCTCCTCACAGGTGAGTGTGCTCACAATGCTCGGGTTAACTCTCCTAAAAAAACATATGATTGGCATAAACTTCTTTCTAGCAAACGTGAGAGAGGCCACAGGTCGTATGAATAGTATCGATACGGCTCACTCAACGGCAAATTGCAATAAATTACAAGTAACTTACCCAAATAAACGTACGAAACGGATTCTGGGGTTAAACAAAACTGGGATAACGTGTGACAATTTAGTTAACTTGAACAGCGCAGGATGCAATGCACTATATAAAATGCTGGTAAGAATGAATGATGTTGTACCAGCTCATTAAACTTGCAACAAAGGAAGTGAAGCAGTGAAGCAGTAAAAGCAGTGAAGAAGAAACTAGGAATTGGCGAGAAGCAGATGTACGCGTTAAGAGACAAAGCCGGCGATATGCTTACAAATATGGATGAGGTAGTTCAAGTGGCTGAGGAGTTCTATAGAGATTTATACAGTACCAGTGGCACCCACGACGATAATGGAAGAGAGAATATTCTAAATGAATTCGAAATTCCACAGGTAACGCCGGAAGCAGTAAAGAAAGCCTTGGGAGCTATGCAAAGGGGGAAGGCAGCTGGGGAGGATCAGGTAACAGCAGATTTGTTGAAGGATGGTGGGCAGATTCTTCTAGAGAAACTGTCCACCCTGTATACGCAATGCCTCATGACTTCGAGCGTACCGGAATCTTGGAAAAACGCTAACATAATCCTAATCCATGAGAAAGGGACGCCAAAAACTTGAACAATTATGGACCGATCAGCTTACTGCCAGTTGCCTACAAACTATTTACTACGGTAATCAAAAATAGAATCAGGAACACCTTAGACTTCCGTCAACCAAAGGACCAGGCAGGATTCCGTAAAGGCTACTCAACAATCGACCATATTCACACTATCAATCAGGTGATAGAAAAATGTGCGGAATATAACCAACCTTTATATATAGCTTTCATTGATTACGAGAAAGCGTTTGATTCAGTCGGAACCTCAGCAGTCCTGGAGGCATTGAGGAATCAGGGTGTAGAGGAGCCGTATGTAAAAATACTGAAAGATATCTATAGCGGCTCCACAGCTAGCGTAGTCCTTCATAAAGAAAGCAACAAAATCCCAATAAAGAAAGGCGTCAGGCAGGGAGATACGATCTCTCCCATGCTATTCACAGCACGTTTACAGGAGGTATTCAGAGACCTGGATTGGGAAGAATTGGGGATAAGAGGTAATGGTGAATACCTTAGCAACTTGCGATTCGCTGATTTTATTGCTTTCCTTAGTAACTCAGGGAACCAACTGCAATGCATGCTCACTGACCTGGATGGGCAAAGCCGTAGGGTGGGTCTAAAGTTAATCTGCAGAAAACTAAAGTATTGTTTAACAGCCTCGGAAGAGAACAACAATTTACGATACGTAGCGAGGCACTGGAAGTGGTAAGGGAATACATCTACTTAGGACAGGTAGTGACTGCGGATGCGGATCATGAGACTGAAATAATCAGAAGAATAAGAATGGGCTGGGATGCGTTTGGCAGGCATTCTCAGATCGTGAACAGCAGGTTGCCATTATCCCTCAAGAGAAAAGTTTATAACAGCTGTGTCTTACCAGTACTCACGTACGCGGCAGAAACCTGGAGCCTTACGAAAAGGATTCTACTTAAATTGAGGACGACACAACGGGCTATGGAAAGAAGAATGATAGGTGTAACGTTAAGGGATAAGAAAAGAGCAGATTGGCTGAGGGGACAAACGCGAGTTAATGATATCTTAGTTGAAATCAAGAAAAAGAAATGGGCAGGACACGTAATGAGGAGGGAAGATAACCAGTGGCCAGTAAGAGTTACGGAATGGATTCCAAGGGAAGGGAAGCGTAGCAGAGGGTGGCAGAAAGTTAGGTGGGCGTATGAAATCAAGAAGTTTGCAGGGACAACATGGCCACAATTAGTACATGACCGGGGTAGTTAGACAAGTATGGGAGAGGCCTTTGCCCTGCAGTGGGCGTAACCTGGCTGATGATGATGATGATGAAAGGAAGTGAATTTCCAAGACAAGCGTTCACTCGCACAGTCTAGGCTTAATAAAATACAAGAGTACGATTGGGGCCAAATTGTGGTTTTAAATTCTCCTTGTCTTTCTCTATGTAGAACTGCAGCGGTATCCAATATTCTACATCGTAAAGAGCTTTTCGTATTAACATTCAGTTTTGAACATTACACGATACAGCTTATTTTGTCAACAGGAGTCACCACATTATCAGTGCCTTTGGTTGCCTGTACCTTCGGCAAATGCCTGGTGAAAATAATAGATCCAGAAACAACGATCATATATTAATAATGCCATGAAATGAGAAAAGCGAGAACAGACGTTGGATTTCTCCGAATATCTTTAGTTTTAAGCCAATTCTAGACAACATCAGTTACAGAGGGACTCTGGAGGACTCAAAACCAGGAGCTGCTTCTCCGATGCTTTTCTTAATGACATTAGGGGCACGGTTAAAAACCTACAACGCCTGAAAGCTGCACCGAATATTCTTAGTGGCAAACCAGTTTACTGGGTCCACTGTTTCCTCAAGCGCGTTACAAATCTGTAAGCCACTTTTAATGTACCAATAACTATTCGGCCTTTCATAGCTTTACGGAAAATTGGGCATCGTTTAAAAATTCGTACGTGACCATATCAGTAAAAAGTACATGATTTACAAGCACTTTCTTCTACACTCTAAGATAAAAGGGACTGAGAAAATAGAAAGCATCCGTTTTCCTCCTTCAGTCGAGAAAGTTTTTGACATAATCATGATTTATTGGCATCCCCTTTGAAACGACTCGGTGACAAATAGTCACCTGGTATGTTTCAGCTAATCGGATACGCTGTGCATGCTTTTCACTCTAGAATCTGGCTACATCTCTGTAACCTTAATTATAATGCAGGACCAACTAGCCCAACATTCCTAATCTCTTACCTGTTCCTTAAGACTTGTATATTTACCTTGTACTGTTACCTACGCTTGCAAAAAATAAGGTCCAATAAGTATCTTTGCTTTTTTTTCACCAATGCCCTAAACGTCTCCTGCTTAACTCTACCGCTGACTGGTTAAGGCTTCAGTTCACTTTATATCCCAGCGCTTGTGGAACGTGCACGTTAATTCTCGTTGGGTAGACAGACCATCGCATACCATTAGTATGAACTGAGTCTTGTCTCCGGAGATTCGTTGCTCCAGACAGATGGCTCATCCTGTAGCGTATATAGCGTAAACCATCCTAGTATATTTTCTCTCGTGTGCTTCTGCCCTGAGAACGCCAGCCGTAATCAGTCTAAACTGTTCAAGAGCGGTGGAGCGGTTGGACGCCTTCTGGACGCAGCGCTGAAGAGCTGCTGCTGTAGGGGGAAAGTTTTCATTTTGCCGGGGGGTGCGACTAGCTTGCCGAACCGATGTGTGTGTGTATATATACAGTGAAGCAGACGCGCGTATGAAGCGGTTTATTGACGTTTCGGCCGGGGTCCGGCCTTCATCAGAAACCCGACCCCGGCCGAAACGTCAATAAAGCGCTTCATACGCGCGTCTACTTCACTGTGAATATTTACCTGGACCCAGAACTGCTTTTTTTCTGGACACGTGGACTTGTGTATATTTTTCGGCTGAGCGTTTTACCCGTCTAAGACATGTTAGCATAAGTTTCTCGAATTTTATCGATGGTTCGTACCGAAGCTTGCATAATCTGATTGTATGTGTACGTGAATTCTGTAGAAATTTCTGGAAGGCACGCGGGCAACACCGATTACTCTGAAACCTTCGATGACTCGTGTATAAAAACCGACGCGCTTGACCAGCACATGATATTTTCGACGATCGCCGACTCTCTTCGCCGCTGCCGTGTGTATCTTATTTTGGAGGGCACACGTTCGCCAAATAAAACGCAAGTTTCAATACTCACAGTTTCGCAACTTTCTTCAACGTCACTACCACGCGACACCTGGTAGAGGTCCTTTTCATTCATGTACCGGACGCGCCCGACAAGTCGTAATGAACTAACCCCGACGAATACACTCTGATGTCGATTGCCTATCATGCGCCTCCAGTCACCCGCCGCGGCAAGATGACGTGGATGACGACGCCTTCCTTGGAATAATAAGAGTGGGCGACTTCGCTGAACAGCAACAAGCAGACACGGAGCTAAAAGGCCTGGTCGAGTATTTGTGAGGGAACACCGACGTTGTCCTTAGGGCATTTAAGCGAGCGTTGTCTTCGTTCTGGCATCAAAACAAACTAGTCCTCCAGAAGAACTTCTCCCCAGTCCGCGCCAACTACCCTCAACTTGCTAATAGAACACAATACGTAATCGCGAACAATTGGTCGTCTGCGGCCCTCGCGGCGTGTCGCAAGGGTTGGTTCTCGGTACTCTACTTTTTCTCATCTGCATTAATGATCTGGCTTCCTGTGTGAAATTTTCAACTATTAGGCTTTCTGCTGATGCCTGCGTTATAACGCAGGCATCACAAAATTACTAACCTCAATGATTCTCGTAAACTTCAAAACATTAATAACGTTCTGTTATGGTGTAACAAGTGGTCTATGAAGCTTAACTTAAGCAAATGTAAATGCATGCGCGTATCACAGCGCACCAATAATGCTCATCTGCATACATATTTCCTAAATAATAGCCTTCTCTCAGTTGTCTCATCGTACAAATACCTTGGACTAAACACCACCAGCAACCTTTCCTGGCGTATGCATGTCAATATTATATGTAGCAATGCCAATTGCATGTTGGGCTATTTGCGCCGAAACTTCTCATCCGCACCATCGTCACGGAAACTAACTCTTTAAAAAACATTAGTTCGCTCCAAACTAGAATACGCATGCGCCATATGGGGCCCGACTAACTTTACACTCATAAACAGCATGTAAGCCATTCAAAATCGTGCAGGGCATCTCATCTTATCAAACTACTCCCGACATGCTAGCGTTACCTCAATGAAGACAAAACTTACCTTGCCAGAACTTTCTTTTCCATCGTAGATGCTTCCGTCATAGATGTTCGGCGCCGCCGCCGCCGCAGCTGCCGCTGCTGCTGTTGTTGTTGTAATTGTTATTATTATTATTATTATAATTATTATTATTATTATTATTATTATTATTATTATTATTATTATTATTATTAAGGAAGATAACGAGTGCGAGCGCAGAGACAGCAGCATCAAGCAGCACCAAACGCGCAGCGGAGGCTTGAGCTAGGGGACTGTGCTCGGTGCATCCTAGAGCCGGCGGTCGCAATGAACCTCAATAAATTTCCTTTATATGTGGTGGAGCCGTGCGGGGTAACGCTCCCTCTACCATCCTGGAACTCCGTTCTCGAACGCTACCCTCTGCCACGCTGGACGCCAACCAGCAGACTCTCCCATCGCAACCCGTCCCTTGGGCTGGCTCCGTTAGCCAGCGTGAGCATCCTGTCTTCACCGTAACAGACGGCAACGACGTTGAAGATTCGCCGTCGTCCTATGAACGGGTGAGCGTTGACAATAAATGGAATTACTCGGACAAGCTGGATTGCGCATCATCCTACCTCACGCGGGTGTGGCCAGTCTCTGGGTCAGAAATCATGAGAGGGATATCCGAACATGGTCGGCGTTCAAGAGGTTGATTTCAGAAGTATTTGACCGACCGCCGTCAGAAAACTCCAACCTGAGTAGCGTTTGTCGACACTCGATTTGTGCAGGCGCGTAAACGCTGCCATGGCGGAAACGGAAAAGATCATGCACGTCATGAAGGGAATCGATGATGACGCGTTCCAAATGTTTCTGGCCAAGGACCAGCGCACTGTTGGCGACGTTATCAGCTTCTGCCAGAACTTTGATGAATTACGTGGGCAGCGAGCTCTGACAAGGCGACGTCCCCCACTAAATGCGGCGTCGCTGTGCAACCCGACCACCGGCCCCGAACAAGCCTCCCTGATAACCCAAATCAAGAGTTTTGTCCGCTGAGAAGTGACACGACAGCTATCTCTGGCGTCCCTCGCTCAGGAGTCTGCCAGGACGTCGCCGCCTCATCTTCGTAACGTGATCTATGAAGAGGTCGCGGAAGCGCTTCGGCTGTTCAAGCGCGGGATGCCGTGGCTTCACCGCTCACCTATGCTACGGTTGCTGCAATGAACCCTCGCAGTGTGGCCGTATGTAGTTTCCAGCAGCCTGTGCACCGCCCTCCCCCTCCGGTCCCCTGGGCCACAACTGCCGTCGCGAACCCGTGGCGTACGCCTGATAATCGCCCTTTATGCTTTGCATGTAGGTATCCTGGTCATGTCGCAAGATTCTGCCGCCGCCGATCGCAGGCGTTCGATGACGATCGACGAGCACCCTATGTGCTCCCTGATCCAAATTCGACCCATCACCAGCTAGCTCCCAGCTTGATCGCTATCCTCGCTTCGAACGCTTCCGGTCACCCTTCCCACGTCGTCAATCGCTTTCCCCGATGCGTCAACGACCCGTCTCTAACGAAGAGGGAAACTAGAAAACGCAATTCCCGAAGCAAGAGCTGCGCAATTCTCGACATGGCGAAGTCCTCCTCCTTTACCTGCCAAGGTCATTGATGTGTCTTTCGAAGATATCGCCACAACCGCTCTCGTCGATACCGGTGCCGCTATATCAGTTATGGATGCCAGGTTTTGCCGCTCGTTTCGTAAAGTTACGACGTCTCTGTCTGGATTGTCGGTTCGAGTGCTCAACCCATTTGCCCTACCGCTGCTTCTACAGTCCGTGTAACCATATAGGACGTTTTATACACGATTGACTTCATAGTTTTTTTCAACTTGCTCCCACGCCATTATTCTAGGATGGGATTTTTTCTCACGCACCATGCCATCATGAATTGCGCTCGGGCTGAAATTGAACTTGTTAGGCTCGGTTGCTTTACCGCAATGCCGACAAATGACCCGTTGCTCGTCGCCACGCAGGTGTTCATAGCTATCGTAACCGACGAGCAGCTGTCATAACGGATAACTCCGCCTATCAACACGCCAGTGGAGTGTGCGCTTCTGCCCCTCATCAATGAAGCTTGCACGTGGTCACCTTTTACGCCATCTGGCGCCTGCATCGCAGGAATCGACTACGCAACTTCATCTGTGTCAGCGCCGCCATGCGACATCTGGATGCTAGATTCCCTGTGGAAAGTCCCATCGGCACTGACACCCGTGCTCCAGCCAAGTATTAAGCAGCCGCAATTGTCAACACCGCTTTGTGGGCTCGGATGCTGTCCCACAACGCATACAAATAATCCGTTGCTCTTTGCCACGCAGGTTCGTAACAAGTATAGTCTTTTTTGAAAGAAGTCTAGCAATCATCTTCTGGTTCAGCTGCCGAGCTCCCGGTGCTGTGTCGCTGTTGCTGTTGAGAGTGTATGTGCCGTTTGGTCCTTGCCTTTCTTGTCCGGAGACATCGAATCTAACACAGGTCCCGATAGTGCTGACCTTGTACTAAAAAAACTGCCAGAACTATCAGCTGGCCAAAAAGAAACAATAACAGGAATGAAAGAGATAAAAAATGAACTACTCGCTACGAATAAGATGGTGTCCGATTTGAATTCCCGAGTGACAGTAGTCGAAAAACTTTGCCAAAGCACCATCCCGTTACGAAAGGAAATTGAGGCCGTAAAAGTAAAAACTACTCAAATTCATGACCTAGCCACTTGCTTGGAACGGCGTATGGATGACGCTGAAAACCGATCACGTAGAAATAACCCAATTTTTTATGGTGTTCCTGGTACTAATCCCTCGGAAACTCCCAGCACCTTAATATTAACATAGATACAAAAGAACTTCAACGGTCACATCGTCTCGGGAGGGGTACCACTGGGTTCCGTCGCCCTATAATTGTTAAATTTACATACTTTAAGACAAAAGAGACTGTCCTATCAGATGGCCGCAAGTTAAAAGGCACTGAACACAGTGTCGGCGAAGATTTTTCGGAGGCTGTGCAGACCGCCCGCAAGCACCTTGTTACTTTTGCGAAAGCAAAATGGGCTCGCTTTTCATTGCGTTACAAAACATTGCACCTAGGTACTAAACGCTACATATTTGACGAGACATCACAGACCGTCACAGAAACAGCATAGCAACCCTTGTGCAAAAACCAGCGTCTTCCAGTGCCTTCCAGTGTGAAACCAGCGGGGTTTTTGGCCCTGGATCGCACTGGGTACGCTGGCGCATTCTTGAACGAAACCACGCCAACGAAGAGGACTTCGCGTTTTTTAGTAGTTCGCACGTGACATATGACTGGGATTCGCCGTTGTCGCAGTGTTATGGAGTGGACATGAAACGCAAAAGTCGTTCAGACGCGCGTCTACGGACCCCGAGTTCGAAGCCTACCGTTGATTGATATTATCGCACCAATAACAAAGGTGAGGTGATTCGTGCGCTTCCACTTTTCCTATTATACTAAAAAGGTTCTGAGGCTGAAATACACACATTTCAGCTTTCGCTACCTACCCGCGCCGAGATCGGTCCCCACCGAAGCTTAGGCCTAGCGTATCCGCCAAGTCCATCTGCACTCTATCGGCGCGTCTAGGCTCAGGAATCAAGAAGTCTAACAAGGTTAAATCGCTCTATATTTCAGCTTTCACATCGGTGTTCTTAAAAACACCATTTTTTCATGTCTACAGTGCCAGCACAAGAAGCGATGACCGCCGATGTGACGGGACATAAACACAGGAATACCTGCTGTCGCCGAAGGCACCCAGCACCAGCGTGCGCTTCTCTGACGAAGATATATGACTAGACAAACGTGTTCAATGAAAGGCATCACTCAACTAAGAAAGCATTGCGTATTCCTCGCCTGAAGAACAAGAAACGGCTATCGAATTCGGCAGTAACAGCCGATACAGAGTCCCGGGTCGATGCTCATTTAGTACTTTTTTCCAAGTTAAAATACCAAAGCCCAAGTTAAAATCGATGTTGTGGCACTTCCGAGGATGGTACTGAATACGGACAGCAAATTTTTCCTTGTGTACAGGCGTGACGTTTAGTTCCTGGGCGATAGGCTATCTATCATGTCTGTGTGAGACGTATCTCTGAAACTAAAACTGACTTTGACACGGCGAATCCATCTGGTGCCGTGGCGTAGCAGTAATGTACCGGGCTTGGGATCAGTAGGTGGGATGATCGAATCCTGGTCATCGCACTGCTATTCTTACGTTTTTTTTCGTTTCTTTTATTGCACAAGAACGCTGTCTGAAGCTTTCTGTATTAAAAAAAATATATACGGCGTCCAGGCCACGCGTATTTAACGCGCTAGAGCTGTTTTTCGCACCGGTAGCCAGCGCCTCCCATTACCCTGCGCCTGCCCAGCGCCCCAGCACCCAGCGCGCGGAACTGAGCCCATAATCCGGCGTACTGCGTCCCAGTGGCACTGGGTTTTGCAATAGTGAATCGCATTATCCTACGAATCGAAGAACTCGCCCTGCAATCCAGCGGAATAATCTGTCTTATTCAGTAATTTTCACGAACATACGCAGCTTTCTACCAAATCGTGAATACTTATCAACCTCATGTCATCATGCGCCGGTAACTTACTGATACTCATGGAAACGGGGTTTACAAAAAAAAAGAAACTTGTGACGCAGAAGTCCTGGCCGACCTTCCCAACTTCGACGTTTATCGATGTGGTCGGAGAGACGCACGTGGTGGAGGTGTTCTCATTGCCGTGAACCAACAATTGTCGTGCACACGAGTTCACATTGACAGCCACTTGGAAGCACTGTGGTTAAAACGTCAATGTTACCCACAAACACTACTGCTGGGTGTTTGTTACAGACCCCTCACCATCAACCGGACTTTTCTAATCTCCTAAACAACATATTAAATGAAATAACGTCAAAGTAGCCAAATGCTGTTACTCTCCTTTTTGGGGACTAAATTTCCTGACATTAACTGGTACAATTACAATGCTTTACTAACAAATCAAACTGAGGCAAGCTACTTTATAGAAGTCTGTTTAAATTGCAATTTAACATAGCTAGTACTCGAGCCAACCCGTGTGTCGGGGACCTCAGCCAACATTTTAGTTCTTATACTAACCAGTCATCCTGAAAGCTTAACATCCCTCACATATATTCGTGAGATTAGTGATCACAAAGTTATTAATGGTGCTTTCACTTTCGCTCCCCTATGACGCGACATACACGAGGAGGTAATTTGTCTATATGGCAAAGGTAGCTATGCGGGTATAAATATTTAAACGCATTCCTTTCTTCCTTTGCAGTAGAATTTCATAACCAGTCGATTTATGATAACTGTATGTTTTCTAAAAACAAACTATGTGAACTAAAGAACCACCCAGACGTTGCGGTGTGAACTTCTCCTCTTGTCCTTTGTGTCTTTCGACTGGTTTATTCCTTCAAGTATGTACCAACTGGCCCGGATTTCAACCCTTCTGCAAAAGAACCAATTTATTCCGAGCATAACCGTTCGATCTAATAAAAAAAAACCATGGTCCACGAGATCCTTAAAACGACTAGAAAATAAAAAAACTTTATGGCCACGCTAAAGTTAAGGCAAGCTCAATTGCATGGTAGAAATATTACGCTGCTGAAACTGCGTACTTATTAGAATTTGCGCTGCCAAGCGAACCTTTCTTTACTATGACCTGCCAAACATTTTACGTATTAATCAAGAAAATTCTGGCAGGTTATAAACCCCAAAAAAGTGCATATCAATACTTTTATTAACGAGCTTGGTGAATCGGTGACAGATTTAATCTGCGCTAATATGTTCAACAACGCCTTTTCTTCAGTCTTCACTGGTGAACTGGAGACATTTCCTCCTCGGGCAACCATGAATATACAATGCGACATGTCAACCACCACAGTAACAATACGTGGGCCTTTATCTGTGATAGAAAACATTCAGTTGTCTTCATCATCTGACATCAATGACATTAACTCTAAACTGCTAATAAACACGAAACACATTCCTGCGGTGGTTTTCTATTTGTTATTTTCACAGCCGCTTTCCACAGGCACCATGCAGACGAGTGGAAGCTGGGGAAGGTTATTCCAGTCTACAAATCGGACAACAAATATTCTCCCCTAAATAACCGCCCCATATCATTGCCAAGCGTTCCCTGAAAGATCATGGAGCATGTAATCTACTCTCATATTATGAACTTTCTAGACCCTAACAACTTCTTTCATCCTTCGCAGCACGGGCTCCGCAGGGTCCGTTTTGGCGACACGTAGCTTGCACTATTTCTTCATGATGTGCATGCTAATCTTGACAGTGTTAGGATTCGGGGGCTCAATCCCATCGCTCGTAATCAGTTGTCAAGATTGCAATCGGGCATGAATAAAAGGTAGCTGGCCCATGCCGTCTTCCAACTTATCCACGCTGAGGACGTTGTTCAAGGGAAGGACTGCTTCTCATCGATAAAGTGGAATATAGGTTTATTTACAGTATCTACTAAGGATGTTGTAGTTCATCAGTCTTGCATGACTGCGAGAGAAGGTACCTCAGTCTAACATTACTGCTTGAGAAAGTGCACTGAGCTGCCGCACAAACGGTTTATAAACACTCGGTCCTCCCTTGATCCCAAGTTGAAGGAAACGTTCGTCCAGTCGTCGTAAACAAGCCGCCTCTCTGCGGGACGGCTTACACACACACACACACTTCCGCACAGGTTCACGGTCCGGAGCCGACGTCAGAAGTACTTCGTAGAACTCCGGGCTTACTCCAGGAAAGGCACCTTTTATTCCCCTAGCTGACCTCCGCAGCGCGCCGCCAGGTGCCCATTGGCTTGCATCTTCAATGGCGTGTGGAAAGAAGGCTCGAACTACGTTTCCTCGGGGACTCCCTCATTCACAGCAGACCAGGTTGGCGGTGGCGGGTTCAGGCACAAAGCCTGCTTCATCGCACTTATCTTGGCTCCAGCGACGGAAAGTCGAGGACGCGCGTATTGTTCTTCACACACAGTCAACTTAGTGACGCCGTGGCTAGAGGTTTGCGGTGGCGTTCCAGGAAAGTTGACGCCGCTGTCGCAACTGGCTGCCGAAACTTGCACCTCAGCTGGACCATTCTTAACAGCGCCTCCACGTTCTTAACAACAGTAACATACAAGAAGATGCTATTTTTTGGATTACGCGAAAGCGTTTAACAATATGTCTCAACAACGCCTATTACAAAAGCTTTCTCGTTTGCATTTGCATCATGATATCCTCAAATGGCTTGAGCGATTCCTGAGTAACCGCTCGCAGTATGTCTCATTTAATAACCACGCTTTAAACATTACACTCGTCACATCAGGCGTACCACAGGGGTCCGGCCATCTTTTCTTAATTTACATTAACGACTTACCCTTGCATGTGTCCTGCCATATCCGTATGTTTGCCTATGACTGCATTATTTACCGTGCAGTCAATACCATCCAAGACCAAACAACTCTTCGATCCGACCTTAACCGTGTACAAAATGGTGTGATCTTTGGCTGCTGACACTCAACTCTAATAAATGCAAACTTGTGTCGTTTACCCGTCATCACCCGCTTTGCTGTTCTTATTGGATTCGTGATGTCATCGTGGAATTAGTAGAATCCTACAAGTACTTAGGTATCACCTTGGCTAGTGATCTAGCCTGCAATGCGCATGTTAGTAATGTTATTTCATCGGCTAACAAAACATTGGGATTTCTAAGACGTCACCTTCACCTTGCTCCATTGCATGTAAAACTGTTAGCCTATAGATCATTGGTAAGAACGAAACTCGAATACGTATATGCCATTTGCGATCCGCATCAAGCATATCTCGCCAATGCCGTCGAGGCAGTTCAAATCGCGCCATCAGGTATATTCATTCCACATACTCTCACCCCCCCCCCCAACATCAGCATATCATATTTAAAAAAAATGAATCTTCCTTATCGCTTCTATCTTTCGTCGCCGCATTGCCACCCTATCCCTCTTCCACAGGTTCTGCTATTCGACGCTTAATCGACCACCATACATTGTTCCCCCAACGCACCGGTCATTACGCATTGGCTATCCCAAGAAGGTAGCACAAGTACATTACACGAAAATATACATTTCGAGCCTCATTTTTATACCTTGCATCAAGAGACTGGAATGGCATTCGTCACCGAATCGCCGCCATCACCTGCTCTTCACAATTTTTTCAATATGTAACAACTTTTCTACTTACAGAATTGAATGCATTATGGTGGTGATAAACTTTATTGAAAGGGGACAAAGGGGTCAAAGGGGACGTGGCTGAGGGATTGGGCTCAAGTAAGGCCCTGGGCGTGCTTGGCCTTCTCCGCCCAGTCCACCAGTTCAAGTTGCCCGGAACTGAGCCAGGCTGTCCAGTCAGTCTCGCTGCTGACGGGGGGATGAGAAAACGGGAGGGAGGTGCATTCCCACCTTATGTGTGGGAGTGTTGCTGTTTCTGAACAGAGCCTGCATTGGTCGCTTTTCTTGCCCCTGTGATTTTGCTAGTGCAGTTTGGGTGTGGGCATGTGTTTGTCTGAAGTCGCCGAAAAGCGACCGCTTGCGTTTTATCGAGTTGCTTGGCCGGTGGTGGGAGCGCGCGACGCCTCAAGCGATACCTATGGGCTATTTCATTATAAGTTTCGCAGGGTACCTCGTGTCTATCCTCCTCATTTGCGCCGTTCGCATCCGCGCACGAGGCTCCGCGCGCGAGGTCTCGAGCCAAACTGTTAGCCGACGCGTTGCCGGGCACAGCCGCGTGAGCGGGGGTCCACACGAGGGTTTTCAAGCCGTTTAGGGGCGTCGTGTAAGGACATGGTACGACTGTTTGGAAATTCTGCCGCCGACGAAATTGCCGATGGCCTGCTTGCTGTCGCTGATGACGGTATTCGCTTCCGCATGCATGGCCATGGCAATCGCGGTTTCCTCGGCTTCCTCCACTCGGCGAGCCGTGATTGTTGTGTGTTTTATCAATCCTCCGTTGTGATCCGCTACCACCGCGGTCATGAGGCCGCCACGAGGGTGTATGGCTGCGTCTTTGTAGACCACTCCATCTTGTGAACCGTTGCGTCGCCAAATGGTTTCACTACGGGCCTGCCGACGGCCCTGGTGGAGCTCGGGGTTCATGTTGCGAGGTAGAGGTGGGGCATAAATATGCCCCCTGACCTTTCGCGGAATCGTCATGTACTCTGTAACCTCGGAGATAGCCTCGGGACTAAGCTTCCGGAGGAGTGTGCGTCCAGCCGGGGTTGGTGAGAGACGACGGACTTGGGCTGTGTGGTGAGCGTCTAAGAGCTCCTCGATCGTGTTGTGCATGCCTGAGGCCTCTAGCTTTGCGGTGGCCCCGTGGTCCGGAAGGCCCAGGGCTGCCTTTGTGCTTCGTCTGATCATTGTGTTTAATTTGGCTAAGTCCGTGGCTGCGAGTTTGACATATGGTGTTGAGTACATGGTTCTGCTGGTTATGTATGCCTGCACAAGTCGAAGAAGATCGCCCTCGCCCATGCCGTGGTGCCGATTAGCCACCCGGCGAATGAGCTGTAGTGTGTAGTTGGTCGCCCTCTTGTGTTCCTTTAACCTGAGCCCGCAGCGCAGTGTGTTCTGAAAGTCTAGCCCCAATATTTTGATACTGGGGCGCTCCGGCATGGTAAGTTCTCCGACCTTAAGTTCAAGGAAGCGCCTCCTCCGTGGTAATCCCCTGGGACAGCTATTTCTGCCGGGCTTGATCAGCAGGTATTCGGGCTTTTCGGGTGAGCACGTCAGGCCCCTCGACTCCGCACAGGCTTGTACTACGTCGATTCCGCGTTGCATGATCTCTTGAAGAGTTTGTGGGTCATCCGCTACGGCCCATAACGACACTTCGTCAGCGTAGAGGCTGTGGTGAAGCCCGGGGATAGAGCACAGCAGGTGCGGGAGCCCGCGCATCGCCGCGTTAAAGAGAAAAGGGGAGATGACTGATCCCTGCGACATGCCTCGGCTCCCCAACTCTATAGTGTCAGTTTCATGTTCGCCGACTTTGATCCGGCACTTCCGGTCGGTGAGAAAGTTTCGCACGTATTAGTATACTCGGTTTCCGACACCCAGTTGGGTCAGGCCCTCGAGCACCGCTACAAGGGCGACATTGTCGAAGGCCTTCTTCATGTCGAGGCCCAGGAGGCACCGGAATCGGCGAGCGTCCGCCGGACTTTCGGGTTGCATCACCTGCCTTTTTAATTGAAGGAGCACATTTTGGCAGGACAGGTGTGGCCTGATACCAAACATAGAGCAAGGGAACTCGTCCCCATCTTCTACGTGTTCATTCAGATGGTCTAGGACCACGTGCTCCATGGCGCCCGTCTTCCAGCATTCATTCATGAACTCGGTGAGCTGCTCCATTGCGGCCTCGTCCAGGTTGCGTAGGATCTTGCTCGTAACGCGGTCCGAACCCGGCGCCAAGTTCGTTCGCATATTGAAGGCGGCGACCGACACCTCAGGGAACGTAGTCTGCGTCTATGTGCGCGTTCGGCCGGCCGTGGTAGGCCGCAGGTAATGGTGTCTTGAATTGCGGGCCGATGTACTTGTCTCGCATCTCGGCCAGGAACGCCCCAGGGTCCTGAGGATGCCTATGGATTAACTTGGCCACGTTTCTTCTGCCTTCGGCCCTGTTGGTGTCCGGGTCTAGGAGGTGGCGTAGGAGGTGCCACGTTCGAGCTGCGCTGAGGCGTCCCCTCATGCGATCACATATTTGGTACCATAGCTGCCTGGTGACCTCGGTCGCGTGATCGGAGATCTATGCGTCGAGTCGAGTGATTCTTTCCTTTAGGGCTTGGTTATCTTTCCCCTGCTGTTGCCAATGCTGGAGCATGTTCGGTCTTGCCTGCCACATGTGGAGCAGCCTGCTGTCAACGTTGGAGGTTTCCGGGGCGTCTTCCGGGCCAAGATGTTCCGTATGCTCTTCCACGTCGCCTAGGAGTTGGCTCGTCCAGGATGAGATATTGGCGATGGATCCCTCACTGGCTGGCATTCCTCTGGACTCGCGGAATTTGACCCATTTTGTAACTGTGAAGCGATGCTTCCGGCGACGCTTGCCATGTGCATAGATTTCCGTGTGAAGGATGCAGTGGTCGCTTCCCAGAGTTTCGCCGGTGTTCGTCCAGGCATACTCTTGCGAGTGGACGACAAACGTCAGGTCCGGGTTAATGTCTTCCTGACCTCGGCTGCCGATTCTGGTGCGGGTGGTAGTATCGTTGATTAGCGTGAGGCCCAACTCTTGCGCGGCTTCTGGTAGATGTCTACCCTTGCGTGTGTCGCCCAGGTATCCCCACAGAGTATGACCGGCGCTAAAGTCCCCAACGATGAGCAGGAGGCAGTCGCGGCTGAGTTTGAGAGCCGTGCGAAAAAGCGCATCGAGCTTCGGGTCTGCATGCGAAGCAACGGATACGTTGAGGACGAATAGGCTGGGATCTGACGTGCGCGTCAGGATAATCTCTGCGAAAACGTGGGGGATGCTCGAGGGGGGAGAAGTTTCGATGTCGTGGATCGCCGTCACCTGT
Source organism: Dermacentor variabilis (assembly GCF_050947875.1). Classification (NCBI taxonomy): domain Eukaryota; kingdom Metazoa; phylum Arthropoda; class Arachnida; order Ixodida; family Ixodidae; genus Dermacentor; species Dermacentor variabilis. The sequence continues at coordinate 206,117,522 of NC_134572.1, read as the reverse complement.
TCTCGGCGAACGAGCCTAGTGACTTTCTTGGAGTTGTTACGGCAGTTGAAATCCCGGTAAAAAGAGAGGCCGGTTTCCACGTTCACTTCTTGTAGCGCTATGATATCAGGTCTGTAGGATTCTTCCTGTGCGGTGTTTATGACATGCTGGTGAAGGTTGGCCTTTTTCTTTTTGAATCCATGGCAGTTCCACTCCCAAACGTTATAGGTGCAATTGGTTGGTACAGCCATGTTGATTGTTGGGAAGCGTGTGGACGGCCAAGTCCAGGACGGAAAGGCGGGGGACCACCGCTGCGCTGATGGGTGCCGCCTGAGGGACGACCGCGGGGTGAGGGAGAGTCTGCTCCTACGACGGGGTTTTAAGGAAATATGATGACATTAAATGAAACTTTCCCAACTTGGTGACCTGGCCTCAGTCGATGCTCCCCCTGCCGCTAAAATTGTCGTGAAAGAAGACCCCTGTAGTCCCCCGTGCTCTTCAGCATTCGTACCAGTCTTGTGTAGTAGTATATCCAACGGGACGGTCTTCTTCATGCCCTCTCATCATTGTGTTACCCGAAAAGCGCTTCTTTTGCCCTTTGGAGCTCTTGACCTTGACGCCGGTGTCAGCACGATGCCCATTTACAAACATCGTTCATCGCCGCTATCCCTGCTTCGCCGGGAACGCCTTGGTTACGTCGAGTCGGTCGATTCAAAACGAATTGTCTTCGTCCTCGACGAAGTGCCTTCTGTTAACCTCCATGAACTGAGTGCCCTCTCCGTATCCGACTCATCATCAGCCCATTCATCGCTGAAGGTTTGACTCATTCGCAACGATCTCAAGCTCTCCCAATCCTTCAGAACGTCCGCCCTTCTTTTGACGTTGCCCAAACATCTCTTGATCGTTCATCGACAGTCGAGCATCACATCGACACTGGCTCTCACTCACCGCTGTGACAAAGACCATATCGCATGTCCGCCACGGAACGTCGCGTTATTGCAGACCAGGTCGAAGACATGCTCCGTCGAGGCGTCATTCAACCTTCACAGAACCCATGGGCCTCTCCCGTGTTATTCGTCACAAAAAAAGACGGTTCCATCCGCTTCTGTGTTGATTTTCGACGGTTGAACAAGATCACGCTGAAGGACGTCTACTTATCACCGCGCATCGATGATGCTCTGGACTGTTCGCAGGAAGCCGAGTTTTTTTCTTCGCTGGATTAGCGGGCAGGCTACTGGGAGGTTCCGATGGCAGAGACCCATCGCCCGAAAACTGCCTTTGTTACACCAGACGGCTTGTATGAATTCACCGTCATGTCTTGCGGACTTTGCAACGCACCTGCTACGTTCGAAAGAATGATGGGTACTGTTCTGGTGGCCTGAAATGAAAAATCTGTCTTTTCTATCTTGACGACATTGTGGAGCTAGCTCCTGATTTCGCAACGCCTCTGCTCCACCTCCACCACGTAGTCACTCGCTTGCCCAACGCCGGGTTACAACTTAACCTGAAGTCTCGATTTTCTGTTCCTCAGCTCACAATTTTAGGCCATGTCGTGTCAAGGAAGGGCATTCGCCCGGATCCCGAGAAGCTACGTGCTGTTACTGCGTTCCCCCGACCTACCACTATGAAAGAGCTACGCAGTTTCATCGGCCTCTGCTCTTACTTCCGGCGATTCGTTCGAATCCTTGCGTCAATTATATCGCCTGTAACGCAGCACCTTGGTGGTGCTAGAGATCTCTCATCATGATCTCTAGAGTGTGACGACGTTTTCACAACCTTGCGCCGTCTTCTCACGACGCCACCCATTCTTCGCCATTTTGACCCTCAAGCGCCAACCGAAATCTATACCGATGCAAGTAGTGTAGGCCTTGGCGCTGTGTTGGCACGGCGTCAACCTGGCCACACAGAATACGTCGTCGCATACGCGAGTCGCATGTTGACCAAGGCGGAGACCAATTACAGCGTAAAAGAAGAGGAGTTTAATGAGAGCAGCATCCGGGTAAGTTGGTAATTCATTAGTTAAATGATATTGCGCGACCAAAAAAAATGACACGGACGTGAGAGAAGACAACACGCCAAGCACAAACTTTCAACTAAGTTTATTGTGCCACTGCGTCGATTTTATACATGGGAAGCAGTGTAGACCGCCCATGCGCTTACAAGAAAAAGAAGTGCGAATTCATGTAACATTGTTACGAGTGATGTGATGCCGCCTCCGAGAAACTTATTTCTTTTTCTGTGAGAGCCAGAGACGGGAAGCTAACATATTTATCCGCCAATTTCGTGATCATCCGCGCTTCAGGTATTTCACGGATGAGCTGCATGCTGCCACGGGAAACAATCGTGCATTGATCCTCAAGAGGTTTGCATCCATGATCGCGACAGTGGATCGCCAAGAAACCACCAGAGCCGTTTTTTACATTGTTGCTGTGTTCGCAGAGCCGATCATTGTGGCAACGCCCAGATTGTCCGATATATTTCTTCCCACATGAAAGCGGGAGGTTCTACACAACCCGGTGGACACATTCGACAAACTTTTTGCGGTGATGCTTTCTGCACTTATCGGAAGAAGAAACAAGTCTTACATTCGCCCATTGGGCCATCTTTTTCAAGTTATGGGATATCCAGTGCATGTAAGGTATGACACTTTAGGGCGTACGCCGGGAGGAGCATCGGCAACTGACTTCTGCGTGTTGGATCGCGCTACTCCTAAATGCGTTCCGCGACAGACACTAGCACCACCCTTAGGATATCCAGCCAAGGACAAACGTAGAGCTTGCTTTTCAAAGCTTACGTCCACTGCATGACAGCAAGTCTCGCCAAGGGAATTCTTGATGCCCAAACTGATAATGGCCCGCTTAACAAGCTTAGAATGTGAGGGCGTATACGGCAGAAGTGGCTTGTTGGCTCGCGGCTCATACGACCAACACGTGTGGCTGTCCTGAAAGCTCAGGCGAAGATCAAGGAAGCGAAGAGACCTATCTACCGGCATCTCATGAGTAGTTTGAAGGGGGACTAAGCACTTCTGAAACGCTTCGAACGCTTTCTTAGCTTCCTGAATGAAGGCATCAGAATAGCAGTCAATGAAAACTAAAAAGTCATCAACGTAACTAAATATTTTAAAAAGTGCAGTGCCTTGCACTTGTGATGAAATGTCATTGTCTAAACAGGATAACAACAACAAGTCACTAAGAATGGGAGCAATGCAAGAGTCAATACAAACTCTGCTCTTCTGCAAAAAACATTGGTTATCCCAGGTGATGAAGGCGGAATTAAGATGAAGCTGTAAAAGTTTTAAAAATTAACTGCAAGACTACAAGGAAGGAAACAGCACCATACTTATCAATACATTGCTCAACACAGGACAGTACGCTTCTATGCGGCAAGGAAAGAAAAGATCCTCTACATCAATAGAAAACGGCTGAAGACCACGGTCAGATTGTGATTTCAAAAAATCAATCACAGTATCTGAGCTCTTAACGAGGAAACGTATAAAATCGACGCAGTGGCACAATAAACTTAATTGAAAGTTTGTGCTTGGTGTGTCGTCTTCTCTCACGTCAATGTCGTCTTTTTGTCGCGCAATACCATTTAAGTAAAAGAAAAGGAGTGTTTGGCCATTGTGTGGGCGCTTGGCTTGTTTCGCCCATATTTATACACCCGATACAATGACGTAGTGACCGATCACTACACACTATGTTGGCTAAAAAAACCCATCGGTTAAAAGACCCATCGGGCCGCCTTGTCGGCTGGGCATTGCTAATTCAAGAGTATGACATCTGTGTGGTTTACCGTTCCGGGCGAAAGCACTCCGACACTGACGCGCTCTCCCGATCACCACTTCCCCCGAAGGCCAGTCGCGACTCCTCCAGCGAGTGCACCTTGTCCTCTCTGGACTTCGACACTATCGCCGCTGCACAGCGTGATGATTCCCGGGCTGCATCTCTGTTCGATCTTCTCTCGGATACGCCGAAAGTTCCAGCGTCACGAACACTTCGGCGTCAAGTTCCTCATTTTGCAATTCCAGACCAGCTACTGTATCGACACAACTATGCCCCAAAGGGACCCACTCGTTATTCCGAGAACCTTGCGATCAGAGGTTTGCTTCTCGTTCCACGTCGACCCTCAGTATGGCCCCGCGGGAGTTTTCAACACCTATAAAAGACTTCGACACCCCTATTAGTGGCGCGGAATGTACAATTTCGTTTGAAACTACGTCCGCTCTTGACATCAGTCCCAACTCGGCAAAGTGCCACCGCACAACTCCGCCAGCGAACTCCAGCCTTTACAATGACCATCCCTACCCTCTGATCGCATGAGCATTGATCTCTACGGGCGACTTCCGTTGACTCCTACCGGCAACAGGTGAATAATCGTTGCGGTAGACCACTTAACACGTTATGCGGAGACTGCTGCTCTACGAAATGCTACTGCGTAGGATGTCACCAATTTCATGCCCCGCCGTTTCTCTTTCGCCATAGAGGTCCACGTGAACATTTAAGCGACAGAGGCCGCGGCTTCTTATCTGAAGTCATCGAACAACTGCTTTGTGAATGCTTATTGTTCATCGTAAAAGCACTGCTTATCACCCACAGAATAACGGTTCCACGGAACGCTTTAATCGAACTCTTGGTGACATGCTATTCATGTATTCTTGTTGTACGCTGATGACACCACGGTATGGAGCACTCATCACGACCTGCAGACCCAAGCCGCTGCCCTTCAATCAGCTTAAGATATCACGGCGACTTACGCTTCTTCGGTCGGCCTTAGGCTTTCCGTCAGCAAATCTGCCTACATGTCAGTCGCCAATCGCTGGGTCGGCGTAAACTCTCTGCAACACCCATTCGTCTTCATCTATCCGGAACGCCTCTTCAACAATGTTCAACTATAAAAATTCTGGGTCTGATGGTACACGAGTCGGGAACTGGAACTGCTTGGCTCTCCAGCGCCAAAAAGCAGGCAATTCAGACGTCGGGTCTGATTAGGCGCATTGCTCCTAATATGGGCGGCGCCAGCTCATATGTTGCGCGACAATTGGTGAGGGCGGTAGTGCAACCACGCCTTATTTATCAAGCCCAATTCCAGCGTTTGACGAGGACACAATGGGATCGCCTTGAGGCTGTTAATCGCGAGGCAATGAGGGTCTTCACTTGCCTTCCCCGCATCACCCTGATCGTGGCTCTCCAAGAAAATGCACAGCTCAACACACTAGATTAGCTGGTGCAGCAGCGACATGATGCTCGCAGGCTTAAGGCCAGCCTTTCACACGCAACGTGTGCTCTCAGGGCTTACGTTTTCTCGAACTCGCTTCTACCACCACCATCGCCAGTTCTTCCTCCGTGGAGTTTTTTACAGCTGAGTGATAACAAGCCAACTGATATACATCGCCCGGCATCAACTCACGCGGCGGCGTCGCTTCGTGACCGAATTGTAGCTCAAGATGCCCACCTGCCGCTTGGCTCCATCGTCCTTTACGTTGATGCAAGCATTCAGGGCTGTGAAACAACCACTGCAATTTATTGCCCATGCGCACCTGCCCTTAATACGACGACCCGGTTCCAAATCCAAGAACCTTCTTCCTCCTTTTGTGCTGAGCTCCTTGTTGTGCGAGAAGCGTTGTGCTCTGTGGCCGCCTTTCCCATGGTCCCCACGGCCCGTATCCTCATCCGCACTGATGCCCTCCAGGCGACGCGGCTTCTGCGACGCGTCAGTCGCAGCCCTGACACATGCGAACAGATCCATCTTCTGGCGGCGCGCATCCCGCAGCCAGTATCTGTCGAGTGGATCCCACGCGACCTTCTAAGCTTCCAAAGCCGTGCGGATTCTGCGACCCGTCTAGCGACCTCTCCGTCGTCACTGCCTCAACTCTCTCGCCTAGATGATGCCACCCTCCTTTTAACAAGAAAGGAGCACCTACGGCGCCGCACACGTGCTCTCATACCTCCGTGTGCGGTAAACCTGCCCCGCGGTCTTACCCGTGCAGAGGAGGTTGCGCTTCGGAGGATCCGGGTCGGGGTCGCCCTCACTCCTGCCGTGAATAGGAAGTGGCCGCACTTTCGCCCGTTATATCCTCGTCCTGAGTGTCCACTCTGGAAGTCGCGAAATGCTGAAGCCGACATCCACCACCTGCTGTGGGTTTGTCCTGCACTGAAACCGACGAGGCTCCGGCACCTCGCAGCAGCGGGACTCTCGCCGCATAATGCAAGCTATTACACTGCTTGGACGCAGGGACCGCATTATCAAAAATAACGTACAGCGCGAAGAACACGAACAGCGATAGACGACATACACAGCGCTTACTTCCAACAATATTGTATTGCATTGCCACATCGTGTGTATATATACAAGAAGAGGCATGCGCAGAAAATGTACGACACTCACATGGCGTGTTCTAACAGCAAGTCATTGAACTATGAACATGGTTTCCTGAAAAAATAAAAATATAAAAAATATAAGCATTACGATTTCGATCTGTTTAGATACGAGACTTCACCAGGGGTCAGCGCGATTGAGGGCGCACTAACGCAAATACTACCAAGTTTTCTGATGAAATCAGCTTCCACAATTACCAGGGTGAGCTGAGAGCTGTGTCTCGCTAAAACTTCAGTATCTTCAAAGAATGGCACGCAGCCGCAGTCCCGGCAATGGATGCCCAAGGGGCCTTGTACAGTGCTGCGGACGTTGTTACAATGCTCTTTTAGTCGATCGTTTAAGCACCTGCCTGTCTGTCCTACATATTTACTGCCTCAAGACAGGGGAATTTGGTAGACTGCATTCGATATGCACGCCAGAAACCGTTTTCTGTGCCCGACAGAACAACAACATTGATGCGATTTAGGCGCGTTTACACGCTTACAGAGCCTTGCCAATTTTTCCGGGGCTGAGAAAACGGCTGTGATTCCTGCACGCTGCCCAGTTTTCTTTAGCCTATGGGATACATCATGCACATATGGCAGCACTGCAAACCTGCGTCTTTCAGCCCGTTGGTTCCCTGATTGAGCGGGATCATCACGTTTTGTGCGCCTCAGAAGCTGTTCCGCTATGGCTGAAATTAAGGACAAAGGGTAACCAGTCCAAGAAAGGCGATCAACCTGAGCAGCAAGACTAAGTTCCATCTGGTGTGGGCACGATTTATTGAGGCTGTTAAGGAGACATAACTTTATAATACCTCGTTTAACGAGTTTTGAGTGTGCGGAGTTAAAGGGCAAGAGTGGCTTCTTACTTCTCGGTTCGAAGCACCAGCACACATATTTGTTAGCAAGGCTCAGCCTGAGATTTAGAAAGCGCAAGGAATCATCCATGGGGACCTCATGCGTAAGTTCTAGAGGCTCCAGCTCTTTCTTAAAGATCTCCAAGACTTCAGAATGGATGGATGGATTTCTTTATATTTTTTTTTTATTTTTTCAGGTGACCATGTTCTTAGTTCAATGACTTGCTATTAGAACACCCCATGTGACTGTGGTAAATTTTCTGCGCATGCCTCTTCTTGTATATATACACACGATGTGGCAACGCAATACAATATTGTTGGAAGTCAGCGCTGTGTATGTCGTCTATCGCTGTCCTTGTCCTTCGCGCTGCACGTTATTTTTGATCATGAATTACCAACTAGCCCAAGCAACCACCCTAAACCGCATTATCGATCTCTCTTCGACTTCATTAGGACACCAAATCTTTTTTCATTCATTTAATCATCCTTATTCACCCCCATCCCATACCATTGTATGCCCTGAACCATTTACCCTCGCATTAAAAAAAAATGTATGTCTCACCTGATTGCTGTAATTGGGACCTTGATCTTCAGTTTGTCTCCTACGCCTACAACACCGCGAGGCAGGTCACTACCGGATTCTCACCCTCTTACCTTCTTAGGGCCGTGATCCTTTGCATGCAATCGACACCATTCTGCCCTACCTGCTCGACCCATCCTAATGCCTGCCGATATCGGAAGTCGCCAGACCGGCCAAAGAATGTCGCTAGCTGGCCAGCCGATTCACTTCGGACGACCAGAATCGTCAAAAAGCCGTTCACGACGCCCAGAGCTCCACTCCCACTTTTCTCCCGGGCGCCCTCGCGTGGTTGTTAGCGCCACACCGCGCGCCTGTGCACGAGCGCTTCAAAACTCCTTCCGAATACGATGGGCAATACCGCGTTCTCGAGAGAACATCGCCCGTTAATTACCTGGTTGAGCCGCTAACGCGGCCGTCCGACATGTGACGTCATACCTGTGAAGTCGTTCACCTTCAGCGTCTCAAGCCGTATCACCATTCTACCGTCCTTCCAGAAAACTAAGTCGCCAGGATGGCTCCTTTATTTCCGCGGGGCCATTGTAAGGAAGATGACGAACGTGCGCACAGAGTCAGCAGCATCGGCAGCATCAAGCATGCAGCAGAGGCTAGAGACAGGGGACTGTGCTCGGTGCATCCTAGAACCGGCTGTCGATACGAACCATATATATATATATATATATATATATATATATATATATATATATATATATGTATGTATATATATATATATATATATGTGTGTGTGTGTGTGTATTTAACCTATTAAGCTGGAAAGGCTTAGCTGTAAGGATCAACGGCGAATATCACACCAACCTTCGAATTGCAGGTGACATTGTCTTGTTCACCAATCCTGGGGGGGGGGGGGTTACGAGAAATGCCTGAGGACCTTCATAAAGAGACTATTAGAGTGGACTTGACGATTCATATGCAGAGGACAAAGCCAATGATCAACAGTCGAGTAAGGGAACAAGAGGTCAAGATTGCCAGTCAGCCTCTAAGTCTGCGACGGAGTAGGCTTACCTAGGTTAATTACTCGCAGTGGAGCCTGACCATGAGAAGTAAATCTACAGAAGAATAAAAATGGGTTGGACGACACTTGGCAGATATTCTCAGATCCTGACTGGACGCTTACGATTATCATTAAAAATAAAGGTGCACAGTCAGTGCATTCTACCAGTGCTGACATATGGACAGAAACTTGGAGACTGACAAAGAAGGTTGAAAACAAGTTAACAAGTGCGCAAAGAGGGAAGGAACGAAGAATGTTAGGCGTAACGTTCAGAGACAGGAAGAGAGTGGTGTGGATCAGAGAGCAAACAGGGATAGCTGATATTCTAATTGACATTGAGAGGCAGGTTAGATAACCGGTGGACCAATAGGGTTACAGAATGTGTGCCAATAGAAGGGAAGTGCTGTCGAGGACGGCAGAAGACTAGGTGGGGTGATGAAATTCAGACATTTGCAGGCGTTAGTTGGAATGGATTGGCGCAGGACACGGGTAATTGGAGATAGCAAGGAGAGGCCTTCGTCCTGCTGTGTACATAACATAGTCTGATGATGATAACTTTAATAACAGTTGCACTTGAAGAAACTTCATGTAACCTCGAACAGTTGTTCACTGAAGTGACGGCCTTATATGAGCATTTCCAAGAGCTCATAGTAACCCGCCGTGAATGCTTAGTGGCTGTGGTGTTCGGCTGCTAAACACGAGGACACTGGATCGAATCCCGCCCACGGCGGCCGCATTTCAATGGGGGCGAAATTCGAACCATGCCACTTCCAGTGCCTCACTACCTATTGTAAACCGGAAGGGAACATCGTTCTACAATAGGTAGTGAGGCACTGGAAATGGTAAGGGAATACATCTACTTAGGACAGGTAGTGACTGCGGATCCGGATCATGAGACTGAAATAATCAGAAGAATAAGAATGGGCTGGATGCGTTTGGCAGGCATTCTCAGATCATGAACAGCATGTTGCCATTATCCCTCAAGAGAAAAGCTTATAACAGCTGTGTCTTACCAGTACTCACGTACGGGGCAGAAACCTGGCGGCTTACGGAAAGGGTTCTACTTAAATTGATAACGACGCAGCGAGCTATGGAAAGAAGAAAGATAGGCGTGACGTTAAGGGATAAGAAAAGAGCAGATTAGGTGAGGGAACAAACGCGAGTTAATGATATTTTAGTTGCAATAAAGAAAAAGAAATGGACATGGGCAGGACACGTAATGAGGAGGGAAGATAACCGATGGTCATTAAGAGTTACGGAATGGATTCCAACGGAAGGAAAGCGTAGCAGAGGGCGGCAGAAAGTTAGGTGGGCGGATGAGATTAAGAAGTTTGCAGGGACAACATGGCCACAATTAGCACATGACCGGGGTAGTTGGAGAAGTATGGGAGAGGCTTTTGCCCTGCAGTGGGCATAACCAGGCTGATGATGATGATGATGATGATGAAATTCGAAAACACCCGTGAGCTTAGATTTAGGGGCACATTAAAGAACACCACGTAGTCCAAATTTCCAGAGTACCTCACTACGTCGTGCCTTGTAGTTGTTTTGGCACGTAAAACCCCATAATTTAATTTTTAAGACCTCTTCGTAGTAGACAGCTCAATTTCACAGCCTGACTCTTTTCGCACCGCCAAGAATCTGGCTTCTCTCGGTGGTGCGAGACTTAGCGCAATTGTCAAAAACTTCGCTATCGGTAATACTCACTTGCCTTCCCGGAAAAACTGCAGCATCTTTCGCTCTCTCTCTTTCTTTTTTCTGTGAGCACGAGTATAAGCGCTGCTGCGCATGACAGCTGTTGACTTTGATTTCGAGTAAATACAATTATACACGGTGTCCTAACTATCATACACCAAGTGTTTAAAAAGGAGTAATTACGTTACTCGAAGAAAACCTAGTGTATATTGCTTCCAGTACAGTGAAGTAGCCGCCATTATTTCTTTAGTGAGAGTTATTTAGGTTATTCTAAATAATTATCGAAGTCCAGATGTACTCTCCTAGTTATCAAAGTACCAATGAGGCATTTGTAGGCACCCCCAAATAGCACCTAACTGTGTTGTGTTCAGAGATCAGTGTGTTCTAATTGCGGTGTGTGTAATTGCAACTAATTGCGTACACCTGACCAAGGCGGCGGTCAGATCCTGTAAGGCAGCAGAAGGTGCTAAGAATGTCTTGATCCGGACAGCCCGCCAATGGAAACTGACCCTGTCAACCTTTAATTGCCGAACTTTGTCGAGTGAGGCTAGCTTACCAGGACTCTTTGAGGAACTATCAGACATTTTTTGGGATATCATCGGCCTTAGTAAGATTAGAAGAACTGGTGAGGCTTACACATTGCTGAATAACGGACATGTCCTCTGCTATAGAGGTCTCCCAGATACGAAGCAACACTGGGTAGGATTCCTAATCCATAAGGACATAGCGGGAAACATTGACGAATTTCACAGCATTAATGAGAGGGTAGGTATAGTCGTAATCAAAATTAATAAGAGGTATAGATTAAACGCAGCACAAGGCTAAGCTCCAACATCCAGTCACGATGATGAGGAAGCAGATCAGTTTTATGAAGATGCTGAATTAGCGATAAGAAAAGTGCAAACTAGGACTAATGGGCGACTTCAATGCAAGAGCGGGGAAAAAGCAGTCTGGTGAACAAGGAATTGGCGGAAACTACAGCGTCGACTCTAGGAACGCTGACAGATGCTGGTAGTATTCGCAGAAAAGAATAAGCTTCGGATAATAAACACCTTTTTCAGGAAGCGCAGTAACACAACGTGGACCTGGAAAATCCCTAATGGAGGAATAAGAAATGAAATTGATTTCTTGCGTTCTTGTGATCCCCGCATAGTTCCGGATGTAGAAGTGATAAGCAGGGTTTAGTGCAGTGATCATAGGTTAGTGAGGGCTAGCATTCAATTCAATTTGAAGAAAGAAAGCGTGAAATTGGCCAAGAAGAAAGAGGTCAACCAAGAGGCAGTAAGGGTAAAAGCAAGCAAAGTCAAGCTGGTACTTACAAACAAATATGTAGCCTTAGACCAGAGAGATGAGGGTGATATGGAGGTAATGAATGAAACCATAACTAGGCTGGCTGCATAGGTAGCAATTGAAGTGGGAGGCAAGGCACCAAGGCAACCAGTTGGCTAACACTCCCAAGTAACTAAGGACCTAATAAGGAAACGACAAAGAATGAAAGAGTCCAACTCATGAAATAAGATAGAATTCGCGGAGCCGTCAAAACTGATCAACAAGGCGAAAATAAGTGATATTAGAAACTATAACGTAAGACAGACTGAAGAATACTTAAAAATAGACGCAGCCTAATATCGGCGAGAAGGAAACTTGGCATAGGACAAACTAAGATGTATGCACTGAAAGATAAGCAAGGTAATATCTTCAGCAATCTCAAAGATATAGTTAAAGAAGCAGAAGAATTATATACTGACATGTACAGTACCAGATGAGTCAGGATACCTCAATGAGAAACAGTAATCAACAGGTACAGAAACTCCTCCTAATAACTAGCGATGAGGTCAGAAGGGCCTTACTGGACATGAAACAAAGAGCGGCAGGAGAAGATGGAATAAGAGTCGATTAAACCAAACGTAGATGAGACATGTTGCTTGGTAAACTCGAGGCTGTTTATACGAAGTGTCTATCGACAACAAGGGTCCCAGAAAACTGGAAGAATGCAATCATTATACTAATCCACAAAAAGGGAGACGTTGAAGAATTGAAAAATTATAAGATCATTAGCTTCCTCTCAGCTGTCAGATAGACACAGACGCTCGTCGTCTCATGACCAAGAATGATCCCTTTTATTGTACGGTCGGGAAATATATACAGCCATAACGGTCACATGACTTGTGTGACAAGTGGTTAAAGGAAATGTAAGCATAGCGCTTATCTCAGCGCGTGTCTGTGGCTCAAGCACACACAGTGCCTATCGCGATGGCGTCACATCTTCCCCGTTTTACAAGCAGTGTGTGCCTATTAAGAAAGGAAAGCACTCTACACATCAGTCATCAATGCGAAGTCTTTTCGGCGCTCGTGCTACGCGCCAATATCGCGTCGTTCTTTGCTCTGGTCTCAAAGTTTCGTTCGGCGGAAGGGTCTTTTGGGTGTCGCACGATTGCTTAACCACGATGTCTTCGTTGTCGGTTGTTTCCGTTGGCAGGCTGCTTTGTTGAGGCTGTTCGGGACTGGTTTCTCCTCCATTTGGAAGCAGGAACACATGGCGTCTGTTTCTGCGTACGGCCCTCCGCAGCAGTATGGACCCATTAGGATCTTGGTGTTGAGGAAGGACGAAGGACTGTGCCATCGGCGCATCTGCCTCTCAGCCATACTTCATTGCCTTGCGGATAAAGTGACTGGGAAGAGGTCTCGCAGCATGACGTCTGTAAAAATAGATCTTTTGTTTCTGTCGGTATTTTACGTCCTGCTTTTTCCAAGAAACGGTTACCACTCGCAGTTTTCACGCGGATGGCATGCAAGACACTCGTGAGCGTAAGCGGCGGCTCATTAGCAGTTGCGCTGGACTATAGCTGGTTGGGCCCGGTGTTTTTGTATGATTCAGCAAGGCAATGTAAGGGTCCGGCGCTTTCTTCAGTAGGTTTTTGAGAGTCACTACCATGCGCTCAACTTCCCCGTTAGTTTGCGGGTAACGAGGGCTCGTCGTAACATGCTCAAGCACGTCACATGCCATATTTTCTTTCAAAATCAATGAAAGCAAATGAGGTGAACTGTGGTCTGTTGCCTGATATTACCGTTTTCGGTATCCCGTGCCTGGCGAAGATGCTTTTCAGATGCTCGATGACCACCTGTGCCGATGTTCCTTGATCCAGTAGGGCCAGCTCAGGATACCTGGAATGGTAGTCGACAACAACAAGATAGACAGCTCCTTTCATCTTAAATAAATCAATTCCGATTTTCTCCCATGAAAGCTTCGTCGTTTCAGATGGGATCATCGCTTCGGAAAATTGGGTGCGCTCTGCAGCACAAGCTCGGCAGTTGGCTGCGGTTGTTGCAATTTCCTGGCTAATTCCTGGCCACCAGACGGATTCCTTAGCGTTTGCGTGGCAGCAGGCCTTGATGCCTGAATACCTTGATTCTCTGAAGCATTTACTTCCGCAGAGATCATGGGAAAACTAGTCTGGTATCCTTTAGAAGCAACTGCTTGCAAACTGTGATGTTGCCACGATGCGCCCAGAACGGTTTGAGAACTTGCGGTAGCCGGTCCTTTGCGGGCCATCGTTGCATGTAAGCTGCGAGCAACGATTCGCACTCGGAGTACGTTGCCTGCTCTGAGCGTATGCAATTGAGCATGTCATATGAGAGTGCATATCGGACGACTCCATCCACGAGAGCCGAGACATAAGCTTCAGATATTTCCTGAATAGACAGTCCCGTGTTCATCACTCTGGCGCGAGAAACAGCGCTGTAGCGATGGTTTTACCCGGGACGTGTGTGAGCGTGAACGAGTACTGCATAAGAACATTCTGAACCTTTGCATTCTTGGTCGAAGAGAACCGAGGGGATCGCGATCCAGTAGCGGAAGGCGGGGCTTGCGGTCGGTCTCAAATAAAAACGTGAGGCCCCTCAGAAATTCGTCGAAACGTTATGCTGCTCAGGTCAAAGCCAACGCTTTCTTTTCGATTTGTGAATACCTCTGCTCTATTTTCGTGAGCGATCTGGAGGCATATGCTACTGGACGTCTTTCGCCAGATGGCTGATCCTGGAGTAGTACGACGCCAAGTCCTTACATGAGGTTGTACCTTGCCAGGCATCTGTTCGAGCTGAGAGTAGTCGTGGTCTTCTAAAAAGCTTCTTCTTGTTGAGTTCCTCAACACCAGTAGCGGTCTTTGTTGAGGAGGCTGCGTAAAGGCGCAGATATAGACGCAGCATCAGGAAGAAACCTTGCGAGGTGGTTCATAATGCCTAATAAGGAACCAACCTCAGCGACGTTTTGGGGCCGAGGCAACTCCTTGATTGCTCTGATCTTCTCAGGATCTGGGCGCACACCATTGGCGTCAAAGATCATGCCCATAAATGCTACTTGCTCAACAGCAAAACAACATTTCTCCTTGTTAAGGGTTACTCCTGTTTGTTCCAGTCGGTCGAGCACGTTACGAAGGCGATTGTCATGTTCCACTTTGTTCTTGCCGTACACCAGAATGTCGTCCATGTAGCTCAGTACGCCGTGTAGGCCTTCGATGACCTGCGAGAACTTTCTTTGAAAAATTTCTGGTGCGGATGTGGTCCCGAACGGCAACCTGCGGTAGCAGTACCGCCCATACGGCGTTATAAAAGTGGTGAGCTTTTGACACTCCTCGGAAAGCTTTATCTGGTAAAATCCATAATTCGCGTCCAGTTTAGAAAAGACCATGGCTTCCTGGAAGCTTCCCACAACTTGCTCTACCGTTAGTAGCTGATGGCACTCCCGTCTGACGAATTGGTTCAGGTGAGTTAAGTCGACACATATCCTTACTGCTCCAGACGGCTTCATTACGGGTACAATAGGCGCCCACCATTCTGTCGGTTCTTCAACCTTTTGTATCATTCCTTCTCGTTCTAGCCTGTCCAGTTCTTACTTGACTTTTTCCTTCGTGGGAATAGGAATCCGTCTGGGTGTAGACAGGGCGTACGGTGTTGCATACGGAACGAGACGTATGGTATGTTCTCCAGACAAGGAACCCGTGCCTTGGAATATATTAAGATGCCTGCTTACGATAGTCGTTAGCAATTTCTAAGTCATCTAGGAAGCGAACGATTCCTATGGCTTTGATAGCTGGCAGTCCCAACAAGGGTGTGCGCAAGTTGGGCACGACGTAAATGGTCTGCTTCGAACAGTTGTCTTTCCGAGCTACTTCGGCGTCAAACATTGCGATCGTACGAATGCTTGCATTGTTCTGTCTTTTAACATCACCTGCGTTGTCCAAAGAACACGGAAGTAAATGAAAATTTTCCCCGATGGCTGTCACTTCGGCTCTGGCATCTACTTTCATGCGGAGCTTATGGTCGTTTATCAGTACCGTGACGAAGTACTCAGATGGTGTGTTCGCCGCTTGCTCGACCGTGCCAAGAAATTTATCAGGTTCGGCAATGTCGTCAACATTCCCGTTTGCTTGCCACATTTTTCGGCCCGCCTTTTCGAAGTGACCCAACTTTTGGCAAAACTTGCATCTTTCTTGTTTCGCTGGACAACTGCTTCTCGGATGAAATGGTCCGGCGCAGATACTGCAGAACTTTTCACAATAAGCTGGCTGACCACGTGTAAAGATTTTGCTCTTTCCATGGGTGTTTTCGGGCTTTACTGCGGCGACGCAAGCTTCTGGGATAGTGCCTTCAGGCTCTTTTAGCTCGGCTTGCTGTTTCTTTACCGTTTTGCTTGTAAGTGCTTTTGCCAATGCAGTACTCAGCGTGAGATTAGGATCGATCTGTAGTTCTTCCGAGAGAAGCTTGTCTCGTAGTCCAACTTCGAAGCGGTCTCTTATTAGGCGTTCCTTCAATTCTTTAAACTAGCTATTGTCTGCTAGTCTGTTAAGCTCGGTTGCAAACAGGTCTATTGTTTCCCCCACTTGCTGGCGCCGTAGATTAAAGCGAGCACTCTTCTAAACAGTGTTCGTGGTATGGACGAACTATCCCTTAAATTTTGACTTTAGCAGGTTGAAGTCTCCCATTTCTTCGTCTTTGACGTTTATCGACCGAAGAATCTCCCGTGACTTGCTGCCCATTGTATAGAAAAGAGTCCGTATTTGTACTTCGTCTGGTTTCTCATGTAGTCCGGATGCGAATCTGTAGTCGTCGAATTCGTCCATCCAGGCGGGCCAGTCTGCCGCGTTCTGGAAGTCGAAGGGCCTAGGAGGCTTGATTGATGCTGAAGCGTTGCTTGACGATTGTCACCGGGAGGACTTGCTCTTGTGGAAGCAGGCACTCGTTCGCTTGTTGTCGGGCTGTTGCAGCGCTACATCGTAGTCAGCTTTGACATAGCCACTCCTGACACCATGGCAGATAGACAGACAGACGCTCGTCGTCTCATGACCAAGAATGATCCCTTTTAATGTACCGTCGTGAAATATAGAGAGCCAGAGCGGTCACATGACTTATGTGAGAACTGGTTAATGGAAATGAAAGCGTAGCGCCTATCTCAGCGCGTGTCTGTGGCTCAAGCACACACAGTGCGTATCGGGATGACGCCCACACCAGCATTATACCAAATATTTACCAAACTAATCTCCAATAGAATAAGGGCAACACTGGACTCTAGTCAAGCAAGGGAACAGGCTGGCTTCAGGAAGGGATACTCTACAATGGATCGCATCCATGCCATTAACCAGGTCATCGAGAAATCCGCAGAATACAATGAGCCTCGCTATATGGCTTTCGTAGATTATGAAAAAGCATTTGATTCAGTAGAGATACCAGTAGTCATAGAGGCATTAAGTAATGAAGGAGTACAGACCGCTTACTTAAATGCCGTGGAAGATATCCATGGAGATTCCACAGCCACCGTAACTTTACACAAGAAAAGTCGGAAGCTACTTATAAAGAAAGAGGTCCGACAAGCAGACACAATCTCTGCAATGCCTGCTTGGAAGAATTATTGAAGCTATTAAAATGGGAAGGTTTAGGAGTAAAGATCGACGGCGAATACCTCAGCAAGCTTCGGTTTACCTATGACATTGTTACATTCAACAACACTGTGGACAAGTTACAACAAATGATTGAGGACCTTAACAGGGAGAGTGTAAGAGTGGGGCTGAAGATTAATATGCAGAAGACAAAGGTAATGATAAATAACTGAACAAGGCAAGAGTTCAAGATCGCAAGTCAGCCTCTAGAGTCTATGAAGGAGTATGTTTATCTAGGTCAACTAATTACAGGGAACCCTGACCATGATAAGGAAATTAACAGAAAAATAAAAATGGGTTGGATCGCATACTGCAGAGATCGTGAGCTCCTCCCGGGGAGCTTACCGTTATCATTGAAAAGGAAAGTATACAATCAGTGCATTTTACCGGTGGTAACATATGGCGCAGAGACTTGGAAACTGACAAAGGAGTTGACAACAACCTAAGGACCACGCAAAGAGCGATGGAAAGATTGCTAGGCATAACGTCAAGAGATAGAAAAAGAGGGGTATCGATCAGAGAGGAAACAGGTATAGAGGATATCCTAATTGACATCAAGAGGAAAAAATGGAACTGAGAAGGTCATGTAATGCGCCGGTTATATAACCGTTGGACCAATAGGGTTACAGAATGGGTACTAAGAGAAGGAAAAGGTCGTCAAGGACGGCAGGACAAAGTGGAGAAATAAAATTAGGAAATTCGCGGGCGCTAGTTGGGAGCAGTTGGCGCAGGACAGGGGTTATTGGAGATCGCAGGGAGAGGTCTTTGTCTTGCAGTGGACACAATAGAGGCTGATGATGGTGATTGTGATGATGATGATGACATTTTCCCGAATGGTAAAGAAACCCCATTAAATATGAAAAAATACCACGCGACTGCGCTCCCACCCGCATCATAAGGCAGCGTCCTCAAATAAGCTGATTGAAAGCAACTGCTTTCCCTGTCTCAAACCCGAAGAGATAGCGCATCAGCTTGATAACGGCGCGCAAGGAGCACCAACAGCAGGTTTCGCGGCCTCTCAGCAATTCTATCCTTTCTACGTCACACTTATTACCAGGCCAAGTGATCAAAGCCGATTGATCAAATTGATAGTGAAAAGCCCCTTGATAACACGGTCAATGCGCCGTTCTGACTACGCACGGAATGCGAAAAGAAATGTAACAGGCGCAGAATGTTTCAAAATCCCGGCTCTGCTCGCACCACATCTAAAAAGTGGGCACAGCTATATTTCGCGCCCGAAACTTGCTTCGACCGAAGGCGAAATTAGAGTTACGGTTTTATTTTTCAAGGGGGTGTATACCTTCTGGAAAAACAATCTCGTGCAAAAAAAAAAATAAAATAAAAGCGAAATAAACAGACTGGGAAGGGACCCACGTGTAGAGAAAAGGCAAAACCAATGCGTTGAAGGAAGTAAATGTTCCACTTCTAAATGAGCCGAATTGGCAATCGGTACGTCTGCACAGAAAAACAGAAAAAGAACATGAGATTTTAGAGTGCCCTTATTACCTGTAAATTCGTTAGCGTGGTTGAACACCAGCTGCTGCCTAGAGGACGTGTTCGTTTACTTATCCTTCTGCTGCTACGCTGTACTGAGTCTGATTTACCACATCTTCAGTGGCTTTCTTGATGACCGACGCTGAAATTCTACGGCAGGCATCCGTTGTCCTTGCCTTGAGCTCATCTGACGTTGTCGTCTCGATAATGTAAGCGCGCTCTTTGACATAACCTCAAAGAAGAAAATTGAATGGAGAGAAGCGAGGTGACCTAGACAGCCAATCTAATGACCCGTGCCTTCCAAGCTATTGGGCGTGAAAAGTCGCATCCAGCCATTTTCGTGCTCGGCTGCTGCTTTGTGCTAGTGCTCCATCTTGCTGATACCACAGAATTGAAAGACGGGACCGCGGGACTTCGCTGAGGATTTCGTCCACTCTCCGGTCAGTGTGTGATCGAAGAGGATGGGACTGATTATAGCACGGGCGTAAATTCCGCACCCCATATTGAACGACCACTGGTACTGGTGCCGATTGCCATTTACCCAGTGGGGATCGGAGTCACTCCAATAGGGTGTATTATGCAAATTTACACAGGCGTATCAGCAAAGATTTGCATTCATCTGTGCACATAATGTAGCTCAAAAATTCAGGTGACTCATCGGCTTTTGTGAGAACCCAATTCAAGAAATCTAGACGATTCTCACTCCATCATTCCAGCATTGGTGCTATTATGGTGGTACGAGTGAAAGGCAGAGTGATTTAGAATCCTCCAAATTGATATCTCGGAAACTGGCACCTGGGCGGCCGCGGCCAGCACGCTAGCTTCAGAGTGTGAGGCCATAAATGCTACAACATCCATGCGTAGGCTAGGGCTCAAAGATGCAGCCCTCCGCCGCTGTTTAAGGAAGCTTCCGGCTTGTCTCTGGTTTTCATAATTTCTGGTTCTAGTCAATGCTGTTCATCTACCGCAACACTTCTCTGACTGGTATATATTTGGGGCCTACATCTTGTTGCCATTTGCACTTCGCAAGGCAAGGATCATGTTTTCCTTCTGCTCATAAGAGAAAGGCATGGCGACTCGGACGAATCAAAACGCATCTTTAAACATTTGCAGGGACGTTGTCAATTCGCTTTTGTGACTATAGGTTCTGTGGTAAAAAAAAAAACGATCCGTGCACTTCACCTGCGCTAAGACGACAGATCTCAGTAACGAAAAAATTACTAGCGGCTACTGCATTGCACTGGAAACGATATCCACTACGTTTACTTGGAGTAATGCAATTGCACTTTTTTTATTTCGGTGCATTATTGCTAACTGGGACACCCTGTATATATTTATGACCTCTGCATGCAAGTGATGCTGTATGCATCCCTAATAAAGGTCGTAACGTATTGGAAGCAGTTCTCTTTATTTTTTTCATGAGTCGTTAGCATTGCTTACTGAAAGGAGAAGCCATTCTGAAACATATTATTCACATGCATTTCACACGCCGTTGATAAAAGACTGGAGAAAGGGTCACTGAACTCTGCAGGTTTTCTTTTCCAGGGTCTTAAAAGCACACAAAGCGATTTGAAGCGAGGTGAACCTACAAGGACATATTCATTCTCTAGCCATAGGCTATCCATCCCTTTAGAAATAACTGTTAATTGGGTACTTCTTGCTCTTTCGAAAATATAGTAAACTTTTCCTGTGTATATATTTAAATGTATTGTCACGTGGTGGTCACGTTGAATAACACAGTAGCAATACTGTGAACTACAAAACTAACTTTTATTGGGCGAACCTGTGTCCACAAAACAAGCTACACTTATAACACAAGGATAGCGGTGAACATGGTCGGCGATCGTCGAAAATCTCATCAGCGGTTCAAGCGCGTCGGCGTTTATACAGCAGTCGTCTGGAATGTTCCAGACTAATCGTTGGGACCCGCGTGCCTTTCACAAAGTTCTACACCATTCGCGTCAGGCGATGAAATCAGACAACACAAGGTTCGCCGACAACAGACAGCGGATAGAAGCATCGATAACTTTCCAGAAACTTCGGATACATGCAGGCGCGTCCCGCGCTAGCGATAACATTTGTTAGGCGGCGAAACGTGGTCGCCCGTTAAATATAAGTACACGTGTCAATACCCCCCCTCTTAAAAAGCATCGACCCGATGCTGCAAACAAACGAAAGTAATAAAGGAAAAGCACTCCTATAAAAGAAAACAACAAAATAAGGAAGTTCGTCAGCGTCCGTAAAAGGGTTTAAGACGCACCACGTGGACCACTTCAGATCGTGCGCAGCGTCGCTGTGAATGCGAAATGCCGTCTGGCACGACCTCATAGTCCAGTGCGCCAATACGTCGGATGACCTTGTAGGGTCCGAAATAGCGTCGCAATAGTTTCTCACTCCGTCCTCGTCGGCGTATCGGGGTCCATACCCAAACACGGTCGCCGGGCTGGTACTCGACGAAGAATCGTCGGAGGTTGTAGTGTCGGCTGTCGGTCCTCTGTTGATTATTGATCCGTAGGCGGGCGAGCTGTCGGGCTTCTTCGGCGCGCTGGAGATAGGTAGCGACGTCAAGGTTCTCCTCGTCAGGGACGTGCGGCAGCATGGTGTCGCCCGTGGTCGTCGGGTTCCTGCCGTAAACCAGCTTAAACGGCGTGATCTGTGTTGTTTCTTGCATCGCCGTGTTGTTAGCGAAGGTTACATATGGCAGGACGGCGTCCCACGTCTTGTGCTCGACGTCGACGTACATTGCTAGCATGTCGGCGAGGGTCTTGTTCAGGCGCTCCGTGAGGCCATTCGTCTGCGGATGGTAGGCGGTTGTCCTCCAGTGGCTTGTCTTGCTGTACTGCAGAATGGCTTGGGTGAGCTCTGCTTTAAAAGCCGTTCCTCTGTCGGTGATGAGGACTTCTGGGGCACCATGTCGCAGGAGGATGTTCTCGACGAAAAATTTCGCCACTTCGGCTGCGCTGCCTTTTGGTAGAGCTTTAGTTTCAGCAAAGCGGGTGAGATAGTCCGTCGCCACGACGATTCACTTAATCCCGGATGTTGACATCGGAAACGGCCGCAACAAATCCATCCCAATCTGCTGGAATGGTCGGCGAGGAGGTTCGATCGGCTGTAGTAATCCTGCTGGCCTTGTCGGTGGTGTCTTGCGTCGTTGACACTCTCGGCATGTCTTGGCGTGACGGGCGACGTCGGCGGTCAGACGCGGCCAGTAATACCTTTCCTGTATTCTCGATAGCGTTCGGGAGAATCCGAGGTGCCCAGCGGTTGGATCGTTGTATTTCGTCGTCGAACTCTGCAGGTTTTTTTCTTTTTCGGGGTCAGAAAAGCACGCAAAGCAATTGGAAGCGAGGTGAACCTACAGGAACATATTAGTTCTCTAGCCATAATCTATCCATACCTTTAGCAATAACTGTTAATTGGCTACCTCTTCCTCTTTCGAAAATATATTAAACTTTGTCTTGTGTATATATATATAAAAATATTCTATAGGTGTATGGTGTTAAAAATATAAAGAAAATGATGGAGGGAGTGAACACGGATGAGGCCGCCGTCGGCTAGTGCTTCTAATGCGCGTGTCCTCCTATTGTCATGATTTGATTAAATAAAGCAAAATTCCGAGTTAAAAGCCGTGCGCACCCACGCCATGCAAAAATGGTGCACTAAGCTATTATTAGTTACAAAAAACTTGAGGTTAAAATCGAGAGGCAAGTCAAACGAAACCTAAAATGGCATGGGTTACAAAACTCTGGTAATGACACTTAAGGTGGGGGGACGAAGCTTCCATTTTTTTAGAGGGGAGGGCTCTGCCCCCCCACCAGAAAATTATGGGATGGGCTCGCGCCACGGAGCCACCGCCGCAGTCGACGCCTATGGTTCTGCCACCGCGCGGCGTCTAGTCTGAAAGGGGAGACCCGCTTGCAGCACGTTTACCTCACTCGGTCATTAGGACTGCTGCTGAAGACGGATTGCGGAAAGTGAAGGGGTTTGCAGGCCAGAAGTCGATCACATCAGCGCAAAAGCAGAAACTAGAAGTAATGACACGCATTCACAAGATCTCTCGCAACATTAAGAAGGTGGCTCAACGGCCCTAAGGTGTAAGCGTTGCATTTCCCGTAGCTTGCAAACTTGCTAGCCAGTCCTCGCGGATTGGAAACGAGGGGGCAAATAAAGCGACCCGTAAAATGAAACACGTGACCCCCTTCACCGAGTGCAAGGCTGGTGTTGCGTCCCGCATTCCGTTGGCTTGTGGTAAAGTCTATATAGGCTAGACAGGTAGGTGCGTTCATAAGCGCTTGCAAGAAGATAACACATCCTTAAGCGGGGACCAGGGAAGCAATTTGGCAGTTCATTGCCGCGGCTGCAAGAAGTACAATAGAACTGCGACAATGTTCGATCGTGTGACCGTTTTATCGAGGGGAAAGAGTAGATATGAGCGGGAAACCTTAGAAGCCTTTCACATTAAAAAGTGGAAAAGAATGTGGTCAGTGATACGTATTTGTGTTTACCCAACAACGTACGTGCTTACCTATCGGGTGGGTAAAAAGTGTTAAAAAACTAACATTGATGCAGGGTCTTGGGAGGAGTTGATGATGCGCAAGTTTCGGAGGTGTGCGGCAATGTGAATTCCAATAAAGTACAGTTGAAAGTCCAGCGTCTGCCCATGTCTAACGCCTTTTCGTAGTTACGCGTTCTTTGTGTCTCTCTGATACGTTCTCTTTTCTTCAAATTCAAATAACAGGGCACTCTGCTTTGCAGTATTGCATAAATTTTTCCATTAATTTCTCCCGTGCCCTTCTTCTAAATCTCCGTGGTCTGTTTTGATGCCATTCTTTACAACCGAATTACCCTTACTTCTCATGTCGTGGGCTACTGCGGCAATCGAAAGTAGAGGAAAGTCCCTTGCATACGCATCAGGTGCGTCAACTGTGCCTGCAACCAGAACGTCGGCTACAGCTTTTTCTCGACAGAAGATAGTGGCAGGTCCGAATTATGCCTTTCGTGACAAGCCAGTACTAGTCAAAGAATACTAGCAGGTTTCTGGGCGAAGAAAGAAGAAGAAAACGCTTCGTTCTTTGTCGCTCCCCAATTCAGTGCTGCGGAAATCACGCCGTACCGATGCGACAACTCGCAGCGAGCGTGCCCTTACACAACGAGACAACACCGTATTCTGGTATCTCTCTATAGAAGCCGCTGATGTGAACCCGCATTTGCCCCTTTAAGTGTAAAATTATAATTAGGAGAAGGCTTCAAAGCGAAAAGTGGAATAGCTTTACCGGCTGTGTGGGCGCAGTGCCAATGCAGCCGACGAAAACGTTCCCTAAGTTTCCCTTGCCACTCTAAATAATGGCTGCCACTGCAATACAGTGACAATTGTCGCGAAATGCGATGACCTCTGTCAAGCTCGAACGGGAGGTAAGTCCGTACCAACGTCCGACACTGCGATCTCGCGTACTCCGCTTCGCTGCGGTGCAGAGAGGCCGCAGAAAGCAGCGTGTGTTCGATGCCAACAGAGGAACACTGCAAAAAAGAAATCGCGAGACAGTATTGTTCAATGTCGCTCTGCATATACACGAGATGGAAGAGTCATGAGGTGTCATTCCATCGTTTCCGAAATGCCAGAGAGAGGAAGAGGTGTACGGGCCAAGAAATTGCGGATAGCCAACCTGATAACGGCGATGAGAGTTCTATGCTTGCTCCCGACTTTTTTAGGCTTGTAGCCAAGCTCAGGAAGAGAAAAAAAAGGAAGGTGTAAGGGGTAATGAAAAGGAATGGAGAACAGTTAATAGTGTGGTTTGTTGGGCCAGTTGGTGCATGGCGAACTTACAAGGGGTTCCGTAAGTACGGACGCGAGCACAAGTAAGAAGAAACGGACAGGACAAAGCTGGACTGAAGTTTATTGAATTTTATTATAACTGAAGCTTATTGGGAATACATCCCACAAATCTTAGTAAAGTGAAAATCAGACATCCACCCGTTTCTAGCAATTGCTACATAGGAAACCTATACGGGTTCCTCAAAAAAAAAAAAAAATCGAAGGTGAAGAAAAATTTGTCTTGGTCCGGGACCATCGCCTTTCCGGGGCAGCCGCTCTACCATCTGAGCTGACCAGGCGGCTAGCAGTTGGTAGGGCGAAGTTGAATTTGTCAACAACTCGAAGAAAGGGCAAGAGTTTGACATAATAGTTCTGCAGAAACCTGAAGGAGGAGAGAAGTAATTAATAAAGGAAAAATCAGACATCCACCCGTTCGTAGCAATTGCTAAAAACGCTATTGCTATTCTGTCAATAGTGAGCAAGCTCACTAATCTGAATAAGGACACTGCTCCTAGCTGTGATAATAGTTATAAAAAGAAGTTCGTTATTTGCACACATTGTGTTGTTTATTGTTTTCAACTCAAGCAAGGTTTGGGTACGGGCTAGTTGGTATTCCAGGGTATCAATCGTTACTTACAGCGCATACATAGACGAAGGACAAAAAGGACGACGAAGACAAATGATTGTCTTCATGGTCCTTTTTGTCCCTCGTCTATGTATGCGCTGTAAGTGAAGATTGATTCTACTCAAGTGCGCAAAACGTTACGTCGGTCAAACTGGCCTATGTATGAATGATAGGCCGCGCGAGCATGGTTGCAATGCCAAGAATTTTATTACAGCTGGGGGATTTCTCGCGCAGCACTGCAAAACGTGTGGTTGCGAACCTTTTTTAGAGGAATGCATCATTCTAGGTCGTAGTCATAATCAGGTCACAAGAGAAGTCGTCGAAGCAAAGGATATCACAGGTCTCGGCCATGCATGTGTAAGCTCACCTTCATTATCGTTATCAAGCAATCAATTGGCGTATCTCAGACTGCCGCCACAGGCTGTCTGAATATGTGTGTTCACATGGTTACTTTTGGTTTTGTTGCTTGGTTTTTTGTAATCTCTTCATGTTCAATGGTTCGTTGAGTGTCATCATCATCATCATCAGCCTAGTTACGCCCACTGCAGGGCACAGGTCTCTCCCAAACTTCTCCAACAACCCTGGTCATGTACTAATTGTGGCCATGTCGTCCCTGCAAACTTCTTAATCACATCCGCCCACCTAACTTTCTGCCACCCCTGCTACGCTTCCCTTCCTTTGGAATTCAGTCCGTTACCCTTAATGACCATCGGTTATCTTCCCCCTCATTACATGTCCTGCCCATGCCCATTTCTTTCTCTTGATTTCAACAAAGACGTCATTAACTCGCCTTTGTTCCCTCACCCAATCTGCTCTTTCCTTATCGATTACAGTTAGACCTATCATTCTTCTTTCCATAGCTCGTTGCGTCGTCCTCAATTTAAGTAGAACCCTTTTCGTAAGCCTCCAGGTTTCTGCCCCGTAGGTGAGTACTGGGAAGACACAACTATTATACACTTTTCTCTTGAGGGATAATGGCAACCTGCTGTTAATGATCTGAGAATGCCTGCCAAACGCACCTCAGCCCATTCTTATTCTTCTGATTATTTCCGTCTCATGATCCGGATCCGCCTTCACTACCTGCCCTAAGTAGATGTATTCCCTTACGACTTCCAGTGCCTCGCTGCCTATTGTAAATTGCTGTTCTCTTCCGAGACTGTTAAACATTACTTTAGTTTTCTGCAGATTAATTTTTAGACCCACTCTTCTGCTTTGCCTCTCCAGGTCAGTGAGCATGCATTGCAATTGGTCCCCTGAGTTACTAAGTAAGGCAATATCATCAGCGAATCGCAAGTTACTAAGGTATTCTCCATTAACTTTTATCCCCTATTCTTCCCAATCCAGGTCTCAGAATACCTCCTGTAAACACGCTGTGAATAGGATTGTAGAGATCATATCTCCCTGCCTGACGCCTTTCTTTATTGCGATCTTGTTGCTTTCTTTACGGAGGACTGCGGTGGCTGTGGGGTCGCTATATATATCTTACAGCATTTTTACATACGGCTCGTCTACACCCTGATTCCGTAATGCCTCCATCACTGCTGAGGTTTCAACAGAATCAAACGCTTTCTCGTAATCAATGAAAGCTATATATAAGGATTGTTATATTCCGCACATTTCTCTATCACCTGATTGATAGTGTGAATGTGGTCTATTGTTGAGTAGCCTTTACGGAATCCTGCCTGGTCCTTTGGTTGACAGAAGTCAGGTGTTCCTGATTCTATTTGTGATTACCTTAGTAAATAGTTTGTAGGCAACTCACAGTAAGCTGATCGGTCCATAATTGTTCAAGTTTTTGGCGTCCCTTTCTTATGGATTAGGATTATGTTAGCGTTCTTCCAAGATTCCGGTACGCTCGAGGTCATGAGGTATTGCTTATGCAGGGTGGCCAGTTTCTCTAGAACAATCTGCCAACCATGCTTCAACAAATATGCCGTTACCTGATCCTCACCAGCTGCCTTCCCCCTTTGTATAGCTCCCAAGGCTTTCATTACTTCTTCCGGCGTTACCTGTGGGATTTCAAATTCCTCTAGACTATTCTCTCTACTATTATCGTCGTAGGTGCCACTGGCACTGTATAAATCTCTATAGAACTCCTCAGCCACTTGAACTATCTCATCCATATTAGTATATTAGTATGTATATCTCGTTGAGTATATAAGTAGCCTTCTGTGTCACGAAAGAAACCATCAGTTGGAAGTTAGCGCTCACTCTGTTCTCCGTTGCTTTTTATTGCCCCTTCCACCTTCCTCTTTGTTCTTTCTGAGTTGCACTGCTAGCCTAAAAAAAAGTCATGACATACCAACTCGCCGAAACTGCCACGCTTTTGAGCTCGCTCAGAGCATTTTCTGCCATAATACTTTTTTGGTAGGTAAAAGCACGTTTTTTTTTGTTGTTGTTTCATGCTTCATGTTTTGTTGTTTCATGTTTTTTTTTCTTTAGCGCGAAGCCCTTCAACTAAGGGTGGTATTTGGTGAAGCGCACGAGTCACTTTGGAAAAACATGGTGCTATCAACTCGCACTACGCTTTAACTAAACTTATCTTAAACTTACAGCGCAAACACCTAAGACGAACCACAACAGGAAGATACGACACACACTGGCGCTGACTAACAACTTCTGTATTTCTTCGTCGTCGATCCATATATAACCCCTACGCCACTCAACCACGCAGGCGCACAGAATAAATTACTGAAATCTGCAAAATTGTCACATACGCAAACGTAGGAATTCAAATTCAGATGGGTGCAGGGACAAAGACGTGTCACTGATGCAATTATTGCCGTGTCTTCTTATGTAGTAAACCTCTAAGGCAAGCCGCATGCACGGCTTGCCTTCTCGTGTGTGCACAAAATGCAAGAAAGTTTTGCTAATCAGATCAGCCGACTTCTAGCAGCTGGGTTCCCTATGTCGCTCTTGACAGCCGTGGCTCAAGCTCTGATTCAGAGAAGAGTAACCTCACAAAGGCCGGCCGCCGCACGAGAAATTCGAATGCCTGCGGTGGTCCCTTATATACATAAGGTCACCCATCAACTCAAGAAAGTTGCTTGCCGGCATGGCGTTCCTTTCTCATTTTCTGCGCCTAACAAGCTTTCAAAGCTATGCTCCCGCACCTGCGGAGAGAGCAGAGGAGGATGCCAAATTCGGCATGGTGCCTCATACGTGTCGTGCGCTATCAGCGTGGTTTATGTCATTCCACTATCATGTGGTAAGACGTACGTTATCCAGACAGGGCGTTGTGTCAATAAGCGACTCAGGGAACATGCGCAAAAAGTACACAAAAATGAAGATAGAGGAGCGCACCTTGTTGCGCATATAATCTTTTGCAGTAGTTGTGAGGCGCGACTTGATCGGACGTTGAGTCTTGGCAAAACCAAGAATGAGCATGCGCGGCTTGCCTTATAGGCCTACCACATAAAAAGATAAGGCGATAATTGCATCAGTGACACATCTTTGCCCCTGCACCCATATGAATTTGAATTCCTACGTTCGCGTATGTGATAATTTGGCATATCTCAGTAACGTGATCTGTGAGCCTGCGCGGTTGTGTGACGTAGGGGTTATTTATGGATCAACGACGAAGAAATAAAGAACTTGTTAGTCAGCGCCAGTGTGTGTCGTATCTTCCTTTTGTGGTTCGTCTTAGGTGTTTGCGCTGCAAGTTTAAGATCAGAATTATGTACCAACTAGGCCCAAATGAAGCTTTACTGAAATTAACTGAACTGGTTTGCAGCTAATTATCCAAATAGTTTTGCCTCACACAATCGACTAGAGAGCTACCTTGTTATAGATACACAACCATTTTGTTTTTCAACATAAATGATGACCAGAGACCATTGCCTTGCTTTCACATGGAGATGATGACGGGCCGAGGTTTAACGGAACCAGCGGTGGCACTCAGCATTCCACTGTTAAGCGATCCCAGTAGCGGAGCGTGTTCTGTGAAAACGAATATTGAATTATACCAGAAGCGTTGCACGGATGCATAACATACTTCCTTAAAATGTTCCCTGTGTCAGTTACTTTCTTGTTTACATTGTCGACAAACTTCGCCAAGTGCATGCATCATGCAGACGGTAACAGCATGCTTAGTAGTTGTATGTTTAATTTAGTAGTTGTTGTAATTTGGACTGTTGGCTCATGTAAGCTCTCCTTATGATTACAGAGTCGCTTTTCGCAGAAAGCAGGAAAATGTTGAAACATCTGTTTCGCTCAAAGATAGTTGCGCCGATTCTGCACCTTAGGTAAAATGACCGAGCTGTGTTCATTTGGGAACAGATAGTAGACGAATCAGTGCAAATAGTAGACAAAACCTGCACAGCAGCTCTTCAGTGTCACCCAGCAACGCCTTTATGAGCTCTTCGTCAGTGTATAGCATGTGAGAGATGGTGTGTTGTCATGGCATATGCCTGGCAGTTAGGCCGCCCAGTACGTCTCTTCCACGGACCTCTTTTTAGGTGTCCTGGCGCATTCCATGCCGCTCAATTCAGGTCGTCAGATAACTCGGCAAGCCCCGTTACTAACAAAACATCAGCCTGTTCTCATGTCCACTGCAGGACAAAGGCCTCTCGCAGCGATCTCCAATTACTCCCATGGGGCACTAGCCGATTCTAAGATGCGCCTGTAAATTTCCTAATTTCATCACCTCACCAGAACAAACTTTAAGTTTAATATAAAAAACATTAATATTTAACCTCGCTTGGAACACCAATACTGAGGTACTACGTCTGGACTAGTAGTGCCCATTACAGTAGCTTACATGCAAGCGTCAGCCACACGAAGTTTTATCAAATCCATGCTTTACACTAAATTTCGTACGACTGCATAGCAACAGGTATATGGAGTTGTTACGAATTAGCGGCCTCTAACGCGAAATATAATCGGCATCACGATGCGACAGCTCTCCATATAAAGTGGGTGCGTATTATTTATTATTTACTGTTTGGCGTTCTCGCTAGTACGCTTATACTTCGTACCAAAATATAGAAATCTGTAGTATACAAACTCCTGCGTTCGCTAAATTATCAGCACGTCTAAGGCAACAACGGTTCATTGCCAAATATATTGCGGATTTGCCGGCACGCGTCATTTCGGACCGCCATCTCGTGCCTGCACTGCCGCTCTGCCTGACTGCCGGCTGTCCAGATAGCGGATCCTGCGCCGTTTCATGCTAAAAGCATGGAGAAAGAAATGGAACAAGAGGCGACACTCGGCGAAAAGTGGCAACAGGAAATACGTCACGCTATAGTATTAACACCGACCATTTGCTGGCGCAAGCATCGAAAAAAAAGGGAATGTGAAATTAGATTAACAGAAATTGTTTTTTTTTATTATTTCCCAGAAAAAGTAAAACTATCTGCGTATCAATTAAATTAAAATTTGCGGCTTACTCCCGTTCCTTAGTGACAGGCGAATCGCCGAATGACAAGCCAGATGCATACAAGTTGATTGCATACAAGTTGATTGTATACAAGACATATATCCGTCCGATCCTAGAATACGCTGGTGCTGTGTGGAGCCCCCTTCAAAAGTTTTTAAAACATAAACTAGAACGAATTCAAACAATGTCAGTTCGCTTTATCTGCTCTAAATATTGACGAAGTGACTCGGTAACTGAAATGTTAAAAATATGTAACTTGGAACCACTGGAATCAAGAAGGCAGGAGCAGCGATTGAAATTGCTTTTTCAAATACTATACGCAGATGTGAAAATAAACAAGGATGATTATCTAACGCTCTTCAAAAAGGTTACCACGAACAACACTCAGTACATTCGTGCAACCAATAATAGCTCGAACAGAGTTATTCCGCTTTTTAGAGCGCAGCTCTCTGGCGTCCGTTCCAGGGTTTCGCGTCGTCGTCGGCGTTGTCGTCGGCCTCGTAACCAGCTCCGCCCCCCTTTCATCCCCCCAGCGCTAGCAGCGACCGACTGATACCGCTGGATGCCGCTGACGCCGCTAGAGAGTCAAGATAACGTGACTGCATAGAACACCGTCGCCGCCATGCAGAAAGAGGAGGAAAGGGTCCCCCCCCCCCTGTTCTTGTGTGGCGGATAGGGTGCTCTTCAGTTGCCGACGCGCCGGTTATTTCACGTAGGCCCCGGCACGTCGACGAATACGTGACCACCTTCCCACGGCTAGACCTGGTTCTTAGCGCTGCGGAAGCGAGGGTATCATATTGTTTGTGTCGGCATCGGCGGCGTTGTCCCTGAAACCAACTCCGCAGCTGGGGTTGACTCACTATCGGCGTCAGCGGCATCAGTCAGTCGCTGCTATCTCTTCCCTCCTCCCTTTATCGTGTTGTCCGCTTGCTGCGCGCGCTTCTGCCCCCATCGTTTGCCGCTGGGTGTACACGCCGCCCCCCTCCCCCCTCTTCCTGCGAGTCTCCGGTTGTCAAAGCGCCGGCTCGAACTTAATTCCTTTCTTCGCTCCTCCTCCAATGCAACCCCTGTGCGGTGGCAATCAGAGAGCCAGATCGGTGGCGGCGGATCTGTATATGTGCACCGCCCGAGCCGAAATTGCCGCTGCCGTTCGCCCTGTGCGGTGGCAATCAGAGAGCCAGATCGGTGGCGGCGGATCTGTATATGTGCACCGCCCGAGCCGAAATTGCCGCTGCCGTTCGCCACTGCGAAATTATCTGCCAGTTCTTTCTGAGCCATGAGCGAGACGACCGATGGAAGTCCTCCGTCTGCTGCTGCTGCTGCTGCTGCTGCTAAACGAGCTGCCAGAGCAGAGGCCCAGCGCCGTCGCCGTCAGAATCCAGAGGTGCGTGCCGCCGAAGCAGAAGAACATCCCGTTCCTCTCGCTCGTAACGCGTCCCACGGCTGTGACAACCTCGCGAGGCACTTGTATAGATCTCGTCTTTGAGAATCAAGCATTGGTGTACCAAGTCGAACATATATCAGTCTATTTCTCCGACCACAAAGCTTCCTTCATGACTGTCAAGAACTGTTAGTGGAGTCTTTGTTAAAGGAATACGTGTGAAAAATAAAAAGAAAATTCTGTGATAGCGCATACATGTGTTGCTCGATTTCTTTGCCTCAATCTATCCAAAAGGTGAAACAGCTTATTTGCTGCGCTCAAATTTCGCATTAGGAAGTAACGTAATCGTCGGTAATTTTCTTTCTTTCCTGACGCTATTAAAATGTGGAATGAATTACCTAATGGTGTGGTACAAAAAAATGCTAAGAGTTATTTTGAGGTTGGTCTTAAGTATTTCCCTCAAGCTGTATAGCTTATTATTTGTTCCTTCCATGTAGCTGTGTGTTTTTTTCTACAAATGTTCGATGTGTTACAAATGTTCTCCTACCCATGATCTTCAATGTTTGTTCTATGTCATCATCATCATCAGCCTGGTTACGCCCACTGCAGGTCAAAGGCCTCTCCCATACTTCTCCAACAACCCCGGTCATGTAATAATTGTGGCCATGCCGTCCCTGCAAACTTCTTAATCTCATCCGCCCACCTAACTTTCTGCCGCCCCCTGCTACGCTTCCCTTCCCTTGGGATCCAGTCCGTAACCCTTAATGACCATCGGTTATCTTCCCTCCTCATTACATGTCCTGCCCATGCCCATTTCTTTTTCTTGATTTCAACTAAGATGTCTTTAACTCGCGTTTGTTCCCTCACCCAATCTGCTCTTTTCTTATCCCTTAACGTTACACCTATCATTCTTCTTTCCATAGCTCGTTGTGTCGTCCTCAATTTGAGTAGAACCCTTTTCGTAAGCCTCCAGGTTTCTGCCCCGTAGGTGAGTACTGGTAAGACACAGCTATTATATACTTTTCTCTTGAGGGATAACGGCAACCTGCTGTTCATGATTGGGGAATGCCTGCCAAACGCACTCCAGCCCATTCTTATTCTTCTGATTATTTCCGTCTCATGATCCGGATCCGCCGTCATTACCTGCCCTAAGTAGATGTATTCCCTTACGACTTCCAGTGCCTCGCTGCCTATTGTAAATTGCTGTTATCTCCCGAGACTGTTAAGCATTACTTTAGTTTTCTTTATAATTTTTAGACCCTTTCTTCTGGTTTGCCTCTCCAGGTCAGTGAGCAGGCATTGCAATTGGTCCCCTGAGTTACTAAGCAAGGCAATATCATCAGCGAATCGCAAGTTACTAAGGTATTCTCCATTAACTTTTATCCCCAATTCTTCCCAATCCAGGTCTCTGAATACCTCCTGTAAACACGCTGTGAATAGCATTGGAGATATCGTATCTCCCTGCCTGACGCCTTTCTTTATTGAGATTTTGTTGCTTGCTTTATGGAGGACTACGGTGGCTGTGGAGCCGCTATAGATATCTTCCAGTATTTTTACATATGGCTCATCTACACCCTGATTCCGTAATGCCTCCATGACTGCTGAGGTTTCGACTGAATCAAACGCTTTCTCGTAATCAATGAAAGCTATATATAAGATCTGGTTATATTCTGCACATTTCTCTATCACTTGATTGATAGTGTGAATATGGTCTATTGTTGAGTAGCCTTTACGGAATCCTGCCTGGTCCTTTGGTTGACAGAAGTCTAAGGTGTTCCTGATTCTATTTGCAATTACCTTAGTAAATACTTTGTAGGCAACGGACCCCCTTTCTTATGGATTAGGATTATGTTAGCGTTCTTCCAAGATTCCGGTACGCTCGAGGTCATGAGGCATTGCGTATACAGGGTGGCCAGTTTCTCTAGAACAATCTGTCCACCATCCTTCAACAAATCTGCTGTTACCTGATCCTCCCCAGCTGCCTTCCCCCTTTGCATATCTCCTAAGGCTTTCTTTACTTCTTCCGGCGTTACCTTCGGGATTTCGAATTCCTCTAGACTATTTTCTCTTCCATTATCGTCGTGGGTGTCACTGGTACTGTATAAATCTCTATAGAGCTCCTCAGCCACTTGAACTATCTCATCCATATTAGTAATGATATTACCGGCTTTGTCTCTTAGCGCATACAACTGATTCTTGCCAATTCCTTGTTTCTTCTTCACTGTTTTTAGGCTTCCTCCGCTCCTGAGAGCATGTTCAATTCTATCCATATTATACTTCCTTATGTCAGCTGTCTTACGCTTGTTGATTAACTTCGAAAATTCTGCCACTTCTATTCTAGCTGTAGGGTTAGATGCTTTCATACATTGGCGTTTCTTGATCAGATCTTTCGTCTCCTGCGATAGTTTGCTGGTATCCTGCCTAACGGAGTTACCACCGACTTCCATTGCACACTCCTTAATGATGCCCACAAGATTGTCGTTCATTGCTTCAACACTAAGGTCGTCTTCCTGAGTTAAAGCTGAATACCTGTTCTGTAGCTTGATCTGGAATTCCTCTATTTTCCCTCTTACCGCTAACTCATTGATCGGCTTCTTATGTACCAGTTTCTTCCGTTCCCTCCTCAGGTCTAGGCTAATTCGAGTTCTTACCATCCTGTGGTCACTGCAGCGCACCTTGCCGAGCACGTCCACATCTTGTATGATGCCAGGGTTAGCGCAGAGTATGAGGTCTATTTCATTTCTAGTCTCGCCGTTCGGGCTCCTCCACGTCCACTTTCGGCTATCCCGCTTGCGGAAGAAGGTATTCATTATCCTCATATTATTCTGTTCCGCAAACTCTACTAATAACTCTCCCCTGCTATTCCTAGTGTCTATGCCATATTCCCCCACTGCCCCATATTCTCCAGCCTGCTTCTTGCCTACCTTGGCATTAAAGTCGCCCATTAGTATAGTGTATTTAGTTTTCACTCTCCCCACCGCCGATTCCACGTCTTCATAGAAGCTTTCGACTTCCTGGTCATCATGACTGAATGTAGGGGCGTAGACCTGTACAATCTTCATTTTGTACCTCTTATTAAGTTTCACAACAAGACCTGCCACCCTCTCGTTAATGCTATAGAATTCCTGTATGCTACCAGCTATATTCTTATTAATCAGGAATCCGACTCCTAGTTCTCTTCTATCCGCTAAGCCCCGGTAGCGCAGGACGTGTCCGCTATTTAGCACTGTATATGCTTCTTTCGGCCTCCTAACTTCACTGAGCCCTATTATATCCCATTTACTGCCCTCTAATTCTTCCAATAGCACTGCTAGACTCGCCTCACTAGATAACGTTCTAGCGTTAAACGTTGCCAGGTTCATATTCCAATGGCGGCCTGTCCGAAGCCAGTGATTCTTAGCACCCTCTGCTGCGTCGCAGGTCTGACCGCCGCCGTGGTCAGTTGCTTCGCAGCTGCTGGGGACTGAGGGCCGGGGTTTGATTGTTGTGTTCATAGGAGGTTGTGGCCAAGTACTGCACCAGGGTGGCCAATCCTGCTCTGGTGAGGGAGTGCGTTACCGGTTCTGGTCACCGGGATCAGGCCACACTCCAGGCCTGTTTGTGCAATTTTATCAACACGCGGATTTTCTTTTAATCCGGTGGAAAATTGTCGGCACCGGGATTTGAACCACGGACCTCTTGCACGCGAGGCGGGTGTTCTACCGCTACGCCACCGCTGCACCTGTTCTATGTACAATTCAATTACTGACCCTTCCTGTAACGACCCTCAAGTGAGGGTTAACAGTATGACCAAACACCCGCCGTGGTTGCTCAGTGGCTATGGTGTTGGGCTGCTGAGCACGAGGTCGCGGGATTGAATCCCGGCTGCGGCGGCCGCATTTCGATGGGGGCTAAATGCGAAAACAACCGTGTACTTAGACTTACGTGCACGCTAAAAAACCTCAGGTGGTCGAAATTTCCGAAGTCCTCCCCTATGACGTGCCTCATAGTCACAGAGTGGTTGTGGCACGTACAAATTGAAGGTCATACAGGTCTACGCCCCGACATCCAGTCATGATTACCAGGAAGTCGAAAGCTTCTACGAAGACTCTGAATCGGCGATATGTAAAGTCAAAACAAAATGCACAATGCTGATGGGCGACTTCAATGCCAGGGTAGGCAAGAAGCAGGCTGGAGACAAGTCAGTGGGGGAATATGGCATGGGCTCTAGCAATAGCAGGGGAGAGTTATTAGTAGAGTTGGCAGAACAAAATAATACGCGGATAATGAATACCTTCTTCCGCAAGCGGGATAGCCGAAAGTGGACGAGGAGGAGCACGAATGGCGAGACTAGAAATGAAGTAGACCTTATAGTCTGACATCATACAAGATGTGGACGGGTTCGGCAAGGTGCACTGCAGTGACCATAGGATTGTAAGAAATAGAATTGGCCTAGACTTGAGGAGGGAACGAAAGAAACTGGTACATAAGAAGCCGATCAATGAGTTAGCGGTCAGAGGGAAAATAGGGGAATTCCGTATCAAGCTATAGAACAGGTATTCTGCTTTAACTCGAGAAGCTAACCTCAGTGTTGGAGATATGAACGAATTAGCTATAAAATTAGATTGGTATCGAAGTCAAGGTATCATATTGGACCTTACCAAGAG
Organism: Dermacentor variabilis; assembly: GCF_050947875.1. NCBI lineage: Eukaryota > Metazoa > Arthropoda > Arachnida > Ixodida > Ixodidae > Dermacentor > Dermacentor variabilis. The sequence continues at coordinate 206,080,776 of NC_134572.1, read as the reverse complement.
CTATTTATCGTTTCGGCGTCAGTTTGTTAAAATAGAATGTACTTCTTGAAAACAGCTTGACATTAAACTAGGTGTCCCGCAAGGTTCGATATTAGACCTCTTACTTTTCCTCTTATATGTGAATGACATTACGGAACTACAAAGAACATCCGCAATACCCATGTTTGCAGACCACACTAGTTTATTCTTTACGGGTACAACACTCCATGATGTTAAACAATAGGCCAATCTGTATTTAAATGATTTATCCACATGGTTGCAACAAAACAAACTTAAGTTTAAGGCAGTAAAAGAAGTACATTATATTTAAGCAAATCCATAAGCATAAAAAATGATTAATTTACAGTACAGAGGACAGAACTTAGAAGAAGTTAGTGTGCAAAAGTTCCTTGGGGTATGCTTCAGTGAAGAGTTGTCTTCGACGTCTCATGTCAATCATCTGCGCTCCGAACTCGAGAAGTCTGTTGGATGTAATAGAAAAATAGCTCCTCTTCTACATGTTTGGCTAAAGCAATCGCTATATACGTAAACTCCCTGTTCGATTTTAAACTTTGGTATGGCATTCTGGTCTGGAGAACAACGACAAAAGGGAACTATGACAGGCTGCAACTGCTGCATAAACGTATCCTCCGGATTTTTGTGAACCACACCGGCTCTATTATATTGTTGCCCACGCAACCACTTTTCCCAGATTTGAAGTTTTACCTACACATAAGGTCTATTTGTGGATACTGCCACAGCCAATATATAAAAAGACAATCCACAGTATTGACACACCTGTCTTGGCGCAATATGATATCCGTAACCCCAAACGCAAAAATAGAAAAGTCAACAAATTCAATACAAATTCAAAAGTCAGAACGTGAGCTGCAGGCAATTTTGCTTTCCCTTGAAGTGGTTAAGTTAGAATGAAAAAGGCAAATTTCTTTTTCAATTGCTGACTTCCTTTTACGTGTTTTTGGGATATGAGCGAATCTTCAAGTGGATTTTAAAGAAACTGTCCTAGTGCTTAAGTACAGCCATATTGTATAGGATGTATGATATATGTATGATGTAGAATGTATGCGTGTACTACTTGTCACGCCGCTTCTTTCTTGCTTCGTTTTTTGCTTCTTTCTACTGTACTGCTGTAGACTCTATTGCAGTACTACTGTACTGCTGTAGACCGACCGTCCATCCGTCCGTTCGTTCTTCCGACCGACCGACCGACAATCTTATGGGCATCATTAGGGAGTGTGCAATAGAAGTCGGTGGTAACTCCGTTGGACAGGATGCCATTAAGCTAGCTCAGGAGACGAAAGATCTGATCAAGAAACGCCAATGTATGAAAGCCTCTGACACTACACCTAGAATAGAACTGGCAAAAATTTCCAAGTTAATCAACAAGCGTAAGAAAGCTGACATAAGGAAGTATAATATAGATAGAATTGAACATGCTCTCAGGTACGGAAGAAGCCTAAAAGCAGTGAAGAAGAAACTAGGAATAGGCAAGTATCAGATGTATGCGTTAAGGGACAAAGCCGGCAATATCATTACTAATATGGATGAGATAGTTGAAGTGGCTGAGGAATTCTATAGAGATTTGTACAGTATCAGTGGCACTTACGACGCTAATGGAAGTGAGGATAATCTAGAGGAATTTTAAATCCCACAAGTAACGCCGGCAGAAGTAAAGGAAGCCTTGGGAGCTATGCAGAGGGGGAAAGGGGCTGGGGACGATCAGGTAACAGCAGATTTCTTTAAAGATGGTGGGCAGATTATTCCAGAAAATCAGGCCACCCTCTATACGCAACGCCCCATGACTTCGAGCAAACCGGAATCCTGGAAGAACGCTAACGTAATCCTAATCCATAAGAAAGGGGATACCAAAGACTTGAATAATTATAGACAGGTCAGCTTACTGTCCATTGCTTACAAAATATTTACTAAAATAATCGCAAATAGAATCAGGAACACCTTAAACATCTGTCAACCAAAGGACCAGGCAGCATTCCGTAAAGGCTACCCACCAATAGACCATATTCACACTATCAATCAGGTGATAAAGAAATTTGCGGATAATAACCAACCCTTATATATAGATTTCATTGATTACGGGACAGCATTTGATTCAGTCGAAACCTCAGCAGTCGGGAAGGCATTACGGAATCAGGGTGTAGACAAGCCGTACGTAAAAATACTGAAAGATGTCTATAATGACTCCACAGCCACCGTAGTCCTCCGTAAAAAAAGCCACAAAATCCTAATAAAGAAAGGCCTCAGGCATAGAGATACGATCTCACCAATGCTATTCACAACGTGTTTACAAGACGTATTCAGAGACTTGGATTGGGAAGAATTTGGGATAAAAGTCAATGGACAATACCTTAGTAACTTGCGATTCACTGATGTTATTGCTTTGCTTAGTAACTAAGGGGACGAATTGCAATGCATGCTCACTGACCTGGAGAGGCCAAGCAGAAGGACGGCTCTAAAAATTAATCTGCAGAAAACTAAATGAATGTTTAATAGTCTTGGAAGAGAATAACAGTTTACGATAGGTAGCGAGGCACTGGAATTGGTAAGGGAATACATCTACTTAGGACAGGTAGTGACCGCGGATCCGCATCATCAGACTGATATAATCTCAAGAATAAGAATGGGCTGTTGTGCGTTGGCCAGGCATTCTCAGATCATAAACAGGAGGTTGCCATCATCCCTAAAGAGAAAAGCGTTTAACAGCTGTGTCTTACCAGTACTCAGGTAGGGGGAGAAACCAGGAGGCTTAAGAAAAGGGTTCTACTTAAATTGAGGACGACGCAACGAGCTATGGAAAAAAGAATGATGGGTGTAACGTTAAGAGATAAGAAAAAAGCAGATTGGGTGAGGGAATAAACGCAAGTTAATGACATCTCATTTGATATCAAGAAAAGAAATGGGCGTGGGCAGGACATGTAATGAGGAGGGAAGACAACCGATAGTCATTAAAGGTTACGGACTGGATTCCAAGGGAAGGGAAGCGTAGTAGGGGGCGGCAGAAAGTCAGGTGGGCGGACGAGATTAAGAAGCTTGCAGGGAGAACATGGCCACAATTAGTACATGACCGGGGTAGTTGGAGAAGTATCGAAGAGGCCTTTGTCCTGCAGTGGCGTAACCAGGCTGATGATGATAATGACGATGAAAAACACAACCAATGGCCGATTAGAATCATAGAATTGTTGCCCAGAGAAGGAAAGCGGGAGTCATCATCATCACCATCAGCCTGCTTGTGTCCACTGCAGGACACAAACAATTGGACTGTGATGTCCAATTACCCCTGTCTTGCGCCAACCGATTGCAACTAGCATCCGCGAATTTCCTAATTTCGTCGCACCACCTATTCTTCTGCTGCCCTCTACTGCGCTTCCCATCTCTTGGTACCCATTCTGTCACCCTAATCGTCCGACGGTTATCTAATCGGCGTATTACATGATAGCATTTTGCATGACAGCATTTTTTTCTCTGTATGTATATTAGAATATCGTCTACTATCGCCGTTTGCTGTCTGATCCAAGCCGCTCGCTTTCTGTTTCGTAAAGTTGTGCCAAGGATTTTTCGTTCCATCGCTTTGTGAGCGGTCCTTAACTTGTTCTCATGCTTTGACAGTCCCCAAGTCTCTGCGCCATATGTTAGCACCGGTAAATTGCACTGACTGTATGCCTTCCTTTTCAATGATAACGGTAAGCTCCCAGTCAGGAGCTCATGATGTCTGCAGTATGCGATCAAGCCCATTTTTATTCTTCTGCTAATTCTCTTCTCGTGGTCAGGGTTGACTGTAATTAGTTGACCTAGGTAAACATCCTCCTTCATGGACCCTAAAGGCTTACTGGCGATATTGAAGTTTTGTTCCGTTGCCCGGTTATTTATTATTATCCTTGTCTTCTGCACATATATCATCAGCCCCACTCTTGCACTTTCCCTGTTAAGGTCCTGAATCATTTGTTGTAACTCGTCCGCAGTGGTGCGGAATAGAACACTGTCATGGGTAAACCGAAGGTTGCTGCGGTATTTGCCGTCGATCCTTAGTCCTAAGCCTTCCCAGTTTATTAGTTTAAATACTTCTTTCAAGCACGCAGTGAATAGCATTGGAGAAACTGCGCCTCCCTGTCTCTTTCTTTAAAGATATCTTCCTATTTTTCTTGTGGAGAATTAAGGTGGCTGTGGAATCTCTGTAGATATTTTCCAGGGTATTTACGTAAGCAGTCTGTACTCCTTGAATACGCAATGCCTCTATGACTGCTGGTATCTCTACTGAATGAAATGCTTATTCCTAATCTATGAAAGCCATATAGCGGTGCTTATTGTAAAGTGCGGATTTCGTGATAACCTGATTAATGACATGGATGTGATACATTGTAGAGTATCCTTTCCTCAAGCCAGCCTGTTCCTTTGGTTGACTAAAGTGCAATGTTGCCCTTGTTCTATTGGAGATTATTCTGGCAAATATTTCATACAATACTGGGAGTAAGCTAATGGCCTTATTATTTTTCAGTTCTTTATCGTCACCCTTTTTGTCGATTAGCATAATGTTTGCATTCTTCCAGTTTTCTGGGGCCCTTGCAGTCAATAGACTCTTTGTATAGAGGGCCACCAGTTTTCCTCGCATTATGTGTCCTCTATCTTTGATTAAATCGATTGTTATTCCATCCTCTCCTGCCGCTTTTTCCCGTTTCATGCCTTTCAAGGCCGTTCTGACCTCATCTCTTGTTATAGGAGGAGTTTCTGTATACTGTTCATTATTGTTTCGAATTGAGTACTCTTGAGTCCTCTGGTTACTGTAGAGGGCAGTATAGAATTCTTCCGCTGCTGTTATTATACCTTCCAGGTAGCTGATGATATTACCCTGCTTATCTTTCAGTACATACATCTCGGTTTGTATGCATCTTGGTTTGCATACATCTTGGTTTGTATTGTGTTTTATAAAGACGTGCGCATCATGTACAACTCGGCATTACTGCGCATGCACACTAACGATGGAATAAACGAACATGCCCTCGAAAGCGATCTTAAACGCGTTTCCTCTCCTACCCACAGCGTATAAATATTTGAGCAAATAAAGCAACGGGGTTCTGTGTTGACTGACAATTGGCTCGATCGTATTCTTTGCGCGAACGGCACAAACCATGGTGTCAGAAGTGCGTGGCCACCCGTGACGGAATTCGTAAAGCCTCCTGAACCGTTACGCCTGAGTGGCGACATTGCCAAACAATGGAAGCTTTTTAAGCAAAAATTCGAGCTTTTCGTAGCAGCCTCGGTGCCGAGAGACAAGCCTCTGGATGATAGCACGAAGACTGCCATACTGCTCAGTTTGGGAAGTGAAGATGTGTTGGAAATCTACAACTTCACTTTCACTGAACACGTCAAAAGATTGGACTATGCGACCGTTATCAAGAAATTCGATGAGTACTGCAAAGCGCAGGTGAATGAAATACATGAGCGTTACCTATTTCGATGAGGAGTCCAAGCAGAAGGTAAGCGCTTTCAACCATTCGCAAGGAACCTGAGGGACCTGGCGAAATCATGCAACTTCGGTGTAATGGAAAATTCAATGATACGTGACCAAATTGAATTTGGAACGAGCGACGACAAAGTGCGCCAGAAGCTGCTAAGGGACAAGGAATTGACACTGGCGAAAGCTGAGCAGGTGTGCAAATCCGCCGAGCTGTCAGATGCACAAAACCAACTTTGGGCACGCGAACAACGCCAAATTGACCGTATCCAAGCGAGGCCAAGGGAAATTGTTGCATCCCCAGTATTTAAATGCAGTAGGTGTGGTCGGGAGCACGGCTCGAGAAATTGTCCGGCGTTTGGACGCACCTGTAGACGATGCGGAGGCAAGAACAATTTTGCTGTGCGCATGCAAGAGCCACAGGCAAGTGGCAGAAGTCAATGCTGATGGAGACTTCACGATTCTCGACGTATCGGTAGATACTGCCGAAAGCCATCGTGACTGGGTAGCAGAAGCACTAGTCGGCAGCAAGCACATCAACTTGAAAGTGGACACCGGTGCACAAGCCAACCTTCTGCCGTATAGTATGCACCGCGCACTACAGCCCGCGCACAAATAAGAGAAAGTAATTCAGTGTTACGCTCCTATGGGGGAGGAATCATCAAGCACATCGGGGTAGTCAGATTGAAGGTCACAATCGGCAAGACGGCGACTGAAGTCGACTTCTTCCTTGTAAAGAAGGGGCGCGCTATTATTGGTCTCGAAGCAAGCGAGCGCCTGGGGCTCTTCTTCAGGTCGGTTGATGCACTGACGACAAAGGAAACAACAGGGTTCATGCAGGAATACAACGACGTCTTCACGGGCAGCGGATGCCTTCAGCGGCTGCAGAAAATGGTGTTGCGACAAGACGCCGTACAGGCGGTCCAGATGGCTAGACGAGTACCCCTGGCGCTGCTGAAACCACTGCTGGCTGAACTCGACCGGATGCTCAAGGCAGGCATCATTGCCAAGGTTGAAGAGCCAACAGACTGGGTAAGTCCGTTAGTTATCGTCAAGAAGAAGGACGGCCAGCTACCTATATGCATGGATCCTAGGAAAATTAATGAAGGTCTCAAGCGGGAGCACTTACAGATGCCTCGTCACGATGATATAGAAGCCGAGCTTGCGAAAGCGCGATATTTTTCACGACTAAACGTCAAATCTGGATTTCATCAAATACCGTTAAGTGAAGAAACATCCAGGATCTGCACGTTTTCGACCCCGTTTGGGCGTTATCGTTTCCTGAGGCTTCCTTTCGGCATAGCGTCAGCATCCGAAGTATTTCAAAGGTACATGAACGAGATCTTTGACGGGATTCCTGGTGTATGTGTGTACGTCGACGACATCCTAGTATGGAGCTCTTCAAGAAACGAGCATGACGAAAGGCTACGAGCAGTCCTTCAGTCCGCGCGTAAGGCGCGATTAACATTCAATGCTTCAAATTGTGAAATTAGCGTGCCAGAAATTTCTTTTGTTCGCGATGTCATTTCCGAAAACTGCATACGGCCAAGCGCTGATTCCGTCGAATCAGTTCTACATCTACTGCCACCGAGGGACAAGAATGGAGTTCAGGTGTCGTCAACTATTTCTGTAAGTTTGTACCGGCACTCGCAGAAAAAACTAAATTACTCCGAGACCTGATAAGGAAAGACAGTGTTTTCGATTGAACGGATAACCATGCCACAGAATGGAACCATATATGTGCAACTTTGGGCAGCCAGCCAGTTCTGGTTATCTTCGACCCGATGCGTGACACTAAAAAAGCTTCGGATGCATAGCAAAATGGCATCGGCTCAGCATTGCTACAGCGTTACGGCGACGCTTGGAAACCTGTTGCGTGTGCTTCGCGAGTACTCACAGATACCCAAAAACGATATTCACAGATTGAGAAGGAGGCGTTGGCTGTGGTATACGGGTGTAAAAAATTTCACCATTTTGGGTATGGACGCACGGTCATCCTCGAAACAGACCACCGCCCCCTGATCAATATTTCGCAAAAGACAATTGCTGACATGCCACCGAGACTGCAGCGCTTCATTCTACGTTTACTAAAATACAATTTCACTCTGCACTTTGTTCCAGGAAAGCAGTTCGTATTGCCAGGCCTGCTGTCGCGTGCCTCTGTAGGAAAACTGCAAAAGGATGAAACAGAAGAAGACATCGAGATTCACGCCGTAGGTGTTGTATCGTCACTTGTAAGCGATGCCACGTTATAGCGCCTATCAAAAGAAACGCGAAATGACGGCTGCTTGCATAGTGTCGTCATGTGCCTTCAGAAGAACCAACCTGTGCAGGGACGGCTTAAGCATTTCGAAAGTGAACTGTCAACAGTAAGTGGGGTGATACTAAAAGAGTGCAAGGTCGTGGTGCCAACCAGCATGCGCCAAGAAATGTTGAGAAGAATCCATGAAGTAGACATGGGACTAAATAAGTGCAAAGAACGTGCGCGTCGTTTGGTTTTCAGGCCCGGCATGAACACTGATGTCGAAAATCTGATTAAAAAATGGTCAGTTTGCGAGAAGCACAACTACAAGTGACACAGCGAAACCCTTCATATCCACCCTGTGCCTGCGCATGCCTAGTGTAGGATTGGTGTTTACATCTCCCAGTACGCTGGGAAATTGTATCTTTGTGCGTATGATGCATTGTCTAATTTTCCCGAGGTTGAGCAGTTGCAGGACACGTCAGCAGCCGGTGTGATTGATAAACTAATCGCAATATTTGCTAGACACGGCATACCAAACGAAGTGTGCCGTGACAACGGACCGCAATTCTCCAGCCGCGAGTCTCTGCTCTTCTCAGAAAGATACAATTTCCGGCATGTCACTTCAAGCCCGCGGCTTCCACGGTCAAATGGCTTCGTCGAGAAAAGGATTTAGGTGGTTAAAAGAATCCCTAAAAAAAACCGAAGGAAGAGAGGACTTTTGGCTTGGGTCGCTCAGTTACAGGTCATGTCCTCTGGAAAACGGCAGATCGCCGGGTGAACAGTTGTTTGGTCGGCGGCTTCGAGCGCCATTGCCGGATTTCGCGGAAGTACCCAGCACGTCTGTGCGGAAACATCGACAGACGGAACAGCCGAGACGCTCCTTTGCGGAAAGGAGAAGTCGTGCGAGTGCGCGGAGACCGATGGGATACCAAAGCCAGAGTGATGCGAGCGGAGCAACCACGCTCCTACCAAGTAGAGACAGAAGACTGAAAATGCTGCGTCGGAACCGGCAGGACCTTCATGCGACAGCCGAACCATTCAGCACGGAGTCATCCACCGGAGATTCCAGGGAAGACGAAAGCGACAACGACGGCATTGTAAACCAACATACGTCGTCAAACGGAGGTGCACCGGCGATATCAAATGAGACAAGTCCGATTTTAAGGAGATCAACACGGCAAAGAAGAACACCACAGCGCCTCCAATACGCCAGCAATGTTAAGCAATGTTCGTAACCCCTCGCAATACCGTTCGATAATATTTTCACTTTCGTCTTTGTACAGAAAAGAGGATGTATCGTGTTTTATAAAGACATGCGCATCATGGTTCAACTCGGCATTACTGGGCATTCCCACTAACTATGGAATCAACGAGCATACCCTCGCAAGCTATCTTAAACGTGTTCCCTCTCCTAATAATAATATAATAATAATATTTGGGGTTTTACGTGCCGAAACCACTTTCTGATTATGAGGCACGCCGTAGTGGAGGACTCCGGAAATTTTGACCACCTGGGGTTCTTTAACGTGCACCTAAATCTAAGCACACGGGTGTTTTCGCATTTCGCCCCCATCGAAATGCGGCCGACGTGGCCGGGATTCGATCCCGCGACCTCGTGCTCAAACGTGTTCCCTCTCCTACCCACAACGTTTAGATAGTTGAGCAAATAATGCAACGGAGTTCTGTGTTGACTGACACTTGGCTCGATCGTATTCTTTGCGCGAACCGCACGAAACATATTCTACTCTGCGGATTTCTCAATAACCTCATTAATGACATGGATGTGATCCATTGTAGAGTATCCTTGCCTGAAGCCAGCCTGTTCCTTCGGTTGACTAAAGTGCAATGTTGCCATTATTCTATTGGATATTATATTGGTAAATATTTTATATAATACTTTGAGTAAGCTAACGGGTCTATTATTTTTCAGTTCTTTAACGTCACCCTTTTTGTGGATTAGTATAATGTTTGCATTCTTATAGTTTTCTGGGACCCTTGCAGTCAATAGCCTCTTCGTATAGAGGGCCGCCAGTTTTCCTAGCATTATGTGTCCTCCATCTTTGAATAAATCGACTGTTATTCCATCCTCTCCTGCCGCTTTTCCCCGTTTCATGCCTTGCAAGGCCCTTCTGACCTCATACCTAGATATAGGAGGAGTTTCTGTATACTGTTCATTATTGTTTCCAATAGAGTACTCTCGAGTCCTCTGGGTACTGTACAGGTCAGTATGGAATTCTTCCGCTGCTGTTATTATACCTTCGAGGTTGCTGATGACATTACCCTGCTTATCTTTCAATGCATACATCTTGGTTTGTCCTATGTCACTTTCCTTCTCACTAATTCACTGAAAACGGGAATAAATAAGAGAAAATATTAGGTGCTGTAATGGATTTAGAAAATTTTCAGCCAAATAAAAGGGTTTGCCGGTGCAAAGAAGAGGTAGCTGGAGGTTGCTCTAAAAGGCATTCGTTCTAAAGTGGACATAGATAGGCTGCTGTTGATGACGATGATGCGCTAGAAAATTATTTGCGCCCTTCAGGAATTATCTTGTCCCCAAACGATAATAAGTCTAGTATGTGCTTCCATCAAGAACGCTAAGTCACGGTAATGTGGCTACCAGGTGCCCTAGATGTCTTATTTCACTTCATAGATGCCCAGATGGCTAATCATTTCGCTTGAAAGCAGAAAACCCGCCGCCCCGTCGTGTTGCTGGGCTCCGTTAGATAAGGGCCATTTTGACGAAGGCGAAATGTGAAACGCTCGCGTGCGGAAATTTACAATTCAGCTGGTGAAATTTTTTCCGGAGTGCCCACGCCGTACAGTATGCTTCGTAATGAGAGAGTGGTGCTGCACGTAAAAGCTTGTTCACTGTTTAGGTTTGGGTTATGAATACTAGACCGAGACAAGAAAGCGACTAGGGCTTTCGTCTCGCCTGCAGAACCAACTTACAGACACTGTAGCAGCCGCGTTCGGCACTCAGGCAGAGCGCGAAAATCGATCGAGCCTTTTTTCACCCAAATCACGCCTGCTCTTCTTTTCGAATGCCGTTCGTGACAATTGCCGTGTATTTATTTGCGACGTTTAGCTGAATAAAGTTTACTTGGAAATCGACGCTTTTTGGTGTCTGTCGTCCCCGCTTCAACCCTACTTCAACCCGGCGCCGTGCTCTCCGCCGGACGTCGGCAGATTGTCGGCGCGGGTGTACACTGTGACAGAGGCGCCGACACGAAGGAAAAAATGCTGTCGCCGACAATCGGCAGACCGAAATCGGTGTCGTGTTGGCCTATTGTGAATGAGCCTTTAGTAAATACCATCTCACCCACTGGGAAGGTTTGCCTGCATGGAAACTGGTGTCGCCAGAAATAATGCAACAACGCTGTCTCTTGATGTCGAGCGTCTCCTGGGCCACTTACACGCTTCCCTTTGCGATCTCATCAATGCATACAAGGTTTATGTCGACAGCGGATTGCGCTGACCTGTTTCTTATCGCACCTTGCTTCTTAATAAATGACAAGGTAAACGTATATATTCCCGGTCCTCGTGGCTGTCAAACCTTTGCATTCCAGTAGAGTATTATTAGTGTAACCAAAATTTCTACAATTCAGTGTTCTCCCGTATCTGTTAATTCAGGCGAAATGAGTAACAGGTTTTCTTGTTAACCTGATTTTCATTACAGAAGACGTACGCACGAAAACTCCAGCTTGCTGCCTTAAAGGCAGGGCGGAATGGCGGTTTTATCAGGGCCTTTCAATGTACTGGGTACTAACCTGCACAAACGAGAGGCGTGCTGTAGCGCACTTGGACGTCAATCGTGCTAGCGTGGCGGCACAATTAGATCTAAAGAGGCCCATCGAAGCGGCTTAATGTGGTAAATACATTATAGGACGAGACTGCAGTACAGTGTATGTAACACGCGCCAGAATCCGCCTTCCAAACGCCGAAATCAGCAAAAATGATGCGCCTAAGGCCTTAACAGTTCTCAGGTAGTCGGTAAAATGACAACAGTGAAAGCGAACTAGCAAGCCTCAGCTGTGGCAATTTCTTGTGGTCCGACATCATGCATCTCGTTCAGGTATCGCATTGTGCACACCTGCGGTTGCAAGCTATACCTGGAGTTCTTGCCGCGTTCATTTGCAGCTCTCGATTTTAAAGGGACCCTGAAACGCTTTTGACGATTTTCTACAAACGTATTGAGTCGTTAGAGTAGGTCCTTCTGATCACTAATTGACACATCTAAGTGCTCCGCGTAAAGCGTGTAATTTATTATAAGGTTTTAAATATGCACATCGCTGCCGATCGCAGCGCACTGCTCGGCGGAATTTTAAGCCGCCCCTACCCATATGACCGAAATCACCCATACGACGTCAGTGGGGCGAGCTATCCGATTGGCTGACAAGGGCGCGTGATCGATAATTTTTCCAACTTTACGGTAAACAAATGATCTTCGTAATAGTTGGAATGTTAGTTAATTTGTTTTTATGAAAAGAAAGTAACATAAAGAGAATGCACAAGAATAATTTTTCAGTACACTCAAGCACTTCCGGCACACAGCATGTGTCGTCTGCTTGTGTTACAAGGTACTCCATTTTGACGAGAGCTCCGCGGTCAGAGTCGGTCTCAGTCATTTCGCGAGCACTATAATTCGACTTTGTTGCCTTGTGGACTGCAAACGTGGCGACTGGCAATATGTCAAGCTGCGACATCGTGTCCCTCTGCAAGGCAGCGTACGAGCGAACTGGCTGCTGCGCATCGGACTGCCGCTATCCGATCGGCGCCAGGATTTGCGCGTTTGTGGCCGTCACTTCACACCGGAAGATTACTAACGCAATAGCGTTTCCCGAGTCCGGTATTAGGGAAAAGGCAAGCGCAAGGGGACAGAGTCTGGCCGCTTGACTTTGCCGTAACGGGATGAGCCATGAGATGAGCAGAAGGTCAAATGCAAATGGTCTGCACGGTGCAGCCACCTGGTGGCATGGAGCTCAACCATACACAGTAGCAGCAACGAAGTGTATTCTTCTTTGCTGCTGGTGTGTATTTTTCGCAGGAGTGTAATCATGAACACGTTGTTTTTATAAATGTTTTAAATGTTTTACACTTGGTTAGAGCAATATTAGCGCTTTGTTTGGCTGGTTAAGCGCTGCACCAACAAGTGTATGGACCGTGCAGACCGATCAGGCCGCTCACGTACGTCTACGCTAATGTTCCTTCATCAGCTTGAGTTTATGCCTACAGTCATTTGCCGAAATGACCAGCTTGCCTGTGGTTACCGGAATACAAGACACGTTCGGCGCTACGACAGAATGCTCGCAACGCACGCTGCTTCGATAGCTCTCGCTTGGGGTCGACGGCCAAGCGGCTAGCGGAGCGGTCTCGCGCGGGCGGGGGCGGGCTCCAAAACAACCGGAAGTGGACGATGTGACGTCGCATCGTGACGGTGAACCAGTGAAGGCGGAGCTTAGCCCCACTCGCTCGGCGAACGAGTTGAGGAGGAAAAGCATGGCTAGGGAGGAGGGTCGCTTCTAATCGCTTGTAGCTCCATTAATACGTAACGCTTCACTTAAATTGTGGTGCGAATGTTCTACTTAAGCTGTACCCAACGCGTCTACAAAATTTGTCCGAACCGTTTCAGGGGCCCTTTAATGTATGAGGTGGGATAACCTCTTCATTCCGTAGTGGTTTGGGCCTTGCTCATCTCTTTGTGGGGCAAGTTGTTTCTCGCTTCTTTTTTCGGTCGTTCTGTATTCGCGAGAGGCGAAGGGAATGTACCTGTATGCTGCCTGTGCATCTAGGCGGCTGAGGTAGCTTTGCGGGACACACTAGGCACTTCTTCACGAATGATCTCCTCATTCAGATGACCATAGACAACAGGGGTGGGGAGCTAATTTTCTTATTTCGTGTGACGACCATCGCAAAACACTATTGGTTCGCTTGTTCTACATTCCGGATAATCCCCATGCACTCCGTCCTTTTCAACTCGTTCTTCACAAGTGGTAATAGTGTAAGTGGTATACGCCTCTGACACGTGACTGCGTAGGGTTTGGCAAAGTTCTTGAGTTTGATGTGCTACTGCGTCTCTATAAGTCCGAGCTTGGGATAAAGAGCCAAACAGTTAGAAATGTCGGTCACTAGCGTCCGGGATAATCACCGGGGATCATGAATTACAGAATTTTGAGCGATTCTATGGCTGACCGACTAAGCAGAGCTTTTGTTAGTCCTTTCTTGACGAAAGCGGTTTCGTGGATTTCGGTGCCGCGCCAAGCGATTGCTGGGTTAGTGCAGTCTGCCAAGGCGATTACCATCTGGCATTTCGGCCTTTCATAGTGATAGTGTCACAGAGCAGGAATTGGCAGAAAGCGGTTGCCGGTTATCTTCAAGAGGCATTACGATTCTTGAATATCCATGATCCGTTAATTACAAGCAGCTGGAGCTAGGTGGTGCTGTTCTTTAGAATGAACTGTGACAACGGGATATGTGCCTGTTCAATTGACGTGATAGAGTTATTGCTGTAAGCTGCAGCTTCCTTTTTACATGCGTTGAAGAATATGATGGGGCGATTGTCGGGTGCCCCCGATTTGTGGGAGGCGGCGCGAAGAGGTAACCGCCGCGGCCACGGTTTATCTAGGGCGGCCAGCCAGCCCTGGTGCAACGAGAGCGGCCGATACCTCAGTCGCTCAGGTAGAGCGCGCTAGCGTGTTCTATTCTCGTGCTACGCGAGGCTTCTTCGTCGCCAGCTTTGGAGGCAATAGTCGCGCCGCTACAGACCCCCCCCCCAAAAAAAAGTGCGAAGCGCAATTGAAATAAAGTCCAATGGTAAAGTCCGGGTGAAGAGTACAGCTAAAGTGTGCACATTTGTTGGTTGTGTCGGGATTACGCAGTCCGAGATAGATGTACCAGTCAGCACCGGCAGCGTAGGTCGTGAGCGAGGCGCAGCCACAGTGATGCCGTAGTGCAAATAGGGACATATATATATATATATATATATATATATATATATATTGTTGAATAAACGAGGGAGCACACGTATGCAAATTGCAATTTTTTGTAAGTGTGCGCCCTCGTTTATTCAACTACATATGCACCGGACCTACAGAACCTTTCCTTGAGAACAAATATGTGTGTGTGTATATATATATATATATATATATATATATATATATATATACATGCAGGTCCCGTGGAAAGTGGGCAGCCAGATAACTGTAATTGTTGCTATATCGGGCAAACGGGGAGGTGTAATAATGATTGCCTGCGCCAGCATGCCGCCTCACTAAAAGGAAACCTGTACAGTCATCTGGTTGCCCACTGTAACACCTGTCGTTGCACCCCGATCTATAAAAAATGCGCAATAATTGGAATATATAGTGAAAAGTGCGCGCGGGAAATCTTTGAGGCATTTTGCATATTCACAAGTGATGACGCGTGCGTCAGTTCTGCCTCCCTCACGCTGTCAACGAAAGAACTGAATTGTCTCCATGGCTGACGCTTATCCTTCTTTTTATGTTCTTGATGCCACATTCAATGGTGTCTTTATATGGTGCTTCTGTAAATAAAGCATTTGGTTGCTTGTCAGCGCTCTGTCCTCTGCTCTTTACTCACTGTCCTGTGTCGCACTGTGTCTGTTTTTTTATTCTATATATACGTTAGAAGTATCTTCAATAAAATATTAGATGAGAGTCAGTCAACTCATCATTAATAGAGTAACAGAAAATCCCAAGTTGCTTTTTGTTTGTCACAATAAGCAGCACTCTCTTTTGAGAGTTCAACGTCATGGAGCATCACTGGCACCATTCCGTTATAATTGCAAGGCTGCGATTTAAACTGAATTGGCCGTTTGGATACTGCAGTTCTCTGAAAAGCAAGCAGTCGTCGGAAATAAGGCGATATGGACTTCAGATTTATTAGCTATTGTTATATAATGCATCATCATCATCAGCCTGGTTACGCCCACATCAGGGCAAAGGCCTCTCCCATACTTCTCAAACTACCCCGGTCACGTACTAATTTTGGCCATGTCGTCCCTGCAAACTTCTTAATCTCATCCGCCCACCTAACTTTCTTCCGCCCCCTGCTAAGCTTCCCTTCCCTTGGAATCCAGTCTGTAACCCTTATTGACCATCGGTTATTTTCCCTCCTCATTAGACGTCCTGTCCATGTCCATTTCTTTTTCTTGATTTCAACCAAGATGTCATTAACTCGCGTTTGTTCCCTCACACAATCTGCTCTTTTCTTATCCTTTAACGTTACACCCATCATTTTCGTTTCCATAGCTCGTTGCGTTGCCCTCAATTTAAGTAGAACCCTTTTCGTAAGCCTCCAGGTTTCTGCCCCGTACGTGAGTACTGATAAAACACAGCTATTATAGACTTATAATTATATAATTGACGCACATAAAAACAATGGGCCCGAGAACACCCTCGGGAACACAGGATGAAACACCGGATGAGAGCAGCCGCGTACTTCAACAAACTGATCTCTGTGATAAGTAATATTTTATCCAATCAGTTACAAACCAAGGCAGTTCAAAACATTCGAGTTCTTTAACATTTTGCTGTGGGACACGCGGTTGAATACTTTACTGAATTCGGGAAAAAATGTTCAATCTGTCCGCCCGCGTCGACCTGCAATGAAATCGATGACATGTTCTAAAAATTTGCTCCAAGTTGAAGTCAAAGAGATTGGTCGATAGTTTTGTTTGAGGGATCGGGCTCCTTTCTTGTGGAATGAAGCCACTCGAGCCAGCAAGCAGTCACAGCTTTCAAACATGGACGAAAAGTAGCTGTGAGAATTAGATAAGGGCTCATCGCAGCATCGCAGCAAGGCATTAACCATGTTATCAGGGCAGCCCGACGACTTCACGTTCACCTTTAGCAGGAGCGATAACACACCTTTAGGGAAATAAAGCTCTCCTCAAAATCGGCCGAAGAATCCGAAGAAACAGACGCCGTGTCTTTTTTAACAGGCGAGAAGACCGAATGAAAGTGCCTGTTCTTCTGTATGCAATATCATAAGGATCGGTTAGTTAAATTCTGTTATGGCTGATTTGTTCTAACTCCAATATTTTTGTGCCCATGTAACGCCAAAACTTATCAGGACTTGACTTTATGACGTTAGGTGAACTCACTGTGAAATATTTTCATTTGGCACTGGTCCGAGCGTTTGTGAGCTCATTCTGTAGATTTTGAGTAATCATAATATTTTTAATAGTGTCCTTTTTATCACAAACTATTTTCCACTTAAGGTGTATAATATGTATACTGACCCATGGGCTCGCTCAACGTGTATTTTTTACTTTTCTAGATAGCACAAATATGTGAATACAATTTCTAATGCACAATTCGAAGCGATTCCACAAAGTGGGAGGATCAGCGTCAAGCATCTTATCAGCAATATTCTTGTTAAAATTTTAGACATATACGACCTCTGGCTTAGTTAGTGCGCAGTCAGAACTCGCACAAGTAAAAAGTACTCAAGTATCGTTGGATATACCATGCTCCATGGAATCACCAAACTGAGACTGGCTCCTATAAACACGAGATCTTCAACTGAGCCACCATAACTTCCCTTATGAGTTTTTCCTGTACTACCTGAATCAAGTGAAACTAGAACATAATGTCGAAAAGAGGGTTGTCAAGCAAACCTAGTGTGGAACCACTTCACCACTTAATAGAAGGGAAGTTTAAGTCTCCTGCCAATATTACTTTCCCATTTATCTGCATTGCCATCTAATTGTGTAAGATAATCAGGAATTCAAATGAGGACAATGGTAATCTGTATACGGCACAAAAAGTGAACAAATGACTCCAACAGCTATGCTTCAAGAATAAACTCTCACGATTTTGTTTTTGTGGCAGCTCAGTAGCGGGAATAATTTTTTAGATAACTTCCGCCTAACCTTTCCGGGACATACGATCACGGGAAAAATTTGATGCGATTCACCGATTCATTGGATTCGCATTGGAATCGATTCATTGGAAGTTCATTGGAAATTCCATTGTGAAACCACGTCTGTGTTATGAAGTGAAACGATTGTTTATTTGCCATCCTGTACATTTAGGATGGAAGGACTGCGGAAAAGAAGCTATCCTTCAACAGATTCCTGTTCTGCAATCCCTGTTTCTCCAGGGAAGCAGCATAACATATGCGCACATACATATATATACATATATATATATATATATATATAGCTGTATGCATAACTTCACTGACATGTTTCTTACTCACATTTTGCTTCCTGTCACGAAACAAATGCAAAAACACCGATACCTAACGCTAACAAATATTACATCTAAACCGCATACATTAGTTTCCGTTCCTTGGATGATGACATAAAAATATCAAATCGGAGCGAATTATATTAATTTAACAGTGCTGGTATACTGTATTTAAGGCATTGTTTCCCATAGTTTCAACGTGGTGTAGGTACTAACCAATCCTCAAAGTGTGTTGTAATGTAATCTGTAGCTTTTCTCTGAAGTTGGGCTAGAGTACGTAGGTTGCTGATATTTCACTGGATTTCCAGTTTATATACATGACTCAGGCGATATCTGTAGAGATTGTGAGCGGCGATCACACCAGAATTAATAAAGATGCTGTGTAGTAAGCGTTATATGGGTGGTGGAGATACTTCTTTTCATCATCATCATCATTTATGGGACCCTTAAGGACCCTTTACAGGGTATTACATAAGTGGGGGGGGAGTCATAGATATACATAAGTCAGAGATGTTACATCAAGAATGAATTAATATAACGCAGGTTAAGTAATGCAGCAAAACAATATAGGAGTACAGGCAACTTCAAATGCAACAACACTTGGAATGAAAAGAGAGATCGTTCAATTGTAGTTTCCAAAATGAGAAAGCAACCGCTCTTTAAATTCTTCAGGATCATGCTCCCTGACAATTGCATCTGGGAGTAACAAGTTTTAGATTGGTCGAAGTTGTGTTACCCCATACTAATTGGCAATAGTTTAAATGTGATTGGAAAAGTGAATTGTACAGCAAAAATTTAATACGCGTGGAAAGAATGTATCTCATACGGCCTACTACACCAGTTATTCTACTTCTTTTGCTTAGAACGTATTTGACGTGAATGTCCCATGACATGTTCGCAGAAAAGATGACACCCAGACATTTGAAAGTCTCCACTATTTCAATACTCTTTGAGTTTAATACAATGTCTTGGTGTGGAGGTATTTGCTTGTTTTTCGGTCTCAATATAACTGCTATTTTTTTGTTTGCCATTATCTTCATTAAATTCACTCACGGCCATTCCTCTAAGGATTTCATTGCAGTGGTACATTGTTCTATAAGAACGTGAATATTATCACCAGTGAAAGAAATACTCGTGTCGTCCCCATTAATAATAAACCTTGCCTGAGAGTTAATATTGACGATATCGTTCAGATATATATTAAAAAGCAAACGCCCTAAAATACTACCCTGTGGCACTCCACCATGGACAGCTCTTGCCTTAGAAGTAAAGGTATCGATTTTCACAATTTGTGTTCTGTTAGATAAGTAGGATTTGACGAGAAATAATGCCGAGCCGACAAGACGGGATACACATGGGCTCCGAAAGCTTTCTATGAGTGTGGTGGAAAAAGACAGCTCTCGACTCTAGAACTACCACACATAGCACTGGAAATTCAACGGACTACGCAGACATGGGGATTATCCCAGGTGCGCGATTTTTGAGCCGCAAAGGCAGTTTTAAAACACTGCCGCGCCGGCGGCGTGGCTAACACTAACTAGCTAGGTCTACGACGCCACTGTTCAGACCACATCGGCGTGGTCGGACCCCCGCTTCACCACGGAACGCGAAGATGGACGTCGTAGAAGTCGAAGGGGAGACCATTTCCCCGGAAGAATATGACGACCAGGACTGGATTCCGACTCACCAACGCCATAGTAACGCCAAGAGACGCCCAGACCTCAATGAACGATACAAGAACATCGGAGACTCGCCGGTTTCAACGGCGTGGAAAACCGCGAACGCTCGAATCCTACATCGGCCAATCGCCCCGAGGCAACCGCAGCTACCGGATGATGACTACAAGGTCGTGATCCGCCCGAGATCTGGGCCCGACATGGCGCAACAACTCATTGCGTACATAAAGGATGGCGTTGTGCTGGCAGCCGCACTGACACCAGAAAACGCCGGAGAAGATACGCTACGAATCAATCCAAGATAAAACATCATGATCATAAGAACGCCGAAACTGGAGAATGCGAAACGTTACCGCGAGATACGAGCAATAGAACTCGGATCGAACACCTACAGTACAGCCGCTTACATTACTGCGCCGGAGAACACCTCCAAGGGAGTCACACGGTATACGAGAATACGACACGCGCGAGGACGTTGAAAAAATCCTAGCGAACTGCAGAAACCCGACTATACTACACGCAACACGCATGAGACGTATCGATTCGGTTGTGATAGTGTATGAAGGTGCATACGTACCACACTACGTGTACTACCGCAGAGCTGAATACTGATGCATACTATATCGTAAGCAGTACGTTATATCGTTTAGCATATATATCGTTATATCGTTATCGTTATCTTTATATCGTTTAGCATATATCGTATAGCATATACGTTTTCTACTAGCATGTCTGCCGCTGATTTGTTTAGTACTGACAACCTAAAACTATACTAAGTTTGTTATCTTTTGAATATTTTACACTATTTGTTGCAACTGTTGTTTATATTTTTGCTTATACGCTGTACAGGAGGTCCCATTACAGTCTTTGACCTCGGGACCTCCTCCTGTATATTACTGCCTTGTATTATATCTATATCTCGTCTATTAATAATAAAGCTCATTGAAAAGTACGACACATGTACCACCTGTGACCGCCCCCGCCACCGAGCGGACGTCTGCCCGACACCTAACAACAAGAAATGTCATGGGTGCGGAACTCTCAGTCCACCCGATGGTCATCAGTGCGAGCCAAGATTCTTCATGTGGGGGAAGGGACACCTCACGGGAGACAAAACGTGGTGTGAACGATTCAAGACCGCATATCTTCTTAGAGAGAGGCTGTGGAAACAACGAAAACAACGGAATGAACATCAACCGCAGAAAGCTATGGGGGGCTGTCGCCCAAGTCGGTCCAGGGAGCGGTCCGGCAGCACCGAATCGCACAAAGGATCGACATGGACCAACGGCAACGGCAACAGACGCCGCAACAGGAGCCGCTCTAGCTCCTTGCCGTGGAGGTGGTGGCGGCCGGTCCAATTCCAAGTCCCGGCCCAGGTCCGAATTGAGATCGAGGGGATCCCCACTAACAGAACCCCGGAGGGCTCTGGCGGGGACGACGGCAACAAACTCGGTGTCTTGGAGGGAGAAACGATGTACGCGAGCCAAATGTCGTGATCGGCACGGACAGCCGGGCCGCGACGCGCCATGAAGGCGGACGCGATCATGGGGCTGACGCCTCGATAAGATAAGACGCCTGTAGAAGTGGGCGAGTGGTGCACCAGCTGTCATGGCAGCGCCGTACATTGCAAGCACGGGGTCTTCTGTGTTTGCCACAAGATGACTCTGCGTGCGCGCTAAGCGCAGAAAAAATGTAGCGGAAACGTACTTCGCTACCCGTTTAACTGCGACTTCATGAGAGCAGCATTCCGGGCAAGTTGGTACTCCATTACTTAAATGATATTGCGCGACACTAAAAAACGACACAGACGTGAGAGAAGACGACACACCAAGCGCTTGGTGTGTCGTCTTCTCTCACGTCCGTGTCGTTTTTAGTGTCACGCAATATCATTTAAGTGACTACGACTTCTGTAATTTACGTGCTCATAATTACCGATGTACGTCGCAGTATAACTTTCTACGGCCCGTTTCTAAGGAAACGCCGCATGCACTAGAGGAGCTTTTGTCCCGCTTCGAAGCATTGAACTCATGGCTGAGTGCTAGCGTCTCCGTCTCACACTCCGGAGACCCTGGTTCGATTCCCACGCAGCGCATCTTGCAAGTTGTTTTTATTTATGAATTGCATTCCACCATTTTTCGCTCCCGTCCAACGCCACTGACGCCGACGACACCGGCTTTTCTGCGACACGAGCTCTTTAACGCTATCGCGTAAAAACGCAGGTGAGCTGTGCAGACGCGGTCTCCGGCGTTGCTTCTCCGTCCAATATAACACGTAAAATACAAGGATCCGTCCTGGAGCAGGAAATTATCCAAATTAGAAAGTCACTAGCGCAAATTTTTCGTAAAACGCTAAGCAGAGGGAGGAACTCTAACAGTTAAGGCAAGAAAACGCTAGGCTTGAGCACAATAGGACACACGAGCCGAGTCACATCCCTACCGCCACTACGGCACAAACGCCTAGCCTGGAGCCATCGCTCGTTCTAGCACAAATGACATGGACGCCGCCCCACAAAAGAAAAGCTGAAGATGCGCCAGACGCGCAAAAGCAGCGTCTCAACGCGGTTAGAAAAGGAAGTGGGGGGAATGTTTGTGGAGTTAACTAAGACGCTACAACGACAATTCGCCGGCTTACAGGTAGAGCTCGTGGAAATTCTACAAAGAATAGAAAGCATTCAAACCCAATTAACAGTTGTTGAAAACGCACAAGAAGACTTAAAGGGAAGCTGAAAGGTTTTCCAGAAAAAATGAGTGAACATGTGTACATAATGGTTTTCAACCCTCCCAATTCGAATATCGTATCGAAATTGAGCGAAAGAAAGCGCAAATATATTTCATTTCGACGAAAAGTGCAGCAGCGGGCACGCCCAGCTCGTGCGTCTCGTTTCCGCCTGTGATTGGTTGGGCGCCTCGTGACGTCAACTCTAGTGACCGACCGCTGCCGCTACACATGAAGCGCGGTGCCAGGTAGTTTGGTGCTGTAATGGAAAATTAAGAGGTAATGAAAAATTTAGAGAGACTGCGTTTTTCTGAGGAGTTTGGCGTTACTCCCTACATGTACGAGCCGATTGCGAAGAGCCGGCCTCTCGAAGAAGCAAACGATGCTGGCGCGAGCAGTGCTTTCGACAAGAACGAAAGCGAAGTCTTGGGATCTCCTCGTGTTGAAAATGCTCTTTGGTGAGTATGTTTTTTGCAAAGCGATCTAGTGATCTCGCCGATCTTTCGCCGATCTAGTGAGCTCGATTCCAGTCAAACAACTGTAGTGTTGTGTTCCTGCATGCCTCCTCGTGGAACGTAAGCGGGGATGCGATCGTCGGAATTTGTGCGCTGTCCAAAGCTGTCTGCAATCTACAAAGACGGTTTAAACGCGTGAAAAGCTTCCCGGTTCATGCAGTACGTCTAGTGACCTTCATCTGTGCGCCATCCCCACACTACTCGTAACCGAAGTCCTAAAGGCGGCGAATTCCGTGGGCTACGTGAGACGGTTGGTTTCTCGCTGTGCGCGAGAGAAGGGGGGTGCGTAGCGTCCTGGCGTGCGCCGGCTTTCCAGCACATGCAAACTCTACATTTGCACTGCGTTATGGTAGCTGCATGCAGGCTGTTTTAAAACACACGTGCAAATAGAAAATTCGCGGCGCTTTGCGACGAAGCCTGCGTCAAGGGCGGGAGATAAACATGCACCTTCCGTTCAGCGTGCTACACGAAGGAGCTCGCAGTAAATCAAAATCCAGGTTTGAGCGAGTTCGTGTATTCATAAGGCCTTCCAACACCAGTTATCATCAGTCAGTCCGCATTCGTACCGTCTTTGTTTTGGTTGCTTCGATCTTTTCGCGCTGCGTTTAGAAAGCCTGCTAGTGGCAGGCAGTCCTCTCTCATTCTGTGGCCATATACAGCAACTGCGCAGGCCGAATTGCAGGGTTGGCCGTATACGTGCTGCGGCCTTGATAATGTATCAAGCTAAGGTGCACTTGGTAATTTGATAGTAGTTCTTTGCATGTGTTCATGAGTGCAAATGCTTCTTTGGTAGTCTTTGATGCCATTTTTAACACACTTCACTTTTAATAGGTGTTCGTGCCATCACTGTATCCCAATGAACAATCAAGAGGACTGCTGCTGCTGTCAAGAAATTAACGAAATCACTCAAAAGCAGAAGCATGCACAATGCATCACAAGGTCACGAAAATTTAAAGACGTTTGTTTGAACAGGACTGAACAGAACGTTGACTACCACTCTACATACACGCAGACGCACCAACAAAGGAATGCACGGTCGATCGAAGCAGATTACGATGGCGTGCACGCAGAAACAAGCACGGTCAGGCACGGTCGCGCAGGCTGCGATGGAGCAAAGCACTAGTGTGGACGTCACAACACCGCGGTTTCCGGTCTCCGCTCGCATCGTCAGCGTCAGCAGCAGCGCGCGGCATTCGACGGGGGGCGGAGCTAAAGCGCAATTTTAACCGACGATTACGTCGCTCCTAATTGAAAAAAAACCCCAAATTTTACCTACATGGTTTATAATGTTCCCGCATCCGTATATGAGCGTCTTATTGAATTCGACAGACTCTTCAGCTTCCCTTTAAGGCCTGCGGGAGTGGGACCGGTAAAAGCGACTAACAAAGCATATCAACAACCCTTAGTGACAGAAACCAGTAAAGTCACCGGAGAGAATCAAACAATTAAACACGGCTCCGCGTAATGAATTCATAATATGGCAATGGAACTGTCGCGGGCATCGGCGCAAACGAGGACACTTACAACAGTTCATAAGTAGCAAGGAGGTCCCAGACGTCTTCACCATGCAAGAAACGGGGGGACTGACTAAATTATCCGGTTACAAAGCATTGGGTGCTTACGACGAGAAGGCGTCCGTTAGAACTCGCGTACATACAAGCCTTAGGGTAATAGAACACAACACGGATGTGACCGGCGTAGACCACGTCTTGAATGAAATCATTCGCACGCGCAAGGGAGGAGGAAGCCTTTTCATCTTAAATGTACACAGTAGCCCTCGACACAAGCTGAGATCCGCCCCGCTTTTTCGTAAATCCTTCAGTTTAGCAGAAAGACATGCAATGGTAACTGTAGGCTTGAGGGCACCGTTTGAGGAACGTCAAGGGTCGTAATCTACGGTTAGACGCTCAGCAAGAGGGTCTTACTCTCATAACGTATCCACAGGCGCCACTAGAATGGGTAACAGCGTGAGCAATGACACCACACCAGATCTAACTTTTACAAAGAACACAACCGATGCAAAATGGTTGAACACACAAGAAAGCCTTGGTAGCGATGACTTCATTGTAGCAATAACTGTGCACACAGGCCAATCAAGAAAGAAAGGAAGGAAAATAACGATTGTCGAATGGGACTGCTTCCGCGAAATCCGGGAGGAGGAAGATGATCAAGTCATACATGACATCCAGATTTGGGCTGAAAAACTTCATCAAAGTATGAAACGAGCCACCAAGTCTATTGCGGAAAACGCGGGGATAGGGTAGGTGGACAGCAAACTCCTACATATGTGGGAGGCAATAAGCAGCATACAGAAACGCTGGAAACAGCAAAAACTTAATAGAAACCTTAAAAGGAAAATCGCCATGCTGAATAAGGAAATAGAGGACTATGCGAACGGATAAAGCCGTCAAAATTGGGAGGCCACGTGCAACGCCATGGAGAGACAGATAGAGCTACCTATAACCTGGAATCTTCTGCGTTATCGTTAAACAACAAGTCCGCACAACGACACTGCCTGCACAAAATAAGTCACAGATACAAAGGCACGGAAGAAAAACTTTTACAGGAACTGCAAGGGCTATACGTAGGAAATACAACAAAAGAACATCATCAGTATATCAGTATCAGTATATCAGTATCAGTATAATAAGGAAACCCGGATCTTCACAGCCCCATAACCGAGGCTGAAGTTCGAGTGGAGCTCATAAGGCTCAACAGGAAATCCACGCCAGGCCCTGATGAAATCACCAACAAGATCCTGAGAAATTTCGATGATGAATCTATCTCGGCACTCAGCAAGTATACGAACAACTGCTGGGAACTGGGTTATATTCCACACCAATGGAAAACCGCCCAAGTTATAATGATTCCAAAGCCGCGAAAAAATTTCAACTTGAGAATCTCAAGCCTATATCGTTAACGTCGTGTGCTGGCAAGCTCATAGAGCACGGCATCCTCACAGGTCTATCTAATTATATGGATGATAATGGCCTTTTCCCGCAGACCATGGTCGGGTTAGGCAAAAACTGTCTACACAAGACATTACGTTGCAAATCAAACACCAAATAATAGACGCGGTACCTCAAACACTGGATATCAAAGATAGCCTTCGTCTTGATCTTACGAACGCCTTTGACAATATCACCCAGTGGGCTATCTTAGAAAACTAACAAGGCCTAGGAGTGGGGCAACGAACCCATGCGTATGGTAAATACTTTCTCTCTGACCATATTGCGGAAATCACAATCGGTGAAGTCAAATCCAAAGAGATAACACTCGGAAGCCGCGGCACACCACAAGGATCAGTCTTATCTCCCTTTCTTTTCAATGTAGCTATGATTGGCCTGCCAGCAGAACTAGTAAATGTGGAGAGATTACAGCTTAGCCTGTACGCCAATTATACCACCCTTGGGTTAATAGGTGGAAGTGATGGGCAGATAGAGGAAATTATTAGAGTGGGCATGGCGAAATGAAGCTGTCAACGACGCTGACCGTTCGTCTTCCTTTTGTAATCCAGGCATTTCTTCTTGGCGGAGCGTATGCCGGTTCTGCTGGTCTACCGCTGCCCATTCTATGCCTGGATCCCGCATCAGCATGCCATCTCTCCCCTACCCGTTCTGCTGGCTCTCCTGTTTATCTACCCGTCCGTATCAGCGTGGCGCGGCGATCAGTGACGTCACAGCTTCCCGAAGTTATAAAGCCTGAACTTCAATGCTCCTGGATCAGTGGGCATGGCGAAATGAAGTTGTCAACAGCGCTGACCGTTCTTCTTCCTTTTGTAATCCAGGCATTTCTTCTTGGCGGAGCGTATGTCGGTTCTGCTGGTCTACCGCTGCCCATTCTATGCCTGGATCCCGCATCAGCATGCCATCTCTCCCCGACCCGTTCTGCTGGCTCTCCTGTTTATCTACCCGTCCGTATCAGCGTGGCGCGGGGATCAGTGACGTCACAGCTTCCCGAAGCTATAAAGCCTGAACTTCAATGCTCCTGGATCAGTGGGCATGGCGAAATGAAGTTGTCAACAACGCTGACCGTTCGTCTTCCTTATGTAATTCGGGTTAGCTACTCGCATTCTTCTGTAAAATCTAGTAATAGATTTCTTGTAGTTGTGCCATGCTCAAGCGCTCTTATGCATATCCTGTAGGAATGTTTTCTTGTGTGCGAGCTCCTTGTTTGCGGAGATGTTGAGTCAAATCCTGGCCCTGATATCGAGAGCAAGTTAATTGATATTGCGGCAGGCCAGAATGCAATAATTCAGGCTATTGCAGAACTGAAATCCCAGTTGACGGCATCACAGGCTGCTTTAGTTGCAGTCAGTGCCAGGGTAGTGGAACTTGATAAACTTCTGCAAGAAGTCAAAAAGTCTACAGACCAAATTAACGACATTAATAGTGTTATTGATTCACTTCGCGGTTCTGTCACTTAGCAGTCCGAGAAGTTGGTCGACCTTGAAAAGCGCAGCCGTCGTTCCAACTTGGTTATTTACAGCGTACCTGAGGCGCCAGATGAAACAGCAGATCAACTAAAAAATAAAATTGTAAATGAAATATTCGAACAGAAGCTTGGGGTGAAATGTTCGTCCGTTGGTAGAATTCATAGGCTTGGTCATAGTCATAACAAAAATCGGCCGACAATTTTGTACCTGCAGGACTACAATGAAAAGCAGTGCATTCTAAAAAATGCTAAGAAACTGAAAGGCACACGTATCTTGATCGAGAATGATTATTCCCGTCGCACTCTGCACAGGCGCCGGCTTCTGTATGAGAGTGCAAGGGGAGATAGGGCAAATGGAAAAAAGTCTATCTTGTCAATGACAAACTACGGATTGACGACACGTTTGTGTGGGACGAGTACAAAAACACACTTGTTAGGCTCCCTGCTAGACGCGTCAACGCGGATAGCAATTGACAACCACGTGTTTCTCGGCCACTGCATTTGAGCCTCTTAAACGTAAACGTACGAAGTATAATTCACAAAACTGCAGAACTAGAAACTATACTCGTTCGTCAGGGCCTTCATATAGTAGTATTAGCCGAAACATGTCTCCATGAAGACATTAAAGACGAGGGCTTGGTTCCTGGATCCTACAATATATACAGAAGGGACCGTACTTCCCGTGGCGGTGGTGTGGCCGTTATTGTGAGCAAAAACACGTCTGTTTCGTTGCTAGAACAAATTGATAATCATGAAACTTTGTTCCTACAGATCAATTTGTACGGGTTCTTGTTTAACCTTGTGGTAGTTTACCGTCCGCCGTGTGCCACGTCGGATTTCCAAACCAAACTTCAAGAACATACTGTTAAATATTGCAGAAAGACCATAATAGTGGCTGGCGATTTTAACCTTGCAGCATAAATTAGAAGAAACTTTCGTCACCTACTCTAGCCGACCAAATTATCTTCGACACAATGTTAGCTTGCGCTCTCGACCAAGCGGTTCACGTTCGAACACGGGTGCAGGAATCTGCTTCCTCTATTCTTGATCTGGTTTTTCCCAGCAGATCTCTTCGAGACGTTGCAAAAACTGTTGAGGAAGGCATCTCAGATCATCTGCTTGTGTGCTTCAGATGTCGAACAGATAGTTGAAACAATAATTCGCTTAAAGAATGCAAATCTGTCAAAAAATTGCAAAAGCAAATGACGAGTCCGTTATCGATTACCTTGAACTAACACTGGAAGACTTCTCCTGCGATGATGTTGACTACCTATGGCTAAAGTTGAAATCCATTTGCCACTTCTGCATTGATAACTTCATCCCTAGTAAAATTAAGAAGGTGCACCGAAAAAATCCTTGGATCAATCGAGATATAATCCACCTCATTAGAAAAGTAAAAATATTCCGAAGGCAAAAAAACGAGCCCGGAAAGACCTGTTGCCTTTTGAGTCCGCTCATTCTAAGACGGTAAAACGCGCCATTGTTATGCTGTGCCTGAAGGAAGCCCTGCAGAAATCATGTGTTCACCTGGTAAAGGACAGCCTCAACAATCAGATTGGCAGGTTACAGAAGGCTAGCTTTCCCGTTTCCGTCGTGGCTGCTGTGGCAGAGAAGCTTCTGAAAAGCTTGAAACCTAGAACACCTCAAGAAGGTGGCGGTTAACCGAAGACCAGACCGGCGGTTCTCCCCTATATTCATAGGGTCTCCCACAACCTAAAGAATGTAGCCAATCGGTACGGTGTGCCGGTGGTATAAAAATGGATATGGTTCAAACTTGCCGCTTCATTACAAGGCCTGCGGGAATGAGGATGAAAAAGTATGTAAAGCAAGGCTTCATGATACGACAATCATGAAAAAAAGTAAAGATTCTGTTGCGCGTGAATTGTTGGAGGCCAACGAGATTAAGAAAAGAGGCGACAACTGTGTCAGTACCCCGTCTTTGAATATATACACGAATGAAAGCATGTTTTTAGATAAGTTTTATATTTAGATTAAGCGTGATTCCCTTTATCTTCAGTGATCTCGCACGTGCGCATTCACATATTCAGTGTCCCTCTTTTTTCGTTCCCCTCTCCTCATGGCTACATAATCAGCCACCTGTATTTTCAATAAACAGTTGGAAGTAGCGCCTTGTCCTGTCTGTATTTCTTCTTGTGTGCCGTCACTATTGGCGCTTCACCTGTTGAAATCTGATCCAGTTCTTCTAACCGCTCCAGTCTACACTTTCTTGCAATGTCGCCATCATTGCTTTAAGCTAGGAACCGACTTCGCCCTGAATCCGCACCGTCGAGGATAGGGCCCTCTTTTTCGGAGCAGGTGTCTCCTCGTTCGCCATGTTCTCTTCTGCGACCTTCCACAGCTCTTGGTACCTCAACCGAGTCATCATGTTTCCTTGCCTGTCCTAAGCTATCGGTGTTACCAGAAAGTAAGCCGTTCCTAAGTTCAGCTATCTCTTTGATAAGCCCGTCGATGGCTGCTTTTAAGCTGTGATTCTCTCTTCGATTGCGCAATCCTATCCCTATCTCTATTGCCATCCACATGCTCCTGGCGCTGCTCGCGCGCTCGGCCGGCGCTGATGCCGCCCTTGACCTTGTCAGCCCAGGTGGTCTGGCTTCCTACGGCGCCGCCGCCTCCACCAGCTGCAGGAAAGCGCACCCGCGCCTACCTAGAAAAGGATCGGCTCCTGGTCGTTGGACTCCCAGACGATGGCCGCTGCCTCGACCTGGTGCGGCTCCTAGAGCGCGAGCGTCCCTTAGAGCGCTGGCGGGCGCTCACCAGCTGCACCATCTCGGCTGCCTTCTGTTCCGCCGTTACCTCCGCCCTGGCTCTCTCCAGTAGTCGAACACGAGACGTAGGGGAGCTGGTATCGTTGTCTGCATTGTTTATCCGCGGTCAGGTGTCGTACGCCACAAAGCTTGCAACAAGGCACACAGTTGTGATCCTCTTCAGGGTTCCGAGCATCGCATCCTCGGCATTCAAAACAATCGGGCGCCGGACAAACATCCGCCCGATGTCCAAGCTTGCCGCACACAAAACAAACATCCAACTGCTTTGGATAGAGAAAGCACCGGACCAGAGTTGGCCCGTATCTGACGAAATTAGGCACTTTTAACCTGGCGAAAACAATGATAACTGATCCTGTGTTATTGATTCGTTTGACCGCCATAGTCAGCAGATTGCGATCGTTAACGATGTTCCGCTCAAGTTTCGCTGGGCCATCCATAACGTCTACATTGCGAATGACCCCCTTACACGTAGTGTGTGGGGCCGTTTCGTACGTACTGACTTCAAAATCCTTCTTTGCCACTCTGACTGACCTGAGTCTCGCATATCGTTCAGCGTTGCTCCTTCCTGGCGTACTAGCCACCAAGATATCTTGCATAAAGTTAGGGCAAATAAAATCTTCCCTAATCTGCTCAATGCTGAGGCCTGCTGCATCTGCGATTGCCTTGCCCACCGCTATAGAGCTAACGTTCTCCAAATTCAGTCCACCCTTAGGCGAATGACTATTTCGATGTGTTCTTGTGGCATCGGTGGCATGCGCGACGCCTTCACAATGCGATTCTTGATTGCCGAGCCTCAGTGCCGTTCACCTGCGCCCCGTCATTCAGGCGTCTCGCTTAGCGAACCGCCATCACCCAATCCTGGCCTCATCGTAGCTCTAGATTTTTGGCTGGACACTGTCCGCCACCCCAGGTCATCAGTAATGTCCTCCGCCGGAAGCACTTCCCCTTCAACATGCATTGCTGCCATGCCGCGCTAGGTCTACCAGACGCTAGCTCTCGGCCAGCGTGGCGTGTGCAGAAAAGTTCCAATAAACTCCAAAAAAGGGGTGGCCCACCTGAAAATCACCTATTCGCTGAATCTTCTCGTCTTCACGGATCCGATATCAAGTTTGCACTACTAGATGACCAAAAAAGGCTCGGAACCTTCGAAAAATACGGACCCATTAAAACCCACAAGCTTCCTTCGAACTTCGTCGTCGTCGTCTTCATAACCTTCAAATGATGCCTTGAATTTTTCTCTTTTCTTCTACTTCGAGATTTAGGTAAGGGGTTACGTATACTATACGGCTAATGAAAAAACCTGGGCTAGTCTTACCAGATTGTTCTCTTTCATCCCATAATGGTGATACTCTTAATTATTTCATTGTTTGCTGTGCGCTGTTTTCTAGTATTCTGATTGTTTCCCCGTTGTTATCGTTCGCTGATACGAGGAGTCCGAGGACTCTGATGCCGTCGACCGTGGGTTTTTTGGTTGCCATCCGCGGAACTCTTACGTGTCGGTTGGTATAGAAGTAAATCTGATTTTTTCGGTGAGCATCTGAATCCTTTATCCGCGACATACTTGTCGACCGGCTGTTTGGATAATTTATTTTTTATTTCTTATTTACAGGATACTGCAGGCCAACTTGTGACCCAGGCAGGAGGGAATTCATTCATACAGTAATGCAATTAAATACGTTCAAAGAAAAGAAGTGCATATGAAATATGAAATACATTGAATCATATGAGGTACATTGAAGGATGATATAAATACATAAAAAACACATTCTACAAGCATACAATGCAAGGGATTGAATTGAAAGGAGAGACATATTTATAGTACCCGTTTGCACAGTTTTTACACAGCTTACACAGGTTGTTCTTTTTTTCATGCTATCACGCATGAAAGTACTCATGCGGTCACACGTTTATTTGAAATGCAGTTTTTCAATGGCATGTAATATGTTATTGGACAGGAATACATCGGTCGGCAGAGAGTTCCAATCATTTATTGTTCTAGGAAAGAAAGAATATTTAAAGCAATTTGTACTCGCGAAAATAGGGGTTATCTTGTCGGGGTGATAATTTCTTGTAGCTCTAGCTGGTAGCGGCTGGAGACAGGGTGAATGACCAAGTTGTAGTTACCTTTTCCAAAGGCGGAAAAGCAATGTTAGGCGTGCTACCTTTCTTTGGGATTCAAGGGTAGCAATAATATTTTCATTAATCAATTGAGAGGGGGAATTATAACGTCGAAAACAATTATATATGTAGCGGACGGCAAGCCTGTTTTATGTTTTCCAGTCGTTTAATACTTTTTTTCGTGAATGGGTCCCAGACGACGCAAGCATATTCTAATCGCGACCTTACGAGTATGTTGAATGCCAATTGTTTCACGGATGGAGGAGAATGTTTCAGCCTGTGTCTCAGTAGGCCGTGTTTACGTCGAGCAGACGCGCAAACATTATCAATGTGTTGCGACCAGGTTAGACGATTGTTGATGGTTACACCCAAATATTTAAAGGAGTCTGTTTCAGAGACCGCGGATTGATTAATTGTGTATTGGATATGCTAGAGGGTGTCTTGTGTTGATAAAGCGCATAAAAACCGTTTTTTCTTCATTAAGTTTCATTTCCCAGGTGTCGCACCAGTCAGAAATAACAGTACGACTTTTATACAGGATCACTTGATCATTCGGATCTTTAATCTCTTTGTAAAGTAAGCAGTCGTCCTCGAACAATTTAATACTCACACTATCGTCTACGCATGCTGTTATGTCTTTAATGTATACAAGGAAAAGTAGCGGTCTGAGCACGCTTCCCTGCGGCACTCCCGAATTTACGGGGAGACATCGACGAATTGTGTGAGCATGCTCAAATATGCACAGATCCAGTTTACAATGTTAGGTGGAAACCCATAGTTGCTTAGCTATGTTATCAAAGCAATATGAGAGACACTATCGAAGGCTTTGCTGAAATCGAGGAATATAACATCAACCTGGTCGGCTTTATCAAGAACGGAGGCAAAAGCGAAGACGCTGGAGAGAAGCTGAGTAGTGGTAGACAGCCCCTTACGAAAGCCGTGTTGGCACGGGGACAGAATACCACGTTTTTCAAGAAATGCCGTCATGTAATTTGAGATAATATGCTCTAAAAGCTTGCAACATGTAACCGTCAGTGATATAGGGCGATAGTTTGATAGTAATGTAGGGTCACCTTTCTTAAATACAGGCACAACACGAGCGACCCGCCAGTCTGATGGAACGATGCCATGAGATATGGACGAGCGGAAAATTACGAGAAAAAAATGTGAATGTCACTCGCCCTAGGAGACGAAGAAAAGCTTTAGAAATGCCGTCAGGACCGCATGCCTTTTTTGTGCTTAGATTTAAGAGCATAGAGAATATACCCTCGTATGTTATAAA
This sequence comes from Dermacentor variabilis, assembly GCF_050947875.1. Classification (NCBI taxonomy): domain Eukaryota; kingdom Metazoa; phylum Arthropoda; class Arachnida; order Ixodida; family Ixodidae; genus Dermacentor; species Dermacentor variabilis. The sequence goes on along the minus strand of NC_134572.1, from coordinate 206,047,327 downwards.
ATCAGAATTTACGTTTTCCACATCTTCAGCAATGACCGGAGAGCACTGATTAGACTCAGAGAAGATAGAATGGAAGTAATGACTAAATTTGGATGCCTGGTGTTACTTATCTTGAATTATCTGACCATCAATCTTTAGGTGATCAAGAGCTTGCTTCTCCTTGTAGTTTAATTGTCGCCAAAATTTTTCAGGGTCAGTCTTAAGAAATTGGGTGAGCGTGTGGGAGCAATAAAACTGCCTACTTGCTCAAATTTTTTTAGTGAGTGTTTGTTTTAGCTCGTCGAATACTGGGCATATTTTTTTGCTTAAAGAAGGGAATTGCGCTAAAAATGACACGGACGAGTAAGGACATGGACGGGCGCAAACTCCAGACTGATTTTATTCAGAAAGAACATAAATATATACCTAGATTCTTATCCAATCCTTGCCTAAGCGCACATGCCAAGAACGTTTTCTCTTTCTTATACAAATTGATGCTAGATTCGCTTACGCATTCATCACCTGACTTATCAATGTAAAAAGCATCTGCGAGTTCACGTGCTACCTGGTTACGACTGCGCCTTAAGATTGTGGTTCTAGCCAGCAAAGGCTGGCATGCTTTATCAGGCGTAGCCAAAGGGCATGCGCCGCAATATAAGGGCAAATGTGACCCTTTTTTTGTTAACCATAGAAAGCTTGTGTTCCCTTAGTCGTTCATTTATACAACGGCCCGTCTGGCCAATGTAAACTTTTCCACATGTCAGGGGAATTTCAGACACAGCCCCGACCGAACACCTGACAAACTGGGTGGCGTGACGTTTCGTGCAGTTCGTGCAGTTTCATTTTTCAATGAAAGCTTATGCTCCCGCAGGCGTTCATTAATACATCGCCCAGTTTGGCCGATAATCTCTTTTCCACACTTCAGTGGTATGTGGTATACTACCCCTTCTTCACACTTAACAATAGGGTTCGTATGTTTAATAGAACACCCTACTTTTTTAGAGTCATCCGAACCAACCAGGCGGCACAAAGTAGCAAGTTTTCGCGGCGCGGTGAAAACCGCAGGAATTTTGCATTTCACGGCGACATGTTTCAGATTCATCATGATCATAATCATCATCATCAGCCTGGTTACGCCCACTGCAGGGCAAAGGCCTCTCCCATACTTCTCCAACAAGTCCGTAACCCTTAATGACCATCGGTTATCTTCCCTCCTCATTACATGTCCTGCCCATGCCCATTTCTTTTTGTTGATTTCAACTAAGATGTCATTAACTCGCATTTGTTCCCTCACCCAATCTGCTCTTTTCTTATCCCTTAACGTTACACCTATCATTCTTCTTTCCATAGCTCGTGGCATCGTCCTCAATTTGAGTAGAACCCTTTTAAGTAAGCCTCCAGGTTTCTGCCCCGTAGGTGAGTACTGCTAAGACACAGCTATTATATACTTTTCTCTTGAGGGATAATGGCAACCTGCTGTTCATGATCTGAGAATGCCTGCCAAACGCACCATTATGCGCCACTTTATGAAAATATGGTATCACCACCGCTTTAGCTTTCTTTTCCACTGTTTGACCTTCTTCACTTCTTTTTCTTTCTTTTTTTCAGTTTTTTCAATAACGCCTCCGAAACTGCGCTTAAAACCAAGCAAGGAAAGCCAGCCTTCATCAACTTCAAAATCTCGTCGTCAAAGCTTGCTTGTGCCTTATGACAGCACGATTTTTTCAGCGAGGATTCGAGGCACATAGTGGCAATTGCTCGTTTAACAGTCTTGGAGTGTGTAGACTCATACGGCAACAATTCTTTTCGGGCACAATTCTCGGGCGTTGCAGACCTGGCACGGTACACCTGACGTGATTTTGGAATATAGTGGGGACGAAAATGCAGCTATGCATGAGGAATTTGCTGAAAGTCATATAAGAATGGCGCTGCAGATTCTTAATTGTATATCGGCATCAGGTGCGGATGGCATTACGAATAAAATGTTGCGGAATTTAGACGACGGGTCAATTCAGTTCCTTACGCGGGCGATCAATTGCATTTGGAGGGAACGCTCTTTCCCGGAAGAGTGGAAACTTGCAACTACTCTTCTGATACCCAAACGGGGTGGGGGGGGGGAGGCCATAGGGCTTGAAAATCTCAGACCCATTTCCCCGACATCGTGTTTGGGGAAAGTCACTGAGCATGTCATTCTCAATAGGCTAACGCGCTATGTTGAGGGCAATGGGGTCTTTCCGCAATCGATGATCGGATTTTGGCCCGGCCTCTCGACTCGGCATGCTACGATCAGGATTAAGCATCAGCTCCTTGCCTGGCGACAAGGGATACTAAGGCACGAATTGGACTTGACGTGGAAAAAACTTTCGATAAAATCCGACATTCTTTTATTGTACTGGTGCTATCGGACCTGAATATGGGGCAGCGGCTTTTCCATTTTGTCAAGGCTTTCATTGTAGATAGAAGGGCATGTCTCAGGTTTGGGGAGATAAATTCATAAGTCTTTAAATTGGGTTGCTGTGCTACTTCGCAGGAATCCGTACTCTCGCCTATGTAATTCAATCGGGCGATGTTGAAGTCGGCATGGACAGTGGACACTGTCCAGGATATTGGCTATTCTATCTACGCGGATGGCATTACTATATGGAGTGTCGGTGGTAGTGATAGAGAGGTTCAGGCTACGCTGCAGAAGGTAGTAACGCTTACGGAGGAGTATCTGGGTCTCATGGGGCTCAAGTGCTCCGGTAAAAAGTCGGAGTTGTTGATCTTCAAATCTAAGAAGCTAGGTCGCAGGCCGAAGGGTTGGGTAGCGGACGTTGAGCCTTGCATTAGAATTCATAGGGAAGGGTCGGTGATACCCAAAGTTGAAGCAATCAGGGTCCTGGGTTTTGTACTTGAAGCAAACGGATCGAACATTAGAACCATCCAACGTATTACCAAGAAGACGGAGGAGGCCGTAAGACTTATAAAAAGGGTCTCTAATTGGCATAGGGGTTTAGGAGAACAAGGTTCGATGCGCTTAGTTGACGCATTTATTATGTGTCATTTCTCGTATGTGGCAGCTATGCTAAGTTGGAATAGGGGGGAGAAAAATAAATTGGAAGCATTTATCAGAAAAACCGTCAAGGCTGCGCTTGGTCTCCCTATGACTACGTCAAACGATATGTTGTTACGAGTGGATTCGCATAATACTTTAGATGAAATTGCCCAGGCTCAGCGTACTGCACAGAGGGAGCGGTTGCTAGGTACAGAAGCGGGTAGGTATATTTTAGAGTCAATTGAAGAATCGGTGGCTGTGTCGCAGGTTAGGGCGCTCCTACACGAGTTGAACGTGAACCTTAGGACAAATATCATGGTTGTTCCGTTTCCGCGGAATTGCACCCCGTGCACAATGCAGGGAGACGGGTCTCAAGGCTTTGTTGCGAGATGCAAAGGATCAAGAAGAGGAGTCTGCGTTTGTTCACGCCGCATGGATTAATTGTAAAAATGCTTATACGGTGGTGGTGGTAGATGGCAAAGGGAGCGTTAGAAATGCCGCTTTCTTTTATACCAAAGATCCGGGGCTCGCCGAACAGGTGGCTATTGCTCTTGCACTAATTGATTCAAGAAGAGTTTTGATGTTTAGTTACTCGTGATCTGCGATTAAAGCCTTCTCGAGAGGACTTGTTGCGGAACCGGCTAACAGACTGCTGCAGGGTAGGGATATCACTTCGCATACAGTTACTTGGTTCCCGGCGCACATGGGGACAGTGGAGGGAGCCCCGCGTAACCTCAATGAGGTGGCGCACAGGGAGGCACGAGGATTAGTGTGCCGTGTACTCCCTGAAGGGCTGGATCTCCCGCTCCCGAGCACAGGGGCCAACTGTTAACCTGCAACGAAATCACCAAGCACTATTACTTAGGGTGCAGGGCATTCCCCCTGCCACATTCTAAATTAAATAGGCCACAGGCGGTTACAATAAGGCTGCTGCAGACACGAACGTACCCTAACCCGGTCATCATGAATAAAATTAATCCGGACTGCGGGGTTTCAGTCTGTTGTAGTAAGTGGGGGGTTTGCTCGATTTAGAACACATTCTTTGGCGCTGCTTGGCGTTCGCCGGTGATCGTTCTCGAAGTGAACAATGGTGGCAGCGGATGCTGCACAGTGAAGTGCTGGCGGAACAACTCCGGGCTGTCCAGAGGGCACGTCTGACGGCAGAGGGGCTCGGCCTCTCTGTACCGACGTGGGAGCGGCCCGTGTCAGTCCCAGACTGATCCCTCAGGACCTAAATAAATTTCTTCATACCATACCACTAGACGGTCATTCAAACAAGGCATAGGTTTGCCGATAAACACATCGAATGACAGGATTCTAGCCTTAGGTGTACACAACACGCTTGAAGAACTCATATCTGAAGCAGCAGAAGCTTGATGTGGGCGAGTTGGTTGTCCAAGTCCGTCGTACATGTTCCTTTTTTACTCCGGGTCTTCGTAGCGCTCTTTTCTTCAAGCTTCAAGAACTCATAGAAGCCCGCACGATAGCGCAATACGAAATACTCACAGAAACACCCACTGACAGACACATACTTAACAAGCGTAGAGTAATATACACATCACAGTATGGCACTGAAGTAGACATTCCCCATGACATAAAGAAGCAGCTTACTATCCCACCGCTGCCCAGTATACGCAATGCCTCATGACCTCTAGCGTACCAGAATCTTGGAAGAAGGCCAACATAATCCTAATCCATAAGAAAGGGGACGCCAAAGACTTGAACTATTATAGACCGATCAGATTATACTGTCCGTTGCCTACAAAATATTTACTAAGGCAATCGCAAATTGAATTAGGAACACCTTAGACTTATGTCAACCAAAGCACCAGGCAGCAATTCGTAAAGGGTACTCAACAACAGATCATATTCATTCTATCAATCAGGTGATAGAGAAATGTTCGAAATATAACCAACGCTTATATATAGCTATCATTGATCACGAGAAAGCGTTTTATTCAGTCGGAACCTCAGCAGCCATGCGGACATGATGGAATCAGGGCGTGGACGAGCCGTATGTAAAAGCACTGAAAAATATCTACACTGTCTCCACAGCGACCGTAGCCCTTGATAAAAAAAGGAACACAATCCCAATAAAGACGGGCGTCAGGCAGGGAGATCTGCTCTCTCTAATGCTATTCACAGCGTGTTTACAGGAGGTATTCAGAGACTTGGATTGGGAAGAATTGGGGATAAGAGCTAATGGGGAATACCTTAGTAACTTGCAATTTACTGATGATATTGCCTTGCTTACTAACTCGGGGTACGAATTGCAATGCATACTCACTGACCTGCAGAGGCAAAGCAGTAGGGTGGCTCTAAAATTTTATCTGCAGAAAACTGAAGTAATGTTTAACAGTCTCGAAAGAGAACAGCAGTTTAAGATAGGTAGCGAAGCACTGTACGGGGTAAGGGAATACATCTACTTAAGGCAGGTAGCTACCGCGGATCCGGATCATGAGACTTAAATAATCAAAAGAAAAACAATGGGCTGGTATGCGTTTGGCAGGCATTCTCAGATCATGATCAGCAGGTTGCCACTATCCCTGAAAAGAAAAGTATATAACAGCTGCGCCTTATAAGTACTCACCTACGGGGCAGAAACCTGGAGGCTTACGAAAAGGGTTCTTAAATTGAGGACGACAGAACGAGCTATGAAAATAAGTATGATGGGTGTAACGTTAAGGTCTAAGAAAAGAGCAGTTTGGTTGGAGGAAAAACGCGAGTTGGACATCTTAGTTGAAATCAAGGAAAAGTAATGTGCATGCACAGGACATGTAATGAGGAGGGAAGATAACCGATGGTCATCAAGAGTTACGGCCTGGATCCCAAGAGAAGGGAAGCGTAGCAGGGGGCGGCAGAAAATTAGGTGGGAGGATGAGATTAGGAAGTTTGCAGGGACAACATGGCCAGAATTAGCACATGACCGGGGTGGTTGGAGCAGTATGAGAGAGCCCTTTGCCCTGCCGTGGGCGTAGCCGGGCTGACGATGGTGATGATCATGATAATTATGATGATGATCCAAAAACATGCGCCCCGAACACCACAGGGAAAGGCGGTAAGAAAAGGCAAGGGCTATACGGAGAAGATTCCAACGCTCTCAGGACGCGGTGTACGTCGACGCGGCAGAATACACGAATAATCAGAATATGCCTATCGTTGCAGTGAACTCGGAAGGTGATCTTACGGTCAACGGATCTATTAAAGCCAACAGAGCCGAGGTGGGTGAGGAATCGGCCATTGCTCTCGCTATGGCTTCCACACTAGCCACGATAATAGTCAGTGATTCTAAAACCGCCATTTTAAATTAAGCAAAGGGGCTCATTTCGCCGAAAGCACAAGGAATCCTGGCAAACTTCCGCTGTGGGCGTGTTTTCCATATCATCTGAGCGCCTACGCACTCTCCCCCCCCCCCGGCAACGAGGCGGCCAACACCGTGGCTCAAGGACTCACAAGCCGAGCCACCGAGGGGGGGGGAGGGGGAGGAAGGCCGCGGCTTGGCCTGACAGGGGACCGGATGGTTGGCTACAGGGAGATAACCAACCATTACACATTGGCGAGGGTGCATTTTCCTCCCGCTCACCCATCCCTTAATAACCAGTAGGCGGCAGCATGGTGCCTCCTTCAAATAAATACGTATCCAAATCCGGTGACTTATAGTGATTATTACCCGGACCATCATCATCATCATCATCAGCCTGGTTACGCCCACTGCAGGGCAAAGGCCTCTCCCATACTTCTCCAACAACCCCGGTCATGTAACCCGGACCAATATTCGGCCAAATGTAAATTTTTTTACGAAAGCGCGGACCTGCATCACATTATCTGGGCCTGCCATCCGGCGCCCCTACACGGCCAAAAAATTAAGGATCGGAAGCAGTGGGAAACCGCGTTGGTCAGCTCGGCCCCCGATGACCAACTTTTCACCGTCCAGAGCGCCGAGGATGCGGGGTTGGACCCCCCCTGCCTCCACTATTCTGCCGGCTATATAAACAAAAGTTATTTCCCCCTCTTCCTCTCCAATAAAATGTTATGTTCAACTAAATCACAGGTCTTCTAAAAGTCTACAAAAATATAACTTGAAAGAGCGTAGGTAAGGGCATGTTGGTATTCCATAACTGAGGTTTTTTAGCGCACGAGAAGGGACGAAAGACAGTGGCGAGACGAGGACACAGCGCTAACTTCCAACAATGGTTTTATTCCACAAAGCGGTACACACATATATATAGGTAACACACACAACCGTACGCATGCGCATATGTACTGATTTCTAGTCAAATGAGACAGCAACGAGACATGTGTTATGGAAAGTTAATATCTTATCAAAGATGAAAGAACGACCATGCACAGCAAAAGAAAAATTGTAATTGCAAGAATCAAATGTAAGCTCCATCAGGCCACCCTCTGTGTCACGTTTAAAAAAGCGAATTCTTTACTTGAAAGATCTATTGAAGGCGCGCTAACACAAGCGCTCCCTAAACTAGCAATCTTCGCCGCTTCAATAATCTCACGTGTCGTTTGCGCTGGGTTTCTTCCTATCACCGTGCACTGTTTAAAAATGGGAGTGCACCCATGCTTTCTGCAGTGAAAAGCCAGATGCCCCACTCCTCCACTTCGCACATTATTTGCGTGTTCACGCAACCTGTCATTTAGGCACCTTCCCGTTTGGCCGATGTATTTTTTGCCGCACGACAGGGGTAGTTCGTACACGATATTGTTCTCGCAATGAACGTAGTGTTCCTTGTGATTTGTCCGGCAACTGGGCTTCTCAGAACCACAGTAGCTGGCCTTGCACAAGTTGCACGCAAACACTTGAGATTATTGAAGCGGCGAAGATTGCTAGTTTAGGGAGCGCTTGTGTTAGCGCGCCTTCAATAGATCTTTCAAGTAAAGAATTCGCTTTTTTAAACGTGACACAGAGGGTGGCCTGATGGAGATTACATTTTAATCTTGCAATACAAATTTTTTTTGCTATGCATGGTCGTTCTTTCATCTTTGATAAGATTTTAACTTTCCATAACACATGTCTCGTTGCTGTCTCATTTGACTAGAAATCAGTACATATGCGCATGCGTATGGTTGTGTGTGTTACCTATATATATGTGTGTACCGCTTTGTGGAATAAAACCATTGTTGGAAGTTAGCGCTGTGTCCTCGTCTCGCCACTGTCTTTCGACCCTTCTCGTGCGCTAAAAAAAAACTCAGCTACAAAAATACCAACAACTACACCTTCGTTTTCAAACTCTGTTAATATATACTCTTTCTGCTCTACTAATGCTAACTCGACTGATTTTTTCTAATGAAAACCAAATTGGTGTGGTGTTAACAGGTTATGTATTTCAATAAACCTTGCAATCCTACAATGCAAAATTTTTTCAAACACCTTCTAAAAGATTAAAAGTCTCATGCTCTACAGACTCAACTAGCCGGGCACACCAACGCATTATACAATCAGCGACTCTCAGACGGCAGCACGCAACTTCGCGAACTGCCGGATCTCAGCTGAGGCGCTAAACACACTCATACAAGGCAAACCAACAAGGAAAGACGGATGCGTCCAAATCCTATGGATGCCAGCCCACACTACCGAATCTACGGGAGAGGACAACCCGAACGCGGCGCACACAACGTAGCTCGAGGACTGACTTTCCGAGCTGCGACGAACGTAGACCCCTCGCCAGGGCCCTCCGAAGTATGGGAATGGGAAGACAGAATGGCCACGTTCAACGACATCACCAACCATTACAAGATACAAAGATGCACTTAACCACCACCCCATCCACAACTCACTAGCACGCAAGCTGTCTAGTGGCGACAATTACAAATCAAATCATACAAGAGTCCGATGCTAATGCACGCTATTTATCTAGACATATACACAACAAATAGATGCAAAGTGTGTGGCACCAGAGCCACGCTAGAACACATGCTATGGGAATGACATGAACTAATACAGGACAATGCGAGCAAAGCCTCCATCGACAGCCCGGATCCGCGCGCGATGTGAAGCCGCGCTGCTCAGCTCGAACCTTGAAGACCAATTCTGGGGCAGTCCAGCGGGCCAAGGAAACCGCCGAGATGCGAGAACTCTTAGCCGTAACTTCGGTGGGTGCCCCAGCCCACTAACTCGCCGGACGCGAATTGTTCTGATTCGAAATAAACTTTTCTCACTCACTTAACTTTGAAAAGATTGGTAAAATTGATATCGGCCAGCAATTTCCCACGGCAGTATGATCTCCTTTCTTATACAGAACGGTTACTTTCGCAGACTGCATTCTCACTGGATGAATTTCCAATTCCAAACACAGTCATCGTTACATGCGGATTGTGTTTGTGGAGGAGTCCTGCCAGTTTCATTTTATTGACAATGCTACTTGCGTTAAAGTAAGTACTCCTAGCATTTTTGGAACAGTTTGCGTATCGAGTCTGTGGCACGAGCTTCAGGTGTTTCTGTCGTTCCTATGACAAATGCCCGCTGCCCATTCTCATCATCCCAAACATAAAAGAAGTTTGTGGGCTCTAAGCTTATCATGAATTAGTGAGACACGCTTTCCACTGTCTTTATAATCTTTGGCAGACTGCCAGAGGCAGACTGCTTCCCCAGTTTGGCCTAAATGCAATCGTTTACTATTTACTAGTTTACTAGCGGCTACTAGAGCGGGTTACTTTTTCACCAAGTCCTGGAAATAGACGATGATGGGTTTTTTCCCAGCCTATTTGCGGAGACGATGAATCCTTGCAACTGACGTGCACGACCTGCCCAATATGCTTGCAAATAGGTCATCCAAAACGTTTCCGCATAGAATAGCATGGTTTTCCCCGCTTTGTTTATTAATGCCAAAGTTAATGCGAAAGATGGACCGTCGTCTACGATCCTCGAGGTCTGAAAGCTTATCTGTCTGCCGTTCAACGGTTCGCTCAAGTAAACTAATCCTATCTTTAAATTACCGCATTAGGACGGACCATTCGTGGAACCCCATCGAGATATTAAAGTAGTAGCTGTTTAGTCTGTTAAGGAGAGTCTGTGACGAATATCTGCTAACTTGAAAAGAATATCCGATTCACTGGCTTTAAGTTCTGCGACCATTTCGTCGCCTGTAGGCGCAGCATTTTCCTCAACGTCGCCGCATATTAATAATTTGCGCACACAGAAGCAATCGCAAGCGATCAAAACACGTGTCTATGTCTGAGGGCACGGAACGACCAACAACTAGACGTATCACTGACTAACCTGTGTGTAGAACTAATATTTGTTGATTACAGCCATAGCTTTCGTCGATATCATTGAACACTGGCGAATAACTCTTGTGGTTAGTTTTTTACATTGTTCATTTACAGCGTCACTGCCGTAGTTGTTACTTCCGGGTGAGGAGCAATACGCGTGCTGTTAAGAACTGCCCTCTGACGTGCAAGTTTTGCGAGCCTGTTGCGAAAGCGGGCGTCAACTTTTTCTGGAACGCCACCGCAAACCTCTAACCACGGCGTCACTAAGTCGACTGTGTGTGGAGAACAATACGCGCGTTCTCTACTCTCCGTCGCTGGAGACAAGATGAATGCGACGAATCAGGCTTTGTGCCTGAACCCGCCGCCGCCAACCTGGTCTGCTGTGAACGAGGGAGTCCCCGAGGGAACGTAGTTCGAGGCCCCTTCCCACGCGCCGTTCAAGACGCAAGGCAATGGGCAACCGGCGGGCGCGCTGCGGAGGCCAGCTCGGGGAATAAAATGCGCCTTTATTGATGTAAGCCCCGAGTTCTGCGAAGACCATCTGACCTCGGTTGGGGACCGTGAACCTGTGCGGAAATGTGTGTATGTAAGCCCTCCCGCCTACGGTGCCTGGTCGTTCCGCCTACGGTGCCTGGTCGGCTCGCCTACGGTACCTGGTCGAACGTTTCCCTCGCGTTGGGATCGATGGAGGACCGAGTGTTTATAAACCGCTGTTGTGCGGGTGCTCAGTGCACTTTCTCTCGCAGTCATGCTAGACTGATGAACTGCAACGTCCTGATGAAGATACTGTAAATAAACCCATATTCCTCGTTCTGGATGATAAGCAGTCCTTCCCTTCAACAACGTGGCTAAGTTGGATGACGGCATGGGCCAGCTACCATCTAATTCATGCCCGACTCCAATCTTGACAGCTGATTACGAGCGATGGGATTGACCCCCATCCTCACAGTGCTCAACTCCGCTTCTGTTGGAGGAGGGAACAGTTGGCACAAGGAATCGTCATCACCGTATCGCTCCAGTTTAGCTGCACAGGTGCTGGGGATCGATGGCGATACAGAGGCGATGAGCTGCAAAGCTTGTGTGGTGAACAAAAATTTGTTGATTAGCGAAATAGCACCCATCGCATCACCATGTCCAATTTGTAAGAACTTCGGGCACTGAAGGTATACAGAAATGTTCCCAAATGAGAACAGAGATGTTGGCTTCGGCACATACAGAAGACAAATGGTGAAATATTTCTAATACTTGGTTAGTGTGTGTGTGTGAAAACTTTTATTGTAATGAGGTCCGGAGGCTCGATTTCTCAAGCCAAGGCGGGCTGTTCTCACGATGGCACTGTCAGGCCAGCTTTTCAGCGACATCATGGGCCCTCTGGACTGCCCTTAGTTGGTCCTGAAACAATGGGCTTTGAATCCTTTTCTCCCACTGTGTACATTCTTCAACGAGGTTGGTGAGAGTCGCGGGACACCCCGCCAGCATATGTCTGATTCCAGCGATGCCATTACAATCATTGCAGTCCATCTTAATCTCCATCTCTGGATATATTTTATTAATGGTGTACGGTGTGGGATATGTACCCGTTTGCAATAAGCGCAGTGAGACTGCCTGAGCCCTGTTCAGTTTTGAATGTGGGAATGGGAATTGTCTGCGTCATAAATAGTAATGTTCGGTAACGTCATTGTATGTTGTTAAATGATCTCTAGATTCCCTGGCCTGATGGTGGATTGCTCGGTTGTGACTGTCACGGCTAGCAAGTCCTCGTGCCAAGTCATGAGCAACCTCATTGAGGTTTACCCGAGTCTCGTCCACTTTTCCCATATGCGCAGGAAACCATCGGATTTCAGTTGTCATAATCCCAATGTTTTCAAAAAGTTTAGCTGCAACTCCTGCTACGTAGCCTTTATCAAAACACTTTACAGCGGATTTCGAATCACTGTAAATGCAGGCCCACTTATTACTCCTGATGGCTAGAGCAATTGCCGCTTGTTCCGCCACCATGGGGTCCTTGGTAAAAATAGTGAGAGCGTCTTGCACCTTACCTTGATAATTTCATACAATGGCCGTGTATGCTTCTTTACCTTTCACCCAGGCAGCATCAACTATAGCTGCCAGTTCGTTCTGCTGCTCTATTTCCTGAAAGAGTGCTTTAGCTCTGGCCTTTCTCCTTTCAGCATTATATTCTGGATGCATGTTTCTAGGGAGAGGGTTGCTTCTGATCTTGTTCCTAACTTCAGTCCTTAATTCAACTTCATCCTCTAGTAGGCTCCTTGATGTATTCAGTTCTGCACCTATTGCCTGTAATATGTTCCTGCCAGCTCGTGACTTTATCAATCTTTCGTGTTGCGCTAGCTGTTGGGCCTCCGCAATTTCTTCCATTGTGTTGTGCACCCCTAGACTCATGAGTTTGTCGCTTGCAGCGTTACTAGGTACCCCTAGGGCTACTTTAACGAGCTTCCTGAGCGTCACATTAAGTTTGTTATGTTCTGCCTGCTTCCATTTGAATAATCCAGCCACATAAGTGAAGTGACAGAGAGCAAAGGCATGTATTAGCCTCAAAGTGCTGTCTTCTCCTAAGCCTCTGTGTCTATTGGTAATTATCCTTAGTAACCTAATGACTTCATCTGTTTTATTCGAGATATGTTGTATTGTTCTATAGTTAGTATTGTTTCCGTCTATGTGATACCCAAGAACCTTGATTTTTTCAACTAGCCTGATTGCGGATCCTTCATGAGTGTATAAGCACACTCTTGGCTCATCTTCCGGAATGTAACCTCTTGGTTTACGACCTTTTCTGCGATGTTTAATGACTAAGAGTTCTGATTTGGCTGCCGAGCATTTCAACCCCATGTCTTTCAGTGTGTTCTCTACAACGTATAAACTTTCCTGTAATCTGGTCTCTGTCTGTCCTACATTGCCCTTGGCATTCCATATGGCTATGTCGTCGGCATATATCACATAATGTATACCCTCAATTTTCTCCAAATTTCTTGCAACCTTGGACATTGCTCAATTGAATAGCATGGGTGAAAGCACAGCCCCTTGTGGAGTGCCCCTATTTCCCAAATTCTTAGCTTCTGATTTAACCTCACCCAGCATGAGTTGTGCAGTTCTGTTTCTAAGAAAGTCCTTAATCATGGGCCCGGTAGCTGCGCGACAGTGCAGTCTACTATTCCGCTGCTTTTCACGATGCGGGTGTTTCCTCTCGCCGTCCGCCTACTTCTAACCGTTCCACCGTCTGCCTCCTGTGGATCTGTGCCTTCCGTGAACCTGCCCTACCACAATCAACACATTTTGGATCAACCCACAACGTCATCAGTGCTCCACCTGCCATCACTTCCATCAGTCTACCGCATCTCGGATCATCAGTGGACAGCCCCATCGCCAGGAACATCATCCACTAATGCTATAAAGCCCGTGCGCTCATCGCCACCGCTCTGTGGGCCCGGTAGCTGCGCGACAGTGCAGTCTACTAATCCACTGCTTTTCACGATGCAGGTTGGTAATAAATTTTCTCTGTTCGCTAAAAAAATAGTAACCTTTTCCTGATGCAGCTACCGAGCCCTCAGTGCTGTGCCTGTATTGTTGCCGAATGTTCGCATGTTATTCGTATTCTCTCGCTATTGTCGGGTGACGTAGAAACTAACCCAGGCCCCGACCGTTTCGACACCGTACTTGCCGAGCTCCAGAAACTAACTACCGGACAAACCGCGTTATTGTTTGATCTACAAGACATTAAACAACAGCTGAAAACTACTGACACAACACTGCTCGACCTAAACAAACGCATGGACGCTGTGGAATCCCACTACACTACCCTTTCTGCTCTCCACTCTGAAATAGACACCCTGAAAATTTTAACAACCGAACTTACCTGCAAGGTGGACAAACTGGAAGCACGAGTGGACGACGCAGAAAATCGCTCCCGTCGTAACAATCTCATTTTTTACAATGTTCCGGACACTAGCCCCGCTGGAACTTTTGCAGGCTCAGAAGAAACTGTCATTCGCCATTGCTCGCAACAGCTATGCTTTGACATCGACCCTAATTTAATAGAGCGTGCTCACCGTCTCGGGCGTCACTCACCTAATCGTACCAGGCCTATCAAAGTAAAATTCACATCGTCCAAAACTAAAGAACACATTCTATCATGTGGTTATGAACTTAAAGGCACGAACTACAGCATTGGCGAAGACATTTCCGCTTCCGTCCGTAACACTCGCAAAAATCTTGTAGCCTATGCCAGATCGATATCCGATAAGTTCTTCCTGCGCTTCAAAACTTTACACGTTGGTCCGAAACGCTACATATTCGATGAAGCTTCACAAACAGTAAAAGAAGTGAAATAGCAATCATCTCACCGTCAATCGACAGGCCATTCTAAGCATGTTCAACAACAAGCACTTTCACTGTCAGCTATTTTCTCTAACGTGCGCAGCTTCACATCAAAGCGCTACATTATTTCAAATATCCTCCTATCTTCCGCCACTAACCTACTAATCTTGACGGAAACGTGGCTAAACAGCGGCATCTGTGATAGTGAAGTCCTTGCCGACTTGCCTAATTTCCGCGTCTTCCGCAAGGATCGCCCAGATAGAAGGGGAGGGGGGTACTTATTGCAACCAGACATGAACTATCATGTACAACCATTAATATTTCAGACATGGAAATGTTATGGGTCTTATGCCACGCTTCACCTCAGTCAGTTTTGATTGGAGTTTGCTACAGGCCTCCCAACAGTCCGGATTTCCCCACAAAACTGAATAATGCAACAAAGGAAATTAAAACGAAGCATCCAAACACCTGTACTCTTTTATTTGGAGACTTGAATTTCCCAAGTATTGATTGGCATAATCTACCTACCACAGGTAATAGAGATGCTAACGAATTTTTTTATGTTTGCCTTAATTTTAATCTTGTTCAAGTTATATCGGAGCCAACCCGTGTAACTGAGGACTGCACTAACATTCTCGACCTAATATTAACGGATAATCCGGAATACGTTCATTCCATCACACATATACCAGGCGTCAGTGATCACCAAGTCATACAAGCCGACTTCAAGATTAAACCATTTTCACGGACAACCAGCAAACGTACCATCCGACTTTATGATAATGGTAACTATACTGCCATAAATAATGAACTTCGCACATTCTTACCCCGTTTTCAGTCTGACTTTAATCAAAGAACTATCCACGATAACTGGTACTTTTTTAAGACAAAGATTGAAGGTTTGGATGACAGGTTTATTCCAAGCATAAATATAAGAACTAACCCCCTAAACCCTTGGTTCACACACTCAAACGTCTTGAAAACAAAAAGAAGCGTCTTTTTCGTTCAGCCAAGTTGCGGCCTAGTCAAAACGCTTGGGACAAGTATTATGCAGCTGAAGAAACGTACCTACAAAATGTGCGAGAAGCCAAGCACTCTTTCTTTCATTATGACCTGCCAAACATGTTCCTTACTAACCCCCGCAGGTTCTGGCCAGTCAAATCCCCAGAATACACGCACAATTTCCCTCACCAATGCATCAGGTGAAACTATGTGTGAATCCAAATGCGCCAACATTTTTAACGCAGCTTTTTCACCCGTGTTTACTAATGCAACCGATCCGGTTGATTCTCCAAACCCCGCAATTATTCAGGAGACAATGCCTTCACTTGTATTTTCTTCAGAAGGGATTTCGTCCCTTATAGAAAACTTAAAGCTTTCATCCTCTGCGGGCATTGACAACATCAACGTTAAGATACTGCAGAACACCAAAGATACATGTTCATCTCTGTTGTGCTTGTTATTCACTCAGTCACTCCTCACAGGCCAACTGCCCAAAGATTGGAAACAACGGAAGGTCGTTCCAGTCCACAAATCCGGTAACAAGAACTCGGCTCTAAATTACCGTCCCATTTCTCTAACTAGTATTCCCTGCAAAATCATCGAACCCGTCATCTATACTCACACCATGGCATTTCTCGATTCGAATAACTTTTTCAATCCTGCCCAGCACGGGTTTCGCCGTGGTTACTCCTGCAAGACTCAGCTTGCGGCTTTCTTACACGATCTGCACTCTAACCTTGACTGTAATCTTTAGTCTGACGTAATATATTTAGATTTTTCTTAAGCCTTTGATAAAGTGCCCCATAAACGCCTTCTTATAAAGCTTTCCCGCTTAAGTTTTACCCCTAATATACTGAAGTGCATTGAAGAATTCTTGAGTAATCGTTCACAATTCGTCACCATTAATGATAGGAATTCTAATTCAGTCTCTGCAACATCAGACGACCCGCAGGGATCCGTGCTCGGCCTGCTACTTTTTCAAATATACATAAATGATTTTCCATTAAACGTAACATCTAGCATACGCATGTTCGCGGACGACTGTGTGATATATCATGCTATTACTTCCACCGCTGACCAATCTTCTCTTCAAAGTGATCTTAATGCTGTCCAGGACTTGTGTAACGAGTGGCTAATTGAACTTAACCCGCGTAAATGTACATATTTCTCCATTCACCGTCGCCGTAATTCTCTCGTATTTCCTTACGTAATCTCTGAAGTTCCGGTAGAACTAGTCCATTCGTACAAGTATTTAGGAGTAACACTTTCGAGCGATCTTTCCTGGAATCTTCATGTTACTAACCTAATATCATCCGAGAACAGGATGTTAGGATTTCTAAAACACCATCTACATCATGCTCCTCAGCATGTAAAATTGTTAGCCTACAAATCATTTGTGAGGTCAAAACTAGAATTTGCATCGCCTATTTTGAATCCTCATCAGGCATACCTAATTAATGATCTTGAATATGTACAAGATCGCGCCGCTCGTTTCATCCACTCATCATATTCCTTTGACATCAGCGTTTCCTCCTTAAAAACTGCATCCGCATTATCCCCCTTATCGCTCCGTCGTCGCATTGCCAGCCTATCTTTATTTCACAAATTCTTTCATAGCCCTATGCGCATCGCACCTTATATCCGTCCTCCTACACGCATATCTCACCCGACCAGCCATCAGCTACAGGTTGCCCGTCCACGCTCACGCACTGTCACGTTTTCAAATTTTTTTTCCTCGCACAGCTGCAGACTGGAACGGTCTTCCTAACGACGTTGCTGTCATTATATGCCCATGAAAGTTCATCGAAAATGTAAAAAAATTCCTGTTATTGTAACTATGTATTTTTATTCTTGCCACCCCTTATGTAACGCTCCATTTATTGGAGCCTTTAAGGTAATAAAATGAAATGAAATGTTAAACCGTCTCTTACCCGAACCCATCTCCGAGAGAACGTCAAGTATAGCCTTATGCATTATACGATCAAAAGCTTTTTCCACATCCAATCCCAAAAGAGCTTTCGTATGCGCTGGGCTAGCCTGTATAAGCTGATGTTTGATCAGCAGCACAGCATCCTAAGTTGACAGCCCTGGACGAAAGCCGATAAAGTTGTACAGGAGGATCTCGTTCTGCTCAACGTATTTCGTGAGTCGATTTAGGATAACATGTTCCATAGCTTTGCCAAGACATGACGTTAAGGAAATAGGACGGAGGTTGTCTAGAGTGAGTTGTTTGCCTGGCTTCGGTATGAGGACAGTATTGGCCACCCTCCATTCCTCTGAGTATACCCCTTTTCTCCAACATTCATTGAAGTGTTCAGTTAGATAAAAGATTGATTCACCATCTAGATTTCTTAATATCTTGTTAGTTATTCGGTCAGGTCCAGCCGCCGATCTACCATTAAGACTGTGAAGAGCCGCCCTCACTTCACTCTCATTGAAGTCCCGGTCAAGTTCTTCACATATGCCTCCCGTATACTCGGGGCTCTCGTCTCCTTCGTTTGGTTGTTTAAGTGGGAGATATTTGGCTGCGAGACTATCTATGATATCCTTCTCTGTTTTATCTTATCTTTCCTGATGAACCAACTTAACTATAGCTGTTCTCTTGCTTTTCCTTGTTTCATTCTCGTTGAGCAAGTGCTTGAGGAGGTTCCAGCTACCTCCATGTTTGAGTCTACCGTCAACCGAATCACAGATCTCATCCACTGTTGCTTCACGAGGGTCTTCGAATAATCACCAATTTCTCTCTTTAATTGCGCTATTTTTTTCCTTAGCCTTCTGTTAAGTCTCTGCGTTTTCCATCTCTGTAATATAGCCTGTTTGGCCTCAATCAGATGCGCCAGCCTGCTGTCCATAGCTTCAATATTTTCCTCTGTCCTGATTTCTTTAGTGGTCCCTTTGACGTCCTCTCTGAGCTGAATGACCCATGTCTGAAGGGGTTCCTGCTCGGCATCTAGAGGCCCCACTTCTGTTCACCCTAATTTTTCTGAACTGATCCCAATCAGTGAATTTGAAGATTCTAGTTTCCTGTCTCGGTATGCGTATGGTTATGTGTATGATGTAATGGTCGCTTCCGATATCCTAGTTTGAATTTTCTCAATTGGCTCCTCTTGGATTGTTTACAAAAGTAAGATCTGGCGTGGAGTCCCTGCTTGTGGACGTGCCACAACGGGTGGGATACGCCGGATCAGTAATCAAGCATAACCCCAGATCCATGGCAAGACTCCATAGCTCCTCTGTCTTCTTTGTGTTCCAAGTGTATCCCCATGTGTGATAGGGAGCATTAAAGTCCCCTCCAATAATGAGCGGGGAGCTTTTGGCAACCGAAAGCACCTTCTTGAAGAGTGCTCTAAACCTCTGTCTCATGTCGTTAGGACTGCTTAAATATTCAAGCAGAAAATGCTTTGCGTCTTACCTATGTTCCTTTTAAGTATAATCTCAACTAGAATGAATTAGAACCTGGAATGCCTAAGGTGAATATCATGCTCAATGTATGGCAACTTTTTGTCAATGGGGCTCGCCAACCCCCTCCTGATTTTTCTGTCTCTACATATAACTTTGTACCCAGTGAGCATAATTTCGTCCGCTAAGGTTTCCTGCACCATAATTACCTTTGGCCTGGCCTCAGATGACCTGATCACCTGTTGCAGTGCTGCTTTTTTGTGTTGGAACCCACTACAATTCCATTGCCACACGTTAAATCCATGATTACTGTCCATTGTTATTTGGTGAGGCTGCCTTTCTATTACTTGCTATTTTCCTCTTTGTGATGGCCCCAGAAAATCCAGGAATGGACTTTATACTATCCGCCTCTGATGGCAGATACTCATCGTCGCCATCCCCTCGCGCCTCCATTTTCCTAAGTGTTTTCTCCGCCGTTAGCCTCCATTTCCACAATTTGTCCACTTTAAAGTTGGTCGTTTCCACTTTCTCTCTTATCGCTTTAATTGCCTCTTTTATTTCAATGAGGGCTGAGAATACTGAATCACCCTCGGAACTCACCGCTCTCTTTTGTAGGGGCGGGGGAGCTGGATTCCCCTGGATCTTTTCTTTTGCTCACAGGTCTATCTATCTCTACTCTAGCAGGGCTTGACTGCTCTTTTTAACAAAGCTCTACTACCTGTCTGGTCAATTCTTCATTAGCTTTTCTTAAAGAAGCTACTTCTTTAATTAATTGCTCTGTTCTGGCATCATTGTCATCACCCACAGCCGCCGAGGCGCCCCCAGCAACCCTCGCCATACCTTTGACTTTGTCAGCCCAGGTGATTCCTGGCGTCATCTTCTCGCCAGGTATTGAGTCTCTTTGCACGAAGCGCACCTGCGCTTCCCATGACTTGGAGCGCCTTCTCTCCCTGGATAGTGAACGATACCTGGATCTGGTGCGACTCCTGGAGCGTGAGTGCTCCCTGTCCTGGGGGCGATGGTTGGGCGCCAGCTGTTGCGCCTCCGACTGCGCTCTTGTTGACGAACGAGTCCTGTTGCGCTCTCTTCGACGGAGTCGTACGACGTAAGGGACTTGAAATCTTTTCTTACAAAACTTGTCGCCGGTAGGGTGATCGCCGTCACAAAATTTACACCTAGGTACGCACACATGTACATCTCCTGGGTTGCGTGTTCCACAACCCCTGCACTGAACAAAGTCAAGGGTTGGACACACATCAGAGCGGTGTCCGACCCTTCCGCAGGTGAAGCAGACGTAGAATTGCTTCCTGTAAAGGTAGCATCTCACTAGTGTGGATCCATACCTGACAAAATTGGGCACTTTAAGTCCATCGAAAAGTACAATGACCGATTCCGACATCTTGATGCGCTTAGCAGCCAGCGCAAGCGGGTTCAAGTCATGCACGAAATTTCTTGTTATCTTAGCTTGGGAGTCTCTTATGTCCACTCTTCGGATGACGCCTTTGCATGTAGCATGTGGTGCCGCTTCGTATGCATTTACCTCGTATTCCGCTTCCATGATCTTGAAAGACTTGATTCTGACGTACTTGGCAGCATGTTCGGGCTTAGGTGTACTGACCACGATGATATTTTGAGTGAAGTTTGGGCAGACAACATCTTCACGGGCCTCGTCTTCCGTTAGGCCGGACGCGTCGATGACTGCAGAACCAATCGTGGTGGTGCTCACCTTGTTCAAATTGAGCCCTCCTCGAGGCCGTATAATGATCTTTCTGTGCTCCTCAGGCAGTTGAGGCATTCTCGAAGCTTTGATAACCCGATTTTTAACCATTCCACCGACAGCGGTTTTCTTGACGCCATGCTCTCGCTGATTGCGTGGCAATGTGCTCTCCTCATCCACAGCCTTTGTGCTAGCTCGTGATCTTTGGCCAGCCACTACTTGCCAGCCGATGTCGTCCAGAGCGTTCTTTCTTTCATTTCCAGAAAAAGCTTTATCTTCCATGCTTGTATACGGCATGTCTGAGGGCAGGTGGGCTTACTAGGCCCAACAAAGCCCCTACTCCTCACTAAGCTTAGCTCCGCTAAGCACAAGTCGGCGTCTGGGAGCAGAAAAGGTTCCGTAAAATTGTGAAAATAGGAGCCCCACCTCGAATCTTCGTGTCAGTCGATTCGCCGTCGCTTCATGGATCCACTGATATGCTTATTTTCGTTGTACTCTCAAAATTGGCGAGCAGAGCATGGAAAAAAAACGGAGCCGATGCTTCCACGTCTGCACTGCTCGGCGCTTCTTATTCTTCCTCTACTTGGTTAGTGCTCTTGTTTTCCGTTTTCCTATTATCATTGGTTGTTAGCTTTATGCATTGTGTTTATTTTTATTTGCTTGTTTTGTCATTTGTGTTCACTTTAAATATTGTACCTTTGGTTAATGTACTAAACATTTCCTAAATGCATGCATTCACTGAATAAGCGCCTTCGCTATACTTGCAATAATTGTTCCTATTCTTGCGCATCTCGCCTGTCATACCGCTGCTATGTATGTTGGCCCTTAGACCCTCTCAAGTAGTTTGCAACCGCTTTGATTGATTGAGTGATTGATTAGCATAAATAAATAAATGAATAATAATATTCAGCCTGTGCAGTCGAACTACTTTGTCGATATGTTGGTACGGTTTATCAAATACTCTTTTCGGCAGCCAGACGACAAACGCACATACGCACAGGCACGTACAAGCACACACGCACACACATAAAACACCAGCTACGAATTGATTGAATGCTGCAAAAACGCACCGCAAAGTGATCTTGCCCACGTGCAACAGAAGGCACATGGAGCGCCGTAATAGCTATCTTGATTGCTACAGCTTCGCCTAAAACAGATACTACGTCTTTGATAATATAATGTGATCAAAGTGTCTCTGACACATGTGGGACCTATCGTTCTGCAAAGGTGCCTACAAGATTGCATGCGCCGTTTTATTGCTGCTCCTGCCCAGGACATGAACGCACGAAAAGTATGGCTGACATGCGAACGAATTGCAATGCACAAAAAGATCCACACGAACAAATTATTCAAGCGAAGCTTCTATTGCGTCACTAATGTCGGCGTCGGTGTTGCCGTATGAAAAAGCCCAAGCCACGTGAAAATAAAAACTTGTGGGGCTACGCAATCCAACCACCGATCTCCGAGTTGTGAGACTACCACGTTAACCGATTCTGCCACTGTCTTTCTTTTTCTTTATTGCCTCCTTGGCATGCAACACAATTGTATACAGTGCAATGTCACATATAAAAGTGCTGTCACATCACTTTCAGCACATGAGGGGTTAAAAACGCAGTCGCTTCATTATAGATATTTCCCCTAAAAGAGGGTACCACTCAGGCTTTTCAGTTTGAACTTTGTACACTTCTCTCAAGTATTCTACAATCTCAATGAAATACTCCCTTGCCGGTCGGAATTCAAGTCCTCGTTGCGCATGGCCATCCGCGACCTCCATACGCTGTGGAGCACTAGTGCCATGAACATGTCGTAGGGCACACCCATACGTTCTTGACAGGCAAAATACGGATGTCATACAGTGTAATGGGCAAGTCTTTCTTCAAGGTCCTCACAAGGATGTCCCAGAGAAAGACTGCATCACTAAAATCACTAAAAAGTTAATGGAGAATACCTTAGTAACTTGCGATTCGCTGATGATATTGCCTTGCTTAGTAACTCAGGGGACCAATAGCAATGCATGCTCACTGACCTGTAGAGGCAAAGCAGAAGAGTGGGTCTAAAAATTAATCTGCAGAAAACTAAGGTAAGGCTTAACAGTCTCGGAAGACAACAGCAATTTACAATAGGCAGCGAGGCACTGGAAGTCGTAAGGGAATACATCTACTTAGGGCAGGTAGTGACGGCGGATCCGGATCAAGAGACGGAAATAATCAGAAGAATAAGAATGGGCTGGGGTGCGTTTGGCAGGCATTCTCAGATCATGAACAGCAGGTTGCCATTATCCCTCAAGAGAAAAGTATATAATAGCTGTGTCTTACCAGTACTCATCTACGGGGCAGAAGCCTGGAGGCTTACGAAAAGGGTTCTACTCAAATTGAGGACGACGCAACGAGCTATGGAAAGAAGAATGATAGGCGTAACGTTAAGGAATAAGAAAAGAGCAGATTGGGTGAGGGAACAAACGCGAGTTAATGACATCTTAGTTGAAATCAAGAAAAAGAAATGGGCATGGGCAGGACATGTAATGAGGAGGGAAGATAACCGATGGTCATTAAGGGTTACGGACTGGATCCCAAGGGAAGGGAAGCGTAGCAGGGGGCGGCAGAAAGTTAGGTGGGCGGATGAGATTAAGAAGTTTGCAGGCATGGAATGGCCACAATTAGTACATGACCGGGGTTGTTGGAGAAGTATGGGAGAGGGCTTTGCCCTGCAGTGGGCGTAACCAGGCTGATGATGATGATGATGATGATGATGATGATGATGATGATGACTAAAATCCAGATATATGTGTTCAACTGTCTCCGGATTTTCGCAGATGATGCAGTCTACAGACCAGGCAACAAGAATGCATTTTTCTAGCAGCCAAGATATTACAGTGAGTGTGCCACTGTGTAGCATGAAAAAGAACGTTTTGACTGTTGGTCGTACAGGCATCTTTTTAACTTTACCTAAAACGTCGTCCCCTGGACCCCTTGGGCACAGTGATCGGAATACAGGCAATGGCAACATGGTTTCTGCAAGATCTTTGTATAATTTCTTACGCGTCACGTCAGAGAGATATATTCCATTGAAAAGCGCACTTTTAGGATTTCGAAAGCACCTAAGATTTCACGCATATAACCCCTCAGCCATCTTTGTTCGACATGGACCGTTGAAACAATATATTCTGGCAACTAATTTGACAATCGCACATGCAACATTGTTCTCAAAAAGCGATCACTTTGATCTCGTAAGAGAATAAATCTAGCCACAATCTGCCGCAAGAACAGGTGGACTATGCCGAGCCCCCCACTGCGCACAGATCGAAACAAATTTGTGCGACTGGTTCTTTCCCACGTAGAACCCCAAACAAATACAGCCATCACTCTGTGCAGTTTTGAAAGGCATTACGTGTCATACATAACACTTGAAGAACATACCATCCTCGCGAAACAAGAAATATGTTGCACACGGTTGAGCGCGTAAACATTGAAAATTCTCGACCACCCCATTTTTTGGTCTTCTCGCGTAGTTACTCCGTTTCATTCTTCCAATATTCTGTTCTGCCCCGGTAGTGTTGCAGCGGTACACCTAGATACTTATCAGGCATCGCCGTCCATGTGACATTTTCGAACAATGAAAGTGTGATTCGCCAATTTCCATGCCAGATACCGGGACATTTATTCCAGTTAATTCTGCTACCGGAGCACTCACAGAATATCTTGACATGAGTTATTGCCACTCTGACACTTTCTTGATCATTACAGAACACCGCAATATCATCTACATAACTAAGCACATTGACTTCCGCGGTCACCAAGCGGAAACCACGAATTCGTTCATTCTGAACCACTTTTTCACAAAGAAGTTCCAAATAGAGTGCCAAAAGTAGTGCTGAAGCAGGACATCCTTGTTTTACGCTTGATAATACCTGAATGCTTTCGCTGAGCTGTTTGTTAACCACAATCCTCGTGGTGCATCCAGTGTATGCCATTCGTACCCCCCTCAAAAACTACAGATCCCACTTTTACGTAGTCGAGGATGCACAAAAGGATCTCATGAGTAAGATCTTGATGAGGGCTAGTTGGTTCATACTTAGAACTGATGGGAAACAGCGCGAAAAACACGAGGACACCAGGAAACAGGGAAACAAATACCACAGACAAGCGCTGACTGCCAGCTGGAAGTTTATTTGAAATTCACCGGACATTTATACCTTTTTAGAGCGCAGCTCTTTGGCGTCCGTTCCTGGGTTTCGCGTCGTCGTCGTCGTCGGCCTCGTAACCAGCTCCGCCCCCCTTTCATCCCCCCAGCGCTAGCAGCGACCGACTGATACCGCTGGATGCCGCTGACGCCGCTAGAGAGTCAAGATAACGTGACTGCATAGAACACCGTCGCCGCCATGCAGAAAGAGGAGGAAAGGGTCCCCCCCCTGTTCTTGTGTGGCGGATAGGGTGCTCTTCAGTTGCCGACGCGCCGGTTATTCGTTGTCCCTGAAACCAACTCCGCAGCTGGGGTTGACTCACTATCGGCGTCAGCGGCATCAGTCAGTCGCTGCTATCTCTTCCCTCCTCCCTTTATCGTGTTGTCCGCTTGCTGCGCGCGCTTCTGCCCCCATCGTTTGCCGCTGGGTGTACACGCCGCCCCCCTCCCCCCTCTTCCTGCGAGTCTCCGGTTGTCAAAGCGCCGGCTCGAACTTAATTCCTTTCTTCGCTCCTCCTCCAATGCAACCCCTGTGCGGTGGCAATCAGAGAGCCAGATCGGTGGCGGCGGATCTGTATATGTGCACCGCCCGAGCCGAAATTGCCGCTGCCGTTCGCCCTGTGCGGTGGCAATCAGAGAGCCAGATCGGTGGCGGCTTGACATAAAGACAAACAGCAATTTCCTAACACTTATGCGGGAGAACATCCCGTTCCTCTCGCTCGTAACGCGTCCCACGGCTGTGACAACCTCGCGAGGCACTTGTATAGATCTCGTCTTTGAGAATCAAGCATTGGTGTACCAAGTCGAACATATATCAGTCTATTTCTCCGACCACAAAGCTTCCTTCATGACTGTCAAGAACTGTTAGTGGAGTCTTTGTTAAAGGAAAACGTGTGAAAAATAAAAAAAAAGGTCTGTGATAGCGCATACATGTGTTGCTCGATTTCTTTGCCTCAATCTATCGAAAAGGTGAAACAGCTTATTTGCTGCGCTCAAACTTCGCATTAGGAAGTAACGTAATCGTCGGTAATTTTTTCAGCATAGGCATGTGCACATAAGTCGCAAAAACATCTGCAAATCAACAACATTTTAATCTTTCTTCCAAAAATTTGATTTCTTTTCCCGAAAAGGCAAGAGAGGGAGCGCTTACGCATTTGTCTCCTTCCTTTCTTTTATGAAAGGTCTCTACTATTTCCCTTTCCTTCTTACCCTTTCCTTTCCTTAT
This sequence comes from Dermacentor variabilis, assembly GCF_050947875.1. Classification (NCBI taxonomy): domain Eukaryota; kingdom Metazoa; phylum Arthropoda; class Arachnida; order Ixodida; family Ixodidae; genus Dermacentor; species Dermacentor variabilis. Next base: position 206,021,236 of record NC_134572.1, on the reverse strand, counting down.
GAATTTTGTCTTTTCAAATATGGGGTTGCATTGACACTTGTTACAGTGTCCAGCTAAATGACTCCCATAGCCATTCTTTAGGTTAGTGCTAAGATCACGAGCTCTATCATTGAAGCACTGTCCCGTTTGACCTATATAAGATTTTCCAAAGCTGAGCGGTATTTGATAAATGACGTTGCGCCTGCACTCAGTGAAACCAGTTTTATGATTTGTGGTGCACAGGTGCCTTTCGCGCTTGTTCATGCGATTACATATCGAGGACAACTTACACGGAGCACTGAAAACCAAATTAGTTTATTGGAAACATTCTTCTGATTGTGTGACAACTTGCGTAGGTATGGCACCACGTGCGCTTGTCTTTTGTCTTTGTTTTCTTTTTGGGAAGCATCGGAACTTCATTTCTCTTTCTGCAAAATGGCTTCGCATGCTGAAGTGATCACAGAACTGGGAAAGCCTGCTTTCTGTAGTCGCGATATCCGATTTACAAAACTTTGATCGCACGCATGCTCACATGACTTACTAAGTGCTGCCTTAATGCACGTTGTTGCTATGCCTATCTTAATCAATTTAGAATGTGCGCTGTCGTAACGCAACAAGGTTTTCTTAGACCTGGGATGATATCCCCAGCATACGTGCTCGCCCAAAGAAAAACAGAGGTTAATAACTAGAACTAACTAGAACTAACTAGAACTAGAAACTGAATACGGTTGTTAATTGACAATTCATACGTGAACTTAAGTCCTACCGATGAGTTGATGAACAAGTTCAAAATATCTTTGATATGATCTATGATGTTTGAAAACATGCATACAGGTATCTTTCCTCATAACAATTAGGTAGTCGTCAACATATCTAAACATTGCTTAAATGATATTGCGCGACAAAAACACGACAAGGACGTGAGAGAAGACGACACACCAAGCGCTTGGTGTGTCGCTTGGTGTTGCGCTTGGTGTGTCGCCTTCTCCCACGTCCGTGTCGTTTTTTTTTTGGTCGCTCAATATCATTTAAACAATGGATTGCCAACTTGCCCGGAATGCTGCTCTCATGTTTAAACACTCGCGTTACAGGCATGGCCACCAACTTAGCAGAAATTACACTGTCAAACGAGGATAAAAAGTTTTTACATAAGATGGGGGCGATGGCTGATCCCATACAGATGCCAGTACGTTGGATGTAGAATTTGCCATCATAATTAACAGCAGTTGAATGAAGATAAAAGTGTAAAAGCGCTAAAAATTGTCGCTGTTGACACATACAGAATTCTGAAAATTTACTTCTCCGAAATCTTCTATCCTATCGTGCACAGCGCACATCAAACCATCTCGCGGCACAGAATAATGTAAGTCCTCAACATCTGAAAATGCGGTTAGTGCGGCTCCCTGGTCTTCATTTATGGCCAAGATAACTTCTTCTGAGCTTCTTACCAGGAAAAGGTCATTTATCTGCAACATCTTGAGATGGCCTTGCAGAACTTTTCCTACATGACATTTCCATGACGTCTTCTCGGACACAATAACCCTGAAAGGGCATTCAGGCTTGTGTGTCTTGCAAGTGAAGAAAACATCAAGGAACTCCGTATCAGGGCCCCGTGTAAGTTGTCCTCGATATGTAATCGCATGCACAAGCGTGAAAGGCACCTGTCCAACACAAATGATAAAACTCGTTTCACTGAGTGCAGGCGCAACCTCATCTGTCAAATACCGCTCAGCTGTGGAAAATTTGTGGAAATCTGTGTCAAACGGGACAGTGCTTCAAGGAAAGAGCTCGTCAGCACAGCACTAACCTAAAGAATGGCTATGGGAGTCATTTAGCTGGACACTGTAACAAGTGTCAATGCACCCCCATATTTGAAAAGACAAAATTCATAGGGAAAGAGACCACCTTGTCAAGACCCACATTGAAATTGAAGTACTCAGGACCCATATAAGGCATCTAGCCAGGACTCCTCATCACCATTTAGCCTCTCTACCAGCGGACAGGCCACACACATCTTTCAGCCAAACGATAACTGCATATGATGAATCATTGCCAGCTTGTTTCACTCCGGCTGCGAGACCTTCGATCCCTCCATGGTGCCTCGCTCAGCCAAAAGTCAACCTCGCGATACCTGGTATCTCGAAAAAAGCTGATCTGTCATCACCAGCCCTTAGACAGCTCACGCTACTATATTTGTACGAGAACTACCGTGACTCTACGCATATTTACACTGATGGATCTGTCCTTCCAAGCAGCTCCGCGGCGGCAATCGTCATACCAGCGAAAGCTACAACAATCAAATTTAAGACGACCCACGCATCGACGGCAACATCGACGGCAGCAGAGCTCGCAGCGCTCTTTACTGCTCTTCATCACATTGGTGATGAACCGCCACACAAATGGACAATATTCTGCGATTCGAAGGCGGCACTGCAGTCTCTACTGTCACCTTTACGACGCGGACCGCACGAACAACTAATATTCCATATTACAGAGACATTACACCATATAAGTGATGCAGGCCACGAAATAACCTTTCAGTGGCTTCCAAGTCACTGCGGGATCAGCGGCAATGAACGGGCGGATCACGCTGCCCGCTCAGCCCATACTGAGGAGTGCCATGTCCCAATTCCCCTTTCTAGAACTGACGCGGCACGGAAGCTCCGCCTACTTGCTCGGCAGTGCACCGCGTCGCAATGGAATGAGCCACATTTAAGAAATCCGCGACTGTACTCACTTGATCCAACATTAAGTCTTCGAGCACCCTCACAGCTTCGCCGTAGAGACGCCACGCTTTTATATCGACTTTGGTTGGGCGTTGCCTTTACTAAAGCCTATGCCTTCCGCATAGGGATGACCGACACCCCAACCTGTGACCACTGCGGCCATGAAGAATCAATTGGTCATATTTTATGCACCTGCCCGCAGTACAGTCCACAGAGGGCATGCCTTAGCCACGAACTTGAACAACTGGACGACCAACCGCTATCCGAAAAAAGAATTCTGCAACATCGAAAGGACCTACCGTCACAGAAGAAGGCCGTGCAAGCGCTTTTGCGCTTCTTGCGATCTACCGGCCTGTGTGAACGACTTTAACTGGAACGCCTTTTGTGTGTGTGTCTCCAGGTGTGCGCGTTCGTTTTTTTTTTGCGTTTTCCTCTCTGTCATCTTTCTAACCCCTATCCCCCATCCCCAGTGTAGGGTAGCAAACCGGAGACTCATATCTGGTTAACCTCCCTGCCTTTCCTCTTCATTCTCTCTCTCTCTTCATAGGGAAAGGAAAGGGTAAGAAGGAAAGGGAAATAGTAGAGGCCTTTGATAAAAGAAAGGAAGGAGATAAATGTGTAAGCACTCCCTCTCTTCCCTTGTGGGGAAAAGAAATCGCATTTTTGGAAGAAAGATTAAAATGTTGTTGATTTGCAGATGTTCTTGCGACTGATTTGCGCATGCGTATGCTGAAGAAGGTAAAAATGTCCGGTAAACTTGAAATAAACTTTCCGCTGGCAGTCAGCGCTTGTCTGTGGTATTTGTTTCCTTGTGTCCTGGTCTTTCTCGCGCTGTTTCACCTCAGTTCTAAGGAACTAGTGACTCACGCGGTCAAAGGCCTTATCGAGATCGATTTGTAGCATCGCTACTCGACTCTCAAAATCTTCACAACATTCTAAAATATTCCTTGCAATGTGAATATTCGTCGTTAGAGATCTGCCTTTGATGCCGCAGGTCTGATGGGGCCCTACGATTTCTTTAATAACAGTTTGAAGTCGTCTGGCCAACACACCCAAAAAAGTTTATAATCAACATTGGCTAAGGTTATCGGCCGATATTATTCGATAAACTGCTGTTTTGTGGGATCTTCTGTTTTGTGAATCAACTCAATATGTGATCTCCCGAAGGACTTTGGTAATTCTTTATTTTCGTATGCCTCATGCAAAACGTCACATAAGGCTTCTGCCACAGGGCTTCTAAAATTCTTATACAATGCAGCGCTTAGGCCATCCGGACCAGGTGTCGTTCCAAAGGTAATTTTTTCGATTGATGTTTTAATTTCTTTGACGGTAATAGGTTCCTTTAAGCTTACTTTTACATCGTCGTCGAGTTGCGGCATAAGTGATAAGAATTCATCCTTGAATGTGCTACTGTCCTGTTCTATGCTTCCTAATAATTCGCGATAACGTTCCATGAACGCTTGTTCACTTATTGCTTTATCGCTTGTGACGGCGTTCTGATATCCTATCGCCTTGATTTCGTTTTGAGTCGCGCATAGCTCCTCTCGTCCGCCAGCGCACGTTTCGTGGACGTCTCGCCACACGACAGCCTGTCGGCGCGTGCGCGCACCACAGATCCCTTATATCTCTCCACGTCTATAGTCTCCAAGTTTCTTTTGACATCCTTAATTTCTCTACTGCGCATACCCGGTTGCACACTTTCTTGGCAGAGTAAAAAATCTAACTGACAATGCAACTGCTTTTCTTTCTTCGTTTCGCGGTGTTTTATACACTATGCTCTTTCAATCGCGTCCATTTTTTACTTTTTCTTTAAAACACTGCCATGTATACATTAAATTGCCCGTGTTACACTTGCGTACTTCGTCTAATTTAGTTTTAATGTCCTCTAAAAACGTGTCTTCATCGAGTAGGACATCGAGTAGGAGTAGCTTGTCGTTCAATTTTCACAGGTCCCAGCTAAATCTCTGCTTTTCTTCTTTATCGATGGAGACCATGATTAGGCTATGGTCATGAAAGGAACGTGCTTCACAGTATAATCTCGGCACCAGGGAAATAATGATGCAGACACGTACGCTCTGTCAAGCCTCGCCTCACTGCTAAGCTGTTAATGTGTGCATTGGGTGCTCTGAGACAGCAAACCTCCTACGTCGTCCAACTCTCGCTCGCGAATCATTGCATTCAACAACAAGGCGCTATAATGCCGGACCGGCGTTTTGCTTGCCCTATCTACGCGAGTGCAAACACAGTTGAAATGTCCTACAAAAATAACTGTCTTATCACACGACAAGTGCACTTAAAGATTTTCGAAAACTATTTTTCGCTCTTGCTCCCTATTTGGCACATATACACAAACAATCCGCCAACTCGAGCCAGAAAAGGAAAACTCACACACAATTAATCGTCCCAATTGATCAATATGTAAACATTCTACTGCAATGCCAATGCTATTCTTCATAAAAAGCAAGCAGCTACCGGATGTGCCATGAGAATGGCTGACACATACATTGTATCGGGAGCGGAAAGGCGAAACCATGCGGTCTGTCTGCTCTTGGGACTCGATTTTCGTTTCCTGCACGGCGGCAATATCAACGTCGTTCTCAAGAAACAAACGACGCAACTGATGCTGCCGCCTCCTTGACCCAAGTCATCTAATGTTGGGCGTTGCTACGCGTAAGGTTGTTTCTCATTTAAGGAGCGTGTTGTTATCGCTATGAGCAGGCATCATCATCTTCATCATCATCATCATCAGCCTGGTTACGCCCACTGCAGGGCAAAGGCCTCTCCCATACTTCTCCAACAACCCCGGTCATGTAGTAATTGTGGCCATGCCGTCCCTGCAAACTTCTTAATCTCATCCGCCGACCTAACTTTCTGCCGCCCCCTGCTACGCTTCCCTTCCCTTGGGATCCAGTCCGTAACCCTTAATGACCATCGGTTATCTTCCCTCCTCATTACGTGTCCTGCCCATGCCCATTTCTTTTTCTTGATTTCAACTAAGATGTCATTAACTCGCGTTTGTTCCCTCACCCAATCTGCTCTTTTCTTATTCCTTAACGTTACGCCTATCATTCTTCTTTCCATAGCTCGTTGTGTCGTCCTCAATTTGAGTAGAACCCTTTTAGTAAGCGTCCAGGTTTCTGCCCCATAGGTGAGTACTGGTAAGACACAGCTATTATATACTTTTCTCTTGAGGGATAATGGCAACCTGCTGTTCATGATTTGGGAATGCCTGCCAAACGCACCCCAGCCCATTCTTATTCTTCTGATTATTTCCGTCTCATGATCCGGATCCGCCGTCACTACCTGCCCTAAGTAGATGTATTCCCTTACGACTTCCAGTGCCTCGCTGCCTATTGTAAATTGCTGTTCTCTCCCGAGACGGTTAAGCATTACTTTAGTTTTCTGCAGAATAATTTTTAGACCCACTCTTCTGCTTTGCCTCTCCAGGTCAGTGAGCATGCATTGCAATTGGTCCCCTGAGTTACTAAGCAAGGCAATATCATCAGCGAATCACAAGTTACTAAGGTATTCTCCACTAACTTTTATGCCCAATTCTTCCCAATCCAGGTCTCTGAATACCTCCTGTAAACACGCTGTGAATAGCATTGGAGATATCGTATCTCCCTGCCTGACGCCTTTCTTTATTGGGATTTTGTTGCTTGCTTTATGGAGGACTACGGTGGCTGTGGAGCCGCTATAGATATCTTCCAGTATTGTTACATATGGCTCATCTACACCCTGATTCCGTAATGCCTCCATGACTGCTGAGGTTTCGACTGAATCAAACGCTTTCTCGTAATCAGGCGTACCAGGAGAGCAGGCATACCGCATGGTTACTACTTGAAGTGAATGCTCATCAGAAAATAAGGAAATCGCACGACTTACAGGCGTCTCGGCTTTTTTCATGTTTTTCCGTCGCGGCTCCCACACAACACTTTCACATTTGTCTCTTACAGATTACTCTCCCTCCAAAAATCACTACAGTCTCACCTACCCAGGTGATATAGACGGCAGAGGCGGCTTCGCCTCTGCCCGTGGGTCGACCAGAATTTTTGGCCGCGGTTTGAAAGTCGGACGCCTGATCACCGTTTTCTTCGTCGGTGGTTCCCCACCCTCGACGTCATCGGAAGTACATGACTCGTCTCTGCTTTCATCCCAAGGGCGATTACCAGCCAGGCCGCTGGCAGCGCTCTCGCTGTCGTCCATGTTGTCATGTCCAGGTGTAGTCTCTCTTTCCTTGGCTGAAGTTTCACCGGACTGAGGCCTCGCTGATGCCGTTGCACTCCCTGGTTGTAACTCCGACGGCTGGTCTGCGGGCTCCTGCCCCGTTGTCGTGTTCGACCCTTTTACTGTGACCTGTTCTTGAATCGATTCAGCCACTGTCTTTTCTTCCTTTGTTGCTTGCTTCGACATACACAAACAATACATAAAAGATAAAACATGTCAACAAGGATTTTGCTGGCACGACATATTAACATTTTTACAATGCTGCAAGCTTACCTAGCATGTCAATCCATGTTGGCTGTTCAGGGAGTGCCCGATGGACATCCCTGAACCGCACCACAGAATCAGTGAAGGGATCACGTGTCAATAAAACTTGGTGCTGGGCTAGTTGGTGATGCATTCTTTAAAACTGATGGTAGCGCTAAAAAGGACGAACGCATGGTGAAAGGACGTTGTGTCGACACTCGGTAACGTCGTTGTATCGTCTTTTCACCATGCGTTTGTCCTTTTTAGCGCTACCATCAGTTTTAAAGAATGATCACGTGTAGGTCGCCAAGTGACATCAGCATTGTTGAACTGTGTTCTAACTTTCCACAAACTGTGGAGGCCCAGGAGCATTACAGCGTCATACGGAAAAGCCTTCGTTTCTACCGGTAAGAATCTTATTCCATGTGGATCTAAAGGTAACTCTATCTTTGATGTTCTTTGTTGCACATCCCATAAAATGATTTTATCCCAGCAATCTAGAAACATATGCTCTATCGTTTCAAGTTTCTTGCATAAGAAGCAGTTAATGAACCACGGGACAAAAATACCCTTGTTATGCATCCTTGTTTTAACTGATAATGTGTTAATGTAGTTCAAAGAAAAACGTTTTTACCGAAATGTGTACTGGCATTCTTTTAACCCTGTTGAGGTAATCTCCTGGGCCTTCCCGGTTTGACATACGGTAAATCGGTACAGGGAGCATAGTGTAAATTAGGTGCTTATACAGTTTTTTCCTAGTAATATTGGCGAGATACTGCACTGAAAATAGCACATGCAACATTCTGTACGCAAGCACGACTTCTCGCAGGTAACCTTTAACGGTACCATGCATTGCTTCACACGAGCATACAGCAAATCCTGAAAGGTGACGACGTGAAAGCACTTTCACGACTGTGGGAAGGAAAACATCATTCTGATCGCGAATGTACTAAAGCGCGACACAACTCGTCGCACCAATAAATGTGCCAAAACAAGGCCCCCTTTTTTTTTACTGGCATGAATTTGGGGGGGGGGGGTGCGGCTTGTTCTTTCCCAAGTAGATGCCGATATGAAAACGGCGAAGACTAGGTGGATTTTTTGGATGTTGATCTGCGAAGCATACAGCACATTCATGACATACCATATCTTGGGCGTAATGAGTAGGTTATAGACTGTGGCGCGCGCGAACGTTGACAGCTGTCGCCCTTGCCACGCATTAGCCTTTTCCTTTGCTCTCGCCACTTGTTCATTCCAGTACGGCTCAGGTTCGCGATAAGAGTCAAGAGGCACGCCTAGGTAGGTTGTTGCAGTGGTTGACCACCGAAGTCGAGCGAAGTAGTCTGGCGTTTCTTCCCATGCGCAATGCGAAAACCCCTAACTCTTCTCCCAGTTTATTTCCGCCCCGGTGCACTTACAGAAGTTTTCAACTACCTCCACGGCCTCGCAAATAACGTTTCTATTTGAACGGAATATGGTGATGTCATCTACATACGTCAATATTTTAACTTTGTTGACTGTAACCTGAATCCAGTTATCCGTTGATTGTTTTGGATGGCCTTGCACAAAGGCAAGGTAAGCCGCGAATAGCAGGAGCGACATCGGACATCCCTGCCTCACAGAAGACAGCACTTGCACGCTGTTTGTCAGCTCCCCATTTACAATTACCCGAGTTGAGCAGTTAGCATACGCCATTCTGACAGCGTCTGTTATTACGCTTCCTACGTTGGAATGCTCTAATAGGGCGAAGAGAGCATCGTGGGAAACACGGTCGAAGGCTTTAGACAGATCTAGTTGCATCATAGCTACTCGTTCGGTAAATACATCACAACATTCTAGCACACTTCGAGCTACATGTACGTTCGTGGCTATGCTTCTACCATTTATACCACAGGTCTGATACATGTCAATCAGCCTCGTTATCATACCCTGCTAACGTTTGGCCAACACCTTCACAGATATTTTATAGTCGACGTTGGTAAGGCTTATAGGGCGATACGCCACTGTCACTTCATTACACGCGGCTTTTGAAGCGGGGTTTTATATACGTGTAGAAGTGATGTAGCCCAAGGTGCGAGCCAAATTGATGTTTAGTGCCGTCCCACCTGTGACAGTGACGCTTCGATGAGGTTAAAGCAAAGATGTAGCAGTGTTTTAAAAGAACTTCTTGGGCAAGTTGGTGCTTAGATTTCCTAGGTATACTTTGTGGTGCAAGACACATTTCTTGAAGCGGAACAGAAGACAGTGAAGCGCCAGTGAAGACAGACAGTGAAGACATTGGCGCTTCACTGTCTTCTTCTGTCCCTTTTCAAGAAATGTATTTTGCGCCACAAAGTATACCTAGGAAATGTAGCAGTGTTGACAGCCATAGTCTAATATGCTTAAAGCGCGAACGAAGACGGAAACTTATTCGATTATGGCATACCAACTAGCCCAAACTGCCACCCTTCTAAGTAGGCAGCCATCAGTTTCATGCCATCGTTATTGTGCGGCGCATGTACAAAAATGCGCTATGCTATGTTCCTTGCAGCATTAAAGCAGTTGGAAGTAGGCGCTTTCAGTCTCCTTCCTTTCTTTTGCTAAATCCAGCGCCTAAAAGCAATTCTCATTTCAGCTGGTTGTTTACAGAACTAAGTACCTCGTGAATTCAACTGAATCGCCGTGTACTGCTTTACTGACACATCTGTCAATTACAGGATGTGTAAGGAGGTCTTTAGCTCTGATAAACATAACGCTGAAATCAACCTTCTTTTCTTGCTTTTCTATTGAGCACTCGGGGTGTAGCCTTTCGATCATATGCAGACCATGAACCCTCCATTCATCTTTTGCTTAAACACGAAAGTGGTTCAGAGGGACTGTCTGTTGGGCTAGTTGGTCTAACATTGTAAATTCCAAATACAGCGCAAGCAATACGCATACACATGAAGCATGCAAGAAAGACCGGGTCTTTCGTGTATTGTAAACGTGAAATTGGCTCGACCCTTGCGCTGCTTCGACTTCTTGATCATGTACGTAAAACCCCGCTTCAAAGGGCACGTATCATGAACCGACAGTTGTGTAACCGGTTAACGTGGTGGTCTCACAACACGTAGGTCAGCGGGTCAAATCCGTAGCCCGACAAGCAGTTTTTTTCTTTTTTTCGCGCGGCTTGGGCTTTTTTGTTCGGCAGCACCAACACCAACGCTGACACGAGTGAGGCAACGCAAGCTTCGCTTGAATAATGTGATGGTGGGCATCTTTTTGTGCATTGCAATGCATTCGCATGTCAGCCGTACTTGAGTCTTGTTTGACATTCAACAACAAAACAGCGTATGGTCGCAGGCTGAACACAAGAATGGAGGCGGCGAGGTTTTACTGGACACAGGCCTGTCGGAGGAGGACGAGCTGGGATGCTTCGGCCGAAAGTGCGTGGCAAACAACCAGTGCTGCCGCGGCTCCGTTTGCGTCGACGTTGATGGATCAAAAGGTTCACCTTGACCTTTCATTTCTGATTTTTGTAGCGGCACCAGTGTGTGTAACGGTGCTCCTTTGCCTAGTTATTTCGAGAAGGTAGTGCTGGAACACGACATTAAGGACAAAAACGGATAACACAAAGGGCCGACTAGCAGCTCATCGCCAGCTACTGGGCATTAAAAAGAATGGAGAAAGGCAACATGATGCGAAATTTCTTTCTGATATTCGGCGTCTTTCTTTTTTTCTTTTTAAAGTGCTTTGCGACGCACCATTGATAAATTTGAGATTTTTTATGTTGGCAAATGCTTCATAGGTGTCACGTGCCAAAAAAGTACACCCATTGGGTCGTATCTTGCCAGACAACAATAATCGTCATCTGTCTAATCCGCATTTCCTTTTTTTTTTAACGCTGCGAGCCCGGCACTTCCAAGTCACGAATTCCAAGTCACGTGATCAGCATGAGAGAGCATAGTAGCGACCGCAGCGTTTTCAAAAAAAGAAAATGCTTGCAAGAGAGATCACGATTTTTGTTCTGTGGCAAGATACTACGGAAAGGGTGTAATTTTGTTTAAGAGTGATGTTGTACCGATTTTTTTCGCGGAGTAGACTCGTAAGCAAAATTACACCCTTTTGCCACACAAAAATATCGTCATCTGTCTTGTACGCATTCCCTTTCTTTAACGCGGCGAGCCCGGTACTTCCAAGTCATGAACGGCATGCCCGTTATCAATATGACAGAGCATTCTCGACAGGAAAGTAGCGAGCGCAGCGTTTTCAAGGAAGGAAACGCAAGCAAGGCAGATGACGATTATTGTTGTGTGGCAAATATACCAAACAAAGGGTGTACATTTGCTTAGTAGTGTACACTGTACAAAAGTATGCACCCTTTGGGGTGTATATCTGCCACACAACAATAATCGTCATGTGCCTTGCTTACGTTTCCTGTCTTAAAAACGCCGCACCCGCTGCTTTCCTGTCGGTAATGCTATGTCATGCTGATAACGCGCATGTCGTACGTTGCTGTTAAGTGCTGAGCTTGCAGCGTTAAAGAAAGGAAATGCGGACAAGACAGATGACGTTTATTGTTGTGTGGCAAGACACGACTCAAAGGGTGTAAACTTTTCTTAGAGTGCAAGCATAATGATTAACCACATGGTTTGCATTGCATCGTCAGATTTTGTAACGAAGCGCCTTCAGTAAAAAGCGCCACCTATGAAATGGCCGATGTGGTCCCACATGTCGGAAATCATGTCTTGAATAAGTAAAGAGCAACGCGCAATAAACCGGGACATAAAAAGAACACACATGACAGGACCGGCGCCACTCACAACTAAGTTTATTTCCGCAAGAAGCCTGCCTTATGTAGGTCAATCAAGCCGAATTATACACGAAACATTAGAAGTAAAATACAGCAAACTATCGACCACTCGGGAATCATATCAGGCACAACAGATCAAATCAGCAAACAAGAACCACACGTGGCGCAGCACAGGAAGCAATTCATCGATCACAGTCATTGCCAAGCCAACGGGGAGAAAAACGAGACATAACAAGTACCATCCATGCTTCACTATCAAGCACTTCAACACATAGCACCAGTCAAACGCCTAAGGCCCAGTCAGTGATAAAACGCGCAGGACTATGAGAATGATGACCAACGAATAACACGGAAAAAACATGAAAAATGGGCGTTTAAGAACAGTGTCTGTGTCAAATCTAAAATCTCTAATAGTCGCTCACCGATAAAATTGAAAAACGTGTGACCGCGCGGAAACTGAACCATGTGACAAACGATAAAATGTTGAACGAACAGAACAGTTGAACGATAAAGGGTCTAATGCACATCGTCTGCGTTGAACCGAAAAAAAGGCGACAAAAACCTGTAAGAGCCCTTAGAAAATCGTCAACAAAAATTAAATGTAAACAAAAATTAAACGAAGACAGACGGAAAAAACCTAAATGAAATCACTCTAACACGAGGCCTAAATGAAGCCTTCTGGAAAAGTAGTCTCCTTGCCACTAAGCACAATGACTAAGCACAAGACAGGCCAAGCGAAGTTTATTGCTCCTTGCTCTTTACTTATTCAAGCATGAACCAACTTGCCCAAGCAAGAGTTTCACCTAAACCGCGTCACCTGTCCATCCATATAGAGTCCTTCTTCACGTTCTCGGCAAAGAAGTTTCATTTAATGGTTCATATGACTCGCGAGAACACCTATATTATCTTTAAACAGCGCAACCCTAATTGAGCTATCGCAGGCGTAGCATGCTTGTAATCAGCCTACAAAATACAGTAAGCAATAGAAAAGCAGCAACAATGAAAAAAATCACCGCTCAAGCACTCCGTACAGATTGTTATCCAGTGAAGCTGTGTTGCGCATTCCTCTGCGTGCATATATTGCATGTGATACAATAGAAGATAAACAGTCCAAAGTTGGCCCTCTCCTGATCCCTTCCGTCCCTCCTTGTTTGCGCCAAAGCGATCATATTTATGATCTACTCAGAACAATGAACCAACTAGCCCAACAACATGTACTCCTGGATTACATTTCTTCTACAGTGGGCCCTTTTGTTAACTACAGTAGCTACGCTTCAAATATCGGCACCCTAGTGAGCCTCACTGGTGACTCCACTTTCCAAGCAAGACTCATCACCTCCTCTTTACGAAAATTCCAAGTACCAGAAGAAGTAAGTGCTCTCTTCGGGGATTTCATACCTTCGTTCGGACACGCCAAGCGAGTGTGCAATATTTTAAACTCGGAACTGTGACGAAAGCGGGATTATTGTATGACCTGCTTCGTGCACTCTGATTTATTTTGCACCCAGTGCGACTGGCTGTACAAAAGTTTACTGCCGCTAAACGCTCAGCAGCCCACATTACTGAGGCAAAGTGGAACCAAGTGCTCAGGAACGCCCGCCGCCTCATCCCCAAGAGGCCTGCACGCACGGTTAAAGATAGCTTCGTTGTTATGGGAGATGTCAGCATCCCGGAGAACATTCCGGGAATCCCGGGCCGCAATTTAGCCACGAACCTTCTCTGCTGGATCAGGAGATGTTAGCTATGAACCGACGAGTTGCCGGGAAAACAGATGTGGAGCAGAGCGACCGCTTCTTACAGGAGGGCGTGCAGGCGCTTTCCAGAACCGCCGACATGCCGTTTTTTTGTTCACCACAAGTAACCTACTGCGGCTATAGTCGCCTTCTTCAAGCGCAACAACTTGTGCCTAGTTCCGGCCGATAGAAGCGGTTGTTTCGTTGCAATGCCCGCGGATATGTAAAACTCGAAGGCAAGACAAGCGGTGGAGAAGAACTCCGTCCACAAAAAAGCCAGCAAAACAAGAGTGAAAAGCAAGGTTTTAGCTCCAAGTGATTATTCGGAACTGACGAGACTTGCACGCTACATTGAGTGGTGAGTGGCCGCGCTGGCTAACACTACCAGGGTTCTACTAGGACACATAAATACCCAAGAAAGTGGATGGGGAAACCGCGCCACGGTAGCTCAATTGGTAAAGCATCGCACGCGAAATGCGAAGGTTGTGAGTTCTGTTCCCAGCTGCGGCAAGTTGTATTTTCATCCACTTTAATTTCCATTAGGTTATCGTTTCTTAATTTCATTTATTAAGCACAAGTATTTCCCCAATGTTGTCCTTGGTGTCAGTGTTTGTTGGCTTCTTATGATATGACTAATAAAGATCGGGCCCGTCGGTTAGCCCCCTTTCTCCTCCTTTATTACATAACGAGGGTCTCAAATCCAGCAACATTGACGCCTTCAGGTAGCATATGTGGGTTTATTGATCAGTTGCCTTCACCCGAAAATATCACGTTTTCGCGACGCCTGCGGCAAGAAGGACGTACCACGTCCGCCGCCGAGGCAAGGTAAATATACCTGGTAGCGAAGCTTCCATAGGAGCCCATAAGTTCAAAACATGGCGCTCCATCGGCGGTTCATAGGGCTTAATGCCATCTGTATGTGGTGGGAACACTTCCGGTGGAAGAAAAAATAATGTGACATCATGTCCGTTAAAAGCAGAAGTCACGTAATTTTGTTGTAGAAGCGCGAAATTTGTTTTGTTGTCCTGCATTTGGAGCTACATATTCAAATGCCCCGCCATTCGACTTGATGGGCGTTTCGAGATTTCAGCGTGGAAAGCGATGTAGGGAAAGGCCAGCAGTACGGTTGCCGGGTTCGCATCCCTGAACAGAACATACTTTCTTTGGAGGCCGACGAAAGCTTTAGGTGTAGAGTGCTGATCCTATTGTCGGATGCCAAGCCCGTCGGCCAGCGCAGTCGCACGAAAACAACTGCACAATTACCTGACGGTCATACCTCACTACTTTTGACTAAACAAATTAAGAAGCGATGAAGCTACCCGCGTCACCAACAAGGGTAGCGTTGGCCTGGCGGCCTGGGGTACAACTGGAAGCATCCGAAGGTCCCGGCAAAGCATGAGTCGACTGGTAACAACAAAACAACTTGTTTATTTTAACATCGCAAAGAGTTGGCGGTCAGGTTGACCGAAGTAGAGAGACGGGAGAGCACTTTACTCAACAGAAGAAATCGGAGCCCTCCTTTTGGCGTCCGGGGGCAGCTGTTTTTATACTCTCGCAGTTGAGGGCAAGAAGGAACCCCTCAATAGACGAGCACGTGATTGTACAATGGGCTAAGGTGACGCACACTGCCGCCGGTCGGGCACAAAGACTGGAAGGAGAGGGTGACCCCTGCTGTCGCACCGCCTGGTTCGGGCACAATGACTGGAAGGAGAGGGTGACCCCTGCTGTCGCACCGCCTGGTTCGGGCACAATGACTGGAAGGAGAGGGTGACCCCTGCTGTCGCATCGCCTGGTCCGGGCACAATGGCACAAACACTCACACACGCACATGAAGACACGTGGCATCGGAACATGCCTGGAAACGCCTGGAAACGCCTGGCGGGGAGCGTTGCGGCGACGCCGAACGGGCCAAAATGTCTGCCGCCCCGCCGCAGTCGCGCCGGCAAAACCGCGTGTCGCAGGCGAAACGCAACAGACCGCCCCGCCGGGGGAAGGAGATCCCGATGGACAGGGGACTGCATCCGCTGTCCGGAGGGATGTCGCTCGATGATGCTCATAACCGAAGTCGGGCGTCCCTCGACGTTTCTTGAGCGCAGCGCACAGAGAAGGCCTTGTTCTCTCGTTCAGGTTCGCACGGGACACTGCAAAGTGACTTCGGGAGAGTTCACATTTTTGTTCTCGTTCCCGGCAAGCGTTAGAACTACGCTGAAACTCAACCGCTCAGTCAGCAAGCACGGCACAACCCTCACTAAGCCCTGCCAGGCTCTTTCCCCTTTTTATACCACTGCCTAGTTCCTTACAGTAGTCTAGCATCACTCAGAACGCGTCCACAAATTGGAAAATTGCACTAGAAAGCATATCATCACTTTGAAACACTAAACAAAAGCAATATGTTAAAAAAAATCCTGCCTCAGGAAGAAAAACATCAGTAACGAACAATTTTGAGGCTGATTCCTACGTTAGGGGCTTCGACTTAAGCCATCGGCGTTACCGTTGAGACTCCCCTTTTTGTAACGCACCTCAAAGGAATATTGTTGTAAAGCGAGGCTCCAGCGCAGGAGGCGGCCATTTTTGGGAGAGATGGTCTGCAGCCATTGGAGAGGGCAGTGATCCGTCTCAATGATAAACCTCGAGCCGGCTAGATAGCATGACAATTTCTGAACGGCCCACACGAGACATGCACACTCTTTCTCGGTGGCGCTATACGCCTGCTCACGACTGGTCAGCTTACGACTAGCATACAGGACGGGGTGTTCTACTTCTCCCTTTTCCCGTTGGCACAGTACAACGCCCATGCCTCGCTCACTAGCATCGCACTGAACAATGAACCCTTTTGTAAAGTCTGGCGATCGTAGCACAGGCTGGCTTGTTAGGGCACTCTTTAGGGCGCTAAACGCTCTTTCCTTTGTCTCGTCCCAGACGATTGTTTGGGGCTCTGTCTTTCTTAGAGCATCCGTCAGGGGAGCCGCGATATCAGAGTACCTAGGGATGTACCTCTGATAGTAGCCGGCGACACCCAAGAACGACCGAATATCGGTCTTGGTGCGCGGTTGCGGAAAGTCTCGCACAGCGGCCACTTTTATTTCAGAGGGGCGGCGACGACCCTGACCAATCACGTGACCGAGGTAGACAACCTCGGCCTGTGCTAACTGGCACTTAGGAGCCTTGACTGTCAAGCCCGCTTCGCGCAGGCGGGTTAGCACTGCCCGCAAGTGTGCCATATGCTCAGACCAGGATGCGGAGAATATCGCTACGTCGTCTAGATACGGTAAAGCGAATTCTTGCTGTCCCCGCAACACTTTATCCATGAGGCTTGAAAAACAGTATGGCGCGTTCTTCAAACCAAAACTCAACACTTTAGGACGGAATGTTCCCATTGGTGAAATGAACGCCGCATACCTACTAGCCTCTTCTGTAAGTGGAACCTGCCAATAACCCCTGACAAGATCTAGGGTGGAAATAAACTGAGCGCTACTAACTTTCTCAAGGCGCTCCTCGATGTTAGGGATCGGATAAATTTGATCCTTAGTGATGGAATTAAGCCTGCGGTAGTCGACGCAAGGACGAGGTTCCTTGCCCGGTACCTCAACTAAAATCAAAGGGGAGGTATAATCACTCTCACCTGCCTCAATAACACCGAGCTGTAGCATTTTCTTTACCTCAGCCTCCATAATATCGCTCTGGCGGGGTGACACCCGGTACGCCTTGGATCGTACTGGCTCTGGGGAGGTAAGTTCAATTTTCTGCTCGGGCGACAGCGGTGCTTTACTGATAAGGTCACTAATGACTTGACCGGTGTCTTCCCTGTTCGTCACTGAGCCTAGTCCCGGAAGCTCGACCGGAAGCTCTTCAGGAACGTTTACCATCATGCACACCACTGCTTCCCTTTGTCTATAAGGTTTGAGCAGATTACAGTGGTAAACTTGCTGTGCTTTCCGCTTTCCTGGCAGACTTACCACGTAGTTAACGTCCGACAGTTTCTGAACAATTCGTGCGGGGCCCTCCCACTGCACGTCTAGTTTGTTGTTTAGCGATGTGCGCAATATCATGACCTCATCGCCCACCTCAAAACGACGGGCCCTGGCTGTCCGATCATAATAAACCTTGGCCCTCTGCTGGGCCTTTGTCATTGCTTCACCTGACAACTCCTGTGCCCTTCTTAAGCGTTCGAGGAGCTTAAGTACGTACTCCACCACGACTGGGTCGTCGCCCCTGCCTTCCCATGAGTCTCGAAGCATGCGAAGCGGAGATCGAAGCGAGCGACCGTACACCAGTTCAGCTGGCGAAAACCCCGTAGCCGCATGCGGCGCGGTCCTTAAAGCAAACATCACCCCAGGCAGACACAGCTCCCAGTCAGTTCGATGTTCAAAACACAACGCTCTCAACACGCGCTTCATGACGGAGTGGAGCTTCTCAACGGAATTCGACTGTGGGTGGTACACTGAGCTGTGTAACAGCTTTACCCCACACCTTTCGAGAAAAGTTGTCGTCAAAGCGCTAGTAAACACTGTGCCCTGATCTGATTGGATTTCCGCAGGGAAACCAACTCGCGCAAATATGGACAGTAGTGCATTAACTATCTCAACTGAGCTGAGTTCTTTAAGCGGCACTGCTTCAGGGAACTTTGTCGCTGGGCACATCACAGTCAAAATGTGTCTGTACCCCGTGGCTGTTACCGGCAGAGGTCCCACTGTATCAATAACGAGCCGTCTAAAAGGCTCCGTAATGATAGGTACCAATTTCAACGGCGCCCTCGATTTGTCCCCTGGTTTGCCCACCCGCTGACAGGTGTCACATGACCTCACGAAGTGGTCTGCGTCCCGAAAACACCCTGGCCAATAGTACTCTTGCAAGAGACGGTCCTTAGTTTTCTTAACTCCTAGGTGTCCGGACCACGAACCCCCGTGTGACAAGCGCAACAGATCCTGACGATAGCATTGAGGCACGATCAGCTGATCGAACTCCACTCCTCGGCGGTCTAGATACTTCCGGTACAGGACTCCACCTCTTTCCACAAAACGCGCAGTTTTCCTGGCGATACCTTCTTTGACATTGCAGCGTATGTTTTCTAGGCTACCATCCTTCTTTTGCTCGGCTATCAAAGCCGACCGGCTGACTTTTAGCAACCTATCAAGTCCGTCTGACGTAGGCGCGATGAGCAAATCAGTAGATAGCTCTTCTAACTTTCCCGTGTCGGGCGTTTCCTCTCCAGTATCTGGCGCCTTTAATGTTACAGACTCAAGTTTATTCAGTTCGGGCGTGCTCTGAATATCAGCTTGCTGCGCCTCTGACCCTTTTTCGTTGTTTGATAACGTCGGCCCCGCAACTACCGCCTTTGCAGCGAGCTCCCGAACCTTCGATCTGGTTAAGGCCTGAACACTAGCTTCACCAAACAAAAGCCCCTTCTCGCGCAGGAGGTGATCGGACCTGTTTGAAAATAGGTACGGGTACTGGGGGGGCAGCATAGATGACACTGCCGCCTCCGTCTCAAGCGTTCCGAAAGGTCCTTCAATAAGCACTTTTGCTACCGGCAGACACACGCTATGAGCTTCCACGGCTTGCTTGATCCATGCGCACTCGCCCGTGAACATATGGGGTTCTACGTAAGACGGGTGAACTACATCCATCGTAGCTGCGGAATCGCGAAGCACTCGGCACTCTTTCCCGTTCACGAGGAGGTCTCGCATGTAAGGCTCGAGAAGCTTCATGTTCTCGTCAGTGCTGCCTATTGAAAAAAACACAACTTTTGGTGTTGTTTCCGGACACTGCGCCGAAAAGTGACCCGGCTTCTGGCACGTATAACACAAGCGCGCTCGCCTCATCTCGAACCGCTTTCTGCGTTTGGCTGCCGCCGTCTCTTTACGTTTGGTCGGACTGCTTTCGCTCGCATCCGCACTACGCGTGTCCCCCTTTAATCTCATGGGTGTGAACTTTGGCCTCTCAAACTTCGAGCCAAATTCACCCTTTTGACCGTCCTTAGCTCCGCGAGCCCGACGCGTCACAAACTCCTCGGCTAGCTCAGCGGCTTTAGCCACCGTACAAACGTCTGGCCTATCCAAGACCCAGTATCGCACGTTCTCCGGTAACCGACTATAAAACTGTTCTAGCCCGAAGCACTGCAGAACTTTATCGTGGTCACCAAACGCTTTCTCTTCTTTGAGCCACTCCTGCATGTTTGACATAAGCCTATACGCAAACTCTGTATATGACTCACTTCTGCCTTTCTCATTTTCCCGAAACTTCCGACGGAACGCCTCCGCAGACAGCCGGTACTTTTTTAGCAGACTCGATTTTACTTTGTCGAAATCCTCTGCCTCCTCTCTATCCAAGCGAGCGACTACGTCGGCCGCCTCGCCGGGTAACAAAGTGAGCAAGCGCTGTGGCCACGTTTCCCGAGAGAACCCCTGCTTCTCGCACGTTCGCTCAAAGTTAACCAGGAACAAACCAATGTCCTCTCCAAGCTTAAACGGCCGCATCAGGTCAGTCATTTTGAACAATACGCGTTCTCCTGCACCGTGTGCCTGACTTCCATTACGAGCGCGTTCCATCTCTATCTCGAGACGCTTCATTTCCAACGCGTGTTGACGGTCGCGCTCTTCTTTTTTCTCTTGTTGCTCTCGCTCTTTCTGTTCTTTACGTTCACGCTCTTCTTTTTCTTTCTGTTCTTTAAGTTCGCGCTCCTGTCTTTTTGCCGTCTCCCTCTCTTCAATGGTCTCAAGGCATTCCGACAGCTCGTCATCCTCAGCTTCTAACTCAAGAATAGCCTTTAGCAGTTCAGGTTTTCTTAGTTTGTCTGAGACATCCAGACCCAACTCTCTTGCAAGCTCCAACAATTTCGGTTTGCGCAACGACTTCAAATCCATGGCTGCTCTGAATGCTGCTTTCTCTACTGCTTACTATTCATCATCATCATCATCATCAGCCTGGTTGCGCCCACTGCAGGGCAAAGGCCTCTCCCATGCTTCTCCAACAACCCCGGTCATGTACTAATTGTGGCCATGCCGGCCCTGCAAACTTCTTAATCTCATCCGCCCACCTAACTTTCTGCCGCCCCCTGCTACGCTTCCCTTCCCTTGGGATCCAGTCCGTAACCCTTCGTGACCATCGGTTATCTTCCCTCCTCATTACATGTCCTGCCCATGCCCATTTCTTTTTCTTGATTTCAACTAAGATGTCATTAACTCGCGTTTGTTCCCTCACCCAATCTGCTCTTTTCTTATCCCTTAACGTTACACCTATCATTCTTCTTTCCATAGCTCGTTGTGTCGTCCTCAATTTGAGTAGAACCCTTTTCGTAAGCCTCCAGGTTTCTGCCCCGTAGGTGAGTACTGGTAAGACACAGCTATTATATACTTTTCTCTTGAGGGATAATGGCAACCTGCTTTTCATGATTTGGGAATGCCTGCCAAACGCACCCCAGCCCATTCTTATTCTTCTGATTATTTCCGTCTCACGATCCGGATCCGCCGTCACTACCTGCCCTAAGTAGATGTATTCCCTTACGACTTCCAGTGCCTCGCTGCCTATTGTAAATTGCTGTTCTCTCCCGAGACTGTTAAGCATTACTTTAGTTTTCTGCAGATTAATTTTTAGACCAACTCTTCTGCTTTGCCTCTCCAGGTCAGTGAGCATGCATTGCAATTGGTCCCCTGAGTTACTAAGCAAGGCAATATCATCAGCGAATCGCAAGTTACTAAGGTATTCTCCATTAACTTTTATCCCCAATTCTTCCCAATCCAGGTCTCTGAATACCTCTTGTAAACACGCTGTGAATAGCATTGGAGATATCGTATCTCCCTGCCTGACGCCTTTCTTTATTGGGATTTTGTTGCTTGCTTTATGGAGGACTACGGTGGCTGTGGAGCCGCTATAGATATCTTCCAGTATTTTTACATATGGCTCATCTACACCCTGATTCCGTAATGCCTCCATGACTGCTGAGGTTTCGACTGAATCAAACGCTTTCTCGTAATCAATGAAAGCTATATATAAGGGTTGGTTATATTCTGCGCATTTCTCTATCACTTGATTGATAGTGTGAATATGGTCTATTGTTGAGTAGCCTTTACAGAATCCTGCCTGGTCCTTTGATTGACAGAAGTCTAAGGTGTTCCTGATTCTATTTGCAATTACCTTAGTAAATACTTTGTAGGCAACGGACAGTAAGCTGATCGGTCTATAATTTTTCAAGTCTTTGGCGTCCCCTTTCTTGTGGATTAGGATTATGTTAGCGTTCTTCCAAGATTCCGGTACGCTTGAGGTCATGAGGCATTGCGTATACAGGGTGGCCAGTTTCTCTAGAACAATCTGTCCACCATCCTTCAACAAATCTGCTGTTACCTGATCCTCCCCAGCTGCCTTCCCCCTTTGCATATCTCCTAAGGCTTTCTTTACTTCTTCCGGCGTTACCTTCGGGATTTCGAATTCCTCTAGACTACTTTCTCTTCCATTATCGCCGTGGGTGCCACTGCTACTGTATAAATCTCTAAAGAACTCCTCAGCCACTTGAACTATCTCATCCATATTAGTAATGATATTGCCGGCTTTGTCTCTTAACGCATACATCTGATTCTTGCCAATTCCTAGTTTCTTCTTCACTGTTTTTAGGCTTCCTCCGTTCCTGAGAGCATGTTCAATTCTATCCATGTTATACTTCCTTATGTCAGCTGTCTTACGCTTGTTCATTAACTTCGAAAGTTCTGCCAGTTCTATTCTAGCTGTAGGGTTAGATGCTTTCATACATTGGCGTTTCTTGATCAGATATTTCGTCTCCTGCGATAGTTTGCTGGTATCCTGCCTAACGGAGTTACCACCGACTTCCATTGCACACTCCTTAATGATGCCCACAAGATTGTCGTTCATTGCTTCAACACTAAGGTCCTCTTCCTGAGTTAAAGCTGAATACCTGTTCTGTAGCTTGATCTGGAATTCCTCTATTTTCCCTCTTACCGCTAACTCATTGATCGGCTTCTTATGTACCAGTTTCTTCCGTTCCCTCCTCAGGTCTAGGCTAATTCGAGTTCTTACCATCCTGTGGTCACTGCAGCGCACCTTCCCGAGCACGTCCACATCTTGTATGATGCCAGGGTTAGCGCAGAGTATGAAGTCTATTTCATTTCTGGTCTCGCCGTTCGGGCTCCTCCACGTCCACTTTCGGCTATCCCGCTTGCGGAAGAAGGTATTCATTATCCTCATATTATTCTGTTCCGCAAACTCTACTAATAACTCTCCCCTGCTATTCCTAGTGCTTACTATTGTCTTGCCGCAAACTAACCCGGCAGCAACGACAACCACAATTACCAGCTCTGTTTCTGACACTAACAAAAGCCTGGCAAAGCTCAGAAGAAGAAAGTCCCGCACTCACCAAACCTCGCAGGCAGGAATTCCGCGCAGTCGTTCCGCTGCAGGCAACCAGTCGTCACACAGGGCTCGTTGCACTGCTCCCGGATCGTCGTTGAGCTGCTCAGCATACAGTCAACTGCATCTCTTCGCTGCTGGCCTCCGTTGTCGCGATCCCACCGCTGCCACCAGATGTTTGGATCCCACCGATGGCATCGGTTTGGTGGGAACTCGGCGCTGACGCCCGTGGTTGTACCTGGGTCGCAAGCCCCAAGGGTAGCGTTGGCCTGGCGGCCTGGGGTACAACTGGAAGCATCCGAAGGTCCCGGCAAAGCATGAGTCGACTGGTAACAACAAAACAACTTGTTTATTTTAACATCGCAAAGAGTTGGCGGTCAGGTTGACCGAAGTAGAGAGACGGGAGAGCACTTTACTCAACAGAAGAAATCGGAGCCCTCCTTTTGGCGTCCGGGGGCAGCTGTTTTTATACTCTCGCAGTTGAGGGCAAGAAGGAACCCCTCAATAGACGAGCACGTGATTGTACAATGGGCTAAGGTGACGCACACTGCCGCCGGTCGGGCACAAAGACTGGAAGGAGAGGGTGACCCCTGCTGTCGCACCGCCTGGTTCGGGCACAATGACTGGAAGGAGAGGGTGACCCCTGCTGTCGCACCGCCTGGTTCGGGCACAATGACTGGAAGGAGAGGGTGACCCCTGCTGTCGCATCGCCTGGTCCGGGCACAATGGCACAAACACTCACACACGCACATGAAGACACGTGGCATCGGAACATGCCTGGAAACGCCTGGAAACGCCTGGCGGGGAGCGTTGCGGCGACGCCGAACGGGCTAAAATGTCTGCCGCCCCGCCGCAGTCGCGCCGGCAAAACCGCGTGTCGCAGGCGAAACGCAACACCGTGTGTTGTTCGTGTACTTTGTAAGTTGTTTTTATCAGCTATTGACCGTGCCTTGCACCAGCATTTTAAGGGGAGCTGGAGGAGGTTTTGAGGGTTTTTAGGTATGTTGACGATTTTTTTTATTGTTTTTAAGCAACAATCTATTGCGTAATATCAGCCCATTGTTGACAGTTTTAGCGGCGTTTTGAAGGGAATGAGTTTTACTCAGAAGGTACCTTCTTGCAATTCTTTGCAATTTTTCCATATTAATTTCACCTTGCAGACGGATCACACCTGCTGGTTTTATTCACCTCGGACAACAAAAGAATTACTGCCACATGAGTCGGCACATTCAAAGACAGTTAGGAGAGTCATTGCTAAACTTTGCCTTGAATCCGCTCTTATACTGTCGTGCCCTCACGCAATACAGGCAAGCTTTAAGAATCAATTGGGCTACCGCTTGGTTTCCCCGCGCGCTCATTACTGCCGTTGCCGAATCACTCCTCCAGAAATTCAAGAGCGACGAATACAGTACAAGGGCTGAGCAAGTGCAGATGAGGCCGGAGGTCTTACCTTATATGCACCATGTAACCCACAACTTAAAGAAGGTTGCAGACAGACTTGGGGTGTCACTCGTATTCTCTGCGCTACGCAAGCTCGCCCAACTGTGTCCTCGCATTCTTTCTCATGGGAGCAATAAACTGGGCTGTATTAATGTGCATGCCAAGCCGTACGCGAAATGTGCCACCGGAGTCGTGTATGAGTTTCCGCTGTCTTGCGGTAGGACATATCTCGGCCAGACTGAGTGATACATAAATGAGCGTGCCCGGGACCATCAGCTGTCACTGACAGCTAAAGACGGAGAACATTTGCCTAAGCACTGCAATTCACATAAGTCTGAGCCACGACTGGACAAGGTACAGATTCTTGGAAGCCGCGAAACCATGGCACGTGAATTGTTAGAGGCGTTCCATATTACAGAGCGATGTTCGTGGTATAGGTTTACTTTTGCATTGTGCAGAAGGAAGCCTTGTTGATAGCTGGCTGTGATTAGGATGTGGCGCGGTTGAAGCTGTTTTGTATGTTGCGCATTCGTCTGCGTGTGTATATTGCATGTGATACAATAGAATATAAACAGTCGAAAGTTGGCGCTCCCCTTGTTCCCTTCCGTTCTTCCTTATTTGCCCCATAGTGATCATATTTGTGGTCTGCTCAGCTGAGGCGCGTGGCCCCAGTGTTTATCACTGGGTTAATCCCGACGGTTGATTAAGCGATGGCTTGGTAGGCTCCCGGATCGTCGGTACGCAGTTTCTGCTTGCGCTCGGCTGCACGAGCCTGTTCTTTTGCTCGGGATGCAGCATCGCCACGGCTCGTTCCCGGTTCTGCGCGCGGCATTGTTGATCAAAAGCTGCCTACTTCTCAGGAGTACGTGTGACACGTGGCCCACCCATTTTGGAGCCGGAGAGAAACTGCTGCGCCTGCGCTCGGCTGCGACGGAGAGCAACGCCTTCACTACTGGCGCAGCTCCGATCCATGACGCCATGTTACCTGGCCTGACTGCCGTAGAATCGAACGGGGATGCTTTCGTGTAGGCAACAGTGATTCCGACGTCACCACTTTCAACACGTCAATCTTGTCAATGGACATTTTGGCCGAGGTAGCGTGACGTCATGGATTGCAGTAAACAGGCCTCGTGCTATCCTTGGTTTTGGCTGATCGCGCGCCTCTGTCTCTCTCTTTTTTGTTTTAGCGCATGCGCGTGAGGTGGCGCCGGAGAAGCTTTCGGCGTACAGGCTACCGACAGATGGACGGACAGATGAATCGGCTAGCCATATACAGCTTCGTTGTAAAATTAGCAGTTTGACAAACAGCAAAAAAAAATCAATGGGCAGTTAGTCATGCTTATATAGATGAACGCGAAGCATTGCGACCACCGTCACCGCAAGCGTGGCGACGTCCGGTGGCGCCAATGGCGGAGTCCGTGACTTCAGCGAAGCGCCTGGACGTCACGTGACGAATGGTGTTCGTCACAAGCTGCGCACAACGCAAGGTCATAGGTTCACAACGCAAGGTCATAGGACTTCCATCAAGCGTCGTTAGTTCCAGTGCCCTAATTACATCCACATTAATTAAGTCCGTCTTAATTAACACCGTCTTACCTAACACCAAATGGCATAGGTTCGACACCCCCAAAAGTCGAGGGTTCAACTCACAACAAAGGTCGCGGGTTCGAGTGCATTAACTCTACCTTTATTACTGTGCTTCTCAGCAGTCTTCTCATCACTTCTCACCAGTCCGTGCCAACTACCTTGTTGTGGTTCCCTCAGCGCTGCGCCCAGAATTACTCGTACAGAAGTAATTCGTACAGCAAAATCGATGTTCTAGCATTTCACGATGTACCTGTCGATGGTAACAACACTTTTGCTCTTCTAGAGATACGGCAGTTGACGCGGTGGAGTGAAAGCGCATCTTGGCTCTTAAAATGCAAATGTAAACATCAACGCAGATAGAGATTCTTACGGTTGACATAGCCCAAATGTACAGTTAGAGACATGCTAGGGGTAGTGCAGTGGTTAAAACCTTCTTTTTTTAATTTCCACGTTAGAGCGTTGCCAGTAAAAATGTTTTTTACAGGGAAAGGGCTTATTTGTACCATGGGGACCTCACTGCCTTATTTGCAAACAATCAGAAACGATAGATCACGTTTTTCTTCATTGTTGGCGAGGGTACCTTTTTTTTTGGGGGGGGGGGCGTACTACAAAGAACCATAAAGAAACAATTTGCCCTCGACCCTTATGGAATTCGGTATCTACCCATTACTAACGAGGATGGAGTTGCGTTTGATTTATTAATGTTAATGGGCCTCCACAGTATTTGGCACTCTCGAATGGCAGGATGCTACTGCGATCCCGACGCACGACCTACACGAACTCATTTTCGTGAAATTGTGCATCGGTTTGTTGAGATTTTGAAGGCCGGTGGCGATACTCCCGAGTGGCTGTGAAGGCTGGAGCCATTGATGGCCCTAAATGAATTTTAATTTGACGAAGCCAGCCCACCACCAGGCTGATTATGTCAATATGACGTGGTCATTGTATCGTGTAAATATTGTTTTGTGTATCGCTGTTCTTCGCCAAAGTCAGACAGTAAAGAAACATAAAAGGTGTAGTGCAGTGATAAATAGCGTGGCCCTGAAATCCCCAACGGGGAAGTTCTTTTTTTGTGTGTTACTGATATTTGTCTTTCTTGTACTAACAATTTTACACAGCCTTAAAAAGGTCTCAGTAAATTTTTATTTAAATATTGATCAAGAACTACAGAACTTTCCACTACAGGATGTAACACTACAGAAAACAGAACGTCAGACAACAGAACGACAGATACGTCGTCCCAAAATACGGCAGACTGAAATTTCCTGTTGTGTTTTTCAAGTGGGAGCCCACCTGCCGTGGTTGTCCAGTGGCTATGGTGTTAGGCTGCTGAGCACGAGGTCGCGGGATCGAATCCCGGCCACGGCGGCCGCATTTCGATGGGGGCGAAATGCGTAAACACCAGTGTACTTAGATTCAGGTGCAAGTTAAAGAACCCCAGGTGCTCGAAATTCCCGGAGTCCTCCACTACGGCGTGCCTCAAAATCAGAAAGTGGTTTTGGCACGTAAAAGCCCATAATTTAATTTTTAAGTGGGAGCCTTTGGGCTTCGCCTGTCGCCCTTGTGAAAAAAAAGATGGTGCCTTGTGTTTTGCGTCGATTATCGCCCTTTAAGCAAGATCACCAGAAAAGACGTGTACCCATTACCACGCCTCGATGACGCCTTGGATTGCTTGCATGGAGCCAGCCTTTTCAAATATTCTTTCTTTCCACGCACCATAACAGATTGGAACAACCTTTTTCACAGTTATCTAATGCTGATTTTTTTAGAACATATCAGTCTTTAACATCACTGGCGTTAATGTACTGCAAATTATCTACACTTATCTGTTTTCTTGTGTTCGCTTATCCTGTGTCTCGTTGGCTGCAGTAGCGGCCTCGTAAAATGTTGGTTTTTTTTTTCTTTTCTTTGGTGTGTGTCTGCGTGTGTGGCGTGCTTTTAACAATTAGGTTGCGTTGTAAGTGTGTAAAAAAAACTTTATATCATTTTGTTGCTACGCTTCATTGCCCTGCACTTGATGTTGCTACTTGCTAATGTGCGGTACGTGTCTTTTTCTTTTTATTTTTCCGCTTTTACAATTACTACTCCTTTTTGTTGCTAGGTGCATGATCGTGTTATATGATATTATTTGTACGCGTTGCTTGCATACATTTTTATGTATTTTTGGCCCTCCTGCTAGGGCCCTCTTTCGGACCTGCAGTATTCCGTAAATAAATAAAAATAAATCAATAATAAAAATACTTCTAGTCCATGCAACTGAAGCAAATAGAAGGGATTGGTCACGCAATATATGCTGACGACCTCACCATCTGGACTACGGGAGGGTCGACAGGTAAACAGCAAAACGCTCTGCAAGAAGCGGTTGACACTACGGAAAAGTACCTGGAAGCATGTGGACTGACGTGCGCACCTGAAAAATCGAAGCTCTTGGTGCTAAGAAAGCGCACAAGAGGCCGACAACCGCAGCAGATACCAGACCCGGTAGTAAAGGTGGGAGGCATTATGATTCCGCAGGTTACGACGCTCCGCATCCTCGGACTCCTGATTCAAAAGGACGGGGCCGGGGGAGTAGAGTTGGAAAAAATTCAGAGAACAGTGCAACAAATAACCCACCTTATCAAAAGAGTGACGAGCAAAAGCCACGGACTCAAGAAAGAAGACTGCACGAAAATGATACAAGCGCTGCTCACGAGCATCGTCACGTACGGGACCCCATACGTTGACATGAAGAACAGTCAACGGGACAAAGTAAATGCCCTCATCAGAAAATCATACAAAATTGCCTTGGGCCTGTCCCCCTCCCGTCCACAGTGAACTTACTCAAAATGGGAGTCCACAACACGTGGGAAAAGCTCGTGGAAGCGCACAACGTCAACCAACTGGAGAGACTAAGGCTGACAAAGACGGGAAGAGCCCTGCTGCAAAATCTGGGCTACCAAGTCGAGGATGAAAGGCACCTACCTCAGCGTATCCCACACGAGATCAGAGATAAGCTACACATAAGTACCATTCCCAGAAACATGCATCCCAAGTACGACAAGGAAAGGAGACACGCGAGAATACAGGCGCTCAAGCGCATACTCGAACGCACCAACAGCAAAGAAGAAAACGTTATATACGGATGCAGCTGCGTACAGTACCAACTACCGATTCGCAATCAGCGTGGTCGAAGAGAAAGGCGAACAACTTACAGTCACATCCATACGTGCCAAGGACACGAGCACAGTGGAAGAGGTGGGCATAGCCCTGGCCATCGCAACGTGCAAGAAGGCCTTGGTTACCGTGGTGACGGACTCGCAAGAAGCATGCAGAAGGTATATGAACGGAAGGATTGGAACGGCAGCACTTCAGGTCTTGAACAACACCACGATAGAAGCAGCCCAAATCCCCTGGACGCCGGGACACGAGTTTCTCACGGGGAACCAGGCGGCGCACGCCGCGGCTCGAGATCATGCACGCCGAGCCATCTCCGACGCGCAAAGAACACATACCAACGCCTGTGACGAGGATGATGAACGAATATCCAAGAAGTACTCGGATATCTTGGCGCACTACAGAAAGCAGAGGCGTCGCTACCCGCCCGCGCATAAGACGATGAGTAGGGACCAAGCGGTAACCTGGAGAAGACTACAGGCTGGAACCTATCCACACGGAACACTGCTGCACGCCATGTACCCGGGCATCTACGGGCGAGACTGCAAGTTCTGCCCGCTGGACACGCCCAACACCTTGCGCCATATGGTGCTTGGATGCAGGAATAATCGAGAGGCACCACCATCATCATCACCACCAGGCGATACCATGCAGAAAGAGGCGGATTCAGAAGAAGAATTGGAAGACCAGTGGGAGGCTCTGCTGGTGACGCAAGACCCTGACAGCCAGCTGCGGTTGGTGAACAGGGCTCGGGCGGCGGCAGCGAGCCATGGCTACCTGGACTGAGGAGGCGACCCACCTTTGGACTCAAGACGCCTGGTCTCACAATAAAGTTTATTTCTCTCTCTCTTTCGTCCATCGATCTTCGATCTGGCTACTGGTAGATTTCAGTTGATGAAATCGAGAGCGAGAAGACAGCCTTCATCATGCCGCATGGCTTATGTCAGTTCAAAGTCGTGCCCTTTGGCCTACGCAATGCTTCTGCGACATTTGAACGTATGATGGACTCTCTTCTGCGAGGCTACAAATTGACGACCTGTCTCTGTACCTTGACGACGTTATTTTTCTTCTCCGTCGTTCGGCAGCCACATCACCCAACTGGCTGCCATTCTCCCGGTCTTCCGAAAAGCCGGCCTCCATCTGAGCTCCACGAAGTGTCGATTCAGGCACCGATAGATTAACGTGTTGGGACACCTCGTTGACGCATCTGGTGTCCCACCAGATCCGGACAAATTTCGCGCCGTACGCAGTTTCCCTGTGCCACGTTCTGCTTCTGACGTACGCTGCTTCGTTAAGCCTGTACTTTCGTCGTGTCGTCACAAACTTCACCGACATTGCTTGGCCTTTGACAGATCTTCTAAAGAAGGACACGCCGTTATCATGGGGCCCTCAGCAAGCTCGCGCGTTCGCCGCTCTCATCGGATTTCTGACCACCACTCCCATACTTGCCCACTTTGATCCATCTGCACCGACCGAAGTCCACGCTGACGCAACTGGCCGCGGCAACGGCGCTGTTCTCGCCCAACAGCAGAATGGTACCGAGTGTGTGATAGCTTACGCCAGCCGCCGGCTGTTACCTGCTCAGAGAAATGACTTCATCACCGAGCGGGAGTGCTTGGCTTTAGTTTTGGCTGTCACCATGTTCCGCCAATTTTCATTTGTTGTAAACTATAAGTCTGGACATCTGCACAAGCACGCCGACTGCATCACACGTCACCCCGTGGACCCTCCCGATCCTGTTGCACATGATCCGGTGACCTGCTTGATGGCTTTGACTGACATGACCGAGATGCGCGCTGGACAACAAGGCGACGCATCCTTACAGGCCATCATCGCCGGAGTGCAATCTGGCATCACCGACAGCACGTGCTGCATGTTCGTGCTGTATGACGGCGTCCACTACCACCGCAATATCGACCCTGACGGCCCTGAGTTGCTCCTTGTCCTTCCTCGTCATCTGTGATCAGTCGATTTCGAACAACTTCACGATGCACCAACGGCGGGACACCTTGGAGCCTTGCGTACATAGGACCGCGCGCAACGCCGGTTCTTCTGGCCGGGTCTCTACCACTCTGTGCGTCGTTATGCCGCAACTTTCGAATTGTGTCAGCGCCGGAAGAAGCCTCCCCTGCCACCTTTTGGCGGACTCCATCCAATTGAAATTCCCTCTGAATCATTCATTCGCGTAGGCCTTAACCAGCTTGGCCCTTTTCCGACGACGACTAATGGGAATGAGTGGATCGCTGCCGCTACTGATTACGCGACACGCTACGCGATAACAAAGACGTTGCCGACTAGTTGCGCAACAGACGTCTCGGATTTTCTCCTCCACCACGGTGCACCTCGACAGTTACTGACAGACCGCGGCCGCTTGTCCTCACCTCGAGTTGTCGACGATCTCCTCCGCTCTTGTGCCACTGAGCGCAAGCTGTCCACCGCCTACCACCCACAAACGAACGATCTTACGGAATGTCTCGACCGAACAATCACAGAGATGATGTCGATGTACGTCTCCAACGATCACCTTGACTGGGACGCCACGCTAGCTTACGTGATGTTCGCGTATAACTCGTCCCGACATGACACCGCAGAATATTAGCCCTTTTATTTCTTGTGTGGTCGCGGCCCTACGTTGCCCTTTGACACCATCCTCCCTTCTGTGCCGTGTGTTGCAACTGAGTATGCTCGTGAAGTCATCAATCGCGCTCACCTGACATGGCAAGTCACCCAAACTCATTTATTAGCCTCGCAGCATATACAAAGAGAGCGTTACGACCGCTGCCATCGCGATGTTAAGTTCGCGCCAGGTGCTTGAGTGCTCCTCTGGTCACCATGTCATCGGGTTGGCCTCTCCCAGAAGCTTCTCTCTCGCTACGTAGGGCCTTATGGAGTCCTACGTCAAGTTATAACGACGTCGATTACGAAATCGCGCCGTTACAGTCTCATCCATCCCCAAGTCCGACGCCTCTTGACGTCGCGTACGTTTCGCGGCTGAAGCCATACTTCGCTCGCAGTTCTTCGCCTACCATGCGCCGAGACGGCGCTTCACCACCCGGGGGTCCTGTTACGGAAGAATGGAAGAAGTGCAAGAGGAAGCAGATCGCGAGAAGCTGGCTGCTGCGTGTTGTTATTAGTCAGCCAGTTTTCACCCCATTGACTCTGCTTGTATATGCATTGTAAATGCAGCCTTATACCCCCAAAATCCCTGTAACAATATTACTTATCCCATCCATTTGCTTTACAATAAGGGCCGCATATGGGCGGAATTTACATGGCAATAGACTTCCAGAATGCGTGAAATGCTGACGTATTGCGTCAGAACGTTGCGCGTCAGCTTGGCAGCTGTCATACGTAAGAAACAAGAAAGGAATAAATACCAGAAGCATCTGATGGAGATCTTCAGCTAGCAAAATAATGAATTTCTTCTATAGCGACCCTTAGGTATCATACGGACCTTTCCGATTGCGATAGAGCGCGGTTGCTCGCGCTCGATCCCAATGCAATGGGAATCGTATGACACAGTGTTACTGTGATAAGATGATGGGAGCCCAGGCCTCAAACACACCGGGAATGCACAATGAACGCAAAGAGGTTTTAATGGCACGGGGGCGGGGCTAGGGTAACGTACGCGATAACACACACGAGTCACTTCGGGGTTGCCTATATCGCTTAGGTAGGCATGCACAGCTTCAATGGACAAAGACGTCTGATCGTGTGTCGGTATCACGCACTCACGGCACGAAGAGGCGCAACGATGAATCTGGAGGAGTGGGAGGGCTGGAGGCCGGAGCGACGGCTCGGCATACGACGAGCCACTCGCGTGACGCTTGGTCTGCCCTCCACAGGGTAGTCCGTCCGGAAGCCTTGGCTGCACCGGAACTCGCCGGCGTCGGATGCCCGCACAGCAGTGGAGCAGGCCGGTCCAAGCCCAAGGACAGCCACGCCTGTTATGTCAGAACACTAAGGAACACCGGCGTTGGGTAGACGGACTGCTCGGCTCGTTAGGCACGAAACGCCAGACCAGGCAGCTCAGCCAGTTCGCATAGCTGCCCCCTCAGGCCAGACACCAGCCTTTTTTTTCCTCTTTGTCCATTGCTGCCCCACAGCTGTCACGGGTATTCGCCCACTCAATTCAAATAGTCTAAACTCTTATCACATTTCCCCCAAGTTCAAGAAGTCTAGGAGGGTATCAGCACTACGGGGTATCCATATTCACACAGTTCACGCTATTCCTTCCATGTCATATTATTCCGGATGCGTAGCTATTCTGCTTAAATAGTCTGCACCAACGTTATCACAGCCACAAATATACTCTACGTGGAAGTCACAATCCCTAAGGAGTAAACTCCAACGTAGTAAACGACTGTTCACGTTCTTCGCGGAAATGAGGTATCGCAGTGGTTGATGGTCGGACTGCAGGATGAATGATTGATCATAAAGGTACACATAAAATTTCTGTACCGCCCACACTATGGCGAGGCACTCCCTCTCAATTGTGGAGTGTAGGCAACTTCACGCAGTAAAGGTTTGCGGCTAGCGTAGGACACGGGATGCAAACGCTCATCGTGTTGTTGCAAAAGAACTGCTCTGACACTTCTCGAAGAGGCGTTCCTGTGTAGCGCGAGGGTTGAGGATTGGGCGAGTTGGTATTGCATTCTAAAATTGGTAGAGCGCAACATACAAAACAAGAAACAACCCGAGGCGGCAAGATAAAGTAACAGAGGAACACTCAATGTTCCTCTGTTACTATCAATCAAACATATCAAACATATCAATGTTCCATTGCTGTATCCGCAGCATAAAAAAAATATTTCGACCAGCTACTCATCTATTTGTCACAACATTCATTTCAATACGATATAATCGCAATAAAAGAAACATGGCTAAATGAAGATGAGAACGTAAATATACCTGGATATGTGATGTTGTCACAGCCGAGAGCGCATGCGACACGTGGCGGTGGTGTAGCCATGTTTATCAGGAACGAGCTGAGTTTCCAGCGTCTAAGTGATATCTCGAGCACTCAACAATCTGCGGAAACACTATTTGCGACAATTTAATGTGTGGCCATAGCTGGTGTAGTATATTGCCCCCCAAGCTCAAGCGTCAATGACTTCATATCTGTCATGGAAAGTGTGCTGATTCAATGTGTAACCTTGCATTCCCAGGTCGTGAATGATTTGCATCAGTGCCATGACTACTTGTTCCTCCAATCATTTATTCTTAGAAATGTTATAACTGAAGAAACACGATTCTCTGAAAATTCTGCCACACTTATTGATCACATGCTATGCAGTCTTGATACTAACGTAGAAGCTGGTGTTTATGATTTTGCAATTGCTGATCACCACCCGACTTTTGTTTTCATGCCACAATTGTACTTACATCATACTCGTAAAGAAGTAGCTCCCGAGATATCACACACGCGTTAATTATTCGCAAGTACGCACGCTCTTGCAACACATTATGTTCGAAACGCTGTATAACGATGATGTGCAAGTAGAATGTGATAACATTATTTCCAGAATCACGAATGCAATAAAGCAGTCATCGCATACGTGCACACAACGTAGGTACAATCACGCCATATGTCCTCGGATAACACTACCTATTCTCGCACTACTGAAGAAAAAATATTGCTATTAAAATAAGCGGAAGTTAAACAAAACAAATGAATATTACAAGGCTCAATTTAAGTACTTCAGAAAGCAGTCAGTTGGGCTAACGCGTGAATCTAAAAGGGCATATTATGCACATCTCATTGCCTGTTCCGACACAAAGCAAACATGGCAAATAGTCACAGAAGTGACAGGGCTCGATAACAAAAAGAAAATTCTGTCTGAGATCGTCACAAATAGCCTTACAAATGATTTAAATGATTACTTTGGTACGATTGGCGAAAACACTAAGAAAAAAATTTAGTGCTGCACGGCCCACCACTTATGTTGAAAAAAGAAAAAAACATTTAGCTTTCAGGCCATAATAGAAGAGCTGGTGAAGTCTGCTGTGAAAATCTAGAGTTAAACAAAGCCACAAGAATAGATGGTATACAAGCTAGGGTACTAAACGACAATCCAGATATCTTGAGTGCTCCACTTTGTCATCTCTTAAACCATTCATTAAATGCGAATGCCTATCCAGATGCATTCAGAATAACCAAAGTTGTACCAATATACAATACGGGCAACCATAATATTCCAAGTAGTTACAGACCGATATCCGTATTGAGTATAGTAAACAATATCCTTGAAAAATTAATCGCTCAACAGCTGAAGGCCTTCCTTAGCAAGAATAACGTAATTTGCCCGGAACAGCATGGTTTCGTCCCCGGGAAATCCACATCAACAGTGGTGCTTCCTTTATCTCAAATACTGAACTCTACCCTCAACCATTAGAAGATTGTTATTGGAACTTTTATCGACATAAAAAGGGCGTCTGATGCCATTTGTCAGCCGGCACTAGTGAAAAAACCGAAGTGCTATGGTAGTATCGGTGGTGCTCATGACTTTTTTCCACATCGCAAAAGCAGAAAGTTCTAATTGATGGTTTTTTATCCCAATCTAGGAATGTCACATGTGGTGTGCTGCTAAGATACGTATTGGGTCCCATTTTATTCGCTCTATACGTTAATGATTTCCCGCGAATTCTACAATCATCTAAAGCGTTAATGTATGCGGAGGATACTGTAATTTTATTCACAAGTAGTTCACCTGACTCCTTACAATATACTGT
The DNA here is from genome assembly GCF_050947875.1 of Dermacentor variabilis. Taxonomy (NCBI): domain Eukaryota; kingdom Metazoa; phylum Arthropoda; class Arachnida; order Ixodida; family Ixodidae; genus Dermacentor; species Dermacentor variabilis. Next base: position 205,985,291 of record NC_134572.1, on the reverse strand, counting down.
ATCCGATAAATTACTAGCTATTTCAATGTGGTTCCCTGAAAATTAATGATTACTAAATGCCGATAAAACAAAATACGTTATTTTCCATTCACGAATGAAAACTCATCTACGTTTCACTTAGCATATCATTAAACAATCGAACCATTGAATGTGTTCCGACTATTAAGTATCCAGGCATTATATTTGACAGTAACCCTAACTGAAGAGACCAAATCACTGCCGTTTGCAAAAAGTTGTCATTCAACTGTTACACTCTCATGCGAGCACGTCAATACTTTGATTTGACATGGCTACGGATATTATATTTTAGCCTATTTCACTGCCACCTTAGCTATTGTTGCGAGTCGTGGGGCGAAACTTACATAACATACCTTACACTGTTATTCCGATTGCAAAAACGAGCTGCTCGTGCGATTACTTCATCCTCGGTGCGTAATCCCTTTAATCCTCTATTTCAGAGGCTGCGTATACTGTCGTTTACTGATATACGAGACTACAAGATTTCGTGCTTAGTAAATAAAATAAGAAACACAAACACACCTCTGCCGCGTGCCACGTTTCCGTCGTTAAACACACGGCATGCACGCAACGCTAATCTCAATCTCCCTTTATGTTCGAATGTGTCACGCGAAAGATTAATTAAATTCTCTGGTGTTAAGCTGCAGAACAATTTGCCTCTTGAAATAAAACGCGCATGAAATTTCGACATTACATGGAAATGTCACTTCTTATCTTACCAAGCACGTTCTTGAGCTTTGTCTTTTTTTGTTTTTGTTTTTTGCGCAGTTCTGTGATTGTAAATAGTATTTACCTCTTATGTATGATACTTTCGCTATTTCGTTTTGTATAAGACTGCTAATTATTGCAATACATTTTTGTATTCGGCCCATCACTAGCCGCTTTAGGCTATGGGACCAAATATCTTTCTACGCACTTTTCACATTATTGTGTAACAAAATTCCCTTTTGATTTGATTTGAAAAAGAGGCCGGCGTGGCTTGATTCTTCCTTTGTATATTGCGCTGTAGCAGTTTTAGAACGTGTGTAGCATAAGGTGTTTGCTGAATTCTGGAGCATTTAGAACGGGCTGCTGTGACAACAGCCCTTTTAGTCGTATAACTGCCTCTTCGTGCGGTGTCTGCCAATTCAGCCGGTTTGGAGAGCCCTTCTTCGTAAGCTCGGTAAGTGGATGGGCAAGCTCAGCGCAAGCGTAGTTTGGAACAATGTCACGGTGTTATCCCGTGAGTTCTAAGAAGGCCCTAAGCTCCTTCGTGTCAGGTCGTTTAGCAGTGTTGATCTTGCCAGCTGTGTCTTGCAAGGACTGTAAAACGCCTTGTCCTACCACATGGCCCAAGAAGCATGTTGTTGAGGAGCCGATTTCACTTTTCTTGAGTTTTATTTGTTAGTTTCGCTGTGCGCACTCTGTGAAACAAGCAATTTAAAGTGTTCAAATGCTCTTCCAATCTTTCTGTGGCCACAAGAACGCCATCGAAGTAATAGTAAACATAGGGCATGTCTCCTACAACCCTCCTCATCAATCGGTTGAAGACCGCAGGTGCGGTCTTAATGCCAAACGGCAAGTACTTAAATTGGTATAATGTAGAGTCGCATGACAATGCAGTGGCTTCTTTGGACTTAGGGGCCATGAGTACTTGCCAGTATCCTTTTTTGAAGTCAAATTTAGAAAAATATTGACTTCTAGTGAGCTTGGCAAACATCATCTCTGTTCTCGGAATGGGCTCGCAGTCGGGAACTAGTTTGATTAGGTAGTCGAAAGTCTATGCCGAGGCGCACTGTGCCGTCTTTCTTTTTGACCACGAGAATGGGTGCCTGATATGCTGAATTTGACTTTTCTATGATACCTTACTTAGTATTGTTGCGTCGGCTGGCGCTCATGTTAATCAGAGCACTCTGCGTAGTGCGCATGCAGCGCTAAGTGTTAAAAACAGAGTGCCACTCGCTAGCGGTGCCCTTTTCTTGCACGAGCTTTAACCCACAAGCATGGGTTCATAAATGTCGTTGACCCGGAACGCGTGTGATCCTTTTCGACACGTCTGGCGCAAAACGTAACAAGTGAAGTCGAAGATGGGATTTTGAAGAGTTGCGCAGCGTCAAGGAAGGGAAGTGCTATCGGCATTCAGTCTGGGTTCAGTATCAACGATTGAGGAGTGCTGCTTTTTCTTTTCTTCTCTGACTGATACCATGAATGAAAAAGCCAGTGCCCGTTCGACGCAGTTTCCTGTTCAGCTGGGCCAGATGAAACCATTCGACGTTTTTACGTATGACTGGGCGTCTTACGAAGAATGACTAACTTTGTTTCTAATCATCAACTGAGTTCCCCAAGGTGAAAGAGTACATGCATTCCTGAGCATCATCGGCCCCAGTACCTACAGTCTTCTGAAATCGCTGGTTGCCCCGGAGCTGCTTTCAGCTAAGAGCTTCGAGGTACTAAAGAAGATCCTGGGGGACCATCTGTCGCCGAAACCATCGGTCATTGGCGAGCTCGCAAAGTTCCACAGGACGCAGCAAGTCGAAGGCGAGTCCATTTATGATTACGTTGCCGAGCTACAGATCATATCATGAACAGCAGTTTGCCATTATCCCTCAAGAGAAAAGTGTATAACAGCTGTGTCTTACCAGTACTGACGTACGGGGCAGAAACCTGGAGGCTTACGAAAAGGTACTAAGAAATGGAGCATTTTATGGATGCAGTCATGCCCGATTTCGACCAACGAACACTTGAGGAAAACTGGTCCCTTTATAAGTGCAAGCTTTTATTCCTAATTCGAAAATATGTTACCCAACGAAAACTACACTGTAATCCCCAGTCACCTTGCTTTACGGCCGCCTTGCGCCGTCTTAGGAACAAGAAAAAACGGTTATTTCGTTCCGCAAAAACTCTAACAACCCGGTTCGTTGGTCCGAATATCACCGTATCAACGATGAATATTGTAGCGCCATTTCCCAAGCTAAGCAAACCTTTTTCAACATTACATTACCATCATACTTACATGTCAACCCACGTAAATTCTGGAATGTTGTTCGTGGTAATACCCCAGGCACCATACAATTGTCCCAGTCTAACACCCCTGTTCAAAGTGATCAGTGTTGCACAATTTTTAATAATATCTTTGCTTCCTTTTTTCATGACGCTGCACCTATGCTTTTGCCACCTTCAACTAAAGTTGATGATACTCCAATGGATTCAATTCTTATAGACTGGGTGGGCATTAGAAAACTAATCGGTAATTTGAAAATATTATCGTCGGCGGGTTCAGATGAAATTAATTCAAAAATACTCAAGTGTACTGAACTGTATTCATCAATTATTCTGTCTAGGATATTCCAACAATCATTACACTGCTCATCACTACCAAGCGACTGGAAGGTGGGGAAGGTCGTTCCTGTTCACAAATCAGGTAACACCCATTGTCCCGAAATCTACCGTCCCATATCACTAACCAGCATTCCCTGTAGGATTCTGGAGCACATAATATATTCCCACATAGTCGATTTTCTTGAGACGAACTCTTTTTTTAACAACAGTCAGCATGGCTTTAGGAAATCCTTCTCCTGCGAAACGCAACTAGCTTGCTTTACTAACAACCTCTTTTTAACACCGACTTACGATTTGACACCGATTGTATCTTTATCGATTTTGCTAAAGCCTTCGATACAGTATCCCATAACCTACTAATCTATAAACTTAGTCTTCTTTACATTGACCCGCTAGTACTGGACTGGATTAAAAACTTTCTTGCTAATAGAAGACAGTACGTAATCGCGAACAATTTGTCGTCTGCGCCCCTCGCGGTAACGTCAGGAGTGCCGCAAGGGTCGGTTCTCGGTCCTCTACTTCTTCTAATCTATATTAATGATCTTGCTTCCTGTGTGAAATTTTCAACTATTAGGCTTTTTGCTGATGACTGCGTTATATATCATAAAATTACTGACCTCAATGATTCTCATAAACTTCAAGACGACATTAATAACGTTCTGTTATGGTGTAACAAGTGGTCTATGAAGCTTAACTTAAGCAAATGTAAATGCATGTGGGTATCACAGCGTACCTATACTACTAATCTGCATACATATTTCCTAAATCATAGCCCTCTCTCAGTTGTCTCGTCGTACAAATATCTTGGACTAAACATCACCAGCAACCTTTCCTGGCACATGCATGTCGACATTATATGTAGCAATGCCAATCGCATGTTGGGCTATTTGCGCCGAAACTTCTCATCCGCACCATCGTCACTGAAACTAACACTCTACAAAGCATTAGTTCGCTCCAAACTGGAATACGCATGCGCCATTTGGGACCCGGCTAACATTACACTCATAAACAGCATAGAAGCCATTCAAAATCGTGCAGCGCATTTCATTTTATCAAACTACTCCCGACATGCTAGCGTTTCCTCAATGAAGACAACACTTAACTTGCCAGAACTTTCTTTCCGTCGTAGATGCTTCCGCCTTTCGCTATTCCATAAAATCTACCACCACAACCCTTTGTTGAAAGAACAGCTTATCACCCAACCGTCGTACATATCATCTCGCTCTGATCACACTTTCAAAGTTGGTGTGCCGTCTTCACGTACTAAACTTTGTAGTAATGCATTCATCCCGAGCACGAACAAAGATTGGAACCACCTTCCCGCCACCGTTGCAGCCATCCTGGATACCGACACCTTCAAAACAAGCATTCATGAAACGCCACGTTGAATATGTCTTTGTATATTGCACAAATGTTTTGTTATGTTCACCCACTCCTTTCTGTAATGCCTTCGGGCCTTGATAGTATCCTAAATAAACAAATAAATAAATAAATAAATAAAAGGGTTCTACTTAAATTGAGGACGACGCAACGAGCTATGGAAAGAAGAATGATAGGTGTAACGTTAAGGGATAAGACAAGAGCAGACTGGGTGAGGGAACATGCGCGAGTTAATGACATCTTAGTGAAATCAAGAAAGAGAAATGGGCATGGGCAGGACATGTAATGAGGCGTGAAGATTACCGATGGTCATTAAGGGTTACGGACTGGATTCCAAGGGAACGGAAGCGTAGCAGGGGAGGCAGAAATTTAGGTAGGCGGATGAGATTAAGAAGTTTGCAGGGACAACATGGCCACAAATAGTACATGACCGGGGTAGTTGGAGAAGCATGGGAGAGGCCTTTACCTTGCAGTGGGCGTAACCAGGATGATGATGATTATGATGGTGATGATGATGATGCCGAGCTACGTAAGCTAGCATGAGCCCGTGATTTTGGAAGCGCGTTAGACGAAAGCCTCCGGGATCGCTTCGTGTATGGTTTGTTAAGAGAGGGTATGCAGGCAGTGCAGTTTACTGAGGAGAGCAAGCTCACGTTTCAGAGAGCGGTAGAGGGCGCTGTGGTGATGGAGGTGGCAACGAACAGCACTGCTGAAGCCCGCACGGATGTGCCTGCAGCCAACCCCATGCATAAGGTACAGGCGACTTTGAGTGTCCAGTCGGAGGCGTATTTTCGCTGCGGGTTGCCGAAACATTTCGGCAAACCGTGTCCCCACGTAAATGACAAATGTCGTAAGTCCAACAAAAGGGGGCACTTGCAACGAGTTTGTCGTAGCGCCTCCGGCACGTCGCATGGGAAACGCGCCATCAAAGACAATCTAAAAACCTTATCTGTGGTGTCCCTCTCGGAAGTGGTAGCCGTAAAGGTCGTATCTGCTTTCAGTATTGAGCCTATTATGGTACCGATGAAAGTAAATGATGTGACAGTCTCTATAGAGCTAGATATAGGGGACGCCGTCACATTCATGCCTTTCAAATAATACCCCCAATTTTTTTCATCAACCAGGCTCAAGCAGAAGTCGAGCTCCGCACCTATACAGGAGCCCTAGGGATCCCAAAATGCCTCCTACAGGTCAAGTTGCAGCACTGCGGCAACACAATGAGCCTTCCTTATACGTTGTCGACCAGGAGGGACCGCCATTGCTGGGCCGGAAATGGCTTCATGCAATTAGGCTGCAGTGGAGCAAAATCTGCAACGTCCACCATCTGCCTTGGTCAAAGCTGCCCTTTTCTTGTCGTTTAGAAGAAAGGCTGCACGCTTTGATCACAAAGTACGACTCTCTTTTTAAAGATGAGTTAGGCATGATTACAGAAGAAAGGCCCGAGCTGCATTTCAAGCCTAATCAGGCACCGAAGTTTCTCAAAGCAAGAAACGTGCCGTTCGCAGTGCAACAGGCGGTTAAGGCGGAGCTTTTGAAGATGGAAAAAATTGGCACCATAACGGCCGTTGCCACAGCAGATTAAGCAACGCCAGTGGTACCTGCTATCAAGAAAGACGGTGCCATACGCCTCTGTGGCGATTATAAGGTGACAGTGAATTCGTGCCTTGACGTCACACGCTACCCGTTGCCTAAGGTCAGTGACTTGTTCGCGGCTCTGTTGGAGGCACGCTTTTTCAATGATCGACCTGAACCGCGCTTATAAGCAAGTGGTCATGGCTTATGCCTCAACGCAGTACATAACCTTGAATACGCACAAGGAATTATTTGTTCTGAACAGATTACCTTTTGTAATCTGTTCCGCGCCGGGGATTTTCCGAAAGATAAAGGCCACGATGTTCAAGCACCTCAAGGGTGTTTGCTGCTACCTAGATGATATTTTGGTAACTGGAAGAACAATAGAAGACCACTTAGCTGATCTCGAAGCGCTGCTAGAGCATCTTCAAGGCCGAGGCGTCAGGGTAAAGAGAGAGAAGTGCTCGTTTTTTTTAAAGCGAAGTTCACTACCTTGGCCACAAAATCAGCGCTGAAGGCATTTCCCCATTGTCAGATAAGGCTGACGCACTTCTTCAGGCACCAGAGCAGAAATCAAAGAAGCAGCTTCAATATTTGTTTGGCGTTCTCAACTATTACAGCAAGTTCGTGCACCAGTTAGCAACAATAGCTCAACCATTTTTCAGACTTCTGCAAGAAAAGGTAGCGTGGCACTGGGACGAGCATCCTAGAAAAGCGTTTAACCAAGTGAAAGCTGTAGTGGCGCAACCACCTACGCTCACTCACTATGACCCTGAAAGACGACGCGACGCGTAGCAGTATGGTGTAGGAGCAGTCATATTTCATATCTATGATCACAGAAGGACACAGCCCACTGCTTGCGCTTCAAGAACGCTATCTGACGGGGAAATGAAATACAGTTAACTGGAGAAGGAAGCGTTAGCCATCATTTTTGGAGTAAAGAAGTTCCACTTCTATCTGTATGGGCACTCATTCACCTTGGTCACAGACCATAAGCTGCTTCAAACAATATTGGGCCCGACAACCGGGCTTCCCGCCATCGCGGCTGCTTGTTTGCAACGCCTGGCTATTATGTTGAGAGCGTATTCGTAGAATCATATTTTCAAGAAATCGAGCGAGATCGTGGAAGCCGATTTCTGCTCGCGTCTGCCGCTTCTAGATCTTGAAGCAGAAACCAAAGAACTAGAGGAAGCATTTCATTCCTTGCGATTGGACTCGTTGCCTGTTTCTAGTGGAGATATCGCGGCTGTCACGAGTAAGGACCGAATTCTTTGTCAAGTGAAGGAATTCACAAATGTGGGATGGCCCATGTCGATCACGGATGAGCAGGTGAAGCCTTTTTTTCGCAGGTGCAGCGAACTGATGGTGCATCGGGAACGCGTCATGTTGGGCGCAAGAGTAGTCGTCCCTGCAAAGCTGCAAGGATTCATTCTGGACGAACTCCATGACGCTCATGCCGGCATCGTGCGCAGCAAGGAACTAGCACGCAGCTACGTGTGGCGGTCGACACTTGAGGCGGACCTCGAACTTCATATTAGAAGCTGCGCTAGTTGTCAAAAGCAACGTAATGTTCCAATCAACTAAACCTCTTCACCCGATGTCATGGTCGACTTCACCGTGGTAGCGTGTTCCCGTAGACTTTGCGGGATCTTTTCAGAATAACATGCGTTTAGTGGTGGTCGCTGCGCATTCTAAATGGCCAGAGGTTTTCGAACTGCGATCGACAGCTGCAGAGAGCACGATTCGTTGTTTCAGCTCTTCGCACGTTTTGGTTTCCCTGAAACAATTGTTTCCGATAATGAACCTCAGTTAGTTGTAACGCTGTAACGTTAAGTTCAGAATTATGTACCAACTAGGCCCAAATGAAGTGTTACTGAAGTTACCGTTGGCGCTTCATTTCTTGAAATACTCTGCGAAGTGCGCTGCGCCGTTATAGGAGAACGCCAGGTGGCGCCGAGCAGTGCGGACGCGCTCTCAACGGCTCCTTTGACGATTGTATCCTGTTGCGGCCAAACTCAACGGACCACTCCCGAAATTGGACCAGATATACCGGAAGGCGTAAGGATGTTGCCAATACCAAGTTTTTGGTGATGCGAATTCCGGTTCTTCCGAAATCGAAGGTCATCGCCTGCACGTCGACAAGCCACGCTAACCCTAACAACTGGTGCGGAGAACGCGGTTCCAGGAGCCCGTACGCGGTGTAACCGCTACGTGGCGAGCAGCACTCCACCCGATATGGACGCGGACCAACCAAAGACCCCAATGCACACGGACCAGGACTCCGAACGTCACATGGAGGCAGTCACGAGTGTTGATGACGACTTTCTCTCACCTGACGAGGTGGATTACGAGGAGTCCACCACCGACGCCGAGAACGCCGAGGACATCAGCAAGCAAGGTCAGTGGCAAATTGCATTGTCACTACGAACGCGCAAGCAAATCAGAAAGGAAGCGCGGACCGCCGAGTCGAATGGCGGGGTCAACCACCCCAACCACGCAGCAGGGGCGGAGCAACGCGCCGGAGACGCTCGGCGCGTCGCGCCTGCACAAGGACAACGGGGGCGCCCTAGCTCCGGAGGAGCAAGCGACGGGGCCCGTGACGCAATACTACCTGCAGGAGAGCGAGCTATGAGGCGACGCATGGCGGAAAGGGGCCACCCACGCCGAAAAGCACCCCCTCGACCCAAGAATGACATGAAAATCATTATTAGACCGAAGCCAGGATTGGCGATTCGGGAATTGCGGACGCATGAGGTATCCAGAGCCATAGTCCAGGCGTGTGGCGGACCTGCAAACATCACAGGAGACGATTTCTTGCTGCGGATACGGCCGGGCTCTAACATCGTCATAGCAAGCGCACCCGAAGAACGAACAGCGGAACGGATCCTGAGGATCAAGGAGCTGGAGCTGCGAGGCAACCGACATTCTGTGAACACATACATCTCCACTCCCGACAACCTCCTTAAGGGAGTCATACATGGACTGGAGCCTGGCACTACAGAAGACGAACTCATACACAACCTAAGAGTGCGGACGCAAGGGGTACGAATACTCTACGCCCGTATGCTTGGCAAATCGAGGACGGCAGTGCTGACGTTCGATGGCCCCATCGTGCCACGCTACGTATATTACTACGGTGGTGAGACGCCATGTATACCCTACCAACCCACTCGACAATACTGCAAGATATGCCAAAATCAAGGACATAGGACGGATGTCTGTCCAACACCAACTGTCAAGGCTTGTGCGAAATGTGGCCTCCGCGACCCACCAGCGGACCATGAGTGTGAGCCCAAGTGTGCCCTGTGCGGGGGAGCTCATCCACAGCGGCACAAGAGTGCACCAAAAAACTGAAGCGCGTCCCGCAAAGGGGAAGACAGCGCATGAGACAACGTAACCACGTGACAGGGACCCCCAAGAAGAAGTGGCTCAGTTCGGATCGAGAGAACTCTGACTCGCGGGAGAGATCCCGCTCGCGTACCAGGTCGACCTCCCGAGGCCGATGCAACTCTCAGGGCAGAAAACAAGAGGAGAAGCAAAGCACCAATCATCAGAAGAACAAGAAACAATGTCCGAAGAATGAAGGCGACAAAAACAAGGTGAGCTGGTCAGCAATAGCCTCCCAACCCACACCTCAAACAACTGCACAGATAACGCGCCTAGAACGAGAGCTAGAACTCATGAGAGTTCGCTTAGGCGACTTAGAGCGTGAGAATGCGATACTAAAGCAAATGCAGTCGCAGCAACAGAACACACAGGCTAAACCGGACCAGTCAGAGCAAGCTTCGGGGCAAGCTGTACCAGCACCCCAAAAGCGCCCTAGATTACAGACGGTCGAAACACTCCAGACACGAATCCAAGAGACTTTCCAACAACTGTTACCATCATTAGCAGAACAGATAACCCAACAGGTATCAGTCCAAATAACACAACAACTAACGCAACAAATGTCTGAGTTTGAAGTGAAGTCCGACAAAAAACTCCAGGCTCTGCAAATTGAAATCATGAAAACGGTGCGTAAGCAAATTACCGGAGCTAACATTAGAGAGAGCGCCGAGAAGCCATACGCCAGACCAGGGCTAGTAGCCATTTCACAGGAAAGCAACCATGCCTAAACATCAACCAACTATTACGGAAAATTGCGAAATCTGGCAGTGGAATTGTCGTGGATACCGACGGAAAAGGGGACTTTTGACACAGCTGGTGAGCTCACAGAGTGAGCCACCAGCTGTCATAGCCCTTCAGGAAGTCGGATCCCCTCCAAACCTTCAGGGATACGAGGTGTACACACACTCGGATTCGGAGAAAGCAATAGCTACTTTGGTAGCGAAATCGATCACCGCAATCAAACATGATCCTTTTACTGACACGGATATTAAGCATTTATTAATAGAAATCATATATAAAGGCCTGAACAAAAAGAGTGCCTTTATACTAAACATTTATAGTCCACCAAGCCAGAGAAATACAAAGTTTGACAGCCTCCTCCAGGAAACTGCCCGCCTGGTAAAGGGAAGAGCACTCGTAATAGTAGGTGATTTCAATGCCAAAGATCCTAGTTGGGGATACCCAAAACAGGACGCTAAGGGCAGAAACATTCTAGAACAAACGGAACAACTCGACATGACAATTATAACGGATCCTGCAGTGCCCACTAGACAGGGCAACAGTGTAAGCATGGACACCAGCCCTGACCTCACGATAGTGCAGAATTGTGAAGATGCGCAATGGATAAACACCCTAAACGATTTAGGCAGCGACCATTACATCATCAGCACCACAATTCGGACTGGGGAAATCAAACGACACATAGGAATAGCCAAAATTACCGACTGGGTGAAATACCGCCGGATGCAAAGCCAACAAAGCACCACAATCGATGATTTAAGTAAGTGGTGTGAAAATTTAAGAACACAAAAGGATAAAGTCACAAAAAAGCTAGCCCGCACATGTGATATACCTGAGATAGACCCTCACTTACTGCATCTCTGGGAGGCACGCAGAGGACTAACAAAAAGAATGAAGCGACAGTCACAGAACCGGAAGCTAAAAGTACGCATTGCAGAAATCACCCGCAAAGCGGAGGAGTACGCAACGCAACTAGCTACGTCCAATTGGGAACGCTTCTGTGACTCCCTTAATGGCACACTGAGTACCGCAAAAACTTGGCGCATACTAAGAGCAATTATGGAACCAACCAAAACCAAGAACGAGGGCTGTAAAGCGGTGGAACGGCTAATCCATACGTACCCAGGGACAGAACAAGAACTCAAAGAAGAATTATATAACAAGTGCTTCGGAACAGACCCATCTCCCGCACCCTGTGAGAGGAAATACGGGGGAGCGCCTCACCCTGAACTCGATGAACCCATCTCCATCGAAGAAGTTAGAGCTGCCATAGCGAAAATGACCCGAAACACAGCGGCAGGCAAAGACCAGATAACTAACTCCATGATTAGAAACCTAAGCGATGAGGCTTTACAGGCATATACTACCTTTATTAATGAACATTGGCAACAGGGTACTATTCCAAGGGAGTGGAAGCACGCTCAAATAGTTTTAATTCCCAAGCCTAATTCCCAAAACTACTTAGAGGACAATGAAATCATTCCAGACACTATGTTTGGATTCAGACCCAAGCTCTCAACTCAAGACATCCTCCTACAGTTGAAGGAAGAAGTCCTAACAAATATACCAAGATCAAGCGAACACGTTGTCATGGCCATCGACATCAAGGGCGCTTTTGATAACGTAAGCCATCAAGGAATACTCGATGGCCTGGCTGAAACAAACTGCGGAGAGCGGATATACAACTATGTTCGCAGCTTTTTACACCAACGAACCGCTGAGATTAAATTTGGCGCAGTAGAAATCAAGACCTTCAAGGCACGCAACAAGGGCACTCCCCAGGGCGCAGTGATCTCGCCAACGCTATTTAACGTGGCGATGATAGGCCTTACAAGGAAACTACAAGCCATCCCAGGTATCCAGCACGCCCTATATGCGGATGATATTACAGTCTGGTGTGTCACCGGGTCGCTACGTGAAAAAGAAGAACGATTACAAGCAGCTGCCTGTGAAATCGAGACATACGTGCGAGCCAGAGGGCTGCAATGCGCGTCAGAGAAATCTGAGATTATACGAGTCTGGAGAGGGAAAGGGAATCGTAACGTCCCGACGGACCCTGCCCTTAAACTGGAAATCAGACTTGGCAATGATGCAATACCTGAGAAGACCACAATCCGGGTACTGGGCATGTGGCTACAATCAAATCAACACTGCCAACACGGGCTTCACCTCATCAAGACGGCAACACAACAAGTCTCAAGAATGATAAAGCGGGTAGCCACTAAAAGGACGGGGATGAAGGAATCAGACACCCTTCACCTAATCAGAAGTCTGGTGGTTAGCCGCTTCATTTACAGCTTGCCGTATTACGAGCTAACGAAAACAGAGAGGGATGCGATCAATTCGTGCTTACGGAAAGCATACAAGATCGCCCTACAAATTCCGCAATGCGCCTCAACCGAAAAGCTAATGTCTCTTGGAATTCATAATACATTCGAAGAACTGGCAGAAGCTCAACTGATAACTCAAAGAAACAGACTTGCACAAACGACCGCGGGTAGGAAACTCCTTGGCAGACTCGGGTATCACGAGTTCCTAGAAAAACACAACCAAGCTAAACCCATCCCCACAATAGTCAGAAATAGCATCAAAGTGGCGCCAATACCCAGAAATATGGACCCAACTCTACATGCAGGCAGAAGAGAAGCCAGAGCTGCATACATTGAGAAAACGCACGGCGACAAACCAAACTCCCGCTTCGTGGACGCGGCAAGATACCCAGGCAGGCAGAAAAGAAAGGTAGCTGCTGTCACTGACTATTTGGGCAGAGAAATCATTAGCGCCTCCACTCGCAACACCACTATCGTGGAAGCAGAAGAAATCGCAATAGCCCTTGCTATCAAAGCGACGGAACCAATCCAACCACAAATAACCATCCTATCAGACTCTCAAGCGGCATGCAGAAGCTACCTCAGGGGACGAGTATGCACCGCAGCCTATAGGATTCTACGAGATATAAAACCCCGAGCCATATTTCACCTTATATGGGTACCCAGTCATGAGGGAATCAAGGGAAACGAAGAGGCTGACAGAGTAGCTCGTGCGCATGCTACACACCACGGGTGCTCACAGGACACCTCTGAAGACCTGATCCCGATTGACCAGAACTACTCTGCAATTTTAAACTACCACAGAGGAAATAGAATGAAACTACCACCCCCAGATAAAAACCTCAGTAAGGAAGAACAGGTTATATGGAGAAAGCTGCAAACGTATACATATAACAACCTGCACATTCTCCATAAAATCCACCCTGAAAGATATGCGGACACATGCCCATGGTGTGGAGCCACGCCAACCTTAGACCACATCTCATGGGCATGCACGGCATATACACAAAAGACAAACACAGAAATTACGGATCATACACAATGGGAGGCGGCGCTGTCCAGCTCACAGGAAGAGGTCCAAAGGGCCATCATCCGACAAGCGAAACAGCGTGCGGAAGCCAGTGGGGCCCTTGTCTAGGGGCTCCAACCATTGAGCGTTTTATTCTTCAGTAAAGTTGTTCTACCTTCTACCTGCGCCGTTATATACTAAAAGAAGAGTACCGCTTGCTAGCGGTGCCCTTTCCTTGCCCGAGCCTTAACCCACAAGCATGGGTTGATAAACCTCGTTCACCCCGAACTTGTTTGATCATTTTAGGCACTTCTGGCGCAAACCGCAACAAGGCTGTCCTGGATTTCTTGCTCTACGGCATTTTTGACAGCATATAGCATGGGGTATTGCCGGACTTGTATAGATGCAGTAGTAGCCAGTTTCAAATGACACTGCAAGACATCATCAGTCTTATCAGGTTGATCGGAGACTATATCGTCGTAGGTTATAAGGACAGCTTCAACCTGGAGTCGCTGATCCGTTGTCAGTTGGTTCGAAATGGCGACGTCTTTTTATGGCTGCGTATGGACGAGTGATGGGTATTGCAGCCAGTGTCTCGTACGACAGATACCGGTTATGATTTGAGGAAGCCTCTTCCCACTGGCAGATTTTCACTGTCACGATTCGCGCCTTATCGCATTAACGTCATGTTGGCTATTGGGACCGTTTCGCCACCTTGAAAACTACCTATCCGCCACCCTCTTCTGTCAGTTTTCCGGCTTGCGACGGAGCCAGAATACACGAAGCTTGTGTTTGATTTTTCCTTCTTGGCACTCCCCTTCCATGCCCCTTTCTGCCGGACCATCCGCGCCCTGCAGGCTTCTCTTTAGTCCAGGAATAGCACTCCGAAACTCGATTTATCACAAATGACGATTAGTTGTGCGCGGCATCGCCGTTGGAGGTTCAACTTTGCGAGTAGAGTCTAACACGAACTCCTTCGAGAACGCGCTATACCTAGATTGGTCAGGTTTTGTGCCTTTATCAAACAATCGGCCTTCTTCGATAACGCAGCGAGGGTCCTACAGTTCCTTTCTTTCAGGAACATTCGCAGCGACGCAAAACATCTTCTCGAAAACTGTTCAGCAATCGTGGCGTCCCTGAGGGAGTCGAAGGTACTCTCAATATGGAACATTTCAAGCCAGTGGTCAAAGTAATCGAATATTCCACGTGCATACTGCAGGCCAGTCGCATTGTCCTCGGGCCTTGCGTTTTGAAACTTCTCTCGGTATCCCTCGGTAATGCACCGAAACCTGCTTCAGGAGAGCCTGCAGCTGGTCGTCGTCTAGAGCTGCATTCGAATCAAGCCGTCCTATGACCGTCAATGATTCTCCTGTCAGGTAGATGCTGAGGGAGAGTGAAAATTTTTCACGGGGCCATTCTTGACTTGTTGCCACTCACTCAAAACGTTGCAAGTAGGCGTCTAAATAATCCCGGGCTTTCTTAAATGGGGAGGGAGGGGGTGTCAACTTATGCGTTTGAATAGCTCAGGTGCCGCCCTGGTACCCGTCTTTTTAGCAGTCTTTTCCTGAAGCTCGATCTTAAGCTTTCGCACTCCTTCTTCCACTTCGAATCATAGGCGCTCTTGTTCTGCCTGCGATTTCACGTCTTCCCGATGTTGGGCGCGCTGGTCGCGTTCCCTCACGATATGTGTATCAACCCAGCGCTATAACTCCGCTCCTGCCATTCCTCTTTCCTTATAACATACAACCGCTCAATCTCCATGGCCGCTCCTGTGCGTTTGCAAATCCTGGCAGGCTCGCCAAAATTGTGATAGGAGTATGTGGGCGCAGGCCTCAAACACACCGGGATGGCACAATGAACGCAGAGAGGATTTAATGACAAGGGGGCAGGACTAGAGTAGCATACACGATAGCACACACGATTCACTTCAGGTGTGTCTGTCGCTTAGGTAGTCCTGCAGAACGTCAATGTAGGAAGACGTCTGATCGCTTGTTAGTATCACACACTCACGGTACGAAGAGCAGCAACGATGAATCTCGAGCAGCTGGTGGCGCAGGGCTGGAGACCAGGGCGGAGGCCCGGCACACGACGAGCCACTCGCGTGACAGCTGGGTCGGGACGTCTGCACACCACAGGGTAGTCCGTTCAGAAGGCTTGGCTGCACCGGAACTCGCCGACGTCGGATACTTGCATAGCACTGGAGCAATCCGGTTCAGCCCAAAAACAGCCCGCCCTGTTCTGCCAGCAAACCCAGGAACACCGGCGTTGGGTAGACGGACTGCTCCGCTCCTTCGGCACGAAAGGCGAGGCCAGGCAACTTAGGTAGTCCGCATGGCTGCCCCCTCAGCCCAGAAATCGGCCTTTTTCTTCCTCTTTGTTTATCGCCGCCCCACAGCAGTCACGCGCATTCGGCCAAGCAATTCAAATAGTGTAAACATCTATGATAGTTACCTAATACTGCAGGAACACGAAGTTACGGCAGCAAGCACGGTACAGCGTCCTTTTATAGTAATGTAGGCGCATGCGCATCCAACATGCTCTCTGAGGTCATCATACGCAAGCAATCTTTCAATTCCGGACAAGCAGTCATCCAAATCCGGGTATGAACACTGCTTCCAAAGCTTAAAGAAAAAATTTTCAATGGGCACGGCGGACCATCGACGAGTATGTGGCTTAAAATGTTCCACTACATCGTGCAGGTGCTCCTTCATGGCCTGGCCGGATCAACGATACCACAACAACCCACAGCCTCAACAGTCTTAACGAAATGCAATCGACCACCCCTGTCTACCCAACTTCACCACGTGCACTTGAACCACAACTACGACACCGATGGCACGTCAGTGCTTTCAAGACGCCAATACTTCGCTGTTTTGGGACGCGTCATTTGAGGCGCCACCTATTCATGTGACGTCGACGCCTCAGTTTATAGGGGAACAGCTCCAGACCTACACTTTCAGTGGGCACGGCGTACCATCGACGAGTATGTGGCTTAAACCGTTCTGCTACCTCGTGCAAGTTACTAGCTGCTATAGCACAATTAGAAGTGATTGTCGCGGTTTTCGATCTTGATTACAACGAAGGCACGAAATAAAACAACAAACGAAGGAAGGAGACACGAGGCAACCACGTAGGCGCTACACTGGTTGTCTCGCGTCTCCTTCCTTCGTCCATGGTTTATTTGGCGCCTTCGTTGTAATCATTGCTAACCAACTCGCCCACCAGCACGTGCTTAGTTACTTTTGGTCTCGCATGACATCATTCTGTCTCACAATCTACACCAGGCTGTAAAATAGCCAACGCGCACCAACCACACTTGACCTCGTTTTCGTAAGTCGTTCGTTAAAAAAACTATTTTGTTTCGTTTGAACCTGGAATTTCTTATAATAGTCTGGTCTATTTTTCGTGTTCTTTGGAAGTGCGTAGCACCAAAAAATCTAAAACAACCACTGTTAAAAGATTTTTCTCGTGCCAGAGACGAAAGTGTCTTGGATTATCTTCAACAATGTCTTGATAACTTTCACGGTGACAATGCTACTGTGTTTTGGGATAAATATAAAGATATTATCCCTCACTGCCTTAGCACCTTTATTCCCAATGAAACTAAAAAAACTTCCAAGACTACTTCCTGGATAATGAGAGAGATCTTGCACCTTAAAAGAGAAGTTAAGCACTTAAGACGACAATGTGTTTCACGTGTTGCAATTTACGAAATCCAAAATAAACAAAACCAAGAAGTACGGCAAGCTAAGCGCTGCTATTTTCACCATACATTGCAAAATTTCATCCTAACGTCACCCCCAAAGTTTTGGACTTTTCTAACCGCAAAAGCCAAGTCGATTGAACGAATTGTTAACGAGGGCCATGTGATTGTCGAAAAACAACGTATCACGGAGTACTTCAATAATTATTTTCAGAGCCTTTTTTCAAATTTCGATGATGGTATAAACCTTAATCGCATGTCATGTAATTCGCGCTTCGATATTGTTTCGCAACCGGGTGTAGGGTTGATGTTGCTGAACCTCAAAGCTAAGTCATCTCCAGGACCAGAAAACATACCGAACGCTTTTCTGCGCAGGTATGCTCAAGCGTTAGCCCCTTTTCTTGTTGTTATCTTTCGTTTTTCGTTATCTTCAGCTAATCTTCCTACAGACTGGCTAACTGCACGTCTTGTTCTCATACCTAAAAAGGCGACAAAACCCTAGTAACTAGTTATCGTCCGATATCACTAATTTCATCATGTTGTAAGTTAATCCCACATATTATAGTTTATGAAATAACCAAATTCCGAAGTGACGACAACGTACTGTCTCCTCATGAGCATGGTTTCCGGAAGGGTTTCTCTACTGTAACATAATTAACCACAATTATTCACAGCTTTGCAGGCGCTCGTTACAAATCAAGCCAACGTGACGTAATATTTTTAGACTTTAAGAAAGCGGTTGAGTTCAGTTCAGTTCAGATTTATTTCCTAGAAGACCCCTTTGGTAGGGGTATTACATAAGGGGTGGTTACAGTTGATAATGCAATCATAAACACAGGTATACAGAAAAATTTGTATGAGAAAGCTACATTTTCGCAAGTGCATCAAAACAAAGAATAACGCGTGAAAAAGCAGGTTATTGATTAGCCAACAAAGATACATTTTAGAAAAACGATGTCGGGCAAGTGATTGCAGCGAATGGTTCTCACAATACCTTGTTCCTCACAATAAATTTATAGAAAAGCTATAGTCGATAGACCGTCAAGCCTATATTATTAACTGGGTGGCGGCTTATCTGTCTAATCGCAAGTAGTTTGTTTCAATTGATAATTACTGTTCTAACGAACTATCAGTAACCTGTAGAGTACCTCAAGGTAGCGTGCTAGGACCTTTACTATTTCTAATATACATATACGACATCACTAACGAAATTTCCCATCCTGTTCAAATTGGACTATTCGCTGACGATTGTGTAAACGAGGTTACTTGCCGCGAAGATCAATTAATGCTTAACTCTGACCTTCAAAACATTCTCTCCTCGTGCAGTCCGTGGGGCATGGAATTGAACCGAGAAAAAACTGTTTACACGTCCATAACAAAAAATGTCGTTTGTCTATCACCTCGGTTCTGAACCGCTGACCAAAGTCAGCCAATATAAATATCTTGGAATAACGATAACCAATGACTTCAGCTGGGATAGCCACATTTCTAACGCATCTAACTTGTCTTTCAGGAAGCTTTGTCTCCTCAGGCACAAATTAAAGCACGCTCCCTCTGGTACTAGATTACTGGCTTACACTTGACTCATCCGACCGAAACTAGAATATGCATGAATTTTGTGGGACCCCTATAAGAAAATTAACGTTAACGCTTTAGAGATGGTCCAACGTAAAGCTGTCAGGTTTATTTTTTTCTGAATATAGACTGAGTGACTCTCCTACTATCCTAAGGAATCAACATAATATTCAAACGCTACAGCTACGTAGGAATATACAACGACTGAAATTTCTTTTCTAGCTTAAAAACAACTGTTCGTTTCTGCACCCACAGGCTTATGTTGAACCACTTACGACGCATTGAGCACGGCATCGTCACGCTGATTCTTTCACTCCATATAACACCCGAACTAACCTCTATAATTTTTCCTTCTTCCCGCGCACTGTAAAAGATTGGAACACTCTGCCATTATTACAATTTATGAACACCGATTCTATTGAACGCATGTGTCTTTAACGTTAACGGTATTGCTATGTTGGCAAGCTTTGTTGCGGTTTTATTTTTATTTTTTTACACGTGAATTTTGTTTGATGCATTCCAAATCTTCCTTATTCTATTCTTTTCAGTATTACTACTTCGGTATCGCGATAATGGTTGCAAGTGCTCATATATGCTTGCGATATTGTTCTAATATTTGTCAAGTTGTATTCCTTTAGTGTACCTTCTATTAAACTCATGTAGTCGTCGCTTTCTTTTTTTTCTGATCATTACATATATTGCATTACTTTGGATTTCTTTTTCATGTGTGTATGTATATATGCAGGGTGTGTCCGTTAACTTGGACCAAGATTTTAAATATACGCAGGAGCTCTAGAGAAATTGTACCAACTGCGTAGTAGCCGTAGTTGCATGTACCCATGGCCAGCATTTTTTTCATCACAAAATATTACTTATTTAATTACTTTTTAATTACTTTTAATTAGTGAACTACTTAATTATTGTTTGAATCGCAAACATATCAATTACAATGTTGTAGGGCACTTCAAGTAACCTCCGAACCACCATTTAGTGCTGAGCTTTGTCTCGTTGGTTTTCCTGAGAAAAAACAAAAGCGCGCGAAACATCCAAAATACGAAATAGATACCCGCTCGCGCGCCACTACTCAAGCGCTCCCAAGCGAATAGCCACGGATACACGGTTTAACTAGCAGTTACAGCTTTATACAGGGCTTCACGCTATGTGATGGTCGTGGCATCAAGAGAACACACCTCTGACGTTTTGATAAGCGTAGCAGAGCCTTGTACGATGCGGCGATAAGAGAATGCAGCCGTATATCTTTCAATGGTTGCTTGTAGGTGCTTGAGTAGCAGCGTGCAAGTGCGCATCTATTTCGTATTTCGCGTATTTCGAGGGGTTTTGTTTTTTCTTGTAAAAAACAACCAGGAGCACTTAAGCACGAAATAAATGCGTGATTCGGAGGTTATTTAAGGTGCCCTACAACACTGTAATTAATATGCTTCTGATTCAAGCAATAACTAAAAAAGTTCGCTAATTAAAACCAATAACTAATTAATATTTCGTGAGGAAAAAATACTGGTTGTAAGTACATACGACTGCCGCTACTATGCAGTCGGTACGATTTCTCTAGAGTTGTTGGGTTTTTAAAAAATTTTGGTCCAAGTTCACTGGGACACCCTGTATATACGTATATATGTAAATATTTATGTATTCTGCCCTCTTGCTCGGGTCCCCACTTGGGCCTGCAGTATTGTATAAATAATAATATCGACTATTTTTTAAGCGCATTCAGTGTCTTCACTTTTCACCATGATTTTTTCTTTATCATTACATTTCTGTACCACTCCTGCACGGGCCGTGAAGGGCCTGCAGTATATTCAAATAAAAAAAATTATATAATGGCTAAGAATTTCACTGTGATGCAATGCACCACCAAATACCGCTAACATGGCGTTACATTCCATCGAGAGAGATTGCTAAGGGGAACAATGACTTCACTTTATTTTGGGACGCCAAGAACACAGCACAACTGTGCAAACTGGAATGCCAACGTCAATAAACAGCTGTCCCATGCAGCCGACAACGAAGGTGCAAGAGACCTCATCGACGCTGGCGTTGCCTACGCGTCTCATTGTGCTCTATATGCAATAAGCACAAGTGCTACACCCATTATAACCGACTCGCAATGTCGCGGCTTTATCAATCCTCATGACCAAGCAGGAACGTCTTTACAAGACGTGCTGAAGCAACGCCACTGAGCCTGTCAACGGCCATCGCGGTGCCTTTCGCACGCCCGACGTGTACCAACAATAAAAAATGGCACTTAAATCACTTACCTGTATGGCAATCTATCGTCTATTCCTTCCTATTCTCAGAGTGAAATCCCAAATGCAACAGAAACCACATCCGCACACCGCCCTTTGCGGCCGCTCTCCACTTCGTACTTTTGTGCCGGAGAAATGCAACCCGTCGTGTAGGAGCGATGAAAGGTGGTAAGCAGCACCACCACTAAAACTTCTGCGTATGTGTGTGTGTTTGCGATTCCCCTATGAATAATGGTCAAACAGCTTTACCTATGATGATATTCTGTAACTGCCGGTGAGAGTGGGCAGTGTCTTTTCATTATATTCTCTGCGTGTTGATTTTGCGCTATTAACATGTTCAGTTGCCCTCCACATGAAATTACGGACAGCTCTCCATATTTCAAAGACACAGCTCGCGTCCGCTTTCTTTTACTTAGAATGTCGCCGTTTTTCATGAAATAGAACGGTCTACGTAATTTTGCGTAAGGTTTTACCTTAAAACTACGGACATGTTTTACAATGTAGTCGGAGCCCTATGTGAAGTTAAATGCCAAGATTTTTCTCAGAAATTGTCTAATCATGTGGAAATAAATTATACATTAACAGAGAGATACGAAAGGCAGAGAGGTTTATCTCAGCCTAATAATCTTCTATGCTAGCGAGTTGTGCTGTTTTCTGTGTTGCCTTATCACACTTTTGGTCGCTGTAATTACGCGCAGTCTGCATTGATTGGTGATGTCACGTGCGCAGTTTTGCTTTTGGCCGGTGACCATTTATACCAGAAAATCACTGTTATAGCGGGCCGCAAGACACTTACGCAAGTTTGTCTTGCGCTATCGGGATAGCATGTTATATAAAGGTCCGGTTTCCGTTTGAGCAGTGTGTTGTCCTTAAATAACGTCATGAGAAAAATGAACAAGATGTATCATCGCCTTTGGCATATGCAGATGTGCGTGATATGCTATTGCTCCACTAATAACGGAAATTGAAATAAAGAAACACTGATTGCCTGGAGCATTATTTTGGTGGGCATTCTGCATATTTGTAATTGTAGCTAGGTGGTCGTTGCGGCAAAGCGCCATCAGTCAACTCAATTTATTTCGAACGTTGTGTTATCCTTCGGGCTTTGCAGTGGGAACCTGCCTGCCGGTGTATGGCCAGCGCGAAGGGGAGACGTGCCAGCAGGACGCAGACTGTGAGCGAGGGCTGAGCTGCCTGCAGACCGGGGGCATTCGGCGCGTCTGCCAGCAGCGCAGCAGGGAGATGCGCAAGAAGCAGTTCAGTGAGGCACCTTCTTATCTCCACCGCGCTGGCCGTTCGCAAACGATGTCTTGTGGAAAGTAGCGCAAATGACAGGAAAAACGCTGCATGTAAAGCAGTATGTCTTTATTTTATATATAAGCACCTTACAGAACCCCCGTGGGGCATTCTGTAAGGGACATGGTACAGTAAATACATGCATAAAGATAAGCACACTATGAGATCTCAATGATGCCATGTTTCTCACGCCCATAATATATCGCACTCCATGGCAAAAGTGGCAAACGCCGTGAGTTTCTAACAGCAGGTAACTGCCTCACAGCACCCCTAAATTTCGTGTTCGCGCATTGTGTACAGAGCTGATAAAACTTAAGCAGACTGTAAACCAATTGACATTTACATAACTGCGTAATGCGAAACAACCTGGGTTTGGATGGAATGGTTTTCATTAATCCCATATGTGTTCTGCATCTAACGGTTACTGCTCTTGCCACATTTGTATCCCACGGGTATGTATATATTTACAGATACTGGAGGCCCTTCTCGGGCCCATGCAGGAGTCGATACTAAGAATACAAACAAGAGAAGTAAATATAAGCAAATTACTTGGCATAATTGCAGACATATAATACGTGCAAAAGTAAAAAAAAACATGGCAATGCACTGGACATAGATGACATAAAGGTATACTCGAACAAGGGAATGTTATCAACTCAGAGTGTACTCCACTTGGACTCGAATTTCAACAAAAATTGATATTACTAATACAGTGCACAAATGATTCCAACGAGGCGGAGTTCACTGCCTCCTCAGATAAAGTATTGCAATAACAAATTTAATAAATTGTGCGAGGAAATACGGAGAACTATTAATATATATATATATTGTCGCGTGGTGGTGACGTTGAAGAACACAGTAGCAATACTTTGACAGACAAAACGAACTTTTATTGGGTGAACCTGTGCCCACAAAAACAGGCTTCACCTATAGCACAGCGATAGCGGCCAACACGGTCGGCGATCGTCGAAAGTGGGATCACCGAGTCAAGCGCGTCCGCTTTTATACATCAGTTGTCGAATGTTCCAGAGCAATCGCTGGGACTCGCGTGCTTTCTACAAAGTTCTACATTATTCGCGTCGTGCACACATGCAATCAGATTACACAAGGTTCGGTCACAGACAGCGGATGGAAGCGTCGATAACATTCCAGAAGCTTCCGATCCATGCAGGCGCGTTCTGCGCAGTACGATAACATTTGTTAGGCGATGAAACATGTCACCCGATAAAGACAAATAAGTACACGGGTCAATATATATATATATATATATATATATATATATATATATATATATATATATATATATATATATATATTGCCGCGACGCCATGTGTGCTCAACGACGTTTACGGTGAAGACGACGACCTCGTGTGTGCAAGCGAGGCGCAACAGAAGAAGCCTGGACTCAGCGCTTGTCCTAATTCTCTCAATTAAATACCGCTCTCCGCTCTTGTCTCCAGTGAGCCGTGACATTGGTGGAGGTGCTGGGTATCGCATCATCACGTAATGTTAGGGACGATTCCTGGAAGTAGCCCTACATCCAGCCCTTCAAGACATCGTCCACGCGTCGAGGCACCTGTGCACCGCGCAAGCCGCCGCCTGCAAGGTCTGTGCCCGGAATTCGGGCTCTTCCAAGGAACATTGTCAGCGACCTCACCGGCTCAGGAAATGGCGCTTGCAAGTCCAACACAGGTGACTGTTCAAAACAATCTAGTCCCAACTAGCTTCCACGGTGACACGTATGAAGAGGCCGAAGACTGGCTGGACCAGTACGAACGCGTAGCTAAGGTCAATCAGTGGCGTCCGGACCAGAAGCTTTCCAATGTGTACTTCGCTCTTGAAGGTAGCGCAAGGACGTGGTTCCAAAATCGTGAGGCGCATTTGACAACGTGGGACGAATTTTGCCGTCGGCTACTTGACCCCTTCGGAAGCACTGATCGCCGAGATATTGCACAACGCCTTCTCGAGCTGCGCGTTCAGAAGCCCAACGAAAGTGTTTCGATGTTTGCCGAGGACATGTCTCGTTTATTTCGCCGCGCTAATCCCAACATGCCTGATTCCAAGAAGCTGAGCCATCTCTTGCGCGGCGTCAAAGAACAGCTATTCGCTGATCTCGTGCGTAACCCGCCTACAACAGTGTAAGAGCTCATTAAGGAAGTCACAGCAATCGAGCGGGCGCTACAACAGCGTTGCCGGCAATACGAACGCCTGACTAACGATGCACCTGCAGGAGCCGCAGTACTGACAGTGACAGACCAGACCCCGCTGCGTGAACTAATAAGAGACATTGTGCGCGAGGAGATTGCGAAACAAACTGCGACACCGAAGGAGTTCACTGTTGCTTCGGTCGCTGAAGTTGCCCGCTAAAAAATCCGGCAAGCATTTGCATCACCTGAGCCACTCCCTGAACAGTGTCCCGAGCCACGCTTCGAGCCGCGCGTATTCAGTTACGCCGACGCTATTCGTCGCCCGGTTGCTATCGGGCCAGTACAGCAGCACCAGCAGCGCCCACCTATAGCTGCCTGGATGCAGAGGGAGCATTTCAGGCGACCGCAGCTTCGCAGGACCGATGTATGGCGCACTGCTGATCGCCGACCATTGTGTTTTCAATGTGGCGAACTAGGGCACATTTATCGTTTTTGCCCTCATCGCCAGGGTGGCATCCAGGAAATGTCACCTGCCACTCCGCGACAGTTTCCAGAGAGACATCGACGCTTCGACGACAGTGTCACTCGGGAACAAGGCAGCTCAGCTAATCTACAGTCGCGCTCGCCGTCTCCGTTGCGTTATTCTTCACCGAACCGTCGCAGTTTCGCCGACGTGGTGAGAGGCCGCTCTCCAAGCCGACGGCGGGGAAACTGAAATCGGTGACCTTCGGGGGGAAGGTTGCAAGTCGTCGAACCCCCGAAAGTCACAGAGAAGCGAGTTACAGAGAAACGTTACAGAGAAACAAGCAGAGCAACCAGGAGAAACGGAATGCCGACGAATTTGTGAGTGCCGACGTACTCTTAACGATTGATGGGCACGACGTGACAGCTTTAGTTGATACTGGCGCAGACTTTTCGATCATGAGTGAGCAGTTGGCGGACCGGCTTAAGAAAGTCAAAATGCAATGGACGGGCCCTCATATTCGAAATGTCGGGGGCCAGATAATGACGCCTACAGGAAAATGTACTGCACGACTCCAGATAGGAAATACAGCTTTTGTCACCCCAGATAGGAAATACAGCTTTTGTCGCCACTTTTATTATTTTAAAAGAGTCCTGCCGATCTCTCATCCTTGGAAGGGAGTTCTTGCGGGAGTACTGCGCCGTGGTTAACATGCGGGACGGCGAAATAACCTTGCCAACTAGTGCAGGGACGAGCCACGACGAAGAGCGCCAACGTACACCGTTACGTGTCGCCGACGACGACGTCTGCATACCACCACTATTATGCAGCCTTGTCTCCGTCAGTTGCGGAAAACAGCTTAACAAGGACGGTATAGCCGAACAACTAACTGCACTTCTGTTCCATCAAGGTGTTGCCATCGCTCGCGGTATCGTCAGCCTAATCAATGGCCGTACAGCGGTACTTCTGACAAATTTCACCAATGAACGCCAGCACATCAGTGCCGCGACGCCATCTGAGCTCCACCACGTTGACGATGAAGACGAAGACCTCGTGTGTGCAAGCGAGGCGCAACAGAAGAAGCCTGGACTGAGCGCTTGCCCTAATTCTCTCAATACCGCCCTCCGCTCATGTCTCCAGTGAGCCGCTACAAGATATATATATATATATATATATATATATATATATATATATATATATATATATATATATATATATATATATATATATATATACACACTTGTATTTGTATTTGTCAGCCCTTGTAAAAGTGAATTTGACAAAGGCTGGTCCACCAGCCAAAACGTTAAACTGTGCTAAGTCAACGTACGTCACACTCCCTATTTCCTTATTTTAAATATATTGCCACATCCTATATGGTCGCCGCGGGTATGTGTCAGGCGATGAGAACGACGCTGAACTCGCGCGCGAGTGGAAAAACAGAGACGACAACGACGTCGGGTTGACTGCTCTGATCAAGTGCTTTCATACGTCCTCTACGCCGGCTTTCCCGTCTCCTACTAGGCTGCGACACTGCGACATTGCCTCATGCTCGGCACCCCTTCGCGGAGCCATACCTCGAAAGCGGAATCACCTTCATTCGTCGAAACTCCTGTTCACCGGTACAGTCGCCGCCTGCTAGGCCTGACGCCCGAGTTCAACCCTTTGCAGGACCCTGCTGGAACGCGTCTACCTACTTCCGCCATGGCTACTGCAACTCCATCGCAGGTGACGCTGCAGAATCCTAAGATACCAGAAAGTTTCCATGGCGACGCTTTTGAAGATGTCCAAGATTGACTGGACCAATTTGAGCGTGTCGTCAGTTATAATGACTGGGGCTCTCAGCAAAAGCTGTCTAATGTCTATTTTGCGCTTCAAGACAGTGCGCGGACGTGGCTTGTGAACCGGGAGAGAAGTTTGACCACATGGGATGCCTTCCGCACCCAGCTGCTAGACACGTTCACTAGTACCGACAGAAGAGACAACGCGCAGCGCCTACTCGAATCCCGTATTCAAAAACCAAACGAGAGCGTTGCCATGTTTGCAGAAGACATGGCCCGCCTTTTCCACAGAGCAATCCCTGAGATGGCCGAAGAAAAGAAGTTGCGCTATCTCTTTCGCGGGGTGAAAGAGGAACTGTTTGCCGGACTCGTGAGGAACCACCGACGACAGTGGCCGAATTCACCAAGGAGGCTACGGCTATAGAACGGGCATTACAGCAACGGTACCGCCAATATGATCGCAAGAATTCACCGTTGAATGCTTCAATTCTATCTGAGAGCTGCGGCACGTCTCTGCGTGGAGTCATCCGAGAGATTGTGCGAGAGGAGACCCTGCAGCTCGGGATTTCTCCTATGGCACCAGCGGTGGCTTCTGTCGCTGATATAGTTCGGGCGGAAGTTCGACAGGCCTTTTCGTCGCCCCACCGGCAGGCGGTGCCGCGACGATTAACTTATGCGGAAGCTGTCTGTCGTCCACCTCTCGCTACTTCGATGCTGCTGACACCGTCAACCACTACGACGCCGCCATCACCGCCACCTCCGACGCCCTATTTTCGACAGTCACAGCCGCCGCCAGCTATGGCGTATCGCCGCCAGCCGATCGCTGCGCCTCGGTCTTACGGCGAATCCCCTGCCGGCTGCCCGCTTCGAAAGACCGATTTGTGGCGCACCGCTGACCGCCGGCCGCTGTGCTTTCATTGCGGCGAAGCAGGGCATGTTTA
Organism: Dermacentor variabilis; assembly: GCF_050947875.1. Lineage (NCBI taxonomy): Eukaryota > Metazoa > Arthropoda > Arachnida > Ixodida > Ixodidae > Dermacentor > Dermacentor variabilis. The sequence continues at coordinate 205,957,366 of NC_134572.1, read as the reverse complement.
CCGCGCGTGCCACTACCGCGCAGCTGGGTATACAAGGTTTCCCAACTGCAATTACCCTGTGTTTGATGCTGCACGTACCTGCGACAAACATACTACAATCTTTCGGCTGGAAGGTTCAGCGACGCCTCGATCGCGTTCCCCTTCTCCGGTTAGTTACACTCCACCGACCCGTCACGATTTTCCTGACGCCTCTAGGGACAGGTCCCCTAGCCCTCGCCGGGGAAACTAGAAGCAGCGACCGCCGGGGGTGAGGTTGCAAACCGTCTAACTTTGCAAGAGCGCATCAGCGATGGCCGACGACTCTAAGACGTGTCAAGGCGTTTCCATCGCGAGGGACGTAATCTCCGATGACTCCAACCAAACCCCCTGTAACCGACGCCGTCAGCGCCGATCTTGTCGTCTGCATTGACGGCCACCAAGTGGGCGCTCTCGTCGATACTGGCTGCCATTTTTCGATAATAAGTGAAAAGCTGGCCGACAGGCTGAGAAAAGTGAAGACACCGTGGACTGGGCCCAACATCAGAACTGCCGGCGGCCAGTTGATGACGCCTATTGGAAAATGCACAGCCAGAATAGTAATCGCCGGTGCAACCTTCGTCGCCACCGTCGTCATTCTCTTTCAGTGCTGCAAGGAACTTATATTGGGGATGGATTTCTTGAGGGAGTACAGTGCAGTGTTTAATGTCCGTGACCTCGTCGTCACATTTGCTACGAGCTCAGACGACGTCGACCCCGAGGAACACCAGCCACCCCGCTTACGTATCGCCGACGACGACGTCACGCTTCTGCCGCGAAGCTCTTCCCTCGTACCTGTTATCTGCGACAACTTGAACACCGGGACTGGCGTCTCCGAACATATCGACGCGTTGGTACTGTGTCAAGGCGTTCCCATCGCGAGGGCCGTAATTAACGTACACGACGGACGTGCCGATCTCCTACTGAAGAATTTTACCAAGGAACGTCGATACATTGGTAAAGGCACGGCTGTTGCTTACTTGGACAAATTTACCTTAGTACAAGACTGCCTCTCAGTGGAACACGCGACGTCCACCGTGGCTATGCCTACCCCTGTGGTTCACATCAGTGCCACCCTGTCGCCCGTCGAACGCAACAGCCTTCTTGAGCTCATCGATGAGTTCAAGAGCTGCTTCTCATCAACTCACGAGTCAGCCAGACGCCGCTCACTAAGCACCGTATTGTCACCGAAGCCGACGCCAGACCAATTCGGCAGAATCCTTATCGTGTAGCTCCGAACGAGCGCGAGGCAATACAAACCCAAGTGAAGACAATGCTTTAGGACGGGGTTATTCGGCCATCTAAGAGTCCTTGGGCATCGCCTATCGTATTGGTGAAAAAGAAGAACGGTAGCCTGCGCTTCTACGTCGACTAAAAAAACTCAACCTGATCACAAAGAAAGACGTTTATCCGCTACCGCGTATCGACGATTCACTGGACAGGCTACGAAACGCACGTTACTTTTCGTCGATGGACTTGAAAAGCGGCTACTGGCAAATAGAAGTTGATGAGGGAGACCGCGAGAAGACCGCTTTTGTGACGCCCGACGGACTTTACGAATTGCAGGTGCTCCCCTTCGGTTTGTGTTCTGCGCCAGCAACGTTTCAGCGCCTAATGGACACTGTACTCTCAGGCCTCAAATGGCAAACTTGTCTGGTCTACCTCGACGACGTGATTGTTTTCTCCGTCACGTTCGAGGAACACTTACGGAGACTAAAGACGGTCTTTGAAGCAATACGCTCAGCTGCTCTAACTTTAAAACCTGAAAAGCGCCATTTTGGCTTTGACGAACTTCAATTTCTCGGTCACGTTGTTAGTCGTGAAGGTTTCCGATCTTACCGTGATAAAATCTCTGCCGTTGCTAATTTCCCAACGCCATCAGATAAAAAAGCCGTGCGACGTTTTCTGGGCCTTTGCACCTACTACCGACGCTTTATTGCGGAATTTTCGCGCATCGCATGGCCATTAACACATCTCACCAGAGAAGATGCCCCCTTCGTGTGGGGTGAAGACCAGCAACGGGCATTTCACGACCTACAGCAACGGCTACAGGCCCCTCCCGTCCTCGCACACTTTGATGAAGACACTCCTACGATTCTTCATACCGACGCTAGTAATGTCGCCCTTATTGCAGTGCTTGTACAGCGGCAGGACGGCACCGAAAGAGTGATTGCTTACGCCAGCAGGACGCTATCAAGGACGGAGGCTAACTACTCCACTACAGAAAAAGAATGTCTCGCACTGGTATGGACCATCCTGAAATTTAGGCCACATTTGTATGGTCGGAGTTTCACCGTTGTCACTGATCATCATGCACTTTGCTGGCTGACTAATTTAAGAGATCCAGCTGGTCGGCTTGCGCGCTGGAGTCTTCGGCTCCAAGAGTTCGACTTCACGGTTGTGTACAAATCGGGGAATCGATACACCGACGCCGACTGCCTCTCTCGGTCTCCTGTTGAGACTGCAGTGCACGACGATAATGACGTGGGTTTTCTAGGCGTGCTAGATACTGTCGACATTTCACTCCACCAACGCGAAAACGCAGAACTGGTTCCTCTTTTCGACTACTTGGAGGGGAAAACAAGCAGCGTGCCGAGATTATTCGCGAGAGGGCTGGCTTCGTTTTGCTTGCTCCACGACGTTCTCTATAAAAAGAACTTTTCACCTAATGGCAGCAGCTATCTACTCGTCATTCCCGCATCTCTTCGTGACGAAGTCCTACATGCCTGTCACAACGAGCCGACCGCTGGTCACTTGGGTTACACCCGCACATTGGCAAGAATTAGGCTAAAGTACTATTGGCCAAGACTTCCGTCGATCGTGAAACGTTAAACACAGACATGCCTGGATTGCCAGCGCCGCAAAGCCCTACCCGGCAAGCCAGCTGGACTGCTACATCCTGTTCAGATACCGCAAGCGCCTTTCGAACAAATTGGCATGGACCTTTTAGGTGCGTTTCCACTGTCTACTGCCGGAAATAGATGGATAATCGTCGTCACGGATTATCTTACTCGGTACGCCGAAACAGGTGCTATCCAACGTGGAACAGCAGCCGAAGCAGCGCGATTTTTCGTCGAAGCGGTCGTCCTAAGGCATGGCGCTCCCGCAGTGGTCATAACAGACGGAGGACCGTCTCTGCACAGCCTTCGGCGGTTGGTGCATCGGGTCGATGCCCTTTTTTTCAAGGGGGGGGGGGGGCAAATGCCACATTCTATATGGTCGCCGCGGGTATGTGCCAGGCGATGAGAACGACGCTGAAGTAGAGCGCGAGTGGAAAAACAGCGACGACAACGACGTCACGTTGACTGCTCTGATAAAGTGCTTTCATACGTCTTCTACGCCGGCTTGCCCGTCTCCAACTAGGCTGCGACAATATATATATATATATATATATATATATATATATTCTCAGCCTCAGCGTCGGCCTGGCTACGATCACTGCAGGGCAAAGGCGTCTCCCATACTCGGTCATGTGCTAATTGTGGACATGTTCTCCCTGCAAAATTCTTAATATCATCCGTCCACCTAACTTTCTGCCGCCCTCTGTCACGCTTCCCTTCTCCTGGAATCCATTCCGATACCCTTAATGACCATCGGTTATTTTCCCTCCTCATTATATGCCCTGCCCATACCCATTTATTTTTCTTGATTTCCACTAAGAGGTCATAAACTCGCGATTGTTCCCTCACCCAATCTACTCCTTTCTTATCTCTTAACGTTACACCCCTCATTCTTCTTTTCATAGCTCGTTGCGTCGTCCTCAAACTAAGTAGAACCCTTTTCGTAAGCCTCCAGGTTTCTGCCCCGTACGTGAGTACTCTTGTAAACACAGCTGTTATACACTTTTCTCTTGAAGGATAATGCATCCTGCTGTTCGTGATCTGAGAATGCCTGCCAAACGCACCCCAGCCAATTCTTATTCTTCTGATTATTTCAGTTTCATGATCCGGATCCGCGGTGGTATTGCTAAGTGGTATTCCCTTACCACTTCCAGTGCCTTGCTACCTATCGTAAACTGCTGTGCTCTTCCGTGACTGTTAAACATTACTTTAGTTTTTTGCAGATAATTTTTAGACCCACCCTTCTGCTTTGCCCCTCCAGGTCAGTGAGCATACATTGCAATTGGTCCCCTGAGTTACTAAGCAAGGCAATATTAGCAGCGAATCGCAAGTTACTAAGGTATTCACCATTAACTCTTATCCCCGATTCTTCCCATTTCAGGGCTCTGAATACCACCTGTAAACACGCTGTGAATAGCATTGGAGAGATTGTATCTCCCTGCCTGACGCCTTTGTTTATTGGGATTTTGTTGCGTTCTTTATGGAGGACCACGGTGGCCGTGGAGCTGCTATAAATATAATTCAGTATATTTAGATACGTCTCGTCTACACCCTGATTGCGTAATGCCTCCATGACGGCTGAGGTTTCGACTGAATTAAACGCTTTCTCGTAATCAATGAAAGGTATATATAAGGGTTGGTTGTATTCCGCACATTTCTTGATCACCTGATTGATAGTGTGAATATGTTCCATTGTTGAGTAGCCTTTACGGGATCCTGCCTGGTCCTTTGGTTAACGGAAGTCTAATGTGTTCCTGATTCCATTTGCGATTACCTTCGTAAATGCTTTGCAGGCAACGGACAACAGATTCAGATTCAGATTCAAATTTATTCGTTCCAAAAAAAAGAAGTAATTACATGACAAATATACAGACGAGGGTCCCAAAGTGAAAGAACTGTAGTGGGACCCTCGGTTAATAATAACAGCATTGATGGTGATATCAATAGTCAGCAAATTAGCGTATTATTAACAACATCTACAGATCAAATACATCATTACACATGTCATTTACAATCGAACACGAAAAAGCACGTTATAACAAGGTCGGAAAAAAGCATGGATGAAATACAACAAATGACATGTGAGATAAATGTCACAGGTACACCGCCAGATCGTAGTTAAGTTATCGCAGGAAATGATGCTTAAGGTGATTTTTAAAAATTGCAAGAGAAGTACAGTATTTTATGGTTGATGGTAATTCATTTCAAAGAGAAATTGCAGCGAAGGAAGATGTTTTCTTGCCGTAATTGGTATGAACCATAGGTAACAAGAAATTGTTGTTAGCCGCAAATCTGCTCATATTTTTATTCTGGAAAAGGTCAGTTGCAATGAACCGATACATAAGGTTATTATGAAGCAACTTGTGGAGTAAGACGAGTATGTTAAACTGGAACAAATTATTAATAGACAAGATATTATACGCGCGAAGTAACAAAGAGGCATTGGATTGCATGTAGCTAGAAGTGATAATGCGTATTGACTGATTTTGAATATGTTGAATTGATGATAAGTGACAAGCGTACGTGTTGCCCCATGAAACAATGCCGTAATTAATGTGACTATCTATGAACGCATAATACAACGCTAGCAGAGCCTCACGAGAAAAAAAAGGGCGAGCTTTAATTAATGCACGTATGCCAAACGCAGTCTTGTGCTTGAGATGTTGGAAGTGAGAGCAAAATGTAAGGTTAGGGTCAAGATGTATGCCAAGAAAAGTGACATCGGTGCTAACGGGAATTGAATGAATTCCAAGCTTTACTTCAGGAATAGAAGTTAAGGCCCTTTGAGCACTTTTGAATAAGATAAATTTAGTTTCTAAAGGATTAAGAACTAAGTAATCGTTGCTACACCATTTTATAATGTAACTTAATGCAACATTTAGCTTAGAAGTACGAGCAGTAACAGATTTGTCAGATGAAGCTATGGTTGTGTCATCTGCGTATAAAATGCAATGAACGCAGTTGGTGGAGTTAAGAGAATCTGGAAGATCATTAATATATAAAACGAAAAGCAAAGGGCCCAGAACTGATCTCTGTGGTACAGCTTGGTTAATACATTTTGTTACTGAGAAAGTATTCTCGGTCTATAATTTTTCAAGTCTTTGGCGTCCCCTCTCGTTTTGAGAAGGATTATGTTAGCGTTCTTCCAAGACACCTGTACGCTCAAGGTCATGAGGCAGTGCGTATACAGGGTGGCCAGTTTTTGTAGAACAATCGCACCACCATCCTTCAATAAATCTGCTGTTACCTGATCCTCCCCAGCTGCCTTCCCCCTTTGCATGGCTCCTAAGGCTTTATTGACTTCTTCCGGCGTTACTTGTAAGATTTCAAATTCCTCTAGACTATACTCTCGTCCATTCTCGTCGTAGGTACCACTGGTACTGTATAAACCTCTATAGAACTCCTCAGCCACATGAACTATCTCATCGATATTAGTAATGATTTTGCCAGCTTAGTCTCTTAAAGCATACATCTGATCCTTGCCTCTGCCTAGCTTCTCCTTCACTGCTTTTAGGCTTCCTCAGTTCCTCAGAGCATGCTCAATTCTGTCCATATTATACTTCCTTCTGTCACCTGTCTTACACTTGTTGATTAACTTGGAAAGTTCTACCTGTCCTACTCTAGCTGTAGGGTTAGAGGCTTTCATACATTGGCGTTTCTTGATCAGCTCTTTCGTCTCCTGCGATAGCTTACTGGTATCCTGTCTAACGGAGTTACCACCGAATTCTACGGCACACCCATTAGTGACGCTCATAAGATTGTCGTTGATGGCTTCAAAACTAAGATCCTCTTTCTGAGTTGAAGCCGAATACCTGTTCTGTAGCTTTATCCGGAATTCCTATAGTTTCCCTCATACCGCTAAGTAATTGATCGGCTTCTAATGTACCAGTTTCTTCCGTTCCCTCCTCAAGTCTAGGCTGGTACTGGTACTGTATAAATCTCTATGGAACTCCTCAGCCACTTGAACGATCTTAGCCATATTAGTAAGGACATTGCCGGCTTTGTTTCTTAACGCATACAACTGTTTCTTGCATATGCCAAGTTTCTTCCCTGCTTTTAGGGTATATGTATATATATATATATCAACATCAGCCTAGATACGCCCACTGCAGGGCAAAAGCCTCTCCCATACTTCTCCAACAACCCCGGTCATGTACTAATTGTGGCCATGCCGTCCCTGCAAACTTCTTAATCTCATCCGCCCACCTAACTTTCTGCCTCCCCCTGCTACGCTTCCCTTCCCTTGGAATCCAGTCCGTAACCCTTAATGACCGTCGGTTATCTTCCCTTCTCATTACATGTCCTGCCCATGCCCATTTCTTTCTGTTTCTTGATTTCAACTATCATCATCACCAGCCTGGTTACGCCCACTGCAGGGCAAAGGCCTCTCCCATACTTCTCCAACAACCCCGGTCATGCACTAATTGTGGCCATGCCATGCCTGCAAACTTCTTAATCTCATCCGCCCACCTAACTTTCTGCCGCCCCCTGCTACGCTTCCCTTCCCTTGGGATCCAGTCCGTAACCTTTATTGACCATCGGTTATCTTCCCTCCTCATTACATGTCCTGCCCATGCCCATTTCTTTTTCTTGATTTCAACTAAGATGTCATTAACTCGCGTTTGTTCCCTCACCCAATCTGCTCTTTTCTTATTCCTTAACGTTACGCCTATCATTCTTCTTTCCATAGCTCGTTGTGTCGTCCTCAATTTGAGTAGAACCCTTTTAGTAAGCGTCCAGGTTTCTGCCCCATAGGTGAGTACTGGTAAGACACAGCTATTATATACTTTTCTCTTGAGGGATAATGGCAACCTGCTGTTCATGATTTGGGAATGCCTGCCAAACGCACCCCAGCCCATTCTTATTCTTCTGATTATTTCAGTTTCATGATCCGGATCCGCGGTGGTATTGGTAAGTGGTATTCCCTTACCACTTCCAGTGCCTTGCTACCTATTGTAAATTGCTGTTCTCTTCCGAGACTCTTAAGCATTACTTTAGTTTTCTGCAGATTAATTTTTAGACCCACTCTTCTGCTTTGCCTCTCCAGGTCAGTGAGCATGCATTGCAATTGGTCCCCTGAGTTACTAAGCAAGGCAATATCATCAGCGAATCGCAAGTTACTAAGGTATTCTCCATTAACTTTTAGCCCCAATTCTTCCCAATCCAGGTCTCTGAATACCTCCTGTAAACACGCTGTGAATAGCATTGGAGATATCGTATCTCCCTGCCTGACGCCTTTCGTTATTGTGATTTTCTTGCTTGCTTTATGGAGGACTACGGTGGCTGTGGAGCCGCTATAGATATCTTTCAGTATTTTTACATACGGCTCGTCTTCACCCTGATTCCGTAATGCCTCTATGACTGCTGAGGTTTCGACAGAATCAAACGCTTTCTCGTAATCAATGAAAGCTATATATAAGGGTTGGTTATATTCCGCACATTTCTCTATCACCTGATCGATAGTGTGAATATGATCTATTGTTGAGTAGCCTTTACGGAATCCTGCCTGGTCCTTTGCCTGATAGAAGTCTAAGGTTTTCCTGATTCTATTTGCGATTACCTTAGTAAATAGTTTGTACGCAACGCACAGTAAGCTGATCGGTCCATAATTTTTCGAGTCTTTGGCGTCCCCTTTCTTATGGATTAGGATTATGTTAGCGTTCTTCCAAGATTCCGGTACGCTCGAGGTCATGAGGCATTGCGTATTCAGGGTGGCCAGTTTCTCTAGAACAATCTGTCCACCATCCTTCAACAAATCTGTTGTTACCTGATCCTCCCCAGCTGCCTTCCCCCTTTGCATATCTCCCAAGGCTTTCTTTACTTCATCCGGCGTTACCTTTGGGATTTCGAATTCCTCTGGACTAATTTCTCTTCCATTTTCGTCAAGAGTGCCACTGGTACTGTATAAATCTCTATAGAAATCCTCAGCCACTTGAACTATCTCATCCATATTAGTAATGATATTGCCGGATTTGTCTTTTAACGCATACATCTGATTCTTGCCAATTCCTAGTTCCTTCTTCACTGTTTTTAGGCTTCCTCCGTTCCTGAGAGCATGTTCAATTCTATCCATATTATACTTCCTTATGTCAGCTGTTTTACGCTTGTTGATTAACTTCGAAAGTTGTGCCAGTTCTATTCTAGCTGTAGGGTTAGATGCTTTCATACATTGGCGTTTCTTGATCAGATCTTTCGTCTCCTGCGATAGTTTGCTGGTATCCTGCCTAACGGAGTTACCAGCGACTTCCATTGCACACTCCTAAATGATGCCCACGAGATTGTCGTTCATTGCTTCAACACTAAGGTCCTCTTCTGGAGTTAAAGCCGAAAACCTGTTCTGTAGCTTGATCTGGAACTCATCTATTTCCCCTCTTACCGCTAACTCAGTAATCGGCTTCTTATGTACCAGTTTCTTCCGTTCCCTCCTCAGGTCTAGGCTCATTCGAGATCTTACCATCCTGTAGTCACTGCAGCGCACCTTGCTGAGCACGTCCACATCTTGTATGATGCCAGGGTTAGTGCCGAGTATGACGTCTATTTGATTTCTAGTCTCGCCTGTCGGGCTCCTCCAGGTCCACTTTCGGCTGTCCCGCTAAGATTTCAACTAAGATGTCAATAAATCGCGTTTGTTCCCTCACGCAATCTGCTCTATTCTTATCCCTTAACGTTACAGCTATCATTCTTCTTTCCATAGCTCGTTGCGTCATCCTCAATTTGAGTAGAACCCTTTTCGTAAGCCTCCAGGTTTCTGCTCCGTAGGTGAGTACTGGTAAGACACAGCTATTATACACTTTTCTCTTCAGGGATAATGGCAGCCTGCTGTTCATGATCTGAGAATGCCTGCCAAACGCACCCCAGCCCATTCTTATCCTTCTGATTATTTCCGTCTCAGGGTCCGGATCCGCAGTCACTACCTGTCCTAAGTAGATGTATTCCCTTACCACTTCCAGTGCCTCACTACCTATTGTAAACTGCTGTTCTCTTCATAGACTGTTAAACATTACTTTAGTTTTATGCAGATTAATTTTTAGACCTACCCTTCGGCTTTGCCTCCCCAGGTCAGTGAGCGTTCATTGCAGTTGGTCACCTGAGTTACTAAGCAAGGCACTATCATCAGCAAATCGCAAGTTACTAAGGTATTCTCCATTAACTTTTATCCCCAATTCTCCCCAATCCAGGTCTCTGAATACCTCCTGTAAACAGGCTGTGAATAGCATTGGAGAGATCGTATCTCCCTGCCTCTATATATATATATATATATATATATATATATATATATATATATGTATACTGTGCTGTGACGCAGGCTGCTCCACCAGCCAAAAACGTTTAGTAAATAAGTCCTCCAAAAAGTACGGGGGCTCTGTCCCGAGTATGTTACGTAGGGTCCTGCGTGCTGAACTTTGAAGGAACCCGTCTATATATATATATTAAGACGACATCCGGTGCAAACGCAGAGCTCTTGTATTTCAACGCAACCATGCGAGCCAGTCAACCAGGACCAACCAGAGAAAACGATGAATGCGCACTATGAGGATGGGTATATAAAGATAAAAATGAACTACACTGACCTTATTTCTTCATGAAAGCGGTCGGCAATATCATTCTTCAATTACAGTATTCTATTTAAGTGTTGTTACCTTCTTACTGACTGCCGCCCGATTCATTATCGCCCGTAGTGGGTTGGGCCAAATCCGCAGGCACCACAGCGAAACCAAGGCAGCAAGGCACGAACGGTACGAACGCCGAACGCACAGCTTAAGGCAAGACACGCGGACGATTTCGGTGCTGAGTCAACGCCGGTCAGTAGCCGAGCTAACAGGAGTGACACGTTAGTTTGCGGCAGATGTTCTTTCACGCAAGGTGTAGGCGATGAGATACGTGTGAAGAAATTTTTCACAGAGCACCCGTACTCGAACACGTGTCCACAGGAGGGCTTGGCCGCCTGGGCGGAACGAAATGACATGACGCATCGCGTCATAACGGACTTTGGTCTTGTCCTAAGTGGGCGCGGTGTTGGCACATGCAATTTCATGGCAGTAGGCGATGCGGGCGGCTAACTCTTCGAGAACAGATGTGGATGGACAGAAGGCGTAGGAGGGAAAGCTGGTGTCCAAAACAAAAGATGGTCCACGGCCCTACACGAGGAAGAAGGGGCTGTAGTTTGTTGTTCATTGAAGAGCAGTGACCAAAGTGACCAAAGGAAGCATTGTGTATAGGGAAACTGCTTAGTTCTTTTTCCCTTTTTGCGATAATCCCGATATTGGAATTGCAGTATCAATAAATATATTAAGTTAGTAAATAAATTGTGCCCCAGTTCTTGTGGTCGGGTTTAACATACATGAAGATCATGTCGGACAAAGTTCAATGGAAACACTCAGTAAGAGCATTGTTTTGGGGATGATACACTTATGTAGCTTTTGGATGGAGGCCTTTCAGCAAGGGAAAGAAGCGCCTTGCCATGTTCCCTCAGAAGAACACGAGGAGCACCGTAGCGAAAGATAAATGCTCGCAGGAGAAACTCGGAGACTTGAGAGGCATCTTTACCATGCCGGTTGGTCACTGGCCGGTTCTGTTTTGTAAAAGATCTAGCAATTACTTCTTAGTGCAGCTGCCGAGTCCGCAGTGCTGCGTCGTTATTATTGTCGAATGTTCGCAAGTAATCGGTTCTTTACTACTTTTGGCAAGGGATATTGAAACTAACGCGGGACCCACGCTAGATTCTGTGCTCGCTGAACCACGAATTGTGTCCGCACACCAAACTAATCTCCGAACTTCAGACTGGTAAAGACCACCTTGTATCTACGGACGTAACATTGACTGACATATGCAAGCATTTGACTGACTTTGAAGCACATTACGGTCGGCTCTCAAGCATGTGCACTGAATTAGATGACCTCAAAACTTTAAGCCCTGAGATAACCCGCCAGTATCATGACCTCAAATCCCGTATAGACGACAGCGAAAACCACTCGCGACGAAACAATCTGATATTTTCTGGCATTCATGCTCCCAATCCTAAAGAATCCATCGCTGATTCTGAAGCAATAGTCATTCTTCATATCAGCGAACACCTTCAACTAACAACCTATCCTTCACATATAAATGCGCACGCCGCCTTGGACGCCATTCGCCCGATCGCGTCCGGCCTTTGATCGTAAAATTTAACTCACTTAAAGTCAAGCAGTCGATTGTATCGGAAGGCAAGAAATTCAAAGACAAAAATTACAGCATTGGTGAAGATTTCTCACCCTCAGTCCAGCATGCCCGAAAGCATATAGTAACCTTCGCCAAAACCAAATCTACAGCATTTAGGTTGAGCTTCAAAACATTGTTCATTGGTTCAACACGTTACGTACTTGGTGAATCCTCCCAGACAGTAAGGGAACAGACGTAGCAATCACCACCATGTCAATTATCCGCAAACACACCCCAATCAGCAGCGCAAACTGCCCTATACAAAAAAGAGGTGAGGCATGCAGACAGGATACAAGAGTACAGAAGGGGACAACACGAACGCCGTTCGTTTTGCAAAATGAATCCTACCCTATATCTTTCCGTAATTTTTACGAACATTCGCAGCTTTATTTGAAAACGTGAAGTCGTCTCTAATCTTGTTTCATCCTCCAGCAGCAACTTACTCGTATTAACAGAATAATGGCTTAATAGTGACGCCACTGATCAGGAGATCCTGGCTGACTTGCCGAATTTCCACGTATTCCGCAAGGACCGCGATGGCAGAAAGGAAGGAGGAGTGCTCGTAGCGGTTAGCCAGGATCTACCATCCACTTTGGTTACTCTTTCATCCGATCTGGAGATACTATAGATAAAATGTAAAACTACACCACAATCCATTTTACTTGGCGTCCGCTGCAGACCCCCGCCAATAAACCCTGATTTTCCTGGCAAACTTAATTCCGTACTAAGTGAACTTTCAACCAAGCACCCTAATACACATATTGTCTTCTTTGGTGACTTTAATTTTCCTAACATTGATTGGCCTAACCTAACTGTTGACGGAGCATGCTACAACGAGGCAATCGAGTTTATAAGTGTTTGCCTTAATTTTTACCTTACTCAAGTCATATCCAAACCAACCCGCGTAACCCAAGATTCTGAAAGCATTTTACACTTAATACTAACCAGTATCCCTGAAACCATAATATCCATACTTGGCAGAAATAGGCGACCACAAAGTAGTTCAAACGGACTTTATAATTACAGCACTAAAACGACAAACCACCAAAACACCATACGACTCTACGATAAGGGAAATTACAGTGGTATAAATAACGAACTAAATAATTTCCTTCAAAAATTCAAAAAAAATTAATTGTCGCTCAGTGTATGAAAACAGGACGTTGTTTAAGGATAAAGTAGATATATTAGTCGAGAAATTCATCCCTAAATTTAGTTTCCGTGCCTGCTGTCAAAAACCATGATTTACTGAAACACTTAAAAGACTAGAAAACAAGAAAAAACGCCTCTTCCGCTCCGCCAAGCTGCGGGATAATGAAAACGCGTGGCTGAAATATTATACAGCTGAAAAAAAAAACATACCTAACGGCAATTCGCAACGCTAAGCATCCTTTCCCCGCTGACTTGGCGAAAATGCTGACTACCAACCCAAGAAAATTCTGGCAGGTTATAAACGCGAACCACGCATTCCGCATTCCAATGAGTTGCGAACCACGCAACTCAAAATTTCTAAGGAACACTCAAAACATTTGTGCATCATTTTTGTGTTTACTGTGCTCACAGTCACTTTCCACGGGCCAGGTTCTTGCCGATTGGAAATTCGTAAAGGTCATTCCAGTCTTCCAATCAGGTATCAGAGAATCACCCCTAAACTGCCGACCCATTTCTTTAACCAGTATTATGTGCAAAAGCATGGAGCATGTCATTTAATCATATATCGTGGACTTTCTCGATTCGAATAATTTCTTCAATGCTGCTCAGCATGGATTTTGCAGGGGTTTTTCGTGTGAAACTCAATTGGCCATGTTTGCGCACGACTTACATGCAAACTTACATTGGAATTTTCAGACTGACGCCATTTTCTGGACTTCGCGAAAGCGTTTGATAACGTACCCCCATAAGGGCCTTCTACTCAAACTTTCACTGTTAAATCTTCACCCCGACATCATAAATTGAATCCGTGAAACTGTGCTTCACTTCCAGTAAAATCAGGTGTTCCACAAGGGTCCGTTCTTGGCCCGCGTTTATTCTTTATATACATTAACGACCTACCAACTCATGTATCTTGTAATAACCGAATGTTTGCCGATGACTGTGTTAAGAGCAGCAGGCAGCACCAACCACCGCGGCACTCAAAGACAAGGGGCCCCAGCAACACCAACGAAAGACCAAGGAAGCCTCACTAAAGAGGACTACCACCACAGAACCCGAGGTAAGCTGGTCCGCAGTAGCCTCCCCCTCGTATAAAAAACCACAGACGCCACCATCTATGAAATTTGAACAGGAACTCGCTACCATGGGCGCACAGATACAACCACTCACACAAGAAAACAGACAACTCCAACAACAAGTGCTACTACAGCTCACACAAATACCACAAGAGATGGCTCCACACAAGGCCATCATTGACCTACAAACCCATGTCGCGGCCATCCACACCCCGATGCAAGCCTTCATGGACGCTACGCGCGCCCAGTTGGAAAAAATAACGCAGACTGCAATACAATGCGCAGACTCAGCAATAAAACACATGGAAGCCTCTGTAGACAGGAAGCTTAAGAACCAGCTTAACTCCATAAAACTACGAAAGACAATACGACGGAACGTTTACAAGGCCACACCTGTAGCAGCACCGAACCAAATCGTAACATCATCCACAACGTCCAACAATGCCTAGACCATACAGGCAAGTCAAAGAAAACTTAGAAATTTGGCAATGGAACTGCCATGGGTACCGGAGGAAGAAAGGGCTACTTATACAATTGATCCCTCGTTCCTCAAAGCCAACGGGGGTCATAGCCCTACAAGAGCCCGGTAATCGACCAACACTACATGGCTACGAAGAATACCGCACAAGTCAAAACGACAAGTGGAAGATAGCCCCACTAGTAGACAGAGACATCACAACCATACAACACAAACCCATAGACGACGTGGACGTACTACATATACTTCTCGGAATAGTATACGAAAGCAACCCGAAACAGCGCCTTCGTCCTCAACATTTACTGCCCCCCCCCCCCGCCAAAGGCGGGAAAAGATAGGAAAACTCTTTGGGAACACCCTCCGCCTCGCTAAAGACAGTCCCCTGGTAATCATAGGCGACTTCAATGCTCAGAACACGCTGTGGCAGGATTTGATCGGTCTCCAGCTACAAAGAATAATTGAACAGTGTCACCTCACACTCATCACAGACTCGAACACACCGGCGAGGGAAGGGAACAGCATAACACGCGACACCACTCCCGACCTCTCTGTCATCCCAGAATCTACGCTAGCCGAATGGCGCAACACACTCGGAAACCTAGGAAGCGTTCACGACATATTAAACATAATACTACAGACTGGACACCTATGCAGGTAGATCGGCACAGCTAAACTCATTGACTAGCAAAAAATCAGGGAAGCCCAAGAATAGGACGCCGACACAATCACGAAACAGGAAGATTGGTGCGACAACCTCGGTCGCCGTAAACAACGCCACAAAAAGGAAATCACCAGAACGGAAGAGACCCGAGAGGTGGATCTCCACTTACTACACCTGTGGGATGCCAAACGGGGCCTTACCCGCCGCTGCAAAATACAGAAGTATAATAGGAAACTGAAGTCACGCATAGCACGAATAACAGCGGAAGCAGATGAATATACCATGCAACACGCCTCCGCGAACTGGTATAGATTCTGCGACTCCTTCGGCGGCACGCTGGACACGGCCAAGACTTGACACATCGTCAAAGCCATCCTGGACCCCACAAAAAGCAAAGGAGAAGGACACAGGGCTCTGGAGCGGTTACTACACACCTATCCAGGCAGCCAACAAGACCTCATCGATGCAATAAACACCAAGTGCTATGGAGATCCCGCTCCCACAAAACCATGTAGAACACCCAACAAAGGACAACCCAGCCCACTAATGGGCGAACCTATCACAGAAAACGAAATAAGATCGGCCATCGAAGCCACCACTCGTAACACACCTGCAGGCACGGACCAGATCACGAACTCCATGATCAGAAACCTGAGCGGCCAGCCTATCTCCGCGCTCACGGCCTTTCTCAACCAACACTGGGAACAAGGTACGGTGCCAACGATGTGGAAACATCCAAGAATAATCATGATCCCCAAACCAGGCAAGACATTGGCAATTGAAAACCCCAATCCGATCTCGCTCACCTCCTGCATCGGCAAGGTGTACGAAAAAAATTATAAACACGAGACTGCAGAGGCAATTAGAAAATAACAAACGCCTGCTGAACACAATGTTCCGTTTCCGCGCAGGCCTGTCACACACAAGATGTGTTACTTCAAATCAAGGAAGAAGTTCTCAGCAACGTTTCCCGCAGCGGCGAACACGTCCTCCTAGCAATCGACATCAAATGGGCTTTCGATAACGTCAGCGCCCAGGAATCATAGAAGGGCTGGCCAACATCAACTGCGGCGAGCGAACGCACAAGTATGTTCAGAGCTTCCTGAGCCACCGCACGGCGGAGCTGAAGGTGGGAGATATCCAGACTCCAGTGTACCACCCTCCTAACAAGGGCACACCACAAGGTGCTGTCATCTCTCCCACGCTGTTCAACGTCGCTATGATCGGCCTCGCAAGCAAACTGCAGTACGTAGCAGGTCTTCGGCACGGAATCTACGCAGACGACATAACACTCTGGACCACAACAGGGTCCCTCGTTGAAAAAGAAGACCGGCTGCAGACTGCAGCAAATCTCACCCAAGAATACGTCAGCCAATGGGCACTACACTGCTCCCCCGAGAAATCCGAGCTCCTACGAGTCTGGCGAGGCCGGGTAACCACACAGTCCCCACAGACCCCACAAGAAGACTCGAGGTAAGCCTCAACGGGGGCCTCATACCGGAGAAGCTATTGATGAGGGTGCTGGGCACGTGGCTGCAGTCCAACCAGCGGGTCATACACACCCTTACACTGCACAAAACCAGTGCCAAGGTGATATCACGCATGATCTGCCGCGTAACATCCAAGAACAGAGGCATGAAGGAAAGGGACACCCTCAGACTGCTCAGAAGCCTGGTGGTGAGCAGAATGACATACAGCCTTCCACACTATCACCTCACACAGTCCGAGACGAAGCAAGCCGACACAGTTGTCAGGGTGGCTTTCAAGACCGCTCTCCGCCTGCCGATGAGTACATCGACTGAAAAATTATTGGCGCTAGGATTGCGCAACACCCTCAGCGAACTGACAGAAGCCCTTCACGTCTCGCAACAGAGACTTGCGCGGACTCGCACGGGCCGGCAGGTCCTACAAACCTTGGGGTTCCCAGTTATAACAACACGAACCCAAGAAACCTGCTTGTTACCTCGTCACGTCCACGACAGGTTTCACGCTGCCCCGATACCACGCAACATGGACCCTAACCTACACTCCGCCAGGAGGAGAGCAAGCGCCCAGTACATAGAGAAAGCGTTCAGGTTCCATACCACGGCCCGTTTTACGGATGCCGCCATCTATGGGACGAACAACGATGGCGCAGTGGCAGTGGCATGCGACCACTGGGGCCACGTTACCTCCGCTGCATCGACACGCCCTTGCACGATTACGGTAGCCGAAGAGCTGGCCATCACGTTAGCCATGCGCGAGGGTCTACGCGAAAACCAACCACTGACGATCCTCACGAATTTCCAGCAGGCCTACCGCAGCTTCCTGCAGGAAAGAATTGGAAGACCTGCTGCACAACTCCTAGCCCGAATACTCAAGGAGGACCCTGAGGACTTCACCACCCAAACCATCATATGGATACCGGGTCACACTGGCATCCCGGGCAACCTGCAGGCCGACAGAGCCGCTCGAGGATTCGTACATAACCGAGCACTCATCACGCCGGCATCAGAAGACCAGGACCCTGTCCACCTCGAGTATGCAGCCATCGTAAACTACCACTGAGGGCGCCGCTTTCGATATGCACCACCGCATCGAAATCTAAAGACAGAGGATGCTGCAACCTGGCGTAGGCTCCAGACAGGCACTTACACGAACCTACACATATTACATCGGATACACCCCACAGCCTACAGGGACGAATGCCCGTGGTGTGGCGCCACACCAGCCCTAAACCACATTACGTGGGAGTGCACACTACACTGTCACATATAAGAGGGAAGATAAAATAAAATGGTAGACGAAGAAATGTTTCAAGAAGACGACGAGGATGGCGTTAAGAATGACATGGATTAACCGAAGACGTAAGAAGATAAAGAAGTTCTCTGTGAGGTGACAAGAGATGATTGGTGGAGAAGTATCCGGTGAGATGGAAAGCGATGATTGCTGAAGAAGAAGAGAAGGATTACTTGGACTAACAAGAAGGCTATAAAAGGGCGAGGAAGGGCGAGACACAGGGGGAGAAGAAAGCAGCGGAGACTTTGCACCGCAGACTTCCTGCCGTTCCTGAGCCCGTTCCGGGGAGTCCACGGAGGACGCTACCACCTGCTACGGCCAGGGGTGTCTCTACCGCTGTTGCCACCCTTCCGGGGGGTGCCCCGACGTCAACATCATCGGCCACACCTCCACGGCCGCTTGGACCGGGAGCGTGTACGACGCAACCAACGACGCCTCCAGCGACGCCAGCCCTCGAACGTCGAACGCCACTCCGACGCCGGCTACGGGACCCACACCACGCCACATCCGCACCGAACCAGACGTGAGCGCGAACGCCAACCACTCTCAATAGAACGCTAGTGGCAGTGTTACCGGTTCGTGTGTACTGATAGTTTTCGTATCTTGTGTGTTAGCTTTGTTAGGTTTGTGTGCTGTTCGTGTCGCGTGGGTTGTATTAAATGTGCATCTGTGTGGGTACACCTGTCGCCTAGTCCATTCTTTCGGCCAGAGTGTTCTCCGGAGGAGATCCGTGACAAAGACAAGTGGCGAGCCTGCCAGGATTCATTGCCTTGTTTCTTTTTGCTTTGTCTCAGATCTTTCCGATCTCTCGACGGCAGAAAGTATGGATTTGGCAAAAACGCTAGAACTTGCGCTCAAGCTAGGGTTAAGCAAGGAAGAGGCGATGCGTCTCTGGGAGAGAGAAAGAGAGAGAGAAGGAGATTCTTGAATTTGGGAAGGAAAGGTTGCGTCTCTGGGACGAGAAGAAAGAAGAAGCAAAGAGGCAGAGAGAGCAAAGGGCGCAAGCACGCGCAGACGCTCGCGAGGCAGAAGAGCGAAAGGCTAGAAGAACTCGCGAGGCAGAAGAGCGAGAGGCTAGAAAAGCTCGCGAGGCCGAGAAACAGGAGAAAAGAAGGATAGAACGCAAGAAGGAGTTCCTTTTGTGGAAACAGGCGCATATCACAGGAGGCTATGAGGGGATCACTGACGATGATCAGCGTTCCTTAGCGGGTACGGAATCTTCTAGACCGGTCAGGGTTTGTCCAAGAAAGTCAATGGCTCCTTTTGATGACAAAAGAGATGATTTGGACGCGTATCCGCAACTATTAGAGCGAATAGCTCTGCGGGAAGGCCAAGCTGCATGCGTTGTCGACTCTCTCGCAGAGCTTGTCACACCACCTGAAGTTCCACAGCTGAAAGGAGAACAGACGCCATTGGGAAATGAGGTGGTGAGTGGAGCACCCAAGTCAAAAGTAGCAATGCCGGTGGTGGGTGGGCAAATAGGGCACCGCCCTGTATTGGTGCTTAGAGACAGCGGAGCCAACACAGCTTTCGTTAGGAGAAGCCTGGTGAAGGACGAGGAGCTTACAGGGGAAACGTCGACCCTCACTCTCGTAGATAGCGCAGTAGGGTACTTTCCTGAAGCCAGAATTCTAGTGTCCACACCATATTATACTGGACAGGTAGTGGCAAAATGCGTAGAGCAACCCATCCGCGACCTCATCTTGGGAAATATTGCGGGTGCAAGAAGTGTCGAGGACCCCGATCCTGAGTGGAGAATGCTCGACGTTGAAGACAACCCAAAGGCGCAAAGGCCCACAACAGCTCAGGCGGGTGGTGGGGCAGTCACTTTCTCGTCGGCAGTGGAGACAAGAACTCAAGCGACAGGCAGAGCAACGCAGCGTTTGGAAAGAAAGAAAGAAAAAAAGAAAGAAAGAAAGAAAGAGGGTAACGAGAAGTCCAAAGGCAAGAAGCGCACGAGCAAAGACAAGTCCAAAGACAAGAAGCGCACAAGCAAGGACAAGTCTAAAGACAAGAAGAGCAAGAGCAAGGACAAGTCCAAAAACAAGAAGAGCAAAAGCAAAGACAAGAAAAAAGGCAAGGATAGTAAAGAGAAGAAGAAAAAGAAGGGTTTCTGTCCCTGGCTAAGCAGCAAAAGCAGAAAGAGCAGCAAGAGCACCAAAGAGAAAGGGGGAGGCAAACGCAAGTCCAAGAAGGCCAAGAAAGGCTCCTTTAGGAAGGCAGCTCGAGATCCAGAAGCAAAGAGCAGGCTGGCAAGGCTAAGTCAGGCAAGGAGAAGGCGGACAAAGGCAGTAAGGAGAAGTCGAGCAAGGAAAAGAGCTCCAAGGAGAAGCATAGCAAGAAAAAGAGCAGCAAGGAGAAACACAGCAAGGATAAGCAAAGTGAATAAAAGCAACAAAGCAAGGAGAAACACCACAACGAGGACGAGCACGAAAGCAAAGAAAATCATAGCAAGGACAAGCAGAGCAAGGAGCCCAGTAAGTCCACTTTGGCCTTACAAAAATACTAATTTCAGGTGGAATATATTAAAGGCAGGGATAACGTTGGAGTGGACTTTATGAGTAGAGCCAACTAACCAGCTCTAGGTATCTCTGGGAGGTATCTTGTTGTAACTGCTGTGGTATGTATCTCAGGGATGCATCGTGTTGTTGGTGTTGTTGTGGTTGTTATGTGATTATACAAAGGAGTGTGTCTTGGACATTAACATGTTTATTAATGACACCGTGTGGACAATTGCATTGTTCTGAAAACGCAGTTAAGTTGTGGACATTAACATGTTTAGAACACCGTATGGACAACGGCAGTGATGTGTTAGTGGTGTGCTTTTGGCGTGTGCTGGTCATCTGCGTTGTGCTGTGTGGTGTGCTGCGGCCACAATCGCCACAGAAGATAGTCGGCTGGCTGGATGGCTTGAAGAGGAGGACGACGGGAGCAGTTTTTTAGGGAAAAACTCTTGAG
Organism: Dermacentor variabilis; assembly: GCF_050947875.1. Lineage (NCBI taxonomy): Eukaryota > Metazoa > Arthropoda > Arachnida > Ixodida > Ixodidae > Dermacentor > Dermacentor variabilis. The sequence continues at coordinate 205,936,210 of NC_134572.1, read as the reverse complement.
AGAGGGGGCCCTTGTCACATATAAGAGGGAAGATAAAATAATATGGTAGACGAAGAAAGGTTTCAAGAAGACGACGAGGATGGCGTTAAGAATGAGGTGGATTAACCGAATACGAAAGAAGATAAAGAAGAAGTTCTCTGTGAGGTGACAAGAGATGATTGGTGGAGAAGTATCCGGTGAGATGGAAAGCGATGATTGGTGAAGAAGAGAAGACGAAGAGAAGGATTACGTGGATTAACAAGAAGGCTATAAAAGGGCGAGGAAGGGCGAGACACAGGGGGAGAAGAAAGCAGTGGAGACTTGGCTGGTCAGGGACGGTTCGACCGGAAGAGAGCGACGCCGGCTACCGCTCCGGTGAGCTCGCGTTCTATGGCTTTGCACTGCAGACTTCCTGCCGTTCCTGAGCCCGTTCCGGGGAGTCCACGGAGGACGCTATTACCTGTTACGGCCAGGGGTGTCTCTACCGCTGTTGCCACCCTTCCGAGTGGTGCCCCAACGCCAACATCATCGGCCACACCTCCACGGGCGCTTGGACCGGGAGCGTGTATGACGCAACCAACGACGCCTCCAGCGACGCCAGCCCTCGAACGTCGAACGCCACTCCGACGCCGGCTACGGGACCCACACCACGCCATATCCGCACCGAACCAGTCGTGAGCACGAACGCCAACCACTCTCAATAGAACGCTAGTGGCAGTGTTACCGGTTCGTGTGTACTGATAGTTTTTGTATCTTGTGTGTTAGTTTTGTTAGGTTTGTGTGCTGTTGTTCATGTCGCGTTGATTGTATTAAATGTGCAACTGCGTGGGTACACCTGTCGCCCAGTCCATTCTTTCGGCCAGAGTGTTCTCCGGAGGAGATCCGTGACATACACAACGTAGAACGCCCAGACACGAACACCACGAAGGAGCAGTGGGAGGCAATGCTGTCCAACTAGACACTCAACGACAAGCTCAAGCTGATAGAGAGCTGAGAAGATGGCAAGAGCCAGCGGAGCCCTGGACTTGGGGCCCCGACCATTAGAGGTTTTTCTTATGATTCTTTTAATAAAGCTTATCTATCTATCTATCTATCTATCTATCTATCTATCTATCTATCTATCTATCTATCTATCTATCTATCTATCTATCTATCTATCTATCTATCTATCTGTCTGTCTGTCTGTCTGTCTGTCTGTCTATCTATCTATCTTACTATCTATCTATCTATCTATCTATCTATCTATCTATTTATCTATCTATCTATCTATCTATCTATCTATCTATCCGGCAATTTTCATCGGTTCAAGCAAGCTCTGTGTCAAAGACTCGCTGGCGTGGTATGAACGGGGCGGCAAGCACGATGCCACACTTTTGCTGGCCAACGTGATCTTTTAGTTGGGAGGAACCGCGAAAGTTTGGTTCGAGATGCATGAAGCCGACATTAGAAGCTGGGACTCCTGCAACAAAAAGCTACACGATCCTTTCGGAAGACCTGTGAGACGTCAAATGGAGGCCAAGCAAGAGCTCGCGTCTCGTGCCCAGACATCAACCGAATCATACGTAGCGTATAATCAAGACTTTCTGGCTCTCTGCCGTAAAGCGGACGCGGATATGCTGTAGGCCGGTAAGGTAGGACACATATTGAAGGGCATCGCGGACGATGCGTTCAACCTCCTGCTTTGCAGGAACTGCTTATGGTTCAGACCCTCATTAGGGAATGCCGGAATTTTGAGCAAGCGAAGGGCAAACGCATTGTACACCTCTTCGACCGACTTCCGAATATGGCTGCCACTTCCTCCTGCAACGACCCTCCGGTGTCACATTACGACCCTCCGCCGTCACATCCGCCTACAACGCCAAGCTTGACAGAGGTCATCCGTCGCGAACTTGAGGTTATGACTACTAGTTCTCACTGCTCCCAGACGCATGACATGACCATCTCGCTCATTCAAGCTGTTGTCCGCCAAGAAATTGCAAATATGGACATCCAGTCTGCCGTCCGCCCTCGTCCCACCCCTACCACTCCTGTCATTGCCTCTGCTGAACCTCGACAGTCGTTGCCGAATCGATATTGGAACCCCTCTGAGTGGCGAACACCGGATGACAGGCAAATTTGCCTTGCTTGCTCCCACGTCGGTCGCATCTCCCGCCACTGCCGTAGTAGCCGCTGGTACTCCTTGCCTCAACCATATGCTGATCGCCGCTTAGACCGAGACCCTCGGCCTCTGTCGGCCCTCTCTGAACCATACCATGCCGGCCTTCCTTCTCGGGGACAAACCACTAGCCGCTCGCCCTAGCTGCAGCGCCATCAGTCCCGTTCTCATACACATCAACGTCTCTCGACCACGTCCTACGCGGGCCGCTTCTCGGGAAACTAAGCAATGCAGCCCCCGGAGGTGAAGCTACGTTGACGACTCGGACTACAAAACCTCTGCTGACCCCTGCTGCTCGACCAAACCTTGTCGAAATTTTCGTTGATGATGTACCCGTTCAAGCCCTCATCGATAGTGGCGCTCATTTGTCGGTTATGCGATCGGGCCTTCGTAGCCGTATCCGTAAAGTCCTGGCACCTGCCGAGTCGCCTGCCGTCCGAGTAGCTAATGGCATTACAACAGCCATTAGGGAATGTACACCACCCATTTTACCATTGCCGGCCGTCCAGTGTTAGTCCTGTTCACCATACTGGCCGAGTGTCCCCACCAAGTGATTCTTGGAATCGACTTTCTGGCTGCCCATTCAGCACTTATTGACTGTGCAACCGGCACCCTTCGCCTTAAGCTGTCCCATTACTTTGCCGACCCGACCGACGATCACAAGTCCCGCCATCGTTCTACTGAATTTGTTTGACAGCAACGTGACACTGCGACTTACGTCCTCGAGTTGCATTTATGGCTATCTCGATGGGACACTTCGAGATGGTCCTTACGTGGTGTCTTCACTTTGCAACGTCTTCGTAGCCCATCAAATAGCACTACCAAGCTCAATTGTAACTCTTGTCAACAATCAAGCGTGGCTTCCTCTTCTTAACTTCGGTTCGTGTCCGCAAGTGCTTGTTGAGGGTGTATCTCTCGCTGTGCTGTCCCCTTTGGAAGACTTTGGAGTAGTTGCTCTTAGCCCGTAGCACGGTTCTACACTGCTGCAGCTTCTGCCCCTTTTGCCTCACGCAACTACAAGTTTACATCAATGATAGCTACTGATTTACGACCTGCTTACGCCGAAGCCCTGCGCCGCATTCTGATGTCCTAGGAAGACATCTTTGATTTCGGCAATCGCCCGCTAGGTCGAACCCGGGTCGTCACTCATCCAATCCACACTGGTGACGCTCCTCCTATACACCGGCGGCCCTATCTTCATGGAGTCCGTGGGCGTCGCCTGTCGTTTTGGTTAAAAAGAAGGACAATACCTGGAGATTTTCTATCGATTACCTTCACCTCACTAAGATTACCAAAAAGGACGTACATCCGCCTCCGCTTACTGATGACGCGTAGGACTACGCACGCGGTACCAGTTATTTTTCGTCGATTTGTGCACTGGCTACTGGCGAATCGCAGCCGATGAACGAGATCGCGAAAGGACCGCCTTCGTCATCACAGATGGTCTCTACCACTTTAAAGTGATGCCTTTCGGACTGTGCAATGCCCCTGCTACCTTCGAGCGCATGATTGACTCTCTTCTGCGTGGATTCAAATGGACCACATGCCTCTGCTACCTTGATGAGTTATTGTTCTTTCAACGACGTTTGAGAGCAACCTCCACCAACTGTCAGCTGTCCTTGCTGTTTTTCGACGAGCTGGCCTACAACTAAATCTTGCAAAATGCAATTTCGGCCCCCGCCAAATACGAGTAGTTGGTCACGTGGTTGACGCTGCTGGCGTCCAGCCTCATCCTGATAATGTTCGTGCCGTTCGTGAGTTTCCACTTCCGCATTCTTCTACCGATGTCCGAAGTTTCCTAGGGCTGTGTTCCTATTTTCGGTCATTTATCCAGAGCTTTGCCGAAATTGCTCGTCCTCTCACAGACCTCCTCAAAAAGGACAGCGCATTTCGTTGGGGAGCCGACCAGGCTGCAGCATTTTCAACGCTTATTAGTCGCCTTATGAATCCACCCGTTTAGAGTCATTTTCATCAGGATACACAGAAATTCGTACTGATGCCAGCGGCCATGGCATTGGCGCTATCTTGTCCCAACGACAGCGAGACACTAATCGCGTGATCGCGTATGCTAGCCATCTTCTTTCAACACCATTGCTAACTTCCGCCCTTACCTGTTCGGTCGGCATTTCGCCGTCGTGACAGTTCATCATGCCTTGTGTTGGCTATCTTAACTCAGAGACCTGACAGGCGGTTTTGGCCACTTGGCTTTACGCCTGCAAGAGTACACATTTTCCGTGTCCTACAGATTTGGGCGGCTACATAAGGACGCCCACTGCCTCTCCCGCTATCGTGTCGATCCTCGCGACGGCACCGAAACCGATACAGATACCTGCGTTTTGTCGATCTCCGACTTCTCACACATCACCGACGAGCAGCGCCGTGACCTATATTCGCAATCCATCATCGAACGCCTTACCTCGGAAAAACACGACGTTTCCCTTCGTATGTTTGTTCTCTAGGACGGGACCTTATACCGGCGCAATATGAATTCACATAGTGCTCAATTGATTCTTGTCGTTCCCCAGCATCTGCGCTCGACAATTCTCTGGCAGTTACACGATGTGCCCACTGCTGGTCATTTGGGTGTCTCCCGTACGTACGACCTGTGCGCAGGCGATTTTTCTGGCCTGGGCTATATCGCGCTGTTCGAAGCTACGTCGCCGCCTAGGAATTTTGCCAACGCCGCAAGAAGCCTCCATTTTCTCCCGTTGGGCACCTTTAGTCTATAGATATCCCCAGTGAGCCATTTTACCGCGTCGGCCTCGACCTCCTTGGCTCATTTCCAACTTCATTCTCGGGCAACAAGTGGGTGGCCGTTGCGACGGACTATATCACGCGTTATGCCATAACGCGGGCCTGCCCACGAGCTGCGCAACTGCTGCGGCTGATTTTCTCCTTCATGAAGCGATCCAACATCCTGGTGCCCCACATCAGCTACTCACTAATACAGGCCGCTGTTTTCTTTCTAAGGTTGTCGACGACCTTCTTTGCTCTTGCTCCACGTCCCACAAGTTCACGACGGCTTACCACCCACAGACAAACGGACTTGCCGAGCGTCTCAACCGTACACTCACGGTCATGCTCTCTATGTACGCGTCTGATGATAACCGGGATTGGGACTGCCCCTTATCTTTCGTGACGTTTCCATACAATTCGTCGCGTCACGATATTACTGCTTATTCTCCGTTCTATCTACTATATGGCCGTAACCCACTCCTGCCCCTAGACTCGCTGCTCCTTTCCCATGCCAACACTACCACATTCTATGTTCACGACGCCATTGTTCGCGCGGCCACAGCACGTCGCATTGCCCTTGACCGCATTCTGGCGTCTCAGACTATCCAAGACACCGTTACGACAGTCGTCGACGGGGCGTTTATTTCAGTTCCTGGGTCACCTGTGTTGGTTACCCTCCCGTGGCGTCGGCCCTTGCGAAAAACTGCTGCCGCGATACGTCGGGCCATACCGAGTGCTTCGCCAAGTCACCAGCCTCATATAATAATAATAATAATAATAATAATAATAATAATAATAATAATAATAATAATAATAATAATAATAATAATAATAATATAACAACCCATCATATCGCGGTTACAAATCCAGCCCGCATAAGCAACATTGTTTGTGTGCGAGGCTGAGCAGTCAGCGGGTAGTACTGATATGTGTACAAACGGAAATAAAAACTTAACAAAAAAGGCATTGACATTAAAGATAGCTTCACAATCAGGTTCGCACAAAACAGGTTCTGAAAGGTAACAAAATGGGCAAGAAAATTCTATATAGTGTGAAGCCTTCTGAATTGCTCAGTCCTTGTGTACATGCTTCAAAATCCTGAAGAAAATGTTTCACAAATACGGGCATTACGTATCACCCATGACCTTAAATGAAATTTGATTTGTTTCAATGTTCCAGCAATATCATTCTCATTCAAATTATTGAAATTAGCCGGCACGTAGAAAGCACGAGTCCTCTTGCGGAAGGTTGTGTACACACGAGGTACCACATATTTTTCTATCTGACGTAAGCTGCCAAATTTAACGTTCAAATTTTTGAAATTAGTATAAAAAAACTCTTATACATGGCGCCAACAAAAGTTGTTGCTCGACAAACACCATGTCTGACTGGTACATGCTCAGCAAGACATCTTCCCCATGACCAAGTGTGCAATACGAGAGGCTATAGGCATTTTTTTTTCGGATGCAGTTAATCACCTTAAGTATACTAGAAGAAGCAAAGCCAGAAATTGTTATTCCGTACCTTATGATCGATTCCCCAAGTGCTTTGTAACCCTCCCCCCCCATTTTACGAATATTTACATCACAAAGATTTTGGGGCATACAAATGAGCGCACATAGCACGTAAGCTCCTTGCGAGCTCTTCAATGTGGACATTCCATGACAACATGCTGTCGAAGTGTAGCCCCACCTATTTTGTGTGTTTTACCAGAGTTACCGGAGGACATGAGCCTGCAAAGCAGTCACTGGTGTGGAGATAAACAGGGGAAATATCCGCGACTACTTTATAAGGGCTGTGAAAACATATGTTAGTCTTCGATTTATTAATATACATTTTGTTGTCAATGAACCAATGAAATAATTTAGGCACATCATACTCTAGCTGCTTCGTCCAAAAATTTGTTCGATACAACCAAAGGCATGTCATGAGCTTATAAATAAATTTTTGATTTTAGTGGTAAGCAAGCAAGATCATTCATGTATATATTAAACAAAAGCGGTCGCAATACGAAACCTTGAGGGTACGCCTGATTTAAGACGCACCAAATAAATATAGGACTCCGCCGCACGGACACATTGCTGTCCGCCTGTTAAGTAAGTTTTAAAAATGAGTAATACGGCCCTCTCAAACCACATCTCCTTAGTTTTTACAGTTACCGTTCATGATTTAATGTGTCAAATATACTTTGTAAATCAATGAAAAGAGTCAAAACAACATTGTTTTGATCGATTTCGTTACAGATATAGCCATTAATATCTTCTAACAGGCCCACAGTATTCCGTCCTGAGCGAAAGCCAAACTGCGCTGGGTTAATAAGGCTAAACTTCTCACAGAATGAGGCCACATTAACATAGCCTATTTTTCCCAATATGCTTGTCAAAGACGAAAGAATTGAAATTGGTGGGTAATTCTAGCAAAGTTTTCGAGGTCCTTTCTTATAAAGAGGTCTCAAAATACAGTTACATGTATTCTTGTATTTGACCGGTTCTTAATATTTTATTTAAAATGCAAAACAGTCTTGATTTGAGCACATAGAAATTCGCAGCTATATCTCTTATCCTAATTTTATCAAAACCTGAAAATTTTGTTAAGCTGATGGATCGTATTATATCCCACAATTCGGCCTCATCAACAGTAAAGAGAACCGCAGCATGAACGATAGACAACGACACTGTTTCGGAGACTTGCTGGTATGCACCCATTTGTGATGTTTACTGACTCACTAAAGTGGTTGTTAAAATCATTTACTATCTGGACAGCAGGTGACTGGAGAAAGGCGTCCGCAACAGTAATATGAATACTGTTCTTTGCATATCTCCCTATTAGAGTGTTAACCAAGTTCCACTTTTTACCGGTATTACGACAGCAAGCTGAAACCTTGCCGTGTGGTAGCGCTTCCTAGCTAGTCTTATTTTAGCGTTTACATTGTTTCTCATTTGCCTAAATTCTTTTCTTACAAGAACATCCCCAGGTTTATCTGGACATTTTATAAGGAGTTTGCTTTTAACGCAGCAAAGCTACGTTATTTAGTTATCAATCCACGGGCTCTTTCTATTTCCACTTTTAAGCTTCATGAGTCTCATGTGCCGTATGGAGGCCTCATCAAGCATATCTAATCAACGCACTTGAATCGGGGCAAAACCGTGTCATAAGGTCCATGCATTCAACGTATTCCTATGATGTCAGCGTGTCGTCATTGAAAAAATAATCCGGTTTGGTCACACTCGCTAATCATCGTCGCACCTCAACTCTCTTTATTTAAAACTTGAAAAGGGGAGGGGCGGGGTACCAGCGAAACACAAAGGACGCGCACACAAGGAAAGGGACACGGACGGACGCTGGACTTTCAACAGCGCTTTATTGAAAGTTACATTGCCGCACATAACTTCCAACGCATGCGCATCATCAACTGCTTCCAAGACATGTGCACAGATAACACCTCTAAGATACATTACCATGTGGAAACAGCCGACGCATGCGCAACTTCAACTCTTCCCAAGTCCTGTGCATGAGTTTCAGTTCTTTATTCATATTTTACCTACTCGATAGTTCCTTGTTTGTTAAACACAAAGACGTATCACTGACACAAATTTCTTTCTCATTTCCAATGTGAAAAGCTACTAAGATTTCGCGTTCGTATGTGGTCTTGTCCTTCCCTAAAATAGTCGAAGTAATGCGATACATTCACAAAATCTCCCACAGCATTAAGAAGGTGGCAGGAAGGCAAGGTGTAAGCGTTGTGTTTTCTGCACCTTGCGAATTGGCTGGCTTGCGCGGGAGGATTGAACACGAGGGGAAGAAGAGAGCGGCCTGTAATGTTAAACTCGTGACTCCCTTCATCAAGTGCAACACTGGGGCTGTTTACCGCATTCCGTTGGCTTGTGGTAAAGTCTATAAAGGCCAGACAGGTAGGTGTGTGAACAAGTGCTTGCAGGAAATAACATATCCCTAAGCGTGGACCAGGCAAGTAATTTGGCGATTCATCACCTCGGGTGCAATAAGTGCAAAAAAAGTGCGCCACTGTTTGGTCGTGTGACCATTTTAGCGAAGGGCAAGACCAGGTACGAACGCGAAATCTTAGAAGCTTTTCACATTGGACATGAGAAAGAAATTTTAGTCAGTTATACGTCTATGTGTTTAACAAACAAGGAAGATGCTTACCTATCGAGTAGGTAAAATATGATTAATGAAAAAACTGAAATTCATGTACAGGTCTTGGGAGGAGAAGTTGCGCTTGCGTCGGCTGTTTTCACATGATAATGTAGCTTAGAGGTGTTATCTGTGCACATGTCTTGGGAGGACTTGAAGATGTGCTTGCGTTGGAGGCTATGTGCGGCAATGTAAATTTCAACAAAGTTCAGTAGAAAGTCCAGCGTCCGTCCATGCCTAATGCCTTTTCCTTGTGCGCGCGTCTTTTGTGTTCCACTGGTACTCGCTTTTTCAAGTTCATCATGCACCAACTGGCCCAAGAGCTGGCGCTAATGCATCTCTTTCTTTTTCATAAGTTATATCATACTTCACTTAATCAACCACCATACATAATTCCCGCTGCCCGTATATCACAGCGCACTCGGCACGCGTACCAAGCTGTCCGCCCTCGCACTCATACTGCCACTTTTTCACGCTTATTCCTTTTTTTCGCACAGCAACAGATTGCAACAACCTGCCCCACCAAATTGCCACTTACATTCATGCAAAAACTAACAGACCATTTTTCAGAATTAAGAAAAAAGTACTGGATATGCTATCTATGTATGTACTCGATGGAATTATGTACCTAATTCTCACGTGTGTTGTATTTAAAACTTGTGCTCTGTTATATTTAAACTTATGTAGAATAAATATATGTACGCCCACCCCTTATGTAATGCCCCTATGGGGCTTTTAAGGTGATAAAATGAAATGAAATGAGTCACACTAGAACCCGCCGTAGCCGTGGTTGCTCAGTGGCTATGGTGTGAGGCTGCTGAGCACGAGGTCGCGGGATCAAATCCCGGCCACGGCGGCCGCATTTCGATTGGGGCGAAATGCAAAACACCTGTGCACATAGATTTAGGTGCACGTTAAAGAACCCCAGGTGGTCAAAATTTCCGGAGTCCTCCACTACGGCATGCCTCATAATCGGAAAGTGGTTTTAGCACGTTAAACCCCATAATTTAATTTTTTTAGTCATATTAGATATCACTTGTGAGTTCGACGTCTTCTACACCTCCAAGAACTGGTATCGTACACGTTTCGCGACTAAAGCCCTATAGCTCGCACAATGATTCGACACTCTAGGAAGCATCAGGACAATGCTTCTGCAGCCGGGTGTTAATGTCACGTACGAGATTGTGCCGATGGGGACAAAAGGACGTTCGGAGGTGAAGAGGATGTTGAAGTGCCTCGACAATCGGTAGATGGTGTTATCCTGGCTACTGAGCTACGACCTTGTAACTGTATATACATCGTAAGTAGACATATTTTCTCCCCGTAACAACATGTATGATGATTTTGTAGCCGTTTCGGGGTAACGGCGGCATTCTCCGCCTAGGAGTGCGCTGCTCTCTCGATCAGCTGTCCTTGTTGCCGGCAGTGGTTAGGCCTCCGTCGGTCGGGCTTGCTTTTGCTGTTTTCTCCGCAAGGATTATATTGAGTGGCGAGGCCGGTTCCCGTCGCGTTCTGTTTTCCTCACCGCGGGAGCTTCTTCTGGCATTTGGTGTGAACCAATTCCCTGCTAGCGTCGTTGTCGTAGGGGCTGCGCAGCTTCCGTGCGACAGGCGTGACGTCATCGCTGCTCACGGCACTAGCGAAGTTGTCTGCGTCCATTTCGTGGACGTCGAGTACGTTTTGTGGTGCTATTTCCATGACTTGTCGCCTTCCCCTGGGTGTCTCTCCGATCGTAGTCGCTGCTAGTTTTCACTGCGATTGCCGCGCCGGGCCTAGCGGCCCATGTGCTCCCGTACTCGGAGCTAGGCCTCTCGTTAGACTTAGCGGGTCGCCGCCCGCATCGCAACTTCCTTGTATGCTAAAAAGCCTAAAATTGGTCCTACCGCTTGCACACTGGTGTCTAGATGATCCAGAACGTGAGTTCTCCCCATTCCAAATAAAATTTAGTGGCTGAGTAGAGTTTGTCGGGTCCAAAATTGTCAGAGACTGCGGAGCCAATGCGACGACAAGCCCCAGTGAGGCTCCCCTTCTTCGTCGTTGTCAGGAGGGGAGAAATATTACCGTAAATGTTGCGCATTAAAACTTCTTTCTGGGCGAGTTCGTGCATACTTGACATAAAAATTGTAACAGCGCAAACACATGGAACCACAAATTATCGAGAAGTGTGGGTGGGAAACACGAGAAAGAAGAGGACGTTTTCCCGCATCTCAGGCTCGCCTTGATGCTTTTTAAACAAACCCCGTTTCTTCGTGACGTAACAATACACACGCACACACGCACGCACGCACGCACGCGCACACACAGACACACACACACACACACACACACAGATATATATATATATATATATATATATATACATGTAGCAAAATATTCGCATCTCATCTTCCTCATCTGTACATATCATCATTAGAGCAGCGACTTTGCTGTGGCGCAGAAATAAAGAAGTTCCGCAGAAGTCGTCGCGGTAGCTCCTTTTCCCGAAGTTCTTTTATTGTTTCTCCCTGGAGCTGCGCTCGGGTCGTCCCATCACCCAACCGTGTGCTACAATATCCAGTCACGACCCAACCTGTACAACTGGCGCCGCCGTATCTGCCCAGTCTTCTTCCGTCTGGACAATCAACAGCCGTCAGCGTGATCCCCAAGTATCCGCTGGCTTACGCGATGATGACGTCGAAGACAAGCTCGATAACTACTATGGAATCAGCGACTACAATAGGTGGGACAATCCTCATACAATCCGCAACCTCTCTTTATACATTCTCTGGCGCCGCGAAAACTTGGTTCTTGAACCACGAGCCCGACTTCCCTTACTAGATCGCTTTCACGCACAAGTTTCGTGCTATTTTTGCTGTTCATGCTAGTTCCAATAAATTGCAGAAAAAGGAAGCTCGATTAGCACGTTCAATTTTCAGGCGAGTCGTACACATCCTACATTTAAGATGTCCTAGCTGTGTGCCGGCGTGTAAACTCCGCGATGCCCGAGAGAGACCGCATCCGTCACACAATCAATGGAATCAACGCCCTGGCTGCACCGAACCCTACGACCCTGCTAGATGTCATCACCATGTGCCAGCGCCTTCAGGAACTTCAATCCCTTCGCATTCACACAGATATGCCTCACAGTCGTATGTATCACACTCTCACGTTTATGTATCACAGTATCACGTATATGCATCACAGTAGCCTCCCTGGGGCTACGGACCTGCGCAGTTTGATCCGCACCAGCATACGTGAGGAACTCCACGCTCTATGCGCTTATTATGCTTCTGGCTACGTCACCTCTCCTTCTGCGACCAGCTAGCGCTCAGTCATTAAAGCGCTCGAATCTATTCCCCGTGCCATGTGTTCTGACGCTAGTGGGTCTACTACTGTAACTTAATATGCCGACATCGCAGCGAAGTCTCCACTTACGGCCACGCTTAGGACCACATCATCTGCACACACACCCGTGGCTTCAATATCGGCGGAGGTTCACACTCAACCTTCCTGCCCTGCTCGGCGTGCTACGACGGGTAGGACGTCGAGCATGACGCCCTCGGTACCCTCATGTGCCCTGGGTACCCGCATTGCTGCTGGTACCGAGGGCACATTTGCTGGTTCTGCCTTCGGCGCCAACAGCATGCAAGGCGCGGCTACGCTCCTCAAGAATGCTCCGATTCCCGTCTACCTATCACTTACCAGCAGATGACATAAGCACCTTTTTTGCACCGTTCACCGTCTCCCTCATACGCAGCCGATATGCCTTCCACCTGCCGTTCACCAAGGCGCCGCTCATCTTCCCCATGCCGTCGCTCAGTATCCCCAATCCGGCCCGTCTCACAGGCCCCTGACCTCCGCTTCGAAAACTCCACGCTGCAGTTTCAGGAGGGGGAACTGCATCGATCGGACTGCCTATAATTCCTCCAGAGCAACTGCCGAATCTATTATTTGTGTTTTCGGAAGGTGTTCGTGTAGAAGCTCTTTTTGACGCTGGTGCAGCTAGTACTATCATTCATGCTGATTTATGCTCCCATCTACGAAAGCGACCACGCGATACTGCGGCGCTTTTTTGGGTGGAGTAAACACTGCGAGAATTCACAGGATCGCGCAATGTATAGTACGTGTCTCTATCGATGGCGTCCGTAATCACATAGTATTTGCGGTGCTACGTGCTTGTCGCTATTCTTTATCGCCCGCCTTCGCGCTTATCAGTTGTCGCCAGCGCCTCATTTCCCTGACTAACACCAGCAAGCAATGCCATTTTACAGATGATACGCATAGCGTTCTCGTAACGGCCGCAGATTATGTGCTTTTGCCGTCTAGAGAACAAATCACTGCCTTTCATTCCGCCGAGATCGTACATGGCAACGTCATCAATTACCCTTATGGTCGCGTTTCATCAAGAGGAATTGTGATCGCTTTCAGCCTTCTTGGTTTCACTGATGGGTACGCAATGGTTACTGCATTCAATACTACTCCCGAGCCCCAATTGTTGCATCTTGGGTGAAACATCACATGCGCTGTTGATGCTCGACCCGTTGTCCTCATTTCTGAGACTGTTGCACCGACGAAGTCAACCTTGCCTCCTATGGACTCTTCTTGCTCTCTTCTGACAAGTTCCATCAACCCATGCCTTTCACCTACTCCGACTCGAAATCCACTCGATTTGTTACACAAAAAACAAAGCATTGTTCTACGTCCATTCCGCCCTCCTCGGTAAAACATCTGCCGGCACTAATCGCATTCAGACTGATGGCTCCCGCATCGTTCACCGCCATCCATACAGAATGCCTCTTACCCAGCGCAAGGTTATCGAAAAAAATGTGGGTGACACACTTCAACGGCCTATAATAGGCCCTTCCTCAAGTTCCTGGTCTTCTCTAATGGTCCTTGCACTGAAAAATGGTGGCTCAGTACGCCTTTGCGTCGACTACTGCGCCCTCAGCAAACTAATACGCAAATACGTTCATCCCGTGCCACGAACTGATAACGCCTTGGACTCATTTCAGGGCGCTGAGTACATCTCGAGTCTTGATCTTCAATCTGACTACTTGGAAATACCAATGTACGAGTTCTACAATGAGAAAGCAGCATTCGCCACCCCGCACGGGCTCTAGGAATTCCACGTGATGCATTTCACATTCTACAAAGCGCATGCCCCATTCTAGCGCATGAAAGGCAGTGTCTTACGAGGGCTCAAAATGAAGACCTGCCTATGCTATCTTGACTATATAGTTCTTTTTTCAACATCCTTGCAACATGTCGAGCGCCTTGACGAAGTTTTAACCTGTCTTTCCAAGGCTGGAGTGCAGCTGAAAACATAAAAAGGAATGCCACTTCGCGAGCAAGACCACGAAGGTACTAGGACACAGTAAAAAGTGGATTCGACCGGACCTGGAGAAGAGTGCTTCCTTGGAGAACTTTCCTTGGACAGAACGTCAAACAGACTTGCGCAGTTTTCTCGGCCTCGCGTCCTACTTCCGCAGTTTGATACCGAACTTCGCAACGCTTGCGTCTCCGCTTCAACAGCTTCGTGTGCTGTCATATCCATCGCTTGAACAGAGGCCTGCGGAGCAGCTTTTCAGACTCTAAAGCTAGCCCTCATGTCCGAGCTGGTATTATGCCATTTTCACACGGTTGCACCTACCCCCGTGCATGCCGACGCTAGCGGTCATGGCATAGGCGCTGTTCTATTACAGCGTGACCATACCTCTCGTGAGCGAATAATTGCCTGTGCCAGTCGTTGCCGCCCCACAGCAGAAAAAAATTGTACCATTACGGAGCAAGAATGTCTTGCTGTTGGTAGGGCTGCGCAAAAATTCAGCCCGTATTTACATGGTTGCTGCTTCACAGTCGTTACAGACCACCACGCATTGTGCTGGCTCCCCTCGCCAAAGAACTTATCGGGTTGTCTTGGGCGCTGGGTCATTCTCTTACAGGAGTATGACTTGGACATAATGTGCATGTCTGGAAAGAAGCACCAAGACGCCGACGCTCTCTCCCGTTGCTCGCTTTCGGTCTCACATCATCCACCCACGCCTCTCCAAGAAAGCCCGTCTTGCGAGCATGTTCATCCCCTTTACAAATAGCAACAGTGGACTGGCCAGGCGCTTACTGTCATCACGTCCTTATTGCGCACCAGCATGCAGAGCCATACTGTCGGACTATTCTTGAGCGCATCAGCGGTTCCTTCTTGCCCCCAAACTTTCGTCTGCGTCGACAACTTGACCAATTCATGTTGCACAACCGCGCCCCATGCCGCTGTATTTATCCCCCCCCGATGGCAACAAATGGGTCCCCGTCATTGCCCGTTCTCTGCAAAGCGTTATTACACAAGCTTTCACGACAATCGACGGCAGGACACCTTGGATATAAAAAAAACGTAAGGCAAGATCCGAAGCCGATTCTCTTCGCCTGGCCTCTCCTCCAGCGTGGCCAAGTATATCGCCTTTTGCTTGCCTTGTCAACACCGCAAACGCCCTAGATCTGATCCCGCTTGGCTCCTGCAGCCCCTCTGTTGTCATTCCTCTCCTTTTGAAGTCGTCGCAATAGATTTGTATGAAGCTTTCGCACTGACCACTTCCAATGGCCAACGGTAATCGCTGGACTGTGACAGCTGTTTATCATCTTATTCGCTATGCTGAGGCAGCTTCTCTACATTCTGGTACAGCTTCTGAAGTTTCGGACTTCTACTTGCGAAGCATCTTTTTGTGCCATGGAGCATCACGCGTTCTCCACAGCGACCGCGGCAAGGTGTTCCGCTCTTCCATTCTTTCCGATGTTCTACGAGCTACTAGCACAGTGCATAAGAGAACTTCCAGCTACCATCCACATACCAATTGACTGACCCAGCGTTTCCATCGCATACTCTCAGGCATGATCTCAATGTACATCGGCCTCCATCACCCAAACTGGGATGCAGTCCTACCGTTTGTGACTTTTGCCTATACCACTGCACCTCCACGTACCACCAGCTTTTCCTCATTCTTCCATGTCTACGGCCGCTCACCAACTTTCGTCCTTGATGCTTTTTTCTTCTCGGCTCCTGTCTCATCGGCAACGCCTTTTTCGTAACAATTTGATTGCCGCGTCGTCCACTGCCGCTACCTCGCCCACATTAACACCAACACCACTTTGCTGCCACGCCCATGGTCGTTGTGGGAAGTGCTTTCTGTATTTTATTTATTTACTTATTTATTTATTACATACTGCAGACCCTAGGGTCTAAGCAGGTGGGCAGTTTTAAAAAACAGTCATAACACAAAGAAAGACATACAAACTATTTGAAGAAATAACATTGATAATAAAACACAAAATGTCAACAATGGAATGTATTTAAAGATTAGTGTAATAAGATATAATATAGCTGAATACAAAAGAACGACGGAATCCGTTTCTAGATTAGTGCAATAATAGTGCCACAATAACACATGTGAAATGGTGCAACAGTCATACTTCGGTGTGCTTGGAGAGACTAAGAAGATGTCTGGATTATTTCATTCCAATCTGTGATGAAAAACAAAAAAGTAGTTGCCCGGTCATAATACCAAACAGTTTCTTAAAATGCTATGCTCAACCGGGTGGTTCATACCTCCATCTCATATTCATGAAATCAATTCGCGATTGCCGTCGTTCTGAAGACTGGAAAATTGCCAAGGTAATCCTGGTGCACAAGTCCGCTGAGTTTTCGGCCCCGTCAAACTACAGACCAATTTCTTTCACTTGTACTTGGTGCAATATTCTTGGGCACATCATCTTAAAAATAATCACAAAATATGAGGAAGAAAACAACTTGACCTCCCTTTGTCAGCGTGGTTTCAGAAGCAGGTTATCTAGTCTTCCAACGTGCAGAGGCAAACGCATGACTCTGCGCTGGCCATTCCCAAATTGCACTCCCAAATTGACATAATTTTTTTCGACATCTCAAAAGCCTTTAACCGTATGTCACATGCTAAATTCGTCTCTAAACTTACAGATAAACTTCGAAATGGCCCAATAGTGGACTGAATTAGAAATTACCTTTCAGATCGCGGCCAGTTCGTAGAATACAGTGGACATTCTTCCGGCTCTGTTAAGGTTCTTTCGGGTGTCCCGCAGGTATCTTGTTTGGCTACACTTCTGTTTCTGTTATTCATAGACGGCATTGCAGAAACCGTTTAAGTTAAAATTAGGCTGTTCGCGGAAGATTCCATAATCTGCAATGAAATTAAAGACCGCAACGATCAAGTGGCCCTCAATAATTCTCTGAACAAAGCAGCCCAGTGGTGTCGAGACTGCCAGATGGTAGCTAATACTGAAAAGACGGTCACAATAACTACAAGAAAGAAGAAATGTAAACTTTCATTCCCAGACTGAATTAACGGCGTAGCCCTTCGGCCGGTAACTGAGCACAAACACTTACGCATTCCCATAACAAGTGACCTTAGCTAGACAGTCCAAGTGCAACACGTTCAAAAAGGGCAGTGTATAACTTGTTTTTTTTATTAAATGAACCCTCCACAATGCCATTCGAGAAACCGAGCACTTGTCACACATCACGTTTATCAGAGCAATCCTGGAATATGTGAACATAGCCTAGTTTCTGCAAGAGCATACAGCGCAAGGCGGTAAGATAACCGCTGTAAGCGAACGAATTCACCTGCTGAGCGTCTACAACGCGTGGTTCAAGCTACACTGCGCGACGGAGCAAAGAATCATCGCCTCAAGCTTTTTTATGAATCGCTGAATGGTCATTTCAAAACTAACACCGTAGCATTTGTTAACATTAAGGAACAATGGAAAGTGCGCAAAAAGTACCACTCAATGTACGAAGAATACTTCTGTATTAGCAACATGTTTCGTTTTAATTCTTTCCCTCAAGTAATCAGGGAATGAAATACACTCGACCAATTTCATGTAGAGCAGCCAACACTCAAAACATTGTAGAGGAAATTCAGAAACGTATTGCGCCTGTGCTCCTGCCAAAGTGACAAACTTATTCATCATCATGAGCAGCAGCAGCAGCAGCATTATCAGCACCAGCCTGTTTTATGTCCACTGCAGGACGAAAGCCTCTCCCTGCGATCTCCAATAACCCCTGTCTGCGCCAACACGTTCCAACTAGCGGCCGCGAATTTCCTCATTTCATCGCTTCCCCTAGTCTTCTGTCGTCCTCTATTGCATTTTCCTTCTCTTGGCACTCATTTCGTAACCTAATGGTCCAACGCTTATCTAACCGGCGCACAACATGACCTGCCCAGCTCCATTTTTTCCTCTTGATGTCAATTAGAATGTCGTCTATACCCGTTTGCTCTCTGATCCAAACCGCTCTCTTTCTGTCTCTTAACGTTATACCTAGCAATCTTCGTTCTATCGTTCTTTGTGCGGTCCTTAACTTGTTCTCCAGCTTCTTTGTCAGTCTCCAAGTCTCCGTCCCATATGTCAGCAATGGTAAAATGCACTGATTGGACACGTTCCTTTACAATGTTAATGGTAAGCTTCCAGTCAGGAGCTGACAATGTCTGCCGTGTGCGATTCAACCTATTTTTATTTTTATGTATTTTTCCTTCTGATCCCTGCGATTATTTGACCTTGGTAAACGCACTCTAGAGGCCGACTGGCCATCCTGAACTCTTGTTCCTTTGCCCGGCTATTTATAATTATCTTTGTCTTCCGCATAATAATCTTTAACCCCACTCTTACACTCTCTCTGTTAAGGTTCTCAATCGTTTGTTGTAACTCATCTTCATTGTTGCTGGATAGAACAATGTCATCGCAAACCGAAGAATGCTGAGGTATTCGCCGTCGATCTTTAATCCTAAGCCCCTTCCCAGTTTAGTAGCTTGAATAGTTCTAAGCACGCAGTGAATAGCATTGGAGAGATTCTATCTCCCTGTGTGACCCCTTCTATTGTAGGTATGTTACTGCTTGTGTAGAATTAGGGTAGCTGTAGAACTTCTGTACCTAAGAGCTGCTGCATCTTGCACCGCCCAACGCATCGCCAACTGCCAAGTTTCTGCAAGATTGTCAAGTTGTCGACTGCATCGACGAAGTCAACGCTGGATGGTCTAGTGGATCTGTGACGTCACAGCCTTCAGCTATAAAGGCAGCTGCTTCACCCGTGGCCCTTAGAGGGCACGGAAACTTTTTCTGAGAACATGCCTAACCATGCGTGGCTTGTGTTACAGGTGCTTTTTCTTCGCATGGTCTCTAGTGCGGGGTTTCTAACTATCACAAAGCATGTTTGACATGAAAATTGTAACAGCGCAAACACATGCAACCACAAAGTACCAAGGACGAGACACAAGCGCTGACTGTCAACTAAATTTTATTGACGGAATACGGATACCTTATATAAGGGCAAAGGTAGAAGTGAAGAGGGGAGGGAGTGATACAATCGGGGAAAATGACACTGCGCATCGATGAACGAACGTGCCGGCAGACAACGGAATCAGGAGCAGGAAAACAAGAAAACAAGAAAAAATAATAAAAAAGTAGAAAAAAGGCGATGGATGGTAAGATACAATGAATCAGTAAACGGTCGCTTCCAAAAACTGAAGCTCTGCAGAAAAAAGCGACACGGAGGGGGTGCTTACGCACTTGCTGCCATATTTCTGCATGTGAAACGCTTCCAAACTGACCCGAGCCGTCGCGTCTGCACTCTTACCAAGAATCTTCGCCTCTCCCAATCGAGCCTCTCAACCTGTGCATGCAATTACGTGCGCAACCAAATGTGCGTACTTGTCCTTTACTTAAATTTCGGGTATGTTCCCCCAAGCGTTCATTAATGCAGCGGCCGGTTTGGCCGACATAAGCCTTTCCACACTTCAAGGCAATAGCGTATACCACTCCTGTGGAACACTTGATGAATGGCTTCTCATGTTTTAGCTGACAACCTCTTTTTTCCGCGTTGCAGATGCGTGGGCATAACTGTGCCAGCTTGTTGGGTGCCGAAAAAACAACGGACACCCCATGCCTGTTGGCTACCTTCTTGAGACTGTGTGAAGTATTGTGCAGGTACGGCACAACCAAAGGCTTGACGGTCTTCCGACGGTCATCTTTTCTTCGTGTTCCTAGTTTTATCTTCTGAAGGAGCGTCTCAGACGCAACAACCAAGACCTAATAGGGGAACCCCGCCGCCAAAAGTCGGCTGGCGTGATTCTCAAAACTTTTCTGCATTTGGTGCGGGCACAACTTCTGAAGAGACGATTCCAAACTGTGTGACCCTATAGCTCTCCTTACAGTTTTGGAATGCGCTGAATCATACGGTAACATATCTTTTTGCGCGAGGGAAATAGCCCCAGCAAATGTGCTTTTCATGAAAGGTTAGTCTAAGGTCTAAAAACTGTAAAACATCTGCGTCAGGTAGTTCATGGGTAAGATTGAGCCCAAGCCCATGCTTGTCAAATGCGTCGCCTACTGTAGAGAGGTAGGTGAAGGCCGTCTGCTTTTTAAACGCACTAAAAAAAATCATCGACGTACCTAAAAACCTTTAAAACAACTCCCCCAAAAAAGATCTATCTAAAAGTTCATCTACTTTTGCTAAAAATATATCACAA